>NC_137894.1:115874926-116474926 GCF_963455335.1 Martes martes | reverse complement strand
TGCCATGTGAGGTACAGTAAAAAATTTCGTCCCTGTCCCTGGTCCTTCCTTAGAGGCAAACACCACATCTTCGGAATTTACCAAGGGATTGTTCTTCACAACGAGCCCCTGACCACACCTGGGTCTATGCTAACAAGATGACTCAGGCCGTTGATCGCTCAGGAGACCAACCATGTGATTGGAGGATTGGAGTTTTGAGCCAGGGGACCTCCAGGGAGAGGACAGGGTTGGAGGCTGAGTTCAATCACATGGCCAATAATGCAACCAATCATGACTACATGATGAAACCCCAATAAAACTCCAGATACCAATTCTCCATGGATTTCCCGGTTGATGAACACATCGATGAGCTGGGAAGGTGACACTATGAAGAAAGTGCCCAGAAGCTCTACAGGCAGGATGCTCCCAGAACTCACCAATGCATTTCTTCATTTGGCTGGTCCTGGTTTCTCTCCTTTATTTAAAAAAGGATAATCTTAACTATAGCACTTCCCTGAGAGTTCTGTTGTAGCAAATTATCATACCTTAGGTGGCTGAGGGACCCCCTGAATTTTGAGCCATTTTGTCAGGAGTGCTGGTTCACCTAGGCAGCTCTAAACTTGCGGCTCATGGAAGGTGAGAGCAGTCTTATTAGGGACAAAGCCTTACCCCCTGCGTCTGTGCTAGCTGCCGGTGATTTGCATAGGAATCACATCTCGGGATTGCACCATGCTAAGGACTTTGAACCTTATTTTGAAAGATTTTAAGCAAGGAAATGTCAAATATTTGTGTCTTAGGGGGAAAGAAAAACCCACTCTGTAGCAGAGTGAAGAATGGATTAGATGGGGGAAGAGTATGAAAGAGGGTGTTAGGGATCACTGGAAATCAGAAAGGAGCAATTCAGGGGTGCCTGGGTGGTGTTATGCCCTAATAACGGGTCCGTGATTAAAGGAGCGAGAGTGATACAAAGCGAAGGTCAAGCAAAGCTTTATTTCGCGCCAAGCATCAAGAATCAGACAGAACGTTTGGGGCCGCACCTCTTACAAGAGAGGGCGACCCTTCTCTGTTTCACAGTCTAGCTTTTAAGGGCAAAGGCCATGCGGTCGGGCCTGGCCTCACACAGGTGACCAATGAGATTGTAACACACACAGGAAACTCCACGGTGATGCTAGGTGACCAATTGAATTATAATTTACCCTAGTAGACATTTGAACCAGCCTATTACACCTTGATTAGGATTGGCGCCCAAAAGGCTCCCAAAGGGCGGGGCCCACACTCCTTGGTAACCAGGGAGACAGTATGCAACCCCCCACTGATCGGATGTCTCCACCTGGCCAGACCCACCTTTGTATCTGGGCTTTGTTACCTGCGGCTGGTTTCCGGGACTTGTTTTTAAGTGAATCCCCTGGGGGAAGGGAAGCAGGGACAGTTTAAGGGTTAAACAACAAGGTTTTGTTTAACCTCAATGAAAGCCTCTTGCCAAAATACAAATATAAAATAGGTCCTTACAGGTGGCTCAGTGGGTTAAGACTCTGCCTTTGGTTCAGGTCATGATCTCAAAGTCTTGGAATCAGCCCCGCATTGGGCTTTCTGCTCGGCAGGAAGCCTCCTTCTCCCTCTCCCACTCCCCCTGTTGTATTCTCCCTCTCTGTGTGTCAAATAAATAAAACGTTAAAAAAAAAAAAAAAAAAAAGGAAGGAGCAATTAACTAAGCCAGCACACAGCAATCAATACTGAGGATGAATTACCTAAGATCTCTGTAAGACAAGCCTGTGAAGTTGCGGATCAAAGAGCAGCATCCCAGGGCTTGGTTTCATGAGGGTGTATCCAGCCTGTGGTGGGACAGACATAGCCATTGATGGGAAACATCACTTTCAATCATCAGCAAGCTAAAAGATTTGAATCTTACCAAAAAAAGAAGAAGAAGAAGAAGAAGAAGAAAAAGATACATTTTCCTTTTGAGTCCCAGAAGAGTTTAAAGATACAGAATAATATAGCAAATCATCACGTGCTAACCCCCACCTCTAATTTAGCACGTGGTCACATTTTCTTCCCCTTTCTTAAGTTGCTCTATTTAGGCTTATTTGTTTTTTTATTATAAATCAGTGGCTCTCGAGGCTCTTCTCCCCAGGGGACATCTGGCAATGTCTGGAGGTGTTTCTGTTTGTCACAACTAGGCAGAGCCACGGACATCTCTTGGATAAAAGCCAAGGGTATTGTTAAACATCCTACAACAATCAGGGCAGCCCCCCACAACAAAGAATTATCTGGCCCCAATTGTCAATAGTCCCCAGGCTGAAAAACCCTTATTCAAAGAAAAGAAATACAACGCTGTAGATAAGATTGAGGTCCCCATGGCTCTCTCCCCAAATCCAAACCCACTGCCCATCCACCCTCTCCCCAGAGTTAACCACTCTCTTGAATTAGGTAAAAGGATCAAGGTTGGTTTGTTTGTTGTATTTATTTTTCCAGGTTTTTTTTTAAGTTTTTAAAAAATTTATTTACTTGAGAAAAAGAGAGCGAGAGAGCCCAAGCAAAGGGAGCAGCAGAGGAAGAGGGAGAAGCAGGCTCCCCACTAGAGCAAGGAGCCTGATGCGGGTCTCCATCCCAGGACCCTGGGATCATGACCTGAGCCGAAAGCAGACACTTAACCAACTGAGCCACCCAGGTGGCCCTATTTATTTTTATTTATTTATTTATTTTTTAACTAGGCTCCATGCCCAACGTGGGGCTTGAACTCAAGATCCTGAGACCAAGAGTCAACATGCTGCACCCATTGAGCCAGCCACGTGCCCCAAGATGGTCTAATTTAAATGAGAATTTTACAAACAATTTACAAACAGATGTTTGTGTTACAAACAACTCATAAGAATTTTGGATTAATTAATCCAAGAATTGGGGGTTGGTGCTGAAATGATGCACCAATGCAAAAAAAAAAAAAAAAATCAACTAAAATAAATGAAAAAGATACCAAACAACTGGAGAACGGGGCACCTGGGCAGCTCCGTCGGTTAAGCGTCTGACTTTGGCTCAGGTCATGATCTCGGGGGCCTGGGATTGAGTCCTGTGTTGGGCTCTGCACTCAATGGGGAGTCTGCTTCTCCCTCTCCCTCTGTCCCTGCCCCAACTTATGTATGCATGCTCTCTCTAATAAACAAATTAAATCTATTTTTAAAAAGATGGAGGGGACACCTGGGTGGCTCAGTCGGTTAAGCGGTTAAGCATCTGCTTTCGGCTCAGGTCATGGTGATGATCCCAGGGTCCTGGGATCAAGTCCAGCCTCGTGCTCCTCACTCAGCCCAGAGCCTGCTTCTCCCTCTGCCTGCTGCTCCTTCTGCTTGCGCTCTCTCTCTCTCTGACAAATAAATAAAATCTTTGAAATACATACATACATAAAAAGATGGAGAAAAAAAAGTAGCTCCTCATTTTTTATTAAAAAAAAAAAAGGCATTAACACCTTTCAAATGCATGCTAAGTGCTGTGCTCTCCACAGGTGGTGAAATGTCATCTCCAAGTGACATAAATCTCACCTAAGATGCCTGCAAGGACCTCATGATCCAGAAGGGGAAGCACACATTAGCAGGTAACATTCATAAGATGATATGAAGGGACAGTGATAGAGAGGTTTTCTCAGTTCGGGTGCAGCAGAGATGAAAGTAAAGACTCAATCAGTAGTAGCAACACCCTCCTTCACAGTCAAACTGGTATATAACCTTGTAAGACTTGAGAACCATTTAAATTAAATCAGTCAAGTAAATTTGCCTTACCAGATGTGAAACACATTGATTTAATAATCCATAGTAATTTGAAGAGCATGTCACTGGTTTAGAACATGGTGGACATAATAAAACACAAGAGAGATTATAGAAACAGAATCTGGTCTCTCATAAGCATAGTATTTCAAATCAGTGAATGGAATACAGATTATTCAATAAATGATCTTGAAATAAACTTTAATTTGGAAGAAAAATTATATCCCTAGTTCTCCTTCATATCAAATAAACTATAGTTAGATCAAAAATTAAATAGTTAAAAAACATGCAACGCTGAGAAGAAAATATAAGTATTTTATTTATTTATTTAAAAGATTTTATTTATTTTTTTTTTAAGATTTTATTCATTTATTTGACAGAGAGAGATCCCAGTAGACAGAGGCAGGCAGAGGCAGAGAGAGAGAGAGAGGGAAGCAGGCTCCCAGCTGAGCAGAGAGCCCAATGCGGGGCTCGATCCCAGGACCCCGAGATCATGACCCGAGCCGAAGGCAGTGGCTCAACCCACTGAGCCACCCAGGCGCCCCAAGATTTTATTTATTTTTTTGACAGAGAGAGAGATCACAAGTAGGCAGAGAGACAGGCAGAGAGGAAGGGAAGCAGACTCCCCAGCGAGCAGAGAGCTCGATGCGGGTCTTGATCCCAGGACCCTGGGATCATGACCTGAGCCGAAGGCAGAGGCTTTAACCCACTGAGCCACCCAGGAGGCCCTAAAATGTAAGTTTTTTAAAAATCTTGGGGAAATATCCTTCTAATCTGGACACCAAAGCTAGAAATTCCTTAAAAATGTTGATAGAGGGGCACCTGGATGGCTCAGTTGATCAAACAGCTGCCTTCAGCTCAGGTCATGATCCCAGGGTCCTGGGATGGAGTCCCACAGCGGGCTCCCTGTTTATCGGGGAGTCTGCTTCTGCCTCTGCCACTCCCCTCTGCTTGTGCTTTCTCTCTGGCTCTCTCCCTCAAATAAATGAATAAAATCTTTTTTTAAAAATGGCAGATTTTACTAAACTAAAATTTAAAACTTCTGAACTATAGACAACTCTCAAAAACAAATATAAAACGCAAAGCAACAAATGTTTTTTTAAAAAACTACATCATCTAGGGGCATCTGGTTGGCTCCGTTGGTAGAACATGGGACTCTTGATCTCAGGGTTGTAAATTCGAGCCCCATATTGGATATCGAGATTACTTAAAAAAATTAAATCTTGGGACACCTGGGTGGCTCAGTGGGTTAAAGCCTCTGCCTTTGGCTCAGGTCATGATCCCAGGGTCCTGGGATCGAGCCCCACATCTAGATTCCTGCTCAGCAGGGAGCCTGCTTCCCCCACTCTCTCTGCCTGCCTCTCTGCCTACTTGTGACCTCTGTCAAATAAATAAATAAAATCTTAAAAAAAAATAAAATCTTAAAAAAAAAACTAGATCATCTGAATATCCTTTAGATAGATTTTAAAAGCTGTTATACATAAATAAAAATGTGACTCTCCCCCATAAAATGGAGAAATGAGATGAAAACTCATTTCACCAAAAAAAAAAAAAGACATGCAAATAGTCATGTGGAAAAATGCTCTAATAGTCAAAGAAATGCAAATTTTACCACAATAAAAGATAGTGAAGATTTAAAAGATGGAAACTACCAGTGTGTGCAGAAAGCAGACATTATACAGTGATGGTGGGAAGATACCTAGGTGGAAAGCTTCTGGGTGGCAATTGGGTAATATGTGTAAAAACGTCACAGGAGAAAAAAGAAATACAGGCAGTTCTGGGAGCCAGAAGTTGAAAGGCGTACTTTTGAAATAGCTAGCCCTTTTCTAGGAATTTATCTTAAGTGTGCATCTCTTGCCTTTGTAATAGTGTATTCGTTAGCTCAGGCTGCTCAGTCAGAATGCAGCAAACTAGTGGCTGAAATAACAGAAGTTTATTTTCTCACAGTTCTGGAGGCTAGAAGTCCAAGATCAAGGCGCTGGCAGGGTCCGTTTCTCCCCAGGCCTCCCTCCTTGGCTCACGGGTGGCTGTCTTCTCCTGGGTCCTCGCGTGACCTTTGCTCCCACGAGTTTCTTCCTCTCATATGAGAACACCAGTCATTCTGAATCAAGGCCCCACCCTTATGACCTCATTTACCCTTCGTTACCTCTTTAACGGCCCCATCTCCAAACAGTCACCTTGAGAATTAGAGCTTCAATGTATGCATTTTGGGAAAACAGAATTTGGCCCATAACAAATAATGAAAAATTGGAAACAACCAGAGGGTCCATATAGTACAATATTATGCAGGCTTAAAAGTGATAAAATTGATTTGTATGTGTTAACGTGGAAAGCTGTCATGATACATGACATGTTTCTGTTTTTCAAGATTTACTTATTTATTTTAGCAGGGGGAGCACACACACGGGTATGTGAGTAGAGGGAGGAAGAGAGGGAGAGGGAGAGAGGGAATCCCAGGCAGACTCCCTGCTGAGCACCGAGCCCAACTTGAGGGCTCGATCTCACAACCATGAGAACATGACCTGAGCAAAAACATAAGAGTCAGATGCCCAACCGACTGAGCCACCCAGCCGGCCCATACATGACATGTTTCTTAAAAGGCTTTAAAACAATAGGCTAGTGTGACCAGATGCATATGCATATTTGAAAAACAAAGTTCAGGCATCCCAAAGTAAACAAGATAACCTTCTGAGTAGTGGAGTTGGGGGAAATACGCACATTCAGCTTTATATTTTTATGAATAATACATAATGGATATGTTTACCTTTGTAGAAAGAAGAAAAAAATCATTGCCTTTTTAAAAAAAATGTTGTTATTGTAGTGGACGTACAATGTTATGTTAGTTTCAGGTGCATGACATAGGGACTCGACAATTCTATACCTATTCAGTGCTCCTCCTGATAAGTGTGAGAAAAGTCATTTCCCAAAGGACACTTCAGCCCCAAATTTATGTCATTGAGGATCATTGAAATATTTTGATTTCTGATTATTAATTTCTTGCATAAATAATTGCAGCCTATGAGCCAAAGTGTCTCTACAAAGTATGGCGGCAAAGAGGCCACGGATGTGAGGCAGGTTACAGTCTTGACCAGAAGTTATTCATTTGCAGGGAAATTATGAACCAAAGTAAATGGTGATTACCCAATAGAATTTACGGATACTTGGCAATCCTCTCTCAATTTGATCAGTGTAAGATTAAATAGATCATTTAAGCCAAAAGGCCCTTAGAGTAAACAAATACACTGACCAATTTCAAAGATAATAAACTCTTTTTCTAGCAACTTGGAATCGTGTGCGTAATTTTAATACCAGCCGAATGGAATCCCTCAGCTAAATCCACTTTTACAGCTAGGGGAAAAAAACCCAACACAACAGTCTAGAGTATATTGCTTTCATTCTTGATTGGTTTATCAATGAATTCGGTCCCTAGAGTGACAACTCATTCCTTGTAGTGAAATATCACCCCAGCTTGCTGCTTATTTTGAGTTAGGTTTTGTGTTGAAAGAATCAAAATTCAAGTTCTAAGACCTCAGCGGTGAAAGATCCCGTGTCGGTGATGGTCGTTCAGACGGAGCAACACGCCCAGGACCGTTCCTGATTCTGCATCATCAGTGATGCTCATACCATAGACAGAACCTTCCAGATGCTGCTGGATTTGCCTCAACCTGAGAAAAAGAGCTTTTTCCCGGGAGACTGGATTGCGGCGTCGCGGGTGCAAATTCATCGCCTGATTTCTCACGGTTCCCACATGTTTGGTGAACTGTTTGATCAGAATAAACAAAAGCAGAATGTGTTTCCACCTCTTTTAGGATAACCAAGCAGCTGATCGCAATCTTCCACGACCTTTAGCATAGGGGTTGCAGACTCTATGGGAGGGTCCTGCAAAATATGCTAAGAACGGTTTCCTCTGTGACATGCAAGTTAATTATCACTATTGAATCTTTAATACTTAAAAAACACGCAGTGCTTAATTTGTTCATGAATCAGTGGTTTAATAAATGCCAGTGTATATATTAAATTCTGTTAACGTTTAACATCTTTTTCAAGCAGTCAAAAGTGCATTAAAAATTAAAATAAAATTAATTCCCACTTTCCCATTCTTAACACTGTAGGTAATGTTATTTTATACTGTGCTGTAGTGTTCTACAAATTGATGTTCAGTGCTTTGAATTAATGAACTTTGTGATTTATTTACTGCCTGGGGTGCTATTCATTAGTTTTTCAATTACAGTGAAACTTTATGTAACATGGCATGAGACGCTAAGCAATCACATGAACAGTACTGGGGAGTTTTGCTTTTAAACAGGATCATGTCATAAGGAGAGAAGGCTAAATCAGCAACTCTAACAGGCCAGCCAGAGACACTGGATGCCAGGCTGGTAGGCTTGTGAAAAACCTTCCAGAAGTGAATCTTTCAGAGTCAGAATGCTCAGGAAAATCCCAACTCCCCCCCTGAGTAACCGTCCAAGTCACAGTGAGCCATCTTTGTCCACAGAGCTCAAAACAAGAATCTCTAGGATCCAGCGTCTTAGCAAGTAGCAGCTGGGATTTGAAATCCTGCCACATCCTATCATCCTACAAACTTTCAGAACTGCCAGAAGTGACGGTTATGCTTTGCACCAAGGCTTAAAGGTGTCCATGCATCTGATTTCTTTCCATGTTTCTTTTGGTAAGCTGTAACAAGATGCCTGGCACCGTCCCTCAGGGTTTTCTGAATCTCCTACAAACACTGTCATTTCCAGGAGGGACATTCCACGCAGAACACAGTCCCTGCTGGAACACTCACAGGGAGGTGAAGCTGAGGGGAAGAAAGTGTAGAGGGGGCCTCGATCAAGGGCTCCCATAATCACAGAAGGGCGAGACGAGCATCGGGGAGTGAGGGGAAGCTGTGGGCAAGGCGACAGAAGCAGTTGATAGGCTTGGAGGGAGCCCAGACTAAGCACCAGCAAGGGGGCTGGCCCGGCGACCACACAACCACAGGGCGGGGGCAGGTTTCTCGCTGCTAACTCAACCCCCTCGCCCCTGTGACCCAAAATCGACGGGGATCTCAGATGTGCCAACAGAGAGGGAAATTTTTTGTCCGGCACAAGGGATTTACCTTTCAAAGGTAAGGATGAAGGCAAGAAGGAAATGCTTATTATCTTCACAGAAAAAAATTGACCTGAGGACAGGACACTGCACTGCCAACGACCCAGGGGCTGGGTATCCCCTCGGCTACTCAGGCCACTTGAGATCAGATCATACAGAGCACCAGAAGGAAGCCTGTGCTGGGGACGGTGCGGGCAGCTATGTAACTCATAAGCACTTACCGGTCTTTTGCAAAGTTATACAAAATACAGCATGAGGAGACTTCTAACTTTAATTTTAGGGATTTGATTTCTGTATGGAAAATATCACAGAAACCCAGTTTTCTAGAGTTTTCCTGGTTAGTCTGTTCTGGCATATCTTAGTTGGCCAATCTGCCCTCACCCCCATGGTCACCACCAGTTAAAACAGGTGCCCCCCAACACCATTGCCTCCTGGGTCACAGGGCTGGTCCCACTTCACTCATCCGTCATACAAAGCATCTGTCTGACCTGACCTCTCACTTCTTATTCCCCAAACTGTTTCCTGCTTACAGCCTTCCTAACCCTCTGACCTGATGCTCAGGATGGCTTCTCTGGCTCTTAACCCTGTCTTCATGGTTTTTCCTTGATTTAAACCCATCCCTTCGCTAAGCCTCTCTAGGAGCCCCTCACCCAGGACACGTCCCCACCAAGCCAGCCCTGGTTCCTCTAGTTGAACAGACTAAGGCCTTTCCGGAGAAATCTGGTTTTGGGGGGGCCCAGGGGGAAAAAAATCTGCTTTTTGCTTCAGCTTTTATTATAAATAACACTTCTAAAGACCTTGTGGATTTATTGTCTGACCCCACCTCAAAGATGAGAGATGGTGTGTATTTCCCCAACATCAGGGAAGGCTACACAGGGTCACAGTTCGCCCAACAATATGGTTCATCAGCTAATAGGACCCGACACTGGGATCCTTGGCTCCAGTCCCCTCTCCTGTCATTTGATGTTTTCCGATAGGAGACAAGCGCCATGAAAATAAATAAGCAACAGATGCCCGTTGCTGCAAGTTCAGGGGAGTGGAGGTCTCTCAGGCTTGTTATACCGTACCTTCCAAGTAGATGCCAAGCTATGTAGTCCCTGCGAAGTCAAGGTTATCTGGGGTCTCTATAACTACACAGACAATTACCTTGATAAATCCATCACTGTCTCTAGAAATACTCCGATCATTCATTGTACAGCATCGGTTTTCCGGTTATCTGAAGAGGCTGGATGCGGAGACCTAGCACAGGTTAGAGGGGATAGAGGGTGTAGGTTCTGAGGAATTCATGACCAGTGCTCACTTCCGTGGTGCCTCATGGGTACTGGGTGGCCGGTCCCAGCCTGGACCCGCACAAGGCTCCATGTGGCTTGTCCAATGGCCACCAGACCCCTTTGGGAAGGGTGACTGAGGGAAGATTCAGGGCTGGGCCCCACCTTGGTCTCTGGAATAGGTGTTATTTTGGCCCCAGTCAGGAGAACTGGTGAATTCCCCAAACCCAAATGCCAGAGTGATGACTTCCTGTATAGCAGGACCAAAGCCCTGGATGTTCTGGAAACTAACCGTCTGGTTTCCCCTTATCTCTTCTGGGAGAGCGCTCTATTTCTACACATCTGCTCCTAGGAGATCAGACCCCAAAGAGCTTCCATTCGAGTGCAGCTTATGGGGTCAAAAAGTGTCTTTGCATCAGCCACCATCTCCGGGTGATGTTGGCAGAGAACTTGGAACAGGAGGGATGTGGTGTTTTGACTCACACTGCACCCACTGCAGCATATAGACACCAGGAAAACAATTTTGAAGAGTCTAGACATCTTGTTGTGTCTGTTCATCTGAAGCTTATTTTAATAACTATAATTTTAAATGGTCAGCTTCTCTCCTGATCTTGATTCTTACAACTTACGCTTAATTTTTTAAAGTTTTATAATGAATATTAATGAAACGATTTACTTGGGAATTTATCTAGTGTCTGTTTCTTCATGTATGGGTTTTTTTTTTTTTTTTATGAAAGCAATCCCAAACTGCTCTAGGAATATTACTGGCATATTTATGGCTCCCATTATTTCTATAGGGAAATACTTGAATGCTTTCTGCTGTTTTGTTAACTCAAGGAGCTCGCTTACTTTCAAAAGGAAAAGTCTTTCTTTTCTTAAAAGATTTTTTTTAAGTAACCTCCACACCCGGCGTGGGGCTCAGTCTTACAGCCCCGAAGTCAAGAGTCATATGCTCTACTGACTGAGTCAGCCAGGCCCCCTTTAAAAGGAAAACTCATGCAATCAGATCAAATGACTCAGGTCTCCCCCTCCAGCCACACTGCTGGGCCGCTTCTCACACAGCTCCAGACACACGTGCGCTACCCAAAGCACATCTCCACATGTCCACGCGTCCTGTGGTTCTCTTCTTCCGGAAACTACTTCCTTTACCAAGTCTCCCTACTGACTTCCACCAGCTACACTGTGCTATTCCTATTTCCTTTGCAGATCCCAAATCCACCTGTCTCATCACCCACTGCGACCCATGAACCGCCCGCAAAATAACACATAATACTTGGTGCACGTGTGCTTAGTTTTCTGGGGAGAAGACCCATAGCTTTCGTTCTATCCTGAAAGGGTCCATGACCCTCTCCTCAAAAGAATCGAAATGGTCTGTCATTTTAACCAATACTATCGTTACACTATACTTGCAACATTAAAGCAACCTCCCGGCTGATTCCCCTACTTCCAGTCTCCTTCCAGGCCATTCTGCACACTGACGTCATCGCGCTGTTTCATCCCCCGCCCCCCCAACACTGCTTTGGTTTTCTCCTCCTTCCTGCAGTACCCAGAGGGGCCTGACGGTGGCGCCACCACACCACTTTTATTCCCAATTCTCCGCCGCTCTCCAACCTAGAACACACACCTCCCCCGCCCTCTCCCCACACACACTTCAGGCCCCCAAGAAGATGCCTCCCAGAATAAGACCAGCCCAGAGGAAGAGTTCGGTTTTAGATGGCAGAATACCCGAGTGGGGATGTGGGCCTGGAGGTCTACAGGGCTGGGAATGTCAACTGGAGAGTTGCCTGCCTAGAGTTTAAAATCCTGAAAAAAGACGAGCTCTCCAAGGAGAAATAAAAACAGAAAACATTCAAGTGCTTACCCTCAATTGCTACAGCTCCATGGCTCAGCAAAGAACAGTTCTGGAATGCCTACAGAATGAATGTGGAGTGGGACATTCAAAACAAAACCTATCTAAGTGGGTGGGAGATTATGAGGTCAGAATTTGCCGGCAAAATATTTTGAACAAATGCTCTATACAAAAAGCAGGTGAATTCTTTCCCTGATATTTGCATCAAAAATTATTTATAAAAACATTATAGTTGATAAGCAGTTAAGCAATGCACTAGAAGTCAAATGACATCTTTAATGCGTGTTAAATATACATCTTTCATTAACATGTTTCAAAGACATGATAGTAAAGTAAATCTAAGGTGGAGAGAGAAAATACACTGAATTAATAATTAGCAAATAATTATCTCTGGTATTTGCTCAGTTACTGTTACTTATGCAACTAACCCCGGGGCATAATTATTTAGGGAAGAATTCACGTCCTCTTAGCAATACATTCTAAACCCATAGCGTTGGTCTCAAGACGTAAATATGTCCGCAGGTAAGTTAGGTGTTTAATAGTATGAGTCAGTATTAACATTTGACTTGGAGCTGAAGAGAGAACAAAAGCCAGGCCGGTGCACAGCGAGGTAAGCACACGATGGTCTGCGATTTCTGCAGGCAGCTGGGGGATGCCACATTATGGGTTACTGAGATGGAAGACCAGGCAGGAAGCCAGGGACTCAGCAAGCAGGGCTCCTCCCTCTCAACAACAGTGCTCAAAAATCTACTGCTCCCGCTTGATCTTCTTTTGCAGAGGATAATGGATAATGTCAAGGTCAGGCAAGTTTGGTCACTAGCACAAGGTCCCAGCCTGTAGGCACAGAGTCACCAAGCAGCCAGTCCCCCTACCCAACAATCTCCTCCCTCCCGAACTGGCAGCAATTTATCTTAAGTTCTCAGCAGGGCTTAACCATGCCCTTTGGTCCTCCGCACACAGAGTCTTTTAAAAAACCTTTCAGTTGGGGCACCTGGGTGGCTCAGTGAGTTAAAGCCTGTGCCTTTGGCTACAGGTCATGATCCCAGGGTCCTGGGATCGAGCCCCACATGGGGCTCTCTGCTCAGCAGGGAGCCTGCTTCCCTCCCCCCTACCCCCCCCCCGCTTGTGATCTGAGTCAAATAAATGAATAAAATCTTTAAAACAAAAAACAACCTTTCAGTTAAGCTCCTGAGAGTTCCTCAAAACCCTTATCCCTAAAGGGGTCTGCTTGCAGCATTCTCCCCATGTTCAGACCACACGGCTCAACTGTGCCCCAAACCTACACGAGGATTTCCAAGCTAGAGAGCCTGTGAGAGCCTGTGACAGTAACTGCGCCTTTCATTTCACACATGACAACATGGGGGCCTGAAAACTCCAAGAGCTGACCCAAAACGGTGCAGCTGGCTCAGGGCACGGCTGGGCCAGAACCCCCATCTTCTCCCAGTCCAAGCGTGGCTCTGCTGTCTCCCACTTCTTCCAGCTGTTTGTGGGCGGGGGGGGGGGGCAGGATTCCAACCAAAGTAGGTCTGGCTTTTCAGGAGATGAAAGTGGGGTCCTTTAGGAGTCCTGAGTACTGGGGCCTTTGACTTGTTGGAAAGGCCTTGTTCCAATTTACTGGAATTTTTTTTCTCTTTACAGACTCCCTGCCCTTGCCAACCCTTCCCATTCATTCCTTTGCAAAAGGTCTATTGTCACAACTCTTGACATTATTACCCAGTTGTGGGCACAGGGACTCCTGTCTACCGGACACCCTTGTATACTTAGCACAGGCGAAGAAGGGGAGGAAAAGGTTGGAGCTTCTGAGGTTTTATGATGCAGCCAGTGGCCAGATCCTTGGACCTGAACCCTGCCTAGGGTGTCTATGTCTTCAAGAAAGGCTTTCACACGCTCAGAAGAATCCTTCGGGTGATAAGCTTTGCGTAGTCCCTCAGCTGCCCGTTTCCACCAATTAAAGGTCCCTCACCCCTTTCACCTTTCCTTCCTGGTATAGGCAGATGGCCCAGTTTGTCAGCAACCAAAGCAGAGACGAAGGCTGAGCTGACTCATTTAGGAACAATAATTCCTTCCAGAGAAGATTCCCCATTCATTTAGACACTGGAGCAATTATTTGCTGGCTGACAGTTGTAATTACTTTTTGCTGCAGGTAGGTAACTGTTCCAGAAGCCAAGCTAATAGGATTACTGGTTTCTGAAGGGCTTTTGGAACAAGTAATTTTCAAATAGTCAGCGCAGTATGTTCAGTGAACTTTCCACCCGGGGTAAATTCCTTCCTCTGTGGCTCCCCACGGCAGGCAAGGCGTTGGGTTCTTGGATGGGGGACTTTGGAACCACAGGGACATTTTTCTTGCAGGCTCCTTTGAAAATGGGACCTGAGCAAATCATGCTTGGAGAGATCTCATGAGCTTGTCTGTAATCACTCTAATTTTCAAGTGTTCTGAGACTTGCCACTAAATTCTATCAGCCAACCAACCAACCTTTTTGGCCATCGTGGGACAGATCACTTTCCCAGTCATGGGATCCCAGGGTAACGTCTCCCTCCATGCTACCCATTTCTGAAGGGAAGTGAAAGGGAAAAATTGGCCCAGACAACGTTTTCGTTAAGGTTTCTAACAAGATTACTAACTGTTGTAGACTGTAGATAAGGTTTCGCAACAAAGTTTTCTATTTGGTAAGAAAAAGCCCTTTTGAATGCGTGTCAACATCTGACTCTACCACACGGTTAGACATTTAACAGAAGCACACCCAGGTGGAACCTGGGCGGGTCAGCTGGTTGAGTGTCTGCCTTCTGCTCAGGTCATCATCACAGGGTCCTGGGATCGAGCCTTTGCTCATCGGGCTTCCTGCTCAGCAGGGAGTCTGCGTCTCCCTCTGTCCCCCCAACCCCCAACTCATGCTCACAGTCTTCTCTCACTCTCTCTCAAAAATAAATAAATAAAATATTTAAAACAACAACAAAAAACCCAGCCCATCCATGGTGTGCTGGGACAACAGTTTCTTTTACTGAGAAGTTTGAAGTATTTTTGTTACTGTTATCAGTGGCTCTGGTGTTAAACATTCCCGCGTCCTGCATTGCCATCCACTGATTAGCTGAGCTCTGGTTTTGAGCGGGTCACACCTGTTCTCTCTGCCTCCGACCTGTCCAAGAATACTGAGATGCTGAGAATCAAGAGAGGATGTACTACCCAGACTGTGGATCTGCAGACTTTTTCCTTTTTTTGCTTTACTGAAAGGTAATTGACACATAACACGGTATTACATTTAAGGTGTAGAGCGAGATGACTTGATACACGTGCATACTGTGAAATGTTTACCGCACCACGGTTCATCACCCCACATAATTACCTTTTTCAGAGGTGTGTGGTGAGAACATTTAAGATCCACTCTCTTAGCAACTTCTGAGTATACAATATGCTACTGTAACTATAAACTACAGTCACCTCACTACACAATAGATACCCAGGATCTATTCATTTTACAACCGAAAGTTTGTACCCTTTGACCTACATCTCCTTTCCCCCACCCCCACCCTCCCAACTCCCAGAAACCTGTACTATCTACTTTCCATTTCCAGGACTGTGGCATTTTTAGAAACCACATAGATGTAAGATCATATGATATTTGTTTTTCTCTGTAGAGATTATTTTGTAGAGTTTTTGACATATGGTCAATGCACAGAAGTTTGCAAAGGATTTTATTACAAGTAATTTGTGCTATCAGTTTGGTGTATTGATATGCAAATGCATTAGAGTCTAGGATCCCCAGAGACGGAATCATAACTCTAAACCAAACTTCCTTCATGGCCCTTAGAAACGGAAAATCTTTACTTATTGCTAGGAAAATTGGAAGTATGCTAGATAGCTGTCCTCGAAGCCTGAAAATACTTAGCTGAAAATTGTAGCATAAGTTCAAGAAATTTTTTACTGTTTAATATCACACAACCTTCAGTATAACCACCATCTTTGCAAGTCATTCTGGTGGGGACGCTAAGGTCACCCTTAGCTGTAGGACCCCAGCTCTAAAAGATTAGGGGAGTAAAATTTGCAAATTAAAGTATAGGAATCAAAGTGCACGTTTGAAATTAGGGGCAGCTGTCTGGCTCCCTTGGAGGAGCAGCAACTCTTGATCTTGGGGCCATAAGTTCAGGTCCCATGTTGGGTATAGAGATTACTAAAAAAAAAAAAAAAACTTAAAAAAAGAAAGCACAAGTTTGGATTTAGGTGAAACTGGGTTCAAATCCCACCCTACCACTTCCTAAGTGTGCACAATTGTTATCTACCCTGCAAGGGTGAAACACTGAATACTGTGCCTGGCACGTAGGAAATGCTCAACAAACCATGATCAACACATTAATTATACCAATGAATCATTCCTCTTTCAGTGACATGGGCTGTTAACATTTCCGAACGCAGGGCACACCATTTGCTCACCAAGCCTCCTTCGGGGAAGGGCTAATGTTAAAGAAAATTCTAAGGTATCTACCAGAGCTAGGCTATCACAAAAGGTCCTTCTGGTCACTGATCACAAAATGTGGTAACCCATGGCAGCAAGATCAGCGATGGTGTATGTTTATAAAACTGGATTCTGGGTCCCACAGAAGAGCAGGCTGTATTGGTCAGGATTGGCTAGGCTATGGTAACAGACACACCCAAAAAGCTGAAAGGTTTACTTTTCACTCATGCCAAGTCCACTGTGGTTCTGAGTGTCCTCCAGGGAAACACATGCGAAGCAGGGGTTCAGGAAGGCAGGCTGTTTCTCTCCTGTGTCTCTGCCAGGGAGATGAGGCCTCTCACAGGTGATGTGGCAAGTGGAGAGACAGTCAAGGTGACTCCTGGCCCATCTATTCACAGTGCTATTGGCCAGAAGCTGTCACAAGATCTCCCCTCCCCCGCCACCGCCAGGGGCTGAGAAGTGGCTATCTGGAGAGCATTACATGTCTGTGGCTCACCTACCCATTGAATCAGCCCCCCAGGGGTGGGATCCAGGACTCTACACTTTCAAACTCCCCTGGTGATAGAATTCAAAGTTGCAGCACTGTGATTATCTGCTGTGGGCGATGTTCCTTTATGGGATAAATAATCTGAAATAATGGGAAAGAAAGTAGCTCTGTCGATATGCTAATTTATTAAAATGATCATCTAAGGGTCTAAAACAGGTTTTTTTCTGGCTGTCATTTAAGTGTGCCTCTTAGATACAGATGACTCTCACATTGATTTCTGGTCGACACCCCCCTACCCCTCTCCAGCCCTCAGCCCTGTATACACTCAGCCGGGGGCTTGCAGGTGCCTTCGGCTGTTGGCTGTTTGTTCATCCTTCCCAAGCCTGTCCTGTGGCCAGGGACAGTGCCTGTACCCGCCCTTCCACGTGACTTCCAAGGCCTCCTGACTCAGGAGTCTCCCTCGCCCCTTTTCTTTTGGATCTCAGAGCCAGGCATCAAGACTATTTCTGTCTCTTTCTTACATATTATGTCTGTTCTTGTCTCTCTTCCTTCACTGCTATTCCCTTGGTCTAGGGCCCTATCATCCGTCACTCCCATGGTCCCCCCTACCCCAGTCCAGAGCTTCTGTCCTGTCTCCCATGTTGCTGCCAGAGCGATGAATTCCCTTATATGATGAGCACTTCCTCACCTTTCATGACTCAGCGAGACTCCTCCCCTCTATAAGCCGTTTCTGATTATATTCTCTTCCCCTCCACTGTTCTCCAGCATAACTTCTCCCATGCAGCTATACGCACGTCTTTGCCTCTGCCTGCTGCAAGGCCTGTGGGGGCCGACAACAAGTTTGCCTCTCTCCAGGTTATCTTGTCAAAGTCCACACGGTGCTCAGCACACAGTAGGCATGAAGAAAGAAAGGAATGGGGACGGGCAGCTGCATGGAGCCTAGCACACAGTAGGCACAATATAGAAGCTTGTTGGGGGTACCTGTGTGGCCCAGTCAGTTAAGACTCTCACTCTTGGGGCGCCTGGGTGGCTCAGTGGGTTAAAGCCTCTGCCTTCGGCTCAGGTAATGATCTCGGGGTCCTGGGATTAAGCCCCGCATCGGGCTCTCTGCTCAGTGGGGAGCCCGCTTCCCCCTCTCTCCCTCTGCCTCTCTGCCTACTTGTGATCTCTGTCTGTCAAATGAATAAATAAAATGTTTTAAAAATAAAATAAAATAAAAAAAAGACTCTCACTCTTGGTTTAGGCCCAGATTGTGATAGCAGGGTCATGGGACTGAGTCGCACATCGGGCTCCATGGTCAGCATGGAGTCTGCTTAAGACTCTCTCTCCCTCTCCCTCTGTCCCTCCCTACCACGCCCCACCCCGCATGCTCATGTATCCTCTAAAATAAAAATAAAAATCTAAAAAATAATAAGTCAGGGCACCTGGGTGGCTCAGTGGGTTAAGCCTCTGCCTTCAGCTCAGGTCATGATCCCAGGGTCCTGGGATCGAGCCCCGCATCGGGCTCTCTGCTCAGCGGGGAGCCTGCTTCCTCCTCTCTCTCTGCCTGCCTCTCTGACTACTTGTGATCTCTCTCTGTCAAATAAGTAAATTTAAAAAAAAATTAAAAAAAAAATAAAAAATAAGTAAAATCTTGTTGAATGAATAAGTCAATATCCAACCATCCTCCTGTGCTTAGTTAGCTGAAATATCCACTAGTTTCACCAAGCTCAAGGTGATAAACTAATTTAAACGGACTATTCATCTACATGGGTACAACACTTCTTCTTTGGAAGACATGATTAGGCAAATTCATGGTTTCTTCACTGGACACCATGTTCTGTAGCTGTGATCAAAGATGAGAATCAGGCATGAAGCAAATCATCATGTTCAGGGTATCTGAGTAATACTGTTACCAAAGGAGCATTCCACTTTAACTGGCAGAAAAAATTTTTGAGTAAAATAAGGTGAACTAAAAATCAAATGAATTAAAAATACACTGCATGAGGGGCGCTTGGGTGGCTCAGTGAGTTAACCATCTGCCTTCAGCTTGAGTCATGATCCTGAGGTCCTGGGATCAAGTCCTGCATCAGGCTCCCTGCTCAGCGAGGAGTCTGCTTCTCACTCTCCCTCTGCACCTCCCCCTGCTTGTGCTCCCTCTCAAATAAATTTTAAAAATCTTAAAAAAAAAATGGTACATTAAAAAATATGAAATTCCTCAAAAATAAATTTTCATAGTACATGAAATATTTAAGAACTATAGACAAGCAAAAATAATAAAATCAGTCATAATCCCCCCAAACCAGATAACTGCTTATTAAGGTTTTGGCCTTTTCCACCACGAATAAGCATATTTTAGGGAACACAAAGTAGGGACATCACAACATGTGTGATGCTTCAGAATTTGATTTTTTTTTTCATTTAATAGTATAGCATGAGATCTTTGCCTGCTTATCATTTCTACATCAATGACATTCTACAAATCCATTACAATGATCTTCTTGTACCATGATTCATGGATCACTTCTCTCTGGTAGAATTTATCCTACTTTTAAAATATTATAAATAAGCCTGAAATTAATATCTATAAATTAAACCATTGTACAAATCCATCATTATTTCCTTAGGATAAATTCTAAGAAGTAGAATTTCTGGGTCAAAGGTGGTGTGGGAAACAAAGGCAGAAGAAAAATTATTAAATTTCCTTACTACCTACAGTCCATCGACAAGTCCTTGAAACAGGCAGAGGGACATTCCTCTCTGGATTCAACTGCCAAGATGTTGACACTTTGCTAAGGGCAAAAGGCAATCCTAGCCCGGAAACCTCCCTCCCTGCCTCCCAGGATCCTGTAAGTCTAATTCAACATATAAAAATTCCTTTGGATCCCTGGGGCTAATAATACATTATATGTTCATAAAAAATTAAAAAAAAATTGCTTTGGAAACTTCCTTTGTCTCTATACCCCCTCAAGGTACGTATTGGCAATCATCCCCCAAGCATATGACCCACCGATACACATCTGAAGGGTCTCATGACTCAGGTTTTATTAGGCAGTACTAAATGACCTTTTCCCAACAACAGCTAGCCCCCTCAAGGTCCTGGAAACCTTGCTTCCAAAATTCCTTAGAGACTCAGGCTACCCCTAACCCACTCCCAACTTGAAAGTATATAATGGGCCACTCCTCATGACCGCAGTGCAGCTCTTTCTGCCCACAGGTTCTGTCCCCGGGGTTTAATAAAACCACATGTTTGCACCAAAAACACCTCAAGAATTCTTTCTTGGCCATCAGCTTGAAACTCCAACGTTTTCCTACATCATAAAGGAGTAAAAACATTTTTAATATACATGGTTTATTACCTAAAGCTGATGAGCTCCAGAAATATTATACCAACTTATATTTAAATACTTATAGTTCTTCGTATTTTCCTCTTTGGTAAATTGCTTAACCATGACCTCTTGCCCATGTTCCTATGGGAGAGTTTGTCTTTTTCTGATTGTACGAATTCTTCATATGTGCATATATGGGATCTTATGTAGGCCTATTGTATATTACATAAATATATTAAATATATTGTCTCAGGTTTTTTTTTAACCTTAAATTTTTGTTTATGTTGGTTTCTCTTGCCTTCGGAAAGTTTTTATAAATTTCCTTTTAGTCAAATCAATTCATTATGTTTTGCTGTTTCTAGTTTTGGTGTCAGGTTTAGAAAAATCAAGGCCAACTCTAGAATATATAAAATTTATATCACTTGGGTAAAGCCTTAGAAGAAATTAATTTCCATTTAAAGAAACTGAGCGGGTATAGCAGGTGTTGTGTCCTCCTTCAAAGCCCAGAATTTTAGATTTCTGCTCTCCAGAACACAGGTGTTGAGATCCTTTGCTTTTGCCACATTTGTGAGGTTTCTTGGTTCTCTGAGGGAACAGGAATATGCCAGCAGTGGTTGCCAAATTGCCCACCCAACCCCCAGCACTCTGGGCACCTCATTCCTGAAGCTAGGAAGACTAGTCAAACCAGAACAGGGAGTTCTAGAGCAACATGGTTAGAGGTAGGTGGGGGTGGGGAGAAAGGGCGCCGGAAGACATTTTCCAAAAATTTAAATGCATTTGCCCAGGATACTGCTTCTTTGAATCTAACCTAAAGAAGTACATTCACATATGGAGAAAAATCTACGGGTAACACTGTCTGCTGCAACATTATCAATTACAGAAAAAAAAAAAAAAGAGTACGAAATTGATTACATAAAGATACATCCAAATTATGGCATCCTCTGCAGTGATTAAAAAGAATAAGAGGGAGGGAGGAGGGGCAAGAAAAAGACGGCAAAAAAACATATGAGAGATGCAAATCCCACTTCGGAAATAGCAAATGGAATTGATAGGGAGAATGTTGGGAAAAGGGATAGCAGATAATATTTTTTACAGCTTGCTTTAAATACTTCTGTATTTTTTTTAAAAAATCCTTTACAATAAGAATATCTTCAGGAAATGCTTATGCCATTTTTTTGAGACAAAAGTAAAAATATAAAAAAGGAAGACTTTCATGGAAATCCTAAGCCCACTTACACCAGTATGAACTAGAGTGTTCCAGAGTTGCCAAATGGCTCGGTCTTTCTTATCAGTAATTTCAACACGCCCAGGCAGGTGCAGCTGAAGGCCAGCCCATGAATGCATACCTGGGACATGGTGTTTCATACAGGAAATGCAGAATGGGATACATAAGAATAAGAAAACATAGAGGCAGCCCAGAAAGTTTTATATTAAGGACCAAGAGAGTCCAGAATTTAAAAAAACAAAAGGAGCTAGGAAGGATGAATAGAACAAAATGAAACATCACCCAGGCGGAGAGAGAGAGAACTAGATGGACTTTGTTCTGGGTTGGACTTGGCTATACCATGACATTAAAAAAAAAATTATACAATTTTGTTTTACAACCCCAGAATAAAAATAGAAAAGGTGTGCTTTGAAGTGACCAAAAATCCAAAGTTCTAGTTTTAAAAGTGGAAATGATCATCTATTTTGATACTGTGACATATCTTGTGATTTACTGGTAGATGACCAAAACTGAATTACTCAAGACGTGGCCTTTGGTTCCTCCTGTATTTATAGCAGCTGTCAGATTAGACTCTATCAAACACATGAGTAGAGAACACCTGCCCCAGCCTGTAGCATCAGCCTGGGGCTGAGGACTATCTGTGACAGGAGGGGAAGTCCACTTTGCTTTGTCACACAGGAAAGCCAGGGAGGGGAAAATCCTAGAGAGTCTGGCTAAGTAAGGAAATGTCTCCTCTTCCACCTAGGGCCACCTTTTCTGTCTTCTCCTGCTGTAAGCATCCAATGACCTTTCTCTCGCTCAAAATGTTCGAACTTTCCCCCTCAGCTGCCACTCTCAGCAGCTGAAGGCTCTCCCATTAAAAAAGAAAACAAAAACAAAAACAAAAAAAACAACCTTCAATATCACCTACATGCCAATGACTTGGACTTTCATCCAATGACTAGGAACTTTCCTCTAAGCTGCAGACCTACAGATGCCTATTTGACAGCTGTACTCGGGATACTCTAAGCCCAGCATGTCCACAAACATCTTGCAATTTTGCCCCCTAACCAGGCTCTTCCTCAGTGTCCCCCAACATGCATCCAGCAAAGGAGTTGGAAATCTAGGAATGAATCATCCCTGACCATTTCCCCTTCCATGCCACGTCTGATCTAACACCAGGGCTCACTAATTTGACTTTCTATGACCACTGCCCTCCACGCCTCTTCCTCTCGCCCGCCCTACTGCATAGCTTCTTCACTGCTACATCTGCATCTGTTCCTGCTTCACTAACCCATTCTGCACATTGTAGCCAGAGTGAATTTTTGCAAACTGCAAATCTGATCATGCCTATTCCTGCTGAAATCCCCCAGTAACGTTATTGACTGATGCTTTTACATTATGACCAAGATCCCTAACATAGGCCTAACAACTCATCTCATGTCCTTTCCAGCTTCTTCTCATACCACACTTTCCACTCATTCTCCACACCACATAGGCCATGCTCCCTCCCGCCAAAGGACCTTGGTGTGTTCTGTCTCCCTTGCCTAGAATACTCTACTCTTCTACTCTTTACCCGGTTATGGGTTGAACTGGTGCCCCCAGAGAGGCTAAAGTTCAACCCCCAGTACCCCAGGATGTGACCTCATTGAAGACAGGGTCTCGGCAGAAGTAATCAAATTGAAATGAAGTCATTAGGGTGGGTCCTGATCCCACATGACTCATGTTCTTATTCAAAAGCAGCGGTTTGGCACAGAGATAAGACACATGAAGAGGAAAGATGATGTGAAGGCACAAAGGGAGAAGACAACCTCGAGTGGCATGTCTACAGGCCAAGGAACACTGAGAATGGCCAGCAAATACCACAAGGAAGAAGAGGCAAGGAAGGATTCTCTCCTGGAACTATCAGAGAGCATGGCCTTCCTGACATCTTGATTTTGGACTTCTAGGCCCAGAACTGTGAGACGATACATTTGTGAAGTTTTCAGCAACCCGAAGTTTGGTATGTTATTATGGCTATCCTGGGCAACCAAGATATCCTGTCATTCTTTTTGTCTCATTAACTCCCCCTCAGCCAAACTCTCTCAGGGAGGGTGTCCGGGATCTCCTGGCTCCGTCGAATCCCCTATTATATATACACAGCACTCTGTTCCCCTGTCTCCTTCGTAGCATTACCACAGTTATAACTTGACATTGATTTATGCAATTATCTGATTGTCCCACCCTCTCAGTAGACTCTAAGTCCCGTACCATAAGGACCGTGCCTTCTTTAGCTCACTGTGGTACGCCCTGGGCCTGGCCTAGTACAGGACACACATTGGTGCTCCACTGATGTTTGCTATACTGAGTAAATGTAGCAAATATATTGGATAAATGAATGAGAGAAGGAGGTATGAGGGGCATGCTGCAGAGGAGACTACAGGTGGTGAAGACCTTAAGAGAAGGCAGGCTGGGAGATAGTTGAATGTGACAAACTTTCCACAAGGGCCCCCAAATACCTCTACTGTCCGCTGATGCTGTCATTGCACGAGAAGAAAGCTCTGAAATGCATATATCCCTGGGAGAGATCAGACATTAACCTAAATTTGCATTAGCATATTAATAACACATCTTTTCCAGAGAGCAAGCTGGAGGAGAGGGCGTGTTGTGAAGAATACTAAATCAAGACTCTGAAAGTCTAGAGATGGAAGTTGTCCCTCGGTGACCAGGGACGAAAAAATGTGGGAACCAGGGTGAACGGTATAAAAAAAATAACCTTTCTTACGTCATAGCTTTGCTGAGGGTCACCTTCTGCTGATCAGGAACAATCCACCAGATCACAACCTATCTAGGGTCAACGAGACCCCTTCCTGGGCATCTAACTTGCTTCATGGACCTTTGGCAGGCACCGGCAGCCAGGGAAGCAATGATTTCCTCTTCAGCTAGATGGATGCTGGGGGACGGTGGGAAGCTGTGCAGCTGGCTCCCACCCAAAGGGTTCTGATCACAAGGTTTTTCTTCTGGAGTTAATGTGGAAAAGGCTTCACCATTGATCCTGATCCAGATCCTACAGGGTACTGGCCACCACATGTGGCCACTTACCACAGGACAGTCATTTTGGGGGGAAGGTCAAACTCCACGACCCAATAATGACAGAAGTGGTCCTCACATTCTATTCAAAAAGGACTTGAAGATCAGCAGACACAGAAGAGAAACCGGAAATGGATAACTGTTTTTATCCATAACTGCTTTATTAAAGCACTACCAGAGCTACAGGAGCTCACTTCTTCCCCTCTACTGTCAACATGCTTTTAATGATAATGAAAAGGGATTTTTCCTCCATTGCTCCAACTCAGGATATAGTTCCAGAATAATGATTAAACACCCCCAAAATACCTCCCATTCTGATACTGTTAAGGTATTCCTTAAGTATTAGGAATTCCATAAAGTATTCCATAAAGTATTAGTCTGAAGTTTACTAAAATCTTAGACTTTCAGAGTTAGAAGGAATCGCTGAGAAAATCTGGCCCAATCCCCCTCCCATGAAAAAATATGTTCTATAAAGTCTCCAGCAATGACCCCAACTTAGGCTTGAGCTTTCGTAAACAATGATCTAGTTTACTACCATTTTAGCCAACTTACTCCATTATAAAGCAATACTACTTAAGCTTTTCAAATATATCTTACGACACGGAACTCTATAAAACCAGGTGGCTCAATTTAAATTTTACACTGGTATCTTATTCTTCCAAAAATAATTGCCCAAATAAAAATCTTTTTCTTTTAAAGATTTTATCTATTTGACAGAGGGAGACACAGCGAGAGAGGGAACACAAGCAGGGGGAGTGGAAGAAGGAGAAGCAGGCTTCCCACTGAGCAGGGAGTTTGAGGCAGGGCTCAATCCCAGAACCCTGAGATCATGACCTGAGCCTAAGGCAGACTCTTAACGACTGAACCGCCTAGGCACCCCCCAAATAAAAAATCTTATTTGCATATTTAAGTGAAAGGCTTAGCAATAATTTTATCTTTAGATTTATGGATACCGGAATATTCCTGTGGCAGGAGAAAAAGTAAACTAAATTTTTAAATTTAACAGATAGCCATACACCTGTTCCAACATGTAAATTACACATGTGCATTCCTTACCAAAACTAGGTTTCAGCATTAGAACTGTTTCAAGTTTTACTTTTTTTTTTTTTTTTAAAGATTTTATTTATTTGACAGAGACAGGCACAGAGAGAGAGGGAACACAAGCAGGCGGAAGGGAAGAAGCAGGCTTCCCACCAAGCAGGGACCCCGATGCGGGGCTTGATCCCAGGACCAGGGGGATCACAACCCGAGCTGAAGGCAGACACTCAACCAACTGAGCCACCCAGCTGCCCCTCAAGTTTTACATTCTTTAGTGAAACTTGAACCTCACAAAACACTTACTTGTGAGGTATCCTTCCTACAGTAATTTATTTTTGTGAATAATTATTTCTATAAGACATATTGTCGGCACTTGGTATAGTCATTTGATTTTATTATATGACAGCATATTTTTTTAAAAGATTTTATTTATTTATTTGACAAACAGAGATCACAAGTAGGCAGAGAAGCAGGCAGAGAGAGAGGAAGGGAAGCAGGCTCCCCACTGAGCGGAGAGCCTGACTCGGGGCTCTATCCCAGGACCCTGGGATCATGACCTGAGCCGAAGGCAGAGGCTTTCACCCACTGAACCACCCAGGCGCCCCTATGACAGCATATTTTAATAGTAAAAACAAATGTAGATTTAGAAATTTTGAAACATCAATTGAGCAACTGGAGGTAAAACCAAACACTTCCTCAAATATGTTTTAAGTAAACTATTAGAACCAGACTACAAAAGAATACTTTTAACTTGGAGTAGGGTTTTAAAATATTCTAAATATTTGTAAAAATCTTAAAATACATAACCAAAATAAATGAGAAAACGTGGCTGTCACAGATTTTGATTGGGCTGAATGTGGACATAACACTTTGCATTGTTTCCTGAAAGTCAACAGGGCCAGTCAAACCAAGAAGAGAAAAGAATCTAAAGAAAGGGGATCTGATTAATTAAATCACAAGATGATTAGAAAAGCATTCACCTTTCAGGAGACAGTAGGAAGAATGTAATCTCAGCCAACGTCTGTAGTTAACAAAAAGGGAGCCCTGAGAAGCTGAAATGGATGCTCTGCTACAGTTCTCCATGACTGATACCAGCTGCTGATGTAGGATTCAGATAGAAGGATCCATACCGGTGAAAATTAGTTGCAGCAAGTAAGTACTTGCACTGTCAGCCACGTCCAAGTGCTGCCTTCTACTGTACTATAATAATCGCGTTTCAACTTGAAAGGGACTAAAACCGCCACAAATACTGAAGCATACTGAAAATAAATTGAAAACTGGTGGGAAGTAGAACACAGTTTAAAAAGCTTTGTGAAATCAGCAACCTTAAAGAGGAGCATTACTGTTTTTGCCCCAGAGAAAATTTTAGAATGCCCATTAGAAGTGACCTTCAGGATATTTCAGTGTCTCAAATTATAATATTGGGAAGGGCGGCTGAACGATTTTATTTGGGTCTGTTTTGGACAGAGCAAAGTGTAACTAGAGACAAATTCCACCATTTACTTGGGATGCAGTCTTTCTGTCCTTGGTCTTGTCTTTGCAATATTTTAGAGTTACAGTTTCGAAAGAGTTGAAAAATGTTTGCTACTGTCTAACTCCCCCATGTTCACTGTGAACAAAAGTTCTGTGTTGTGAATTTTTTTACATGACAGAAGATAAATGCTATGGTGTGTCAGCAGGGGATGGAAGGAGTAAGTTCCACAAATGCTCATCCTAGTTGCAGTGGAAAACCATCTATTCTCATTTCTCAGCCATATGAAAGAAAAAAAGAAGACTGTTACATTTCACAATCGTGGCTGATCACAGCTTTCACAAAATATGTACACCAGCACTTCTGCACCATCATTTCAAAGAACATTCCTTTGTCCCAAACAATTTCAAAAGCAAAAGATAGCCATTTAGAAAATGAAAGGTTGTCTGGGAAATAATTATTGGGATCGATAAAGAACTAAAATTGGAGGTAGGGGCTTTCTTAGATTTACTTCAATTCTCTACTAGAGGGTTAAAACAGAATTATCGAAGATAATTGATTTCAAGATACTGTACAAACTCCTCTGGAAATGAGCTACACACACGTAAGCAAGTATTCACTTGATGTGTGCAAAAATCATCTCCTAACAGACCCTGTATTTCGGTAGTACCATTCAGAATCCATAAGATGGCAGGCCTAGATTTCACAGTGTTATTCTTTCCCTTCCCCCACCCCCCTCATGATATTCTTACAAGCATAAATATACTCATTGCCTTGAAATAGATACTGTGTATTATCAGCAGCAGGTGGCTAGTAATAATATATTAAGAGCACCTTCTAGATTAAATTTGTAAATTATGAAACATGGGGACCATTATCAAGCTAATGCCTTTCATTAGTTCAATATGAATCACAAAACACTACAGCCAAAAGGAAACTTACGGTCGCTTATTCTGGTATTGCCTTTCTCTGGATAAGGAAACCCGAGTTTCAGAAGTGCTTTGCCCAAGGCAAAGGGGGTAGCAGAGAGAGACCCAGAATCCTGGTTTCCTTCCTTCTAAATCCGCAGCAGTGCTCTTGTTCACTGTATTTCTCCAACTCCTCATGGTGGCATCAAAGTCCACATGACTACTCTTCACGGAGCCCCACTTTGCACTTCACAGACTGCCTTTCACCTGTCAGGGCTTCGCTCACGAGTTACCCTGAGCCTGGAATTCCGCAACTCTCCTCCCGGGTCTGTCCATGTGTTTCTCAAACTGGGGTGTGGTGATGTACAGCGGTATTTGAAGCTGTAAGAAGAATAAATCCTCCAAGATGATCCGGGCTCAGGGAGGACGACATCATCTTTTTAATTAAAAGAAACATAAAATGTGTATGAATTTTAAATATGAAAACATGAAGTTTCAAAGAGGTGTGTTGCTTTGGGTAGACTCGCTCAGGCTAGATCCTCAAGCCCGTAGTAGGAGACACCCTCGGGCCCCTATCTTGTTGGGATACTTTAGTGGAAAGGTCAGAACAGCACCTGGTTAAAAGTTTCCTCTCCAACGGAGCCCACCTTGTCTACTGTAAAGCATATCAATAAGGTCACGTTACACTTGTGTCCTAGACAAATTGTCACACGGCTGTCTAAACCCTGTGTACATGATCCCAAGATAAAATAAGAGTCTATATAAGACAAATATTACATTAGAAACATTATAATATAAATCAAATATCAACTATTATATAGCTATTATAGATGGCTGATCACCACCAGATAGAGATCACCAGTAGGAAGAATTCTATGGGCAAAGCAAACACAGTAGATGAAATTAATAAAAATAAACCAATGTACTACTTTCAGGGTTTTATAATGACTTTTTCCATTAGGCATATACGCTAAAGACAAAAATACAGGGATCCAGGAAGCAGGAGAGCTGGAGGGCTTCTGATCAATTAATTATCTAACCTGTCTTAGTCTGTTTTCTATTTTCTCTTAACAGTGGATTGTGTCACTATGGGGGTGGAAATGTCTAGAATTCTAAATTGCTTTTTCTCATCCTTTGCTCTACCATTTCTTTGGGTGTTATTTTTTAATGAATGTAAGATAAGATAATCAGCACCTAAACCTCTTCCTGTAGGTCTTGACAGTGATTAATTCAGTTACTTGAAATATACTTAGTTCCTTAAAAATTCTCAGCATATTGATTGGTTAGAAATCAGTAAATTAGTCAATGCTGTGAAAAACAAAGACAAAATGAACAAGGATTCCACATTAAATGAGACTAGAGATGTGACACCTGAATGCAATGCATGATGTGGGATTTTCTTTTGCTAATATATATATATATATGTATATATTATATAAAATAAAAATATTCTTTTGCTAAAAAGAATATTAGGACAACAAATTTTGACTATAGATTAGACAATAATAAACAACGGTATTACGTCCTTTTCCTGATTTTGGTAACTGTACTATAGTTATGTGAGACAATGGCCTTATTTCTGAGTTATACACTGATGGGACAAAGGGGCATGATGTCTGCCACAAGAGAGAGCGAGCACAAGAAAACATGTGTAAATGTGCCAATGTGTAAATATTAACAGGAAAAACAGGGGAAGGGTACATGAGAATCCTTTGTACTACTCTTGTAACTTTTTTTTTTTCTTTTTTGAGAGAGAGAGAGTGTGAGCATGAGCAGGGGGAAGGGCAGAGGGAGACAGAGAAGCCGACTCCCCACTGAGCAGGGAGCCTGACATGGGGCTCAATCCCAGGATTCTGGGACCATGACCTGAACCAAAGCCAGAAGCTTAACCAACTGAGCCACCCAGGCGCCCCATTTTTGTAACTTTTCTCTAACTCTGAAATTATGTCAAAAAATAAAAAATTAAAAGAAAGAAACGAGGAAGACAGTTTGTTTGAATGGCTGCATATAGAACTGCAATGGAAACTAGATGTACAAAGATTAACAGGAAGGGTAAAACTGTCCTGGAAAGGAACCCTTTTCATTTATAATAATTCTCTGGAATTCAAGTTTATGCTACTAGACACAATACACTATACTGCATTATATCGTCTGAAGGCATGCTCCTAGTCAACACTGGTGTAACAACTCTTGTTTGAGACGATAAATGTTGCTATAATGCCATTCTGTTAGTCTTTTCTTTATTTTTATGCTCTGTTTCGGTAAATCTTGACTTATAACCAGTGTTAGAACTTAAAATCTCCACCGACAACTCAAAGGAAGAGTTGCCCTCAGCATCCATGTAAAAACATACCCCAAATTATGAAAGACAAGGTTGAGACTGTCAAACAGAAAACACATAAGACAAATTAAAAAGCCACTTAAAGCAAATTTCAAAATAAAAAAAAATGACGTTTCAAAAATCATTTTACGGGGTGCCTCGGTGACTCAGTGAGTTAAAGCCTCTGCCTTCGGTTCAGGTCGTGATCTCAAAGTCCCGGAATCGAGCCCCGCATCAGGCTCCCTGCTCCGCGGGGAGCCTCCTTCCTCCTCTCTCTCTCTCTCTCTCTCTCTCTCTGCCTACTTGTGATCTCTGTCAAATAAATAAATAAAATCTTCAAAAAAAAAATCATTTTACAAGAGGGAAGGCAAGGCAAAACAAGACACTAGAAAATGAACTCTAGTATCTGCCTTCTCTGTGTGTGTGGCAGACTGTGCTGATGTCCCCCAGGATTTCGCACATAGAAGTAACCTTGCTTACTATTTTCTGATGATATTCAAAGGGCCTGTAATAAATGACCTTCCACATGACTATTATTAAATGTATTTGTTTTTCAATTGCTTCCTAAATGTGTAATTTTTTCTTTAAGGAATCTTTAACACATTACAATTAAAAAAAAAAAAAAGATTTATTCATCTTAGAGAGAGAGCACACCTGAGAGGAGGAAGGGGCAGAGGGAAAGGGAGGGAGAGAAGCAGACTCCCCACTTGTGGAGCCCAACTCGGGGCTCAGTCTCACAACCCTGAGATCATGAACTGAGCCAAAATCAAAATCAAAAGTCTGACACTTAACCGACTAAGCCACCCAGGCGTCCCACAAATGTGTAATTCCTGATAAGGAATTACATAGATTTGCCTTCTGTAAATCCTTGTTTCTGATTTATACATCTCAAAGTTAAAATACTCCTGAATCAAGAGTGCAGTTTGGGCTGGTGGGGAGGTGGGAGGATGACATTTGGAAGTTATTTCCCATAGTATTGGTAACTTTCTAGTTATTTGAATAGGTGGTGGGTTAAGCTTATTAATTTACATTTACCATATATATTATTTTGTATGTGTTCAATATTTCTAAAGGTGTTTTAAAAGAACATTATGTAATATTTTCCTTTATAAAAGCTATATTACAGAAGAGCAGCTTTCCTTTTACTTAACTCTCTCTTTCTCTCCAACTATTTTAATAGCTGTTGATTCAAATGTCCAACATATATTTATTTAGCAACTACCACATGCCAGACATGGTTATATACTGAGGGTGTAAGCCAATATAAACACTACAAAACCAACATTAATAAAAACATGGTCCTTGCCTGCAGGCAGATGATAGTCTAGTTGTGAGCACCTAAAGGGCAGAGCTATGTGTAATTCTTTGCAAGCCTGGTACCTCCCATAGAGCCTTGCCCATGTGAGACCTTCAATACGGTTCACTGATGATGCTGTTTGCACCATTTACAGATCTTTTCATTGATAGATTTTTTAAGATCGTATTATTTTTTAAAGATTTCATTAGAGAGAGAGAGAGCAGGGGGAGGTGCAGAGGGAGAAGAAGAGAAGCAGCCTCCCCACTGAGTGTGGAGCCTAAGGCAGGGCTTGATCCCAGGACCCCAAAATCATGACCTGAGCTGAAATGAAGAACCAGACGCTCAACCAACTGAGCCACTCAGGCACTCCTTAAAGATTTTATTTTTAAGTAATCTTTACACCCAATGTGGGACTTGAACTCACAACCCTGAGATCAAGAGTCATATGCTCTTCCAACTAAACCAGCCAGGCTCCCCAGTGAAGTCCATTTTAAGTGGCAAGATGATCTGCATACAGCATAAAGAATCTTCTAGCAGGGCGTGTGTTTGAGTCCCACATTGAGTGAAGGATTAATTAAACTGTAATAAATGAGTAAAATAGACTTCATTCAGTGACAAGGAAACCCATCATACTGGATTCCTAAAAGCCAGTTAGAATCTCATCCTTTTTGGGAATCTCAGCAGCCTTGTTTTACTGAAGTAACTATCACTGCAACAAGTTTCTAGGCAGAGGTAAAGAGTTGTAGATGTTTGTAAATTTTGTTCAGTGTCCAATTATCCCATCATAAATTATTCATAGAGAAGAAATTCTCAAATGGCAGGTTTTGTTCCCTCTCTGCACCTTTTAAACATACAAGTTCTACACAAATTTATATATTATGACAGGTTTCTTCTTTATCAGTCTTTCTGTAATAAATTTAGCAAATACTGACATTAATTAGGAAGAGGAGCACAAGGGAATACAAAAAACCCACTGGGAAACCATTCTGAAAATAACTCATGCAGTCACTACTCATTCTCTTCAGTGAAAATAAATATTTTTTCAAGATAATAAATAAACATTGATTGAAAACATCAATTGTACTAAATTTTACGGGAAAATGTGCTATGAAAAATGTCACTTACATATCTTGTTTTTTAGTTGAATCATACACATTTCGGATGGCACAAAAGTTAAAATAAAAGAGATTAGAACCTCAAAGTTTCAAAGATTAGGTCTACCAACATGGCTATTATAATTTGAAAAATGTTTTTATCAGTGATGAATTAGAATGCTTACCTTAATGAATAATGGTGCTATGATGTTCCATCTTCCAAATTTTAGTAGTAGAAAGATGACCATTTTTGCTTTAGACCGTCTTAAGATTAAAAAAACAACTAAGCAGGGATGCCTGGATGGCTTAGTTGGTTAAGCGTCTGCATTCAGCTCAGGTCATGATCCTGGGGTCCTGGGATCGAGTCCTGCATCAGGCTCTTTGTAGGCTCTTTGCTCAGTGGGGAGTCTGCTTCTCCCTCTCCCTTTGCCTGCCACTCCCCCTCCTCTTTTTATAATCTTCAAAGATTGGGAAGATAGTACCAAGGGGAAGCAAGAAATCCAGTGGTTCCTCAAGGCACAGTCACTAGCTCTTTCTCCTTACTGCTTTTTTTCTTAGGAAGGCAAAGTGGGTGGGGGTCGCAGACTTGACCAAGAGCATAGGAAAAACCATTCCTCCAGTGCCCTGAATCCATTAAACATCTTTAAACAGATGCTAGCCCAAGAAATCTTTCACCCAAGGCAAATACTTTGAAAAGTTCTAGTTCACATTCAGGAGACATCCCCAATAGGTCTATTTGGTAGCATAACTTGGTAAACCTCCAAGCCAGTGCTTTTGCTCCTTTCTTCTGTGAGGCTTCTGAGGAGTCCAAGTAGAAGGCCAAGGCCAACTAGCATCTAAATCCTTTCCCCATTTTGGTATTATGAGTTTTTATAAACTGAAGCAAACTGTAGCTACTGTATTTTGCTTACTGGTGTCTTATTTCTTCACTATCGGAAAGTATTCAGGAGATACACAGTGAGATCAATATTTAAGACGACAGTCTCGGGGGGATGCCTGGGTGGCTCAGTGGTTGGACGTCTGCCTTTGGCTCAGGTCATGGGGATCAAGTCCCGCATGGTGCTCCTTGCTCAGCCGGTCGCCTGTTTCTCCCTTGCCTGCTCTGCCTGCTGCTTCCCCTGCTTATGCGCTGTCTCTCTCTCTCTCTGACAAAGAAATAAAATCCTTAAGAAAAAAAAGAAGAAGACAGTCCAAGAATTTAGCCCAACCTTGGTGATATGTGTAAAAAAATACTACTACTTAAAAAGAGCATCATTTCTTGGATCATCTCTAATTCCACTGCTAACATTTGCAAATTATAGTTAACTCGTGGACCAACTACTGCAGGCAGTAATGGTTCAACTTCCAGCTCTGTCACCATGAGTGAACCTGGACGAGTTATTTATTCTCTGTAAGCTTAGATTTCCTTATTTGTGAAAAGGAGGGAATAATGGGGTTTTTGTGAGCAATAGACAAGGTACTACAAATAAAGATACTGCACAGAATTTTTTTTAAGTGCTCAATAAATATTTGCCATTATTCTCATTGCTATTGCCTTTATCAGTCTCCCCTCTACAATCTCTCTCTATAAAAGTCACTTCCCACTATGGTGCCACATAATTATTCTTGAATCACCTTTGATTTTGTCAGTCTCTTGTCAAAACTCTTCAAAGGATTCCATGCATACAGGATAGTCTTATCTTCTTGCCTGGGGCATGTTGCTATTCTCTGTCAACCCTCAACCAACCTGACACCAGCCTGATCTCTCATGAGGCCCCTTAATAACAGATTAAACTTCCCCTTCCCCAACACATGCTGCTCTTTTCAGCCTCCTTGCTTTGTTCCTGGTATTCCCTCCGCATGGAATGCCTTCCCATATAGGTCATGATCCTCCCAGCTAGCTTGAAGGCCATTTACTCCACAAAGTTTTTTTGTGATCTGTTTAGTAAAATGAGTTTTCCTTTGCTACTTCTGAAATACTTGGTTGTTTTCTTCTACCTTGAAAACACATTTCTTAGATTTGCATTATCTCCCAAACTGAAATGTAAGTCCTTTAAAACTAGTGGATAGGAGCGCCTGCGTGGCTCAGTGGGTTGGGCCTCTGCCTTCGGCTCAGGTCATGATCCCAGGGTCCTGGGATCGAGCCCCAGATAGGGCTCTCTGCTCAGCGGGGAGCCTGCTTCCTCCCTCTCTCTCTGCCTGCCTCTCTGCCTACTTGTGATCTCTGTCAAATAAATAAAATCTTAAAAAAAAATAAAACTAGTGGATAAATAAACTGTTGGGTCTACATCAAAATAAAAAGCTTCTGCACACCAAAAGAAACAAACCAACAAAACTAAAAGACAGCCTACAGAATGGGAGAAGATGCATGCAAATGACATATTTGATAAAGGGTTAGTATCCAAAACATATAAAGAACTTCTACAACTCAACACTAAAAAATAATAATAATCCAATGTAAAAAATGGGCAGAAGACAAGAACATACATTTCTCCAAAGAAGACATACAGATGGCTAACAGACACTCAACATCACTCATCATCAGGGAAATGCAAATTGAAACCAAAATGAACCATCATGTCACATCTGTAAGAATGGCTAAAATAAAAAACACAAGAAACAAGTGCTGGCATGCATGTGGAGAAAAAGGAACCCTGGTGCACTATTAGTGGGAAAGCAAACTGGTGCAGCCATTCCAGAAGACAATATCAAAAAATTAAAAATAGAACTACCCTATGATCCAGTTATTGCACTATTGGATATTGACCCAAAGAATATAAAAACACTAATTCAAAAGGATATATGCACCCCTATATTTATTGCAGCACTGTTTACAACAGCCAAACTATGTGAGCGGCCCAAGTGTCCAACGACTGATGAATGGATGGAGAAGATGTGGCGTATATATACAACAGAACATTACTCAGTCATAAAAGAAGAGTAAAATGCTGTCTTTTGCAATGACATGGATGGATCTAGAGAGTACAATGCTATGTGAAATACGCCAGTCAGAGAAAGATAATACCATATCATCTCACTCACAGGTGGAATTTAAGAAACAAAACAAATGAACAAAGGGAAAAGAAAGAGACAAACCAAAAACCTGACTCTCAACTATGGAGAACAAACAAAGGGGAGTGGGGAGGGGGGTCTGGTGAAATAGACGAAGGGGATTAAGAGTACACTTATCTTGGACAGCATAAGTAATATATGGAATTGTTAAATCACTCTATCGTACACGTGAATCTAATATAACACTGTATGTTAACTACACTGGAATTTTAAAAAAAAGAAATACAATTGTCTAAGGAAGACCAGCTTAGAGAGGCAAGTTTCAGAAAGAAATATTTAATGCCACACAGAGAGGACTACTGGAGGACAGTCTAGGAGTATGCTAAGGTAGTCCATGAAGATCAGTTTTAAAAGGTGGGAGGGAGAAATAAAAGAAAAGCAGCCGTGAGACTGGGGACTTGGGGGTGGTTTTAGGAAGCCCCACATAATCTACACCAGGTCCCCTAAATTCAACCAAAATTAACATTTAAATAAATCTGTTCTGCAAATGAAAAAACAACAACAACCAAAAACAAAACGAAGGTACAAATCAGTTTCACTTCATATCCCCATTGCCTCTAGTACAGGTCCAAAATTAACAACAGGTACATGATAAATATTTATGGAATGAATAATCAAATACTCAATAAAAGTAGAATGTGGTACAGAAGAGGGTGAAATAAAGTGCTAACGGAGCTCAGGGGAGGAAGAGGTTATTTCCATTAATTCTGCATTTGAAGTAAGCCTTCTTTGTGAGGTAGAGATGATGGAAATCAGAATTCTAGGCCAAGAGAAACATGTGAATAAAGGATGAAGGGGGAAAGCACAAATATTGAATAACAATTCACATGGCTCAAATCTAGGAGACGCAAAGGGTAGTAGGTTATCAGGACTGAAAAGGCCAGCTTACGAAGGACCCTGAAGGAACTCCTAAGGAATCTGGACTTAATCCTCGAGGCCACAGGAAGCCAAAGCAAGTCTGAGGAGGAAATTACATAATCAGATGTGTGCTTTAGGAAAACCACTCCATCGGCTGGGCAGAAGATGGAACTAAGCGTGGGAAACCAATGAAGGTATTTGTGAGAGTTAGGGAAGAGCAGCAGTGCCTTGAACAACGGTGGTGGCAGCAGGGTGAAAGAATGTAAAAGGGGACAGAGTAGAGAGAAAGCTGCAATGGGGCAATGCAGGAGCAAGGACTCTCCGTGCAGGCAATTCACAGGGTACATGAACTTGGGTGGAAAAGCAGAACATCTTTACTTTCACCAACCTCAAAGTGAAATGTAGCTTGTCTTCAATTATGAATATGGGCAACAAACCATAGCAGCCAGTAGGCTTCACTGGGCTGGCAAAGGGCTCCATGGCATAAAAAAGAACTCAATCACTCTGAAGTGACTAAAAGCTCAATAAAGACTTTACCAGAGATAAAGATTTGAATTAAATACAACGACAACAAAAACATGTGTGGGGACAGAGAGAAGGAAGAATAAAGATCGATGGGAGTATCAGTTTGACTTTGGATGAGCTTCAGGTGTCAGCACACGCTTATCCTGTTTCTTGTAACCAGTGGCCTTCAGCTGCAGGGAAACCTAATCGCCTCTATACGGCAGGAATCTTCATTTCCCATTCTGTTCATCCTCCCATCTTGTAGCACTGCAGACAGTCCAGCGGTGACCAAATGACCTGGTTTGCCTGGGACAAGAGGGGCTCTCTAGGACATGGGCCTTTGATGCAGAAAGTCCTAGGCAAACCAATAAGCCAGTCACCCCAAGAGTCCTCAAATCTGGCAGTGCATGCTAATAAGGCTATATTAATACTATGCTTTCAATTAAGGAAAAAATTATGCCATTTAAGATTTTGGATCTGAGTTTCTCCATCTGTTGTTCTTCCCACAAAGTAGAAAATCTTGAAGGAAAATCTTTCTCTCATAAGGTCAGACAGTTATGGGCCTTCAATAAATGCTTTAGTAACTGCATATCATTATCAGTAGTTCTGTAATTTACGGTGCTGGCACATTCACATCTCATGCAAAACTCACAAGGACTCTGTGAGATAGACTCGATTCTCTTCATACTACAGCAGAAGCCACCGTTCTGGAAGATTTAGTCCTTTGCTGTACTTCACACAGCAAGCAAAGTGGCTGCTCCTCGCACTGCAGCTGCCAAAGAACACTGAATTACTGAGTGTTCCACAGAGGCCCAAGTGGTTGTTGCTATATGGAGATTATGCAAAGCTGCAATTTTCTTTCTTTTGCAATGTCCATGAACTCAGTGCTCTGGCAGTATACTGAGACACGACAAAGGGGAGTGTTCTTTTTAGAGGGAAGGCACCCTAAGGTAAAGTGAGGGTTTACCTATGGAAAAAGGCATAAAAGCCGATAATTAAATGTTCCGAATGGTTAAGGCTAGGTAGGAGAGGCAAGAGCCTGCAAATCAAAATGTGTGGCAAATGGTACCCAAACCACTCTGCTATATGCAGCATCTAATCAGAAAATCCACACAAGGCAGTGAACGCACCTGTATCAGCCGATACACAGACTGACACGCCCAGGTGTGCCTGTATAGATCAATCCAGGAATCGTGGACAGAGACGGGAATGGAGGATTTCATACATGGGAGAGGCCTGGCCTTGCTGGGTTTATTGGCCCCGCAATTCCCCAGCCACCTCTCCCCGTAGCCATGACAACACCCACACCCAGGCAGCTCCAGGGTTCACCTTTGGATAGCCACACTCCACCGAATTTGCACCTGCGCAGCTCAAATAAAACCAACAAAGACATCACCACCCGCTAAACAGCACAATCCTGGCCTTTTCCGTCTCCCCATCTAACTCATCCAGACAACATATTCCTTCTTTTCACCCACATCCACGGAACGGGGGATGAGTCCCAAACAACGACCACTTTGGACGCAAAGAGGGCTTTTCTTCCTTTTCCCTTTTTGCGGGGGTGGATATCAGAGACGGATCAGAACCGGATGCACACACAAACACAGCAGTTGCCTAAAAAGGCAAATAAACTGATATGATCAAAGTAAATTTCAGCCGACGTCTCGTGCCCTGTCAGGCAAGCTCCGTTTTGCCCCTGCAGGGCACTGTCTCTGGAGCCGGGGCACTGTTCCCAACACGGCTGTTTGATTTACAGTTCCAAAAAAACAAAAACGCAGACCGTGCGGGCGGGACCGCGCGCAGCATGAGCGAGAACCATGACGTATTCGGGAGAGCTTTCCAGAACGGCTTTCCAGCTCGAGCAACAGGCCCAGAAAGCAAATCTCCTTTTCGCTTCTAGAAAACGAGAGGAACCGCGCACGCCGAGAACGCAAAAGCAAGCGGTTTTCCTGAGGCGGCGGCGAAAACTCTCGCCAGACTCCCCTCGAACTCTATCCCCACCACATCCCCGGGACCGGAGCCAACACAAAACCACCCTCCGTAAAGTAAAAAGGGAAAAAGAAACCCTAAAGGAAACTTCGGTCACAGAGCCTTTCTCTACCGGCCAAAGACTCCGGGGCCGTCCGCGCTGCCACTAGTAAAGATGGCGGCCATAGGCGGAGCCGCTCCCTCCCGAAGGCCGCCAGCTGCCCCGCCAGCCACGACCATTCACGCGGAGACCTCCACGCCCGCCGCGGCTTGACGCATTGCAGGTGCGGCGCGGCCAATCAGGCGGCTCGACTCTTTCCGGCCAACCACTGCAGGGTTGCGCTGGCCTATCAGAGCGTCCTTGTCAAACTGAACGAGGAAAGAAGGCTCAGCAGCGCCAACTAAGCAACCGGCAACCGAGCGCATTTTGGGGCGTGTGTTGTCAGCCTGTCGTGTGCTCCTCCGCCGGGAGATATAGTGCCCTCGCCCGCGCCCCGCCCCGCCCCGCCCGCCCGCGCGCTCTTGAAAGGCTTAGGCGAGGCGGTTGCTTTTTCGTTCCCCCTCGGAGAGACTCGAGACAAATGGCTGCGTTAAAAACGATGCTAAATGCCTTGGCCGTGGCCGGTGGTCCTGCGAGGGGCAATCTCCAACCACTGCCGCCCTGACCCCTTGCTCAGGGAGGCCGCGCGCGTTGCCATTTAGCGGCACGCTTTGTGAACACACTGCCTCCGGAGAAATAAGAAAAGCTGCCTTTATCTCGAAACCTCGACTCAAACTGCCGCGGAGCCGACCCTTCCTGTTTACAGGGCGGCCCGGGCGCCCGAGAAGCACCCTCGTGGGCTCTTTTGTTTCAGAAGGGCCCGTTTCCATTTCCCCTCTGTGGTTTCTTATCTCCTCCCGCCGGCTGGGTTTTGTGCCCGGTCTGAGCCGAAGGGGACCGCCGGGGACGCGGGCCGACCACCGGGCTTAGAGGAACAGGCGGTGGCCGCGGAGCCGCGGGGCTGGCCGCTGCTGAACAACTCGGGAGACCGAGGGGGAGCTTCTAGCGACCTCCCCAACGGAAAGCCCCTTGTGATTTCTTGGTGGAAAGGCCCTCCTAGACGGAGGACGGGCTTCAGTGGAACGGCTGGGCCAGATCTGGTACCACAGTCTGTCTAGTGCTGGGTAGTACCTCTGAGCCCTGGTTGTGCAAGTGAAAAATCTAAGACCCAGGAAGGTCAGTCGACACGCCTACAGTCACAGAGCAATTGAGTAGCAGAGCATGGAACACAGCCTAAGTTGTCTGTCGCCCAAGCCTGGGGTTTTTTGCTCCCGTAAATACTCCACTTTATAGAGCTGACGCTGTAGGTGTCAGATGGTTCAGGCATTTGGGGAACTTGACTGCAACGGGCAGAAGGTGTGGGGACTAAGGGAAAGCGTTTCTCTGAACATAATTTTCAGTGTCCTACAGAGAAGAACTGTTACTTGGTTATTTTCAGTTCTCTTAAGAATCTAGCTGAGAAAGTCTTGTTGAAATAAAGATTTCTTAGAACTGCCATTTCCTTTAATATCCTCTATCTGTGATTTTGATGCAATATGGCTTTAGTGATCTAATGATTTTGTGTGTGTGTGTGTGTGTGTGTGATTGAACTATTCTCTATTCACATCCTGTTTCTAAGGTTATGCTGTTAATGGTGTTTCCCGAGGTTTTACAACCAGTAGTGGGGTTTCTGCTGTACCCATGTAAAGGTTGTTCTTTGATCTAAGGCTATAGTTGCCAGTAGCAGTTTATTGCTGCTTCTCAAACCTTTATTCAAAGCCTTGTTCAAAAAGGAGAAAAGCTGTGGTTTTCTTTCTGTAGGCGGGTAGTAGTCATCCCCAAAGATGCTTGCCAAGTGAGCAAATCTCTGAACTTCCAAATGAGCAGCTCATCATAAAGATACCTGCCCAAAGAAACAATATGTCACATTTCTTTTGCAACATATATGTTATAGGAAATATATACCATGACTTCTTTGTGTTAAGTCAGATTATGATGCCAGAAAAGAGATTTGACTGTGCCACTAACAAATTGGGAATTCCTGCATAAGTCCTCTGATCTTGGGACCTCAGTTTTCTGTTCTATAGATTGAGAGGATAGGATTAGATGATCTCCAGGTTTTCTTACAGCGCTATTATTTTATTCTGCTGTGAAGAAGTTAGACCACAACTTATTATGTCATATTTAGGCTTATCTGCTACTATGTACAGTGCTTTAGGCTTTTAAAGTTACTTTTACATTTATTTTCACATTTAATCTTTGCAATACTTCTGGAGAGAGAATCCCCATTGCATAAGAAGTTGGGTTTACTATAAAGTTGGTCCCAAGAGTATGTAAATGTGAAGCAGTGTGCTACAAAATACTCCTCTCGGCCTATTACTTCAATCCTAGTACATACCAAACCTGCTGCTTTTTGGTGGTCAGCAATTAGCTTGCTAATCATGAGCTCTTTAAGGATAGGGCCTTTCTAATTCATCTTTATATTCTCTGTGCTTAGCAAATTTCACTTTACAGGAGCTCAATAAAGATTAAAAGAATGAATGAACAATAATTGGGACAGTGGTAGAAAAATCCAGATGTAAATGTGTATTTTGAGTTCCAAGAAAATCAATCAACCAATACTTACTTATAGTCTATAATGTATACGGTAGGCTTTTTTTTTTTTAACACCACATTTTTTTTTTCTCCATTTGTCTCCACTTTTTATTTTTAAATTAAGGAAATATCATCATTGTGGGGAATTATTAATGTCTTCTTAGATATCGAGGTTTACTTCCAAGCTTTCCTTTGTGTGTATTCTATTACATTCTTTGAACAATACACAGATTTATAAGAAAATAATTTAAAAAATCAGATTCACTCAAACAAAATCACTCACTTTTCCTTTCTACTGTTATTCTTCTGGCTTTATAAGGAGATAATGTCCTGGGGTGCCTGGGTGGCTCAGTGGGTTAAGTCCTCTGCCTTCGGCTCAGGTCATGATCCCAGGGTCCTGGGATTGAGCCCCGCATCAGGCTCTCTGCTCGGCAGGGAGCCTGCTTCCCCATCTCTCTCTGCCTACTTGTGATCTCTGTCTATCAAATAAATAAATAAAATCTTAAAAAAAAAAAAAGGAGATAATGTCCTTTATCCAGCTTTTGATTTTTTTTTTGTAATTTGTAATTGATTGTGACACAATCAATTGTGTCACAATTGATCAGTCAGTTGTTTTGCTTTGTTTTTCTTTAAGATTTTATTTATTTGAGAGAGAAAGCAGGGAGAGAGGCAGAGGGAGAGGGAGAAGCAGACTCCTCTCTAAGTGGGGAGCCTGATATGGGGCTCAATCTCGGACTCCAAAATCATGACCTGAGCCAAAGGCAGATGCTTAACCACCTGAGCCACTCGGGGCCCCAATCAGTCAGTTTGAGTAAGCATGGCCTAGTCTGTTCTGAGTATTCTCATCAACTATCATTCAACAAAGTAGGAAATCTATCATGATCTTAATTTTTACTGTTTATAAAAAGATGTAACTCTTGAGTCAAGTCCCTTATGACCTTAGTTCTATTTATATCCACATCTCCAGGGGTCTCCCAGTTACTAATGGAATTCTGCACAAATCTCTCGCAAAATTCACAAGCAAAATATTTAGAATCATAAAATTCTAAATCTGGGAGGAATCACAGAAAGGCCGTCTGGTCCCCCTTTCCCACTTTACAGAAAAGAAAACTAAGTTCTGAGAAGTGAATAGTTAGGGCCAGCGTGGGCTTTAGGATCCTTACTAGGCTGATCTTTCCTTTGACCTTTGAAAACACTTTAATCAAAGATTAATTGTAATAAGGAGAGCAGAGGAATGTTATCATCCACAAGGCCTCCCAGCAACTGTGGAAAATCTTGAGATGACTTTGCTTTGGACTTTGTTATTCCATTTAGGGATTGGCTGTCCTGAATTGTTCTCTGTGTTTGGTCTTATCTATACAGCTGGTTTAAAATCTTTGACCTTGGTTTAAATTGCTGACACTTTCCTGTTGTTAAGCTGTATCAATTCTTTACTTTTGTCTTCTTCAGGCTAGCAGTGTTTCCCTTTCTTCTTCCCAGAAGAGTTCAGAGAAGCTCATTTTCTGAAAGGAGTAACCAACAAGTGAAAAGGAATGTAGCTATACAATTGCAATTCTTTCATGAGGTTCTGAAGTATTTGGGGAGGGATTGCAAAGTGCTAATAAAGAATCATCATTGTGGTTTTATCTTCATTTCTCATTATGTAACTTTCATTTTTTACTTATTTATTTTTAGATTTTATTTATTGTTTGACAGAGAAGGACACAGCGAGAGAGGGAACACGAGAATGAGCAGGAGTGTGAGAGGGAGAAATGGACTCTGCACTGAGCAGGGAGCCCCGACGCAGGGCTAGATCTCAGGTCCCCAGGATCTTGACCTAAGCTGAAGGCAGACACTTAATGACTGAGCCACCTAGGCGCCCCATCACTATGCAACTTTTAGGCTGCTTCCTAAAATCTGGTTCTCCCCTTCAGCTGATGAAAACAGGTATAACTGGACTTGTTTAGAGCATGGCACTCTTTCACAGAAAAAGAGACTCGTTTCTTGGCTCCTGCAGCACCTAACCCCCTCATCTAGCTCGCTGTCTCGCCAATGCTCAACAAGCAAAAAAGAGTTTAGAAAGAAGAGCCCGGTGTGAGCCTCTGCACAAAATACAGGCTGAAATGGTGCTCAAACCTCAAAGTATCCCAAAATACAAAGCTCCCACAGGTACAAAGCACCAAACAGCTTTAATGGGTTCTCACCTTCCTTTGGGATTTGAAAACCAGAAATACCTCCATCTGAATCATTTGTTGGTAGGCCGCTCAAAATATGGCTTATCTATTTTGCTGCTACCCGATTTGGGGGGTCACTTCTTAGGTTTCCAACTCGATGTGAAACAGGTGCAACTATGAAAATCTGTGTAGCAGGGAAGCGCTGGGACAGTGAAACACGACACGATCCATCAGTTTTCTGAGTCACAAATCTCTCAGGCTGCTCTGTAAGACGGTGATGACTCAGCAGCATTCCACTGGCCTGGTGGAGGGAGGGAGGCCAGAGGGCTTGTTGCCCCGGGCAGCAGCCTGTTGGGGGCGATGGGAGACCTTTAAGATCTTCCCACTGCCCAGCCATAGAATGACTGCCTCAGATTCCCTGACTGGTCCTGAACTGACTTCTGACCTGACCTTTGCCGTATTTAGCTGACACGTATTTTAGCTATTATAGACGACCACACCTTACATTTGTCTAGGGTTTTATTGTGTACAAACTAATCTGACATTTTTTTCTTTCGTTTTCTCATTTTTTTCTCCCCTCACAAGAGCCCTTGAGGTATGTTATGATTATGTAGCCATTTTACAGGTGAGATAGCTGAGTCCGTGAGGCTGAGGAGCCAAGGAAGCAGCCATTTAACCTAGCAAATGGTATTTCACAATGCTGTCCACTTCTGGGAAACAGCTGTTTGCTTGGTCAAGATTAATAGAAATAAAACCTGGAATAAACTTTCACTGAAGTAAGACAAAATTTATTTCTGTCATCTTGTTTTATGGAGGAGTGTTGTGAGAAGGCGCGGGGAGGGGTGAGTACCAATACCAATACTCATTTATTGATACAACTTGCAAACTCTCTTGAAGGCAAAATCTTTTCAGTGACCGAATGGTCCACTCATCTTGTTGTGATGCCGAGAGTTGGTTTATTAGCCAATGACTCAGAGTCTCTACTTAGAATGAATAAGACTCAAGAAGCATCTTCACTGGGCTTGGGTATAGGTAGTTCAGTTTTCCCATTCAAGTACAACTTGCCTTGGGCCATATTTTCTCCACCGCAGGAAGCCGGGAATGGATCCAGTTATGTGAAATTGTGGAGAGAATTGCAGAAGATGGGATGGATATGCTTGTACAGGTCAGGAGCAAGGTAGGAACAGTCCAGCACGTTCTTGAGGAGATGTGGCCTGCTACCAAATCTAGGAAGACTGGTTTCAGGTGGTAGTTCAGTGTTAAAGCAAAGATTTCCTTTTCCTTTTCTCTTTACCTTGGAAAATTCATGTCTAATATCTTCCCTAGTTCTAGGAGTGAACTAAGGTCAACACTAACCAATTAAATAATGTATTGGTATTTATTGACTGAGGTACTATGCTGAGTTCAAAGAGTGTAACATGGGGACGCCTGGGTGGCTCAGTCAGTTGGCCATCTTGCCTTCTGCGGGGGTGGGTCCTGGGGTCCTGGGATGGAGTCCTGCATTGGGCTCCTTGCTCAGTGGGGAGCCTGCTTCTCCCTCTGCCTGCCACTCCCCCTGCTTGTGCTCTCCCGCTCTCTCTGACAAATGAATAGGTGAAATCTTTAAAAGAAAAAAAAACACGGGGCGCCTGGGTGGCTCAGTGGGTTAAAGCCTCTGCCTTCAGCTCAGGTAATGATCTCAGGGTCCTGGGATCAAGTCCCACCTTGGGCTCTCTGCTCAGCAGGGAACCTGCTTCCTCCTCCCTCTCCCTCTCTCTGCCTGACTCTTTGCCTACTTGTGATCTCCGTCTGTCAAATAAATAAATAAAATCTTTTTTTTAACTTTTTTTTAAAGATTTTATTTATTTATTTGACAGACAGAGATCACAAGTAGGCAGAGAGGCAGGCAGAGAGAGAGAGGGAGGAAGCAGGCTTCCTGCTGAGCAGAGAGCCCGATGCGGGGCTCGATCCCAGGACCCTGAGATCAGGACCTGAGCTGAAGGCAGAGGCTTTAACCCACTGAGCCACCCAGGTGCCCCAAATAAATAAAATCTTAAAAAAAAAAAAAAAAGAACAAAGAACAAAAACAAAAACAAAGAGGATAACATGGAGCTTTTGCTACCATCTGGATGAGGAGATAAGATACATAAAAAGATAGTATCAGGTAGAAATGGGTAAGAGATATGGAATTTGGGAGAGAAGAAGTTCATTTGGAGCTATAAGAATCAACAAAGTTGGAAAGATGTGGGATTTAAACTGGGCATGAAGAACCCGGAGGGTTTAGACAGGTGGTGAGGATATGGACAGACATCTGACCCTGGGAATGGCATGGAAAGGGCATTGAGTTGGGAGGGCACAATGTTTATTCAGGGAACAGAGAATAAACCAATTTGTCTGAAGCAGAGAATTTGTTTTTATAGAATAACAAAAGTAACTCTGAAAAAGTAGATCAACACAGTGTTGATGGGCTTTGAATGCTAGGCCTGAAGACTTAGCATTTTCTCTCCTGTGGGCATTGAGGAGCCGCTGAAGGTTCTGGAGTAGAGAATGAAACTAACAATGAAACTAGCAATGAAACTAACCTGGTGGCCACACACTGCCTCCCTCAGAAAGAGACAAGCTCCCTGAGATGAACAAAGAATCATGGATCGGGTATTAAAAATTTGGGGGTCCTCAACATTCTTGATGCAGACAAACGTGGATGTTTCTTCCCTTAAAAAAAAAATCTTTAGAATGATGCTGTCCAAATAGAATTTTTGTGAGGCCGGAAATGTCCTGTGCTGTGTAATATGACAGCCACCAGCATATGGGCCTATTCAGTAGTTGAAATGTGGCTAACAACACTGAGGAACTGAATTTTTAATTTTAATTAATTTTGATATATAATTTTGATATATAGCACATATGGCTAGTGGCCACTGTGTTGGAGAGCATGGCTCCAGAACACAGGACCAAGGCAATCTGTTATGATTCAAAACCGAACCACACAGTTGCCAGACTAGACCTTCCCTCTAATGGACTTGGTGAGGCCCATTCTTTGCTATAATCCACAATCAGCATCAATTTATCTGATTAATCATTGTGGTCAGTTTTCTCCATATCAAGACTATATTTAAAGTACCCATTTGTGCCAATCACTGGCTCTGCTCTTCAGGCAAACTAAGTCACCCCAAAACATGCTATTCCAGCTTACCGTGGTGTGACCACATATCCCTCAGCTGAATAGTTGTCATTTAAAAGCTGCTAAATGTCTATTTTTGTAAGGATGTCTTAGACCAGTTCTCTGATTCGTCCCCCACTCTCGCACACACGGGAGTAATGAGAAGTTGTTGGATGTTTGGATGTTGATTAAAGTGACTTGTGCACTTGACTTTGGGATTAATAGGGAAAATGGTGACTTAAGAATTTCCAAAATAAAATGACGTAGAGAATATGCTTCTTAGTGGGTCAGCTGCATTTACCAAACAAAACAAAACAAACAAAAACAAAACAAAACAAAACCCAAAAAAGCAAAACCTGGTTGAATTTAGTGTAAACAACTAAAGCACGAAATGCTGCGATCTTATCCCAATGGGCATTTTAGAATCTGAATTCACATACTTGTTCCCTAAGTCTGTATAACCATTGGCTGCCTGTGACTTAAGAGCTCAGTGGGGGAAAGCACAGAGCTAATGAAGCCCAAGTCATGGGTCCAGACTTATTAATGGCCAATTATTTTGCTCTGTTCTCTATCCCTGACCCCAACTTGCTGTGTTGCATATTCATGACCTTGGTCACAAGGGTGGAACAGGCCAGAGAGGGAAGAGTGCAAATCCATCACCACAGCTACTAGCAAAACAAGCACCAGCCCTGTGCAAGGAGGGCAAGATGTCCTCTCCTCTACAAAAGAAAGCCTTTAAAACAAAAACAAGAATAGGGCAAACATGCAAGGTGGATGGTGTTGCTTGGAAATATTGCACTTTAGACCATCAACTAAATATACTGGTGAACATTGCAGGCTGGAACATACCACAGGGCATTTAGTCTGGTTATGATTCACTCAAAATTATGGGACACAAAATCAACACATGCTAAAATCAATCATGTTTTTCTCCTGGTACAAGGGTTTGGCCTAACACCTGCTTATTGTGTTCTGATGGTCACGTGTTTTAAAATTTCAGTGTAATGCTAGAATTCTCCCTTTATTCTTTATCATAAGAGCCAGTCATGAAAGATCATACCCCCAAAACGCTGTAACGGCAAAGTTTAAAATGGAAAAATAAGGAGGTATTTTGTTTGTTGGTAGCGATAGTAAAGCTTTTATAATAGTAATCCTGTATGACATTTAATGAAATGTAATCCACACACAAACAGCAAGAATCTGTTCCTACTCATGGAGATGATTAGTGAGGCAGAGAATCCCAAATAGTAGATAATCATTAAAGTATTATGGGGTGGAGAAGGAGGGAGCTGGGGACAGTGAAGAGGGAGAGACAAGACTTCTTTCCTGTGAGATAGCTCAGGGGGCTTCAGGCTGGCATTACACATTTCTTGAGGAAAATCTAACTGAATAATCCATCCACGAAGGCAGCACTGACTATAGGTACATGCAGTGAATGAATTTAGTCTGGATACTCTGTAAAAATCATCAAACCAACACTCTCATTCTTTCTCCCTCCCCCTACCCCCACACCAAGAGTCATTTTCTCAAAAGAGTGTAAGCTTCATGAAGGCAAGATCTATTTATTATCATCTGCTGTATTTCTGATGCCTAGAAGGGTGTGAGTATAAGAAATACTCAAATAGAGAGGCAGAGAGAGAGGCAAAGGGAGAGGGAGAAACACACTCCCTGCTGAGCAGCGAGCCTGATGTGGGACTTGATCCCAGGACCCTGAGATCACAATCCCAGACAAAGGCAGAGGGAGAGGGAGAAACAGACTCCTGGTTGAGCAGGGAGCCCTGCGTGGGCCTTGATCCCAGCAATCAAGTTCCCTGATCAGAAGGGAATCTGTTTCTCCCTTTTCCTCTCCTCCCCCCTCCCCTGCTTGTGTTCTCTCTCTCACTGTTTCTCTTGGATAAATAAATGGAATCTTTAAAAAAGAAAAAAAAAAAAAGAATTCAGTGATTCATCACTTATAATCTCCAGTGCCCATCCCAACAAGTACCTTCCTTAATCCCCAACATCCATCTAGCCCATCCCCCATCCACCTCCCTCCATCAACCCTCAGCTTGTTCTCTATAGTTAAGAGTCTTGTATGGCTTGTTTCCCTGTCTCCTTGTTTTCTTTTCCCCCTTCCCATATGTTCATCTATTTTCTTTCTTAAATTCCATATATGAGTGAAATCATATGGTATTTGTCTTTGACTGACTTACTTCATATAGCATAATACACTCTAGCTAAATCCATGTTGTTGCAAATGAACTGATTTCATTTTTGATGGCCGAGTAATATTCCATTGCATATACATTTACCACATCTTACAAAGTAAATGTTTTGCTTTGAGTTTTCTTTCACAAATACCCTGCTCCTTACGTAGGAGATGTAGCTATTACTACATCCCTATGAACTTACTTTACTTTCAAATCCTTGGGTAAGAAGTATTTATTTAAGGGCCCCCAGGTGGTTCACTTGGTTGAACGTCTGCCTTCGGCTCAGGTCATGATCCCAGGGATTGAGCCCCACGTCAGGCTCTCTGCTCGGCAGAGAGTAGGCTTCTCAGTCTCACTTTCCCTCTGCCTCCCTCGCTCTCCCTCTCTCTCACAAATAAATAAATAAAATCTTCAAAAAAAGAAGTATTTCTTTTTTTTTTAAAGATTTTATTTATGTATTTGACAGAAAGAGATCACAAGTAGGCAGAGAGACAAGCGGAGAGAGAGGAAGGGAAGCAGGTTCCCTGCTGAGCAGAGAGCCCGATGTGGGGCTCGATCCCAGGACGCCGGGATCGTGACCTGAGCCAAAGGCAGAGGCTTTAACCCACTGAGCCACTCAGGTGCCCCAAAAAGTATTTCTTTAAAAAACAAATTTAAATTTTTTTGAAGATTTAAATTTTTTTTTAAAGATTTTATTTATTTACTTGACAGACAGAGATCATGAGTAGGCAGAGAGGCAGGCAGGCAGAGAGAGAGGAGGAAGCAGGCTCCCCACGGAGCAGAGAGCCCGATGTGGGGCTCAATCCCAGGACCCTGGGATCATGACCTGAGCCAAAGGCAGAGGCTTTAACCCACTGAGCCACCCAGGCTCCCCTGAAGATTTTAATTTTAAGTAATCTCCACACCCAACGTGGGGCTAGAACTCATAACCTGGAGATTAAGAGTCACATGCTCTACCAGCCAGGCCCCCCTAAAAACAGATTTTAATCTAATATTTGTTCTTCCTCTCCAGAAAATTAAATTAAAAATAAATTCTATTAAATTACAGGAAATAGTTACAGTGTTATGTCCAAAGACCTAGGAGCTAGATATTGGGGTTCTTCCACTTAAATTAGGAAAATCACTGAATCTCTTAGTGCCTGTTTCCACATAAGGATAACAATACCTGCCTCATGGGATGGGCAGGAGAATGAAATAATGCATTTAGCCCAAGGGCTGGCCATAGTCAATGCTCAGCAGAAGTTGTTTTCTTTCTTTCTTTTTTAAAGATTTATATACCCATTTCAGAGAGAGAAAAAAGAGGGAGAGAGAATCTCAAGCAGGCTCCACACTGAGCCTGGAGCCCAGCATGGGGGCTCGATCTCTCAACCCTGAGATCATGACCTGAGCTGAAATCAAGAGCTGGCCACTTAACTGACTGAGCCATCCAGACACCCCTAAAAATAAAACCTTTTTAAAAAATTATGATAAAATGGCTTCTCAGCTTTTTGGCTAAGATCAAGTGTGAAAATATTATTATTTAAAAAAAAAGAATCTAATCAAACCATAACAGACTCTTAGTCACAGGAAATAAACTGAGGGTTGCTGGAGGGGAAGTGAGTGGGGGGGATGGAGTAACTGGGTGATGGACATGGAGGAGGGCATGTGATATAATGAACACTGGGGACTATATAATACTGATGAATCACTGACCTCTACCTCTGAAACTAATAATACATTATGTTAATTCACTGAATTTAAATAATGAAAAGAGTCTATTTGACTTTAATGAAAGCCTAGTGATCATCTAGGTAAAAGAATCTGCTTCATGAAATAGGCAAATCCTTCACATTGTATGTTTAAAGTTTTCAGATATTGATTTCACTAATATATAATCCAATATTAGAGTCCCACGCAAGGGTCTATGCTGTTTTATGCTCCACCTTTGATTCACAGTAAGATCTTGGGCAAGTCACTGACCTTCTCATATTTCAGTGTGTCAAACTAGCCAAAAAACTAAAGCATGACCTCACTACAAACCCAGTAGACTTGAAAGGTGAGATGTGCTTTGATACATTAAATAATTATCAAAAGAGAACTTGAGCCAGTAAAACCATATAAAGAATCAGAATTATGAATTTTGTAATGAGTAAAATAATTCTAAAATATACAGGTTTTTTTTTTAAAGATTTTTTATTTCTTCATGTAACAGAGAGAGAGATCACAAGTAGGCAGAGAGGCAGGCAGAGAGAGGGGGGAAGCAGACTCCCCGCTGTGCAGAGAGCCTGATGTGGGGCTCAATCCCAGGACCCTGAGATCATGACCTGAGCCGAAGGCAGAGGCTTAACCCACTGAGCCACCCAGGCGCCCTAAAATATACAGTTTTTAGCAAGTAACGTCATGAAAAGTTTCAAAGCTTTTTATCTGGGTGAAGTTGGTTAAATGACAGGGAGAAATATCATTTTCAAAATCATGGATTATAGCAATTTAACCAAAATAATTATAAGGAATGGAAGACAGAAGCTAATGAATCCTTAATAACTAAACACATTTCATTTCCAGGCCATTATTTCCCCTTACGTATACAATGTGTACAGTATTTTAAAATGTATTTCACTAAGTACTATATGAAAAGAATACAAATTCCTTTAGAAATGAAGCAGTTTTAAGATGTCTCTGGCTATTTAGACTTGTAACTCACCAGATTATTGAATATTCTTTAAAATGATTTCATATTAGTCCCTTTCCCTCTATTTTCCAATTTCCAACTCTCCCACTCAGTTTTCCTGCCATGAGCAAGCACAAGATGAAGAAGAAGAGGAAGAGAAGGAGGACGACGATGATGATGATTGGCTGATTTGTGAAGTAAATAATGTCTTTTTAATTTGCAGAGAGAAGGCAACACCATTCCCTGGCTTGCTGCTGCAGCCTCTCTTTAAACTGAACAGCAGGTTCACCCTTTCTGCCGCATTTCAGAAAGAACAGCAGTAAGAACAGTTTGACAGAGGTTATCCCAGAAGTCTTGTGGCATCTGCAATATGCCTGAACATTTTTCCTTTTTAAAAAACCTCTTTCTGCAAATTTTGTCAAAGCCGGAAGCAAACGTCACCAAGGGGAGCCTTTTCTAGCAGAGTTTGTCAATTATACACTTTGCACATTCTCTGAAAGAGTAAACAAATGATAAATTGCAACTGTTGCCCAGGCCCTGTAAACAAAAGATCAAATTCTCTGTGCTGCCTTGGCAAGAAAACTAACTGCAGCATTTTGTCAAGATTTTTACAAGTTCTGATTTCAAATTAACAACTGAAATTGCCCTTTTTCTAGTTTACAGAAAAACTGAAAACATTTATTAAAGATAAAATATTTTAAAGAGAGGAACAGAAACAAGATTGTATATTAAAATAAAATCTAGTTCCATTGTAGAGACAACTTGCTGTTTGTTCCAGCTCTAATCTAGGGGATTCTAAGTGCCTATTTTTTTCCTTCTTTGTGTTTATGAATGAAGATCTGATCCCTCTCAGGACCGGGAAAATTAAGAAAAAACAGAAATCAAAGCATGGGTTTTAAGGTCTATGGAAGATTCACACGGGTACATTAATTTCAGTTAAGACCAGAGCCAGGATGAATGGTATTTTCCGTAGGAAACAAAACAGTTAAGGGAGAAATATTATTCAGGCATACAAAATATTCAGTGGAAACGTGAAAAAATTAAAAGACTGGCTAAGCATATGAGCATGACACAGATTTAGCAATTTAGCGTATATAATGTTTCAGAAATTGCTTCCAATTTTTAAAAGAAAAAAGACATCTGACCAATTTCTTCCGAGAGGAAAACTGCTATGCCCCTTCCAGACCCTCTCCAAGGCAGGGGAAGGTGTGCAGTCAATTCCTCTGTCCCCAGCTCCCCGCGGACGTCCCCTGCCCCTGGACCTCCTGAAACATCCCGAAAGGAAGGCGGCCAGCTGGAAACCCCGGGGCGCGGGGCCCGGGGAACCCGACTGCCCCAGGAGAAGGTGTAAAGGATGTGAAGTCCGGGGAGGGGGGTGTCCCACAGGTGGAGGTGGCGCTGGGGTGAGAGGCAGATAGCTTCTCACGTCCAGGGCCGCCCCAGGTCGGGGCTTTGGAGACACTCTGCCCTAGTCCAGCCCCAGACGGGAGTTTCCGGGGATTCCTCGCCCCACCTGCTCCTGCGTCGGCCCCAGCCCCACGACCTCTCGCCTCTCACCGAACCCGTCGCGTCCCGGGGCCCCAGGCTGGGCCCGCCGCTGGCGCGCCCGGGAGGAGGGAGGCGGGAGGCGGGAGGCGGGGCGCGACGGGGGCGGGGCCAACCGGGCGAGGCCCGGCCCTCCCAGGGCCGCTCCTAGCGAGCCGGCAGCGCCGTGGCGGAGGGATACGGAGCGCCGTATATATACCACGGGGCGCAGCCCCGCACTTCGGCAGTGGTGCTGGGAGCCTCGCGGGCGCGGCGCCGTTACTCGCAGTCGGGCGGCGGCAGCGGCACAGCGCTGAGCGCACATCGCGCCTTAGCAGCAGCAGCAACAGCAGCGGAGGCACCCCCCGCCGTCACAGCCCCTGCGCTGGTGCAGCCACCCTCGCTCCCTCTGCTCTTCTTCCCTTCGCTCGCACCATGGTAGGTCGGGAGTGGTAAACGGCGGCGTAGCAGCTGTCTGCCCATTTCTTCCCAAATTTTGAGTTCAGCGACCCCCCTTTTTTCGGTGTGGGTTTTTTTCTCCCTCTTTTCCGGGTGTTACGCAGCAGCTGCAGTTAAGGAGGACGCATTTTGGATTTGCATTTCGCTTTTCTCGGCCAGGGTTTCTTATTTAAATTTTGGTCCCTCTTGGAGCTGGACTTGGCCGTGGGCTGTCGGCGGGCAGGGGCTCCGGCCGCAGCTGCACCGGGGCCTTCGGCATCCACCCCCTCCCCCAGCCCCGCATCACTGCATCCAGCGCGCCGCACCCGGGCTTCCCGCAGCGCTGCGCCTGGGCCGGGGCCCCGGGGGGGCGGGGGAGCCGGGCGGGGCCGAGCACTCGAGCCCTCCCCTGGCCCCCCCTCCCCGCCGCCCTCCACCCTAGGCACAGAGGCGGGGGGTCGGGCGGGCTGCGGAGAATGAATGGGCCCGACCTAGCCGGTGGCGCACATTGCTTCGGCCCGGGCGTGGGGGGCGCAGTCCGCGTCCACCACCTCCCCCACCCGACGACCCCGCTGGGCGCCCTGGCTCAGCAGCTATCCCTCCTCCCTCCCGGGGGGCGCGGCGCGGGCGTGGGTTGGGAAGGAAGGAGCCGGGGAAGGGTGGGGTGGGGGCAGGAAGGCGAGGGGTGGGGGGCGGAGAGGGCGGAAGCGGCGGGCCGGCCGCCCTGCGCCCGGGCGGGGCCCGGCCGTGTGGCCGGGGCTCGTGTTCCCATGTTTCGTACCCCTGCAGCCCCCCACCCAGTGCGGCAGTGAAGGCGTGCTTGATCCTCTGTACCCCGGAGGTCCCTTCCCGAGGGAGGCACTCGGCTCGAGCTAATTGGGACGGGGGGGGGCGGGGGAGGAGGGAGCTGGCGCGCGGCTCGGTTTCCATTAGAGACGCAAAGTTTCTGCTCCAGGAGGAGGCGGCGGTGCGGCTCGCCGCCTGGGGGAGCAGAAGCGGGTGGGAGGCGCGGGGCGGGCTTGGCCCCTCTCGCCGCGTGGTCCCGGAGCGGGGGTGGGAGTGGGGGGGTGATCCTGGCCAGGGAAGGGCGGTGCCCCCACCCTTGGGCTCCCTCGTTCCTCCGCATCCCGCCTGCTCTCGGGGCACGCACCCCTGCCTGGCCCCTCGCCACTTTGCAGTCTGCGGGGAGATGCCCTCCACGTTTCCGCTTTCTCTGCAGCCTCTAGATTGCCAGATGCGCCTGTGCGCCTGGCTGGGTGTGTTTTCTTCAGCCCCCTTCCTCCCTGGGCGGGCTGGGCTGACATCACCCACAGCGCTTTCTGGCTTGGCGGGATGGGGAGATGGCTCCCGACAGGTTCAGAGCACCTTTGCCCTTTAGACCAGAACGATTTGGGGGTGGGTATTTTTTTGTCGAGGAAGGCTGATGCTCTCGGAAAGCTCTCTTACCAGGAGAGTTTTGCGGTGAGGTGGGACCGTTCTTCTCCCCGGTTAGGTGACAGCTTCTCGTTCGAGGTGTGGCAGGGCTTCCTGTGGTACAAAGACAGATGTTGTCCTGGCATTACGTAAATCATCGTGTCTCCTTCATGCGATATAAAGAAAACTGCCTTCTGGTGACTGGGATAGAAAGGAAGGAAGACCTAATTCTAATTTGAAAAAATAAGTTTTCCCCCAAATCAGTATATTGGAACACCGCACCTATTGGGAAAGTTTTCATTTAAGATCAGTGTAAACATAACGTGGTTAGCTTTCTATTAGGACTTATTTTGTAACAGGCTTCCTTAGGTGTCCTTCATTAAAATAAAAATACTTATTAGCTCTCCTTGCATTCTGGAAGCTCCCCCCTACCCACCCCCCCCCTCCCCCCAGGTACAGGTCACAGGTTCGGTGTTGCAGGGACCAGACAAAACAAGTGCAGATAACCTGCGTGGCCATCACCACCTGAGTAAAGTGGGTTTATTCCGAGCAGCTCTTCTGTCATGCTGAAAATTGGTGAATAATCTCTAGCAAAGTTAGTAGTTGCTCTTTTTCCAAAAAAGACATGGTAGTGTCTCATAATTATTTCGTACCTTTGCGGGTACTTCACGCTTGCGGTTTTGTAACAGCTCAGTAGTAGGATGGTTGCATTTTTTCCTGGCTTCTTTATCAAAGATAATTTGACTGAGGGCAACAGCCCTTACAAATGGGGGGCTTTTCATAAATAACTGCCTAATTTAAATGGAAAAGCATTTTTGCATGGAAATGAAGTTGGTGCGGGTGACCCATTGTGGTATATTTATATTTTCCACTTAATTGTATTTCATAAAATAGATAAGGAAGCCTGTTAATCCAACCCAAGGCCATTATGTAACGCCTATTTGGAGATTTTGGAGCGCCCGCAGCAATGCGCAAGGTGCGCTAAAAGCCTGCCCCTGGCTGCGATCCTGGCGGTGGTGACAGCAGCCGTCAGGCTGGCATCCTCTGATGGAAGGGGGGACTGCGGTGTCCCTGGCGCAGTAGGTGGCGCTCTTCTTTCTCTTGAGCTGGCTGCTGCCTCCGATGTGGTGGGGCCTTTTGCCACTAGAGGTGCCATTTTTCAAATTATGAACTGACCCTTCCTTGTTAGACCTCAGAATGCATTAGCCATCGCTCAGCAAAGAAAACGTGAAGTGAAATGTCACTTCTTTGTCATCCTTTGTTTTTTGAAATAGCATAAAGTGTTCCCTTTATTCTTACTGTTTTCATTTAGTGGCTAGCAGTTTCACGTGGTTGGCTTTTTTTTTTTTTTAAGAGTAATTTTTGAAAGGTCAATATCAAAAGTATAATTGAGAAAACTCTGCTGCTCTCCATCAACGCTTGTGCACTGAGGTACACCTCTTCTTTCTTTACATAGGCTGATCAGCTGACCGAAGAACAGATCGCTGGTAAGTCGATGACTTCGGGGAGTCCCCTTAGGCTAGAACGAGGCACGACTCCTTTCGGATAACTTTTCTGACCCTTCCCTCCCACCCCCACCCCACTATAATTTGAGCAGTTTCTTAAGAATTTATTTAAATGGAAGCAAGAAGCAGAAATATTTAGGTCAGGTGTTCATTCCTTGCCAGCGTTTCAGAGGCCGTGTGGAAGTGGAGCTGGGAATCCTTGTTCCACTCTGGCGTGTTTGACTGGCTCATGCCGGTCACGGCTTTGCATGTGGTAGGAGTGCCGGGAGCCTGCTGCTCACAGCGGAGTTCAGTATTCTTATGCCACAGGTCTTTTTATAATTCATGAAGGCTCGTGCTTGCTCTTTGAAAATACACGGGAATGGGTGGAAATGAGGGTTAGTTGTACTGTAATAATTGGAAAGGGAGTCAGTTTAGATTCTAGCTTTGAGTATTCCTTGGAGGACTCTTTTGAGATGATTTCTCTTTAGGAAACCAGGGATGCCTTTGAAATAAGTGCCATATAGAGAGAACACTCTGGTTCCCTGGGAGGGTGCATTTCTAATAACCCCTTCATGTTGCTGTGAAAGGCATTCCTATGGCTGGAGCAGTTGAACTGGAAGGGGCCTTAGGGGAACACGGGGACCAATCTTCACTTGTCAGATTGGACTGAGGACTAATTTAAGTGTGTTTTAAGTTTAGTTTTCTTTAAAAATGTGAGAGTACTGTGTGGTTTTATGGAACCAGTTACCAGGAGCAGTGTCTGCTTTATGGACTGCGGAATGAAGGCCGGTCCAATAGGACTGTTGTGGTCTTTGTTTCAGGAGATAAAGACGAGGCAGTTTCTGATAAGTTGCAGACTTGGACGGTTTGCTTTGGCAAGCCCCAGGGAAGTGTGTGCTGTGGCTGGGTTGGGTAAAGACATTCATTCTAAAGGGTAAACTTCTGTTTTCAGAGTTCAAGGAAGCTTTCTCCCTATTTGACAAAGATGGCGACGGCACCATCACAACAAAGGAACTTGGAACTGTCATGAGGTCACTGGGTCAGAACCCAACAGAAGCCGAATTGCAGGATATGATCAACGAGGTGGATGCTGACGGTGAGGGCTCAGACCTATGAATGAGTGCCAGTGTTGTGTAATTCAAGTTCAGACATGTCACAAGATTGTCTTTCAGGTCCCCAGAGCAAAGCAAATGTGCAGCGATCCTTTCGGTGGTTGCTTGACGGCCGCTGACAATGAAAATAGAAGATTATGGGCCTGCCTTTGGCTGTGCTCACTGTCTAGAACGTTTCCTGGATCATATCGGCGTATTGTTCTTTTCTACTTGTCGTGACCTACAGCTCAGTATTTTTTATCAACTGGCCCATGAGTCTCCACTGAGTCCTTTGGGGAAGTAAAAATAAAAAGCCATAGACCTTTTCTAAAAGCTGACTGTCTCCAAGAGGAGTGGGAAGTGAAGTGGAAGGAGAGACTCTTAGACTTTAGTGTCGAGTTGAGTACAGCATGAGCTGTAGATGTGTTTATTACAGAGAATTTTGAGGGTCATGTAAAGCTTGGACATGGAGAGCTCGAAGACTGTAGGGAGTAGATTATAGAACCTAACAGAAGATGAGTAAAGTCCAGAGCACTTTACTGACCCCTTGTAACGGGGTCACCAGTTGGTCACCGATTCTTCTGGACTCTAGAACAGTGGACAGTAGACCTTCCACTGCTCACTTCTCTCAGGAAGCAGTTTTTGAGCATTTCCTTCTCAAAAAGCTGTCCTTTTGGAAACCATGTATATGCAGATAATATATAACATTGTAGAACATGGGAAATTTTTAAAAATGAGCTAAGAATAAGCAGTTGGGATCTAGACTATTTTCTAGATGATTGACTTGAGAGTAACCATTTAAACAAATGTGGTATCATAAAGTGATAAAGTAGAATTAAATTTGTCTGGTCATGCACATTGAGAAGCCGGGTGAGCTCTTTAACAAGTGGTTTCAGCCCATTCAAGCTACTTTTTTTTTTTTTTAAAGATTTTATTTATTTGTTCAACAGAGAGAGATCACAAGTAGGCAGAGAGGCAGGCAGAGAGGAGGGAAGCAGGCTCCCCGCTGAGCAGAGAGCCCAATGTGGGGCTCGATCCCAGGACCCTGAGATCGTGACCTGAGCCGAAGGCAGAGGCTTTAACCCACTGAGCCACCCAGGCGCCCCCAAGCTACTTTTTTGAACAGAGTTTTTGTCCCTATCAATGTTCTGGAAAAGGGGTAGTTCAGAATTCCCTCTTGGTTGACTGCTAAGATGATTGGCCATCTGGGAACATGGGGTGGCCACCCCCTGTTTTATGGGAACTCTGGGAAATGGTGCTTAGGGACTGGCAAAGTGTATTAGGCCCTTAGATTGTATGGAGCAAGGAAGGAGAAACTGTCTCAGGCTACAGAATCTAGTAATGAATAAACGTAATGCCCAAGGATGTCTTCTCTGCGTGGTTATGAGGTAGCACTTCAAATAATTTACTTTGTCTTGTGTGAATATCATAATGCTTTAAAATTTTGGAGGCCAAAGGGATTTCTGAATCACTTTGATTTAAAGGTACTGGTGAAAATGAGTATTTTAACCTAGGGCTTTTTCCCATTTAATTTTGTTTCCATTTAATTTAAGTTATACTGTTAATTGTCTTTGTCTTTGGGGGTGCTCGCCAACTCTTAGCTTTAGAGGGGAAGTTATTTAGAATACTGGCCGTAGAACAGGCTGTTCCGACCCAGTTACCTAAGTGGTAGTGGTCTGAGCTATGAAAACACTTCCGAGCCTTGCCCTTACTGGGAAAGCAAAGATCCTGAGCTAGAGAAATAAATGCTTAGGTGACTTATCATCAGAATGTGGGCAGGAAACGCCTTCTGGAGAAGACTGTGATACTTTATGTTCCGTGGTATAAGAAAGTCTGTTTTCGCCCTCTTCCGTAATCCTTTTCTTCCGTAAAACATTCTGTTGTACTGGCAGGCCAGTTCTGGGCCTTGACCGGGGTCATGAACCTAGGCAGAGGTGGGGTCAGGGGCTCACCCTCAGCCCGGGGTCCGGGTTGGGGGGGTGTTGTCTCGAGGGCTACCTGCAGGAGTGGAAGGGTGCTGTAGGCCTTCTCTTGAACTGCACAACCGCCTTTAGTGGTCAGGAACCTCCATGTGCAGTTTCCTTTGCATCCTGAAATGCTCTCCTGGGTGCTGATGACTAGTTTGAATTACATGAGTCATGTGAAATCCCTGCGAAGTATTTGAACAGTTGAGACTTACACATGGTTTAACCTCGTAAAATAAATAACTCAACCAGTTTGTCCAAGTGAGTCTTAACCCTTCTTTGCCGTGCTTTGAAGATGTTCTGTGCTGGGGAGCACTGCCGGCACATTTATTTTATGCGAGCTTTTGTTTTCTCATTTGAGGTAATGGCACCATTGACTTCCCGGAATTCTTGACTATGATGGCTAGAAAAATGAAAGATACAGACAGCGAAGAAGAAATTCGTGAGGCATTCCGAGTCTTTGACAAGGTAATCCTGCGTCCGAGTTGCAGCCCATCCTTAGAGACCCGCTGCTTTGCCACTGTTTCTGAAATACTTAGAACACTTACACTGAATTGCCTGGGCCTCTGTGGTGATCTTGCTTTGAAATAAGCCGACTTAGCTGCAGCAGCCTTAAATTAGGCGATGGTGAGCATGATGATAAGCAGTGGGGAATTTTGAACCAAGCTTCTTGATTGCTGCTTTCGATTCCTTAGCGTTTTCCAAGCCCCTGCATTTCGGTGCTGGCCGAGGGCACGCGCTTGGTAGCTTGGTGGGGGAACCGGAGCTGGGTGGCCTGTGCCCATTGGGAAGCCCTCTCCACTGCCCTCAGCACCTGCTTAACCTTCACAGGATGGCAACGGTTACATCAGTGCGGCAGAGCTTCGTCATGTCATGACCAATTTAGGGGAGAAACTAACAGATGAAGAAGTAGATGAAATGATCAGAGAAGCAGATATTGATGGAGATGGGCAAGTCAACTATGAAGGTAAAAACGCTGCATTAATCTCTTCAGCTTAGTTTTGAGTAGTCCTCCCTATGGTATCTAGAAACAAGTTAACTGCTTCACGAGACCCTGATCTTTATTTATTTTCTTTATGCGGAGTAGAGATGTTGTGTTCATTCAGACTGCTTTTGAAGATAACCACAAGTTATGATTGTTTGTCTTTTCAGAATTCGTACAGATGATGACTGCAAAATGAAGGCCTACTTTCAACTCCTTTCCCCCCCTTCTAGAAGAATCAAATTGAATCTTTTACTTACCTCTTGCAAAAAAAAAAAAAAGTTCATTTACTCATTCTGTTTCTATATAGCAAAACTGAATGTCAAAAGTACCTTCTGTCCACACACACAAAATCTGCATGTATTGGTTGGTGGTCCTGTCCCCTAAAGATCAAGCTACACATCAGTTTTACGACATAAATACTTGTCCTACCTTAATGATAAGGAAGCACCTAGTGGACTCCTCGCAGTTCCATTTGCTCATGATTAATACACTGGGCTGGCCAGTTTTTCATGCATGCAGCTTGACAATTGAGCACAGTCAGGCATTTGTATTAAAAACGAAAAATGAAAAAAATTTTAAACTTCTTCAAATGGGTTCTAGTTCAATTTGTTAGTATAAATTGTCATAGCTGGTTTACTGAAAACAAACATTTTAAATTGGTTTACCTCAGGATGCTGTGCAGAGAAATGGGTGAAGGATAAGCTGTCTAGACGTAGCCCCACTTAGCAGGATGGCCCTCTCGTACTTCTGGGTGACCATGACACTCATCTGGGTAGCATGCCACACATGTTGGTTTAGCGTTGTCCACGTTGTCCTGGAGTGACATGGGTGTCAGGCTGTCACCATTCACACAAATTAAAAAAAACAAAACAAAACAAAAAACCTTTACCAAGGGAGCATCTTTGGACTCTCTGTTTTTAAAACCTCCTGAACCATGACTTGGAGCCAGCAGAGTAGGCTGGGGCTGTGGACTTCAGCACAGGCATCAACATTGCTGATCAAGGAATTACAATTTACGTCCATTCCAAGTTGTAAATGCTAGTCTTTTTTTTTTTTTCCAATAAAAAAAGACCATTAACTTAAAGTGGTGTTAAATGCTTTGTAAAGCTGAGATCTCAACGGGGACAAGGCAGTCGGAGGAGAGGTCAGTACCTTTAAAGCCCGCAGCCCAGCATTGGGCTTCTTGCCCTCCCGCCCTCCCTCCCGACATCCCAGCACCAACCTCTGAGCCTGAGACCTTGCCTAAAACCAGGCAGATAGCAATTGCTTCATCCTATCTACGGACATGTAGGTCTACTTGTATTTTCACTGGGGGGCGGGGGGGGGAGTGAACCCTGTTTAACTTAATGATAATTCAGGCAGTGGCGCTCTTTAATGAAGGAAAAAAAAAACCACTTTTTCTCAAGCATGTACTTAGGGGTTCTTCTCAAATCGTGCTGCTGATTACCTGTTTTATGTAACTACTTGAGACCATCTGTGCAAAGAGACATGATTTAGTGTGTCTGTCTGTAATTTAATCCTTGCTGTGTGGTAGAAGCAGTAGTCCCTTCTAAGCCAGTCTTTCTGCCTAAAAGACACTACCGGTCACCTTCCAGTCATGATTTTTAATTTATGATGATGACTTCCCTCAGCCTCCTTTTCCTTTTTTTTTTTCTCTTCCAAAGTTGACTTGACTTAGCTTCCTCCCTGCCTCCCTCCTCCACCCCACAAGCAGAACTAATGCTAGCCTCCAGCTTGAAAGTAAAACTCGAGCCTGGAGGGGATTTTGTGTCTAATTATAAACCTGTAACCAAAACTGAGATGCTGGTACTGGTCTTTGCAGTGGGATTGGTGTGCTTTAAAACCCCTTTAAAGGAATATTGCATCTAATGCAGAACTCTTTTCTGAAATGTAGGCTGGATGTGCATTTGGTGTCTCCCCAGGAAGGAGAGCTGGGTTTTTGAGTGTCTGTGGGAGGTTTTACTTTGCCAGGGAACCACGGCAGGCTGCTTCCGAGGCAGCGAGAAGCTCTTGGCAGCCAGATGGGTGCGTTTGGGGCTGATTTTTAGAGACCCTTGGCTTCTCCCTCTCCTACTCCCTGTCTTTCTGGCGTTTTGCAGCTTGTTAGATTTCCTGCCAGAGGGACAGGTCAGAGCAGTGGAGAGGAGCCCGCCCATCTACTTCTGCCGTTGGTCCTTAGACTGGGTGGTTGTAGAGGAGACACGGAGCTGGAGGGGACTTTGACAATTCCCCAAATCTGGAAAGAACACCTTGGAGGTTCTTCAGGTGAGAGCGGGAGAACCGGGGGTTCCTGGATGTTTCTTTTTGGGAGGCCACATGTCCCATCTCAGGCCTGTGTCCGATGGCTTCTTGGTAATTTTGAAGAGAGTTAGGGGGTAATTTAACTTTTTAAAACTTTGCCTTCTGTCTTAACTCTTCTGTCAAGTCTTTCTAGAAGCCGGGTGGGCTCCATTTTTGTGGTCCCACAGTCCTTCCTTAAAGACTGCTTTTGAAAAAACCAGATTCTTAACATGGCCAGCATCCTGTAAGGGAAGCGAAGCCTTTCCCCCTGGGGAGTGCTGAGTCCCAACTTGGTGCAGGGGGCAGCCCAGTCCCCCGGAGCCGTTTTCCCTCTGGCTTTTGCGGGGAAGACCAGCCCAGATGGGGTGTTTGGAGGCTGCAGCATGCGTTTGTGAGAGGAAATAGCCGGGTGTTGGGTCCATACCCTTAAAGTTGGTTAGCACCTCCCTGTAAACTCTTGCCCCTTACTTCTAACTGCTCTATAAATATATACATATATTTATATATATAAAGTGACTAGTTTAACTGGCATCCCGCTTGAGCCTGAGACATGCCGTTAGAAACTGCTGAGTCCTTGGCAAACACTTTCATAGTTTTGTTCTCCATCTGTTGGGGGTAGGTGTTGAGCGAGGCAAATGCATCTCGATATTTCAGATGGGCTCTTGACGCACTCTTGCCAGGGAAGGCTTTTTCTGATTTTTAGACAAATGAATTTTTGCACATTTCAATTGGTGTCTTTCGGCAACTTAAAACACATTGAAAATTAGCTACTGTACATATTTTTATATTCTCTTTATAAATGCATGTCTGACTCCTACCTGTAACCTGTGTTGTGACGAGTGGCCATCCAGTAGGCCTCCTGAGTGCCGCTGTGGCCCGTCAGCGTAGCCGCTTATTACCAGCCCCGCAGTATACTGGGAACTTATTCCTCAACAAAGAATGTAAATTTGGTCAAAAGTCTGCTCTTCGGTTCACTTAATTAATTTTAAACATTGGAATTAATTATATATCCAAACTACATTCCCCCTTTCGGCAGTGACGAGTTTCCACGAACGTGTCTTAACCTATCCCCTTCAGGTGGAAGTTAGTATTTTTCTTTCTTTCCAATCCCTCGAGGTTGTCTTGTAGGAGACAGAAATCCTTCGCTGTCCGGATCCCTTGGAGTAAGAAGGTAGCGGCGCGGGTGGAGCGTGTGGTCTTTCTCCAGCTCTTGCGAGGTTCCTTAAACTACGTCCATAGCAAAGATGGCGGTAGTTCTGGTAACAGAAGTTACCCTTCACCGTGGCAATTGGACAAGGAGATGTACTTGAACGTTTTCTGTAAATCTTGAGATAAACTGTTTGGAGATTTAACCACCTCTCTGATGGGGGACCAACTCTATGGAAATTGTAAATAAGTTTTATTTATAAACCTGGCACTGTATTCAATAAACATTTCTGCAGCCTTTCATCTCTAACTGCGAATGTGTAGGTTTTTAGCTCTGTGTACCCCCCGGTCCCTCCTGCCTGATGAACAAGGTACACCTGCCCCTGGATGTAATTCCACCCAGGCTCTAGGACAGCAGGTGAGCTCGAGAGGCCAGAAACCCCACGGACACACCCCGTGACAGCTTTGCTCTAGTTTTCAGTTCAGGTTCAGGTGTTCATAGCCGACACTGGAACACGATCTCGTGGCCTATTACCGTCTCCAGGTCTAATCTACGTGGGAAAACACAACACCATAAAAAGATGCACCTCAGTGTTAATCCCAAGGGTTTTCAGGATGGCATGGAGAAATATACTTTAAAAAATTGGATGGGAATTTTAAATTACATAAGCATGTACCCCTCCATGTGTCAAGAGCAGAGCGGCTAAGGAAAGGGGGCGGGAGGCAACTTTCCAGTCCCGGGGTTGAAACCTTTCCCTTGATCAGTCCTGGTCCACACCCTGATCCTAGACAAAGTTCTGGAGCAGGAAAGGCCTGCTAGGATCAGGTCCACACCCTGATCCTAGACAAAGTTCTGGAGCAGGAAAGGCCACTTCTGTTTCCAGAAGGATCTTCTCTTCTACCTTGCTTGTTTCCTTCTACACAAAAGCAGCAAGAGGAATGAAAAGAAGGGGCAAGATGACAGGGAGAGCCGCTGCTTTGGTCAGAAGGCTTGAGCCCCACTTGCAGGAAACATTTGGCTCCTCCTGCATACAGGAGCTGAATTAGAGGATGGGGATACTGCCTTGGGGACCTTGGGAACCTTCTGCCCTGACTTTTTTTTTTTTGGCCTGGGTCTTAGTTTTGGTTTTGTTCCTCTGTAGCTATGGGCAGACACTTTGCTTTGCAGGGCCTCAGTTTCCCAGGTAAAATAAGATTATTGGGCTAAGTGGCTTTCTGGGATTCTGACCAACCCAGCTTAGCATCACTTGTTAAAGTTGAAACTGTGGCCTGGGGGGGCTCAGTTGCCTAAGGGTCTGCCCTCAGCTTGCTTGTGATCCCCGGGGGTCCTCGGATCCACCCCCGCATCAGCTCCCCCCTCATCAGGGAGTCTGCTTCTCCCCCTCCCTCTCCCCCTGCCCCTCCCCCTGCTTGTGCTCTCGCGCGCGTGCTCTCTCTCAAATAAATGAAAAACCTAAAGAAATTTTTTTTTGCAGCCTCAAGGGTGGGAGGCAAAATAGCGTGGGCGTGCTGTATGCTTTGAGGTGACAAATGGGATTTTTAAAGTGTCAGCAGCTCTGTGTGGGGAGCGGAGCGGAGGGTAAGCTCTCTGTTAGACTGTGATGTAATACTGGAACGTGGGTCAGAGAAACTGATCATTAAGTGACTTCCATCCTCCTCCCAGGACAGAAATAGGAAGCTCCCACTCTGCGCTCAGAGATTCAGTCCAAGTGGCAACGTCCTCTGGGTTTTCAGCAGCTTCGGCTCAGGAAACACAGACACACACACATTTCCGATTTGAGCTGAGCTTCCCCGGGCACTGGGGGCTGGAGCACCCACTGACTCAGGACGCCTTAGAAGGAAATAAAACTCGAACGTTTTTTTATAGCTTAGAGCTCCTCTCCCACTGCCCTTAGCCCTCTGCCAGGGAGCGGGAGGAGTCAGCTCAGGCTTCAGAACCCCACTGGAGAGCCGGGGAGGGCTGAGGAGCCACCGGCTTTCCCTCTGCTCCCGGGGACGATCCCTGAACATGGGTTTAAAAAAACAAAGGTGGCCGCTTTCCTCACAAGAATTATGTTCTGCTGGCGTGCCAGCAACCTTTAGAGTGAGTGTGTATTTACACACGCAGAGAACACTTGAAATGTCTCATTTTAAAGTTTTATTTTCATTTTCACGAAGATGAAAGGGAGAAATCTGGAGGTTCTTCTACTAGTTAGACAATATCTTAAATTTTGTTACATCATCTTTCTATCCTGGCTGCATAGAAACGTGGACAGTTTGTTTTTATTTATTTTTTATTTTTTTGAAGATTTTATTTATTTATTTGACAGAGAGAGATCACGAGTGGGCAGAGAGGCAGGCAGAGAGAGAGGGGGAACAGCCTCCCTGCTGAGCAGAGAGCCCGATGGGGGGCTCGATCCCAGGACCCCGGGATCATGACCCGCGCCGAAGGCAGAGACTTAACCCACCCAGGCGCCCCTGACGGTTTGCTTTTAAACAAATTTCCTTCCCCTTATTGGGTCTTAGTATACCCTTCAAGTTGTAACTTTCTTTTTTAATTACTATATTTTATAGCAAAAGAATCCCCCCGACCTGCAAGAGAGATTGGTACCAGAGGCAAGATTTGAGATAATGGGTTATAAAAAGAAAATAGAAAATAAATGAAAAAATAATTGTAAAATAATACTTTAGTTAAAAGGACTACACCAGGGGCGCCTGGGTGGCTCAGTGGGTTAAGCCTCTGCCTTCGGCTCGGGTCATGATCCCAGGGTCCTGGGATCGAGCCCCACATCGGGCTCTCTGCTCAGCAGGGAGCCTGCTTCCCCCTCTTTCTCTGCCTGCCTCTCTGCCTACTTGTGATCTCTCTCTCTGTGTCAAATAAATAAATAAAATCTTAAAAAATTAAAAAAAAAAAAAAAAAAAAAAAAAAAAAAAAAAAAGGACTACACCAGGGGTTCCTAAGTGGCTCAGTTAGTTAAGTGTCTGACTCTTGATCTTGGCTCAGATCTTGATCTCGGGGTTGTGAGTTCAAGCCCTACACTGGGCTCTAAGCCCGTCATGGAGACTATTAAAAAAAAAGAAAGAAAGAAACTCTCAGTGAAAATATCCATATCTGGTGATTCCCAAATTTTTGGGAATATGTACCAAGACAAGAAGCTTGTCACCTCACCAGGTGCCCAGTCCCATTTTTATAAAAGTGTGATTCTGATTCTAAAAGAAATGTTTGGGGCACCTGGGTGGCTCAGTGGGTTAAAGCCTCTGCCATCAGCTCAGGTCATGATCCCAGGGTCCTGGGATTGAGCCCCACATTGGGCTCTCTGCTCAGCAGGAAGCCTGCTTCCTCCTCTCCCTCTGCCTGTCTCTCTGCCTACTTGTGATCTCTGTCTGTCAAATAAATAAATAAAGTCTTTAAAAAAAAATAAAAGAAATGTTTATTGTATAAAATCTGTGATATCAAATGACCCCACTACCCTGTAAAACATAGTTAACTCTTAGGATTTCCTTCCAGAATTTTTTCTCACCATATGGATGTGGAGATATAAGTCACAAAATTGGGATCTGTATGTATGGTTTTAAAAAATTAAGCATAATTTTCTTTATTAGATATAATTACATATTCTGAGTATTATATACATATATAATACAATATTTTGTTCCTTATGCTTTTTTCTTGAGATATGATTCATGTTCCACATAATTCACCCTTTTAATAATGGTTTTAAATACATTCACAAGATTGTGTGGCCATCAATATCGAATTTTAGACCATTTTCGTCACCCCAAAAAGTATCCGTTTGCAGTCACTCCTGGTTCTCCCTTTCCCCTACCCGTGGCAACCATGAATCTACTTTGTGTGTCTTTGGATTTACCTATTTTGGACATTTCATATAGATGGAATCATGTATTCATAATTTTTTTTTAAGATTTTATTTATTTATTTGACAGAAATCACAAGTGGGCAGAGAGGCAGGCAGAGAGAGAGGAAGGGAAGCAGGCTCCCCGCTGAGCAGAGAGCCCGACGTGGGGCTCGATCCCAAGACCCTGGGATCATTACCCGAGCCGAAGGCAGAGGCTTTAACCCACTAAGCCACCCAGGCGCCCATGTATTCATAATTTTTTCTCTTCTCTTTCATTTTTTATACTGGACATTCCTCCATATACTTAAATTCTTGGATATAATTTTTAGGAGCTGGCTATATCAATATTGTATGCTTTCGTTAACCAGTCCCCTAATAAAGGCCATTTGGCACATCTCCTTTTGAGCCGTTCTAAGTGTGAGAACGTTCTTAATAGTTGCCCTCTTCCTTTTAGCTTCTGTTCATTGGTTCTGCGTCAGCCTGGTGGAGGTAACACAGGACGTCTAATCCTTTTTCCACTTCCACACACCCCTCCTTAAATTTTCAGGCTTAATATTTACTTCTTATTTTTTGTTGTTGTTGGTGGTGGTTTTTTTGTTTGGTTTTGTCTTGTTTTAAGACTGCTGTGAGAGGAATCAACACAATATAGTGAAATTTGCCCAGATTCTGGCTTCAAACAGATTTCTGCATTCAAATCTTGCTCTCCCAAGCGGTACAACTTGGCAGGTGACAGGTCTGTGCTTTAGCGTCCTCAAGGTGGCTGTTAAGAGTGAATGAGGTGACAGAAACCCTCTAGCACGGTGGCTAGCCCATGGAAGGTGCCTACACGCTCTCTTCTTCCGTGCGTTGTGAACTCTGTTACCGCTGGAGAAAATGAGGCCAGGTTTATAGTTTCCTTCGTTGGATCTGGCTCATGCTGGCTCTAGGGAATTGCCACTTCCTCTCTTTGTTAAAAACACACAAACCTTCTGTTTAGGCATTGACTCCTTATCCCTTTGGAAGTCCTGATGAGAGTCGCCCGTGTCTAGCCTTCTAGTATCTGTTCCCCAGAGCTAATGGGCAGGCCTACTGGGCCCTCAATGGGGCCAGGCCTGAAAGTGTCTGTTGGTGTTCTCCCTTGGTGTGCCCACATGGGAAGATCTGTAGTGTCTTTGGGCACTTCCAGGCTGGGTCTCCTCTGAAGAATGATGGCGGTCCCATTCTTGTTAAAAGCCAGTCTTAGCAGAGGTGGTTGACTATGGGTGGGAGAGGTCAGTGGTTCTGCCCTCTCTTTGTTCTCTGGCAATATCCCATTACCTTCCATCTCCGGCAGAGGCCTGCCTCTTGCCGCTCCTTCTCTTCTGGAACCCCTGTGGTTCTATCAGAATTCTGACGAGCCCTTGAGAAATGCTCACTGTCCCCAGCTAGGAACCCTTCTCTCTAGTATGGCTGGACCATGGCCCAGACCTGTCTAACACCATGGAAAGTAAAGCCACCCGGTCACATCCTGCCTCCCCTCTTTTTTTTTTTTTTTTAATATTTAATTTATTTATTTGACAGAGATCACAAGTAGGCAGAGAGGCAGGCAGAGAGAGAGGAGGAAGCAGGCTCCCCACAGAGCAGAGAGCCCAATGCGGGGCTTGATCCCAGAACCCTGGGATCACGACCTGAGCTGAAGGCAGAGGCTTCAACCCACTGAGCCACCCAGGAGCCCCCTGCCTCCCCTCTTGTCTGCCAAACTCCATCTTCACCTGGAACATGTCATTTGAGGGGGCTCCCGAGCCCTGATTCCAACTCCAGGTCAGAGACCCATCCCCAAGCCCCAGAAGTAGGCAGTGACTCAATGGTTAGCTAAACCTTAAGGAAGCTCGTCTTTTTTGAAGGGTTCTGGAAGGAAATACAGGGTCTGGATGCAGCTGTTCAAACAGGGCAAATCCTTTAACTCAGCCCTGCGTGTAACTGCTGGGTCTTCCCGTTCAGGCTGCCCACTTGTAACCAGGGAAGAATTCTGAACATACTTTTTTTCCCCCCCTCCCATTTCTTCCTGGGAGAGCCAGCCAATTAAGGGAAAGTGTGAGAGAGGCTTGTATTCTAATTATTTGTTCTCAGGTTTGATGCCTACAATGTTCAGAGCTCAGTCTCGACCTTTTGAGGAGCTTCTGCAGGCTTTTCAAAGAAACATTAGTAACTACAACTGCCAAACGGCGTGCCGATGAATAAATATACCAACTTGAATACAGACATTAGCAGAACAACGTATAAAACAAAAATTGACAAGAATAACAACTCCATTATGAAAGAGATTTTAATAGTCTTCTTCCAGTAATTAGGAAACAAGCAGACAATAGTACATTTGAACTACACAATTCACAAATTTGATCTCGAGCATATGTAGAACATTTTATCCAGCGAGTAGAGAATTCAGATTACAAATACTAATTAGTTCTTAATAATGTAATAAACTATTATATTTTTATAATATATAATTATAAACACAAGTATATAAATAACAAATAATACTAACAATGAAATTAATAAGAAGGCATTAGAGAATTAAGATTGATTATATATTAGATCATAAGTTAAATCTCAACGAACATTTAAAAAATATTTCATACTGACCATGTTATCTCATAACAAATGCAATGGATGAAATATAATTAAAATAATGCAACTTTTTCATTTTTAAAGATTTTTGTTTATTTATTTGACACACACACACAGCATAAGCGGGGAGGGGGACAGCAGGCAGAGGGAGAGGGAGAAGCAGGCTTCCTGCTGAACAGGGATTCCGATGTTGTGCTCCTTCCCAGGACCCTGAGATTGTGACCTGAGCTGAAGGCAGATGCTTAATTGAATGAGCCACCCAGGTGCCCCTAAAAAAAAAAAAAAAGCTTTAAAAATACCCATTTGCTTTGAAAATTAAAGTCCATTTCTAATAATACGTGGATCTTAATAGAAATCTTAATGACAATGTAGAAACTCTTAAGGACCAAATAAAAACAAAATTCTACATTTCAAAACTGTAGGACACAGCTTAGAAATTCATAATCAAAAAGAAGAAAAGCCAAAAATAAATAAGGTAAATCCAGCTTAAGTTAGAAAAAGAACACAGTAGGTCCAAAGAGAGCACAAGGAAAGTATCAAAGATAACCGCAGGTACAAAATATAAAATGAAACACAAAACAAAGGTACCAAAAAGAAGATCAACAAAGACATACAGTTGACTCTCTGAAAAGATTATTAGAAACGGTATGGCAATGTGTCAGAACTTAAAAAATATAATTACCCTATGATGTAGCAATCCCACTTGTGGGTGTATACCCCAAAGAAGTGAAAGAAAGGACTCAGACAGGTGTTTATACACTCAAGTCCGTAGCAACATTATTGACAACAGCTAAAAGGTGGAAGAGACCCAAGTGTCCCTCAGTGGGGGAGTGTGTAAACAATACATGGTATCTACACACAATGGGATATTACTCAGTCTTAAAAAGGAAGGAAGTGCTGACACATGCTGAAACATAAACGGACCTTGAAGACATTGGGCTAAGTGAAAAAAGCCATTCACAAAAGGACAAATACTACATGATACACTAACACGAAGTCCCTAGAGTAATCAAGTCACAGAGAAGGTAGACTTTCAGTGTGGTGCTAGAGAGAGGAGGAGGCTGAATCCTTGTGAAGTGAGTAAAGTTTCAGTTTTGCAGGATTAAAAAGTTCTTTGGAGATGGATGGGGCGATGGTGGCAAAGCAAAATGAATGTACTTCATGCCACTGAACTGTACACTTAAAGATGGTTAAAATGGTAACTTTATGTTATGCATGTTTTACCACAATTTTTTTTTAAGTAGAGGAAGTAGAGAGAACATTCTGGAAAGATAATGTCAGCCTGGAAGTTTCTCATATTGCCCATGATGTATTCTCTTCTGTTTCATCGATTTTTTTCCCCCAATTACTTCACCGTTACTATAATGTGTCATTTTTATAGTTTTGTAATCAAAGTTAATTTCTGGCATTTCAAGTAAAAAAAGTTAGTAGAAATCTCAGGGCTGATGAAAAAAATATTAGCAACAAGAAGGGAGGCACAGCCACAAATAAACCAAAAATAAACTTTTTTTTAAAAAAAAGCATGTTATAAAACTCTGATGCCAGTTAATATGAAAATCTAGGTAAAAGGGACAGTTTCCTAGAGAAGAGAACTGACTGTGGAAAAAGTAGAAGATTTAAAACAAACTATACCCATTAAGAAAATCTAATGAGTAGTTAAAAATATATCTACCAGTAGTGAAGGTCCATCAGATTATTCCATTCCTCCTTCTGAGTGAGGAGGTCTTTGTTTCATCCCCTTGAATCTAAGTGGGCACTGTGACCACCCTGATCAGTGGGATATGGTAGAAAGGAAGTGCTAGTTTCTGGGTTGATGCCTTAAGGAACTGGGTTTTTCTAATTCTGTCCTTGGAACATTCCAGAAGCCCCGAGATCTCCATGCTGGAGAGGTCACATGTAGATGCTGGGCCAAGCCTTCCTGCTGAGGTCCCTACCAAGGTGCTCAATGTCTGAGGCCATCTTGGACCCTCCAGACAGTGTCATTGACCCCTGAGTCACCTCAGTTGACCTCTGGCCACAATGCTTGCCCTTCACCATTGGGTGACTGGCTCCTTCTCAGCCTGTGCGTCTCAGCTTTGATGTTTCCTCTTCAAGAATCCTTCCCTGACCATCCTCTATAGAACTCTACAAAAACCCTGTCCCGTGAAGCAATTACTTCCCATTCCCTCTTCCTCCAGCCCCCTCCATTCTAATTTATTGATTCAAGATCTTTCAGTAAGTGGTATCACACAGTATGGGACCTCTCATGTCTGGCTTCTTTCACTCAGGATAACGTTTTAAAGTTTCATTTACAGGGTCACATGTATCAGTGCTCTGTTCCTTTTCATGGCTTAATAATACTCCACCGTGGAGAGAGACCACCATTTGAGCCAAGCTGGGCTTCGAACTGGGTTCTCTGCCCCCAAACTCCAGGTTCTTTCCTCTAAAACAATGAGAAGGGACATCTTATATCAAACTGTTGAGGAAAGGGACAGGCTCTCTGTTACAATCTCGCAGAGATTGTAGATAAAATCCTTCTTACAGCCACACGCATACACGCAGGGCAACTATCAAATACAGGAACAGGGCCCTCTTCGCCCTCCATTGACTAGAACACTCTCTTTCCTTCACTGGAGCAAGGCTGGGAGTAAATCCTTCAGTGAGAGGCTCATCTGTGTCAGGGGGCCAGGGAGCAACTGAGGCAACAAGAAGGCACCTGGGTGTTTGGACCCGTGGTTGATGTTTTATAAGGCCGAGATGGTACTTCTCAAGTCCCTATCAAATGAATGTCAGTGTTGCCCAGCTGTGAACAGGCACACACAGGGCACACATCTTCATGCCCATGCGTGCCCCCTGCCCAACACCACACTTCCCGACCTCCTGCAGTTCGTTTTCCTCGAATGAGGCCAGAGCTGGACTGACTCAGGTGGCACGCTGCCAGCTTGCTGATATTTCCCTCGGATCTGGCCCGAGAGGCTTCAGGGAAAAACCCACTCACATCCTGAGTGTCACCTGCTCTGGGAGGGCCTGCAGGCTTCCTGGCCTGCGTGTCAGGGCAAGTGGCTGTGGTTCCACCCGGCTCTTCCCTCTGCCAAACACGTTTGTGGGAGAAAAACCCACCCCACACAGGGTTTCTCCAGAATCTTCCTTGGAGAGAGGCCTGCGGGATGGGCTGAGTCTGGTTTTCCTACCTTCTGGAGCTGGGATAACTCTGGGATAATTGCTCCAGGCGCTTCAATTGCCAGATGAAGAGTTAGGTCCCAAATGCTGGAGAAGAACCAAAGTTCACAGGAGAAGGTGGTGAGACCAGGGTAGAACCTAGGCCTTCTGATGGCCCAGCCATGACCTTGTGCCCCAGCAAGTCACAGGTGATATTCTCTGCCTGGGAGCCCTGGTTACCTCCTGGATAGGAGGGGCCCCCTCAGGTAAAATGGCCTGACCTGCCTGCTTTCTTCTTGAGCCTTACCCCATGAGCGTCCTGAAGGCCTGCCTTGGACCAACTCCCTTCAGGATTCCCCATCCCATGGCCTGCTCTCCAGCTTCTGGTGGGGAGCGTGTCCCCTGACTGGCGAGGTGACAAACACACTGAGACCTTGTGAGGAACTCCCTGTTGGGATGTGTGTGGCCTTAGCCTGGTTAGAACTCAACCCTCCTCAGGCTCACCTTACGCCCACCCAGCGTCCCAGGCAGAGAGCCCATGGAGGCCAGCACCGGTCTGTCTGTGGCCTTCCCCTCGCGGAGGCCAGCGCAGCACCAGGCTCCGAGCAGGCGCTGCTGAGCGCGGGTGGAAGGAGACAGAAAAGAAGGCCATGGCTGTGCCTGGAACAGAGGGGACCCGGAGGACAGGAGCTCTCGGGGCCAGCACAGGTGCGGCCAGGTAGGGCAGTGCTCCTCGGGGAGGCCTCGGAATCCCGAGGCCACCATCCTCAGCCCCCGTGGAGTGCATGCACGGGTTCCCCACCCTGCGCGGGGCACCAGCCATGCTTGTTCAAGATGAGCCCCGTGGTGACTTCGGAGGCCTGGGGTGTTCAGGGGTGGAGCGGGGGCGCGGGCAGCGCGTCCTGATTCTGACCCCTGGGAGAGGTTCAAGGGCAGCTAGGCAGCCCCAAGGGTGCCCGGATGGGTTTCCCAGGAGGAGCCAGGGAGCTCGTTGTGCCGGCTGTTACCCTCTTAACTCATTTCTGCCCTGCTCTGTCCAGACCTGGTGTCCAGGTTGAGGCTGACCTGTCCCCACTGCATGAATGGCCCCTTGCCCAGGGCTTCTGGTGGGAGGTCGCCAGACACGGGCACCACAGAGACTGAGGGTGGAGGGCCGTGGGTCTCTGCCGGGCTGTGAGTCAGCAGTGGCTGTGGCCCAGGGTCTGGGAGGCTTGGCAGAGGGAACCAGCCTTGAGGACACAGCTGCTTCTGCAACTCCTGCGCCTTATCCCCTTTGCCTGGGGCTGGTGCTGTGTCTAGCCCCAGGGATGCTTCAACATCCCCCCGGGGTTTCCTTAACGTTGTCTGCACAGGCAAGCAGTCCCAATCCCCCTGTTTGAGAGGACCCTCTGCCTCCTGCGGAGATCCTGGCTGGGTTCAAAATCCTGTGTCAGGACTGACAGTCGACAAGCACTGGTCTAGAAGATGAGGGGAGAAATGCAGAAATGCCAATATCGGGGACTCAGAGGGGTCAGGCTGGGAAATGGTGAGCAAGAAGGAGGTTCACCGCCAGAATAGGCTCCACCCTGCAGCCAGACTTCTGGGCTGCCCATGGCCCAGGCTCTTCTGGGGGACTCTGGGGGTGAGACTGGAGAACCAGCTGAGCCCAGGGACACAGGGAGGGTGAAGGTCCTGGCTCCCAGGAGCAAGAGCCCAAGTCCAGGCAGTGTGGTGGTCGTGGGGTGGGGGGTGACTAAGCAGCTAGACAGGTTCCCCAAGGGCTGGGTTTGGGGGGGCTAAGAAGTCCTCGGCAGGCCAATGCCCCATTCTCCACCCCCACTCCCATGCCTGCTGCACCCCGCAGGGAATTGACCCGGACTTCCAGTGTGCGTGTGGACTTTCTAGACCTGGAGGGAAGAGACCCAGGCCCTAGGGAGATGTGGGAAGGGGAGTGGGGTTAACACAAGCGCTTGTTCCGGCTCTAGCCATCCTACCAATTGGTGACGGGATCCCAGGGGGCAGCTCCTTGACCCTGGGGCTGCAGGAGGCCCCCTCCCACGCCTGGACTCTGGGCCTCTGATCCAAATCTACTTGAGAAGCTACCGAGAGCTGCCTTAGCTTCTCTAGAAAATTGGAGAGAACAAAGAAGCAAACTTACCAGTTACCATGGAAACCACCCAAAATTTAAAAGACTAAAAAAAAAAGTTTAATATCTCAAAAACCCTTTTGTTGGTTTTTTAAAAAAATCCTTTTAAAAACATGCACTCATATACAAATCCTATTGTATCACATTAGTCTGATGAGACAGGGCATGGGGACGAGAAAAGGATTCAGGATCTCAGGGGGCCATGTGGCACAGGGAGGCCCCAGAATTAGTTTTAGGGGTTTAAATTAAAAAATGAATAAACATTTGAAATGCAAAAGAACTAAATCCTCAGTCTCCACTGCAGATTGAAAAAAAAGGTAAAAGCTTTTTGCTGGATTAAAAGGGAGAGATGATGTGAAGGTAGGGGAGGGGGGATGATGGAGCCCACTGGCCTCTGGGGTCCCGGGGAAGGCCAGGAACCACTGTTCCCTCCTGGGCTCAGCGGTCATTCCAGCTCCACCCTGTCCCATTCCACCCTCCCCCCCGACCTGCAGGGCCTGAGAATTGAGGACCCAATATTTAAAAGAAGCAAGGCATCCCCAGCAACCCCATTGCATTCGGTTGGTGTTGGGGAGTGGGGACTGAGCTAACTTTCTACTTTGTGGAGGCCACAGAGCCATCGCTTAAATACTGGATCCACTCCTGTGAGTACAGGTCTCGCCCCTCCCCCAGGTGTCATGCTGGTCCTAGGGACGCTGCCCTAGTGGGTCCCTTGCTATGTTGTTCCCCACTGCTGGCAGGGTGAGTGTGTGGAGCATGCTTGCTGCCCTCTCCTGGGAACAGCTCCCTGAGTGCCCACAGATAGCCACCAGCCTTGATTCTCAGGCATCTGTTGAGAGAGCAGTGATGTTGAGAGAGCAGTGCTGAGCCAAGACGATCCTGGATTAAACTTTACCCGAAGCCCACTCCCCCCAACCCCCCAACATTTCAGTTGTATGAACTGATACATTCCCTTTTGTGCTTAAGCCAGTTTGAGTTGGTTTTTCCATCATATGTTCCTAAAAAAGTTCTACTTGGTATAGACTCTCAACCCCTCATCCTGGCATTAAAGCTCCTTGACATCTGTTCCTCTCCTCTTCTTTCTTCACCCCCCACCCCGCACTCACTGCTCTGTACTCCTCCGCTCAGCACACTGATCCAGTGGGTCCTTTCCAAACACAATGCAGGCAGTCGGCCCTCTAGGCTACTCATTAACACTCTTCCTACCTGGTGAGCCTGCCCTACTTATCTAAGTACCAAGTATGTAGCACTTAATACAATCTAAGCACTCAGCATCATCTAAATAGTACTTAGACATATAGGCAGATTAGATCTATAATAATTGCTAAGTACTACTTGTCTCAGTATCCACTTATCTTCCAAGGCCCTTCTGCCTCTTCCAGGAAGCCTTCCTTGGAAGCCTCCGTGTGTGTCTTGTTGCCCGACTGCCCAAAGTTTCTCCTCTGGTCTCCAGGAAATACCCTTGGCTCCCCAGGTGCTCCATGAATTCCAAGTGTCAGCCCTTGGCTTAGTTTGGTAGCTTTCCTAAGACCTATTCTTACCCCACAGAACCAATCCAGCAATGGACTTGTGCCTGTGGATGCCTGTCCCCAGGCAGCAGCCCTGCCCTGCTCAGGAAGGAGATGAAATGATCAAGTCATACTCCTTTCCTTGTTTGGCCACAATAGCCCTGGGAGGGGGAAGATTTTCAGCCACTGTCACAACAGGACCTTGAGGCTCCCAGCAGTTTAGTGACTTGTCTGGGGTCACACGTCCCTGCCCTAGCAGCCCTGGGCCATCAAACCCAGGTCTTTTGATGCCACCCCACTGAGTTCCCCTCCTCTTCCCTCTGATGAGAGACAGATCCGAATTTTACCAAGGGGTCCCAGGGGATGTGTGTGTGTCTCTCCTTGGCTCTGCTGAGCCAAGGGTGACATGGCCAAAGCTCTGCCTTCGCGGATCCAGCAGGCTGCCTCCCACGTGGTTGTGTTTCCAGGCACAGGCCAGCCTCATCCTGACCACATGAAATCCCAGAGGTGTCGCTGAAGGATTGTGCCTCTCTAGATGAATGGCGTAAATTCGTGGAAATGTTTTCAGAAGGGCGTTTTTCCTCTGCTGGTCTCCATTTCCTTGAAAAACACAGACTGGGAGGTAAACAGTCTTTGCGGCTACAAGTGAGCAGAAACAGATTTCCTTCCACATCCCTAGATCTGACAGTTCTGTGTCCTCTGCCCCTCCTCCCAGCACTGCCCCCCAGGGAGGCCCAGGAGGACCAAACTCCAAGGATGGAGGGTGTCCCTCCCGAGACAAGGCACAGGGACTCCTGGGACCCTGGCTGCTTCTGTCTCCCCAACTGTCAGGGGACTTGACCTCCTGCCCTTTTGACTCTCTCCTCGACCATCAGACTCGAGTGCCCTCCGAGCCCAGTGCCCTCCAAGAAGCAAAGGTGGAACATTCCTGAATGGAGGGGTGTTGTCAGGTCAACAGGGACGCTCGATCCTACTGGAAAGAATGAACTGTGGGCTTGAACTATCCTTTCTTCTTACTTCCAGAACCTGAAATTTGCTCGTAAACAACACATTGTCAGATCCATTTTCAGCTCCTTGAAATTAAGCGCTCCATTAGGAAGGGTTTGTACGAACATCTCTAACTGCAGAGGGCAAGATGAGAGGAATTACTGCCTGTTTGTTTATGCTTTACACCTTATACTTGCAAACTGCTTTGAAATACATTTCATTTTCTGTCTAAGGTTTTTTTTTTTTTCTCCCCAAGATCCTGGTGGGGGAGGGTATGCATATTTCTGGTGATTCCTACATATGGATTGGAGGAAAACAGCAGTAGCGGAACCAGCCCTCACGCAGCTGCAAGTTAGAGGTGGACTTGTGGGTCCATGCCAGGATGGCGGGTGACGATCCCTCCCTTCCCTGTGCTTGTGTAATAGACCCACAGCGAGGCCCTCGCTGTAGCCTCACAGGAAAGGAAATTTCTCTTCCCCTTGGCTGTGAGGCTCACCCTGTGACTTTTATTTTTTTGCCCAGTGGCAAGTAGATAAAAATGCCGGGGAGCCAATTCTCAGCTCAGGCCAGAAGATACTGTGTGTGTTTCCACTTGGCCTCCTGCCATCTCTATGAGGACTTCCCCCAGAAGAGCCTGCCCCTTTGTCCTGGGCCCCAGCCTGAACACGTGGGGGTGGGCAGAGTTGCTCCTGTCGACCTGCAGATATGTGAATGAGAACATATGATGGCTGTTTCAATTCCTTGAATTCAGGGATGGTTCGTTACATAGCATTTCACGCCTGTAGCTGACTGATACAAGTACTTACTAGAAATTCGGTAGACGGTAGGCGATGAGTCAGTGACACCATCCCCGGCACATTTATTTCCTACAAAGTTACTGAGCATCTGTGTTTTTGCTGTTCACTGTGATAGGTTCAGGGCTAGGGATACAGATCATGACAAAAATCAATAACATAATAAAGATAATAGCTAGTGTATATTAAGCCTTTATGAGGTTCTAGGTACCACGCTTCACTCTTCATGTCTATCCCCTTTTTGAATTCCCATCATTCCTGTGAAGAATGGAGGAAGCAGAGACTGTGAGTGGCAAGGACCCTGCCTCAGACCAGAGAGATGGGAAGACACAGCCCCTGCCCTCAGAAAGCTCACAGAATGGCGGAGAAGGACGCACGAATGGTAAACACACGTGCATCCCTGTCTGTGTAGCCGGACTGATGATTATTATGGTCCACATGTGGAGCTGGTGGTGAGGCAACAAAAGGCAGACTGGCAACTCTGGGGAGGAGAGTCTTCCTTGCTCCTCTCTGCAGGCAGAGCCTTTGTGCTGGAGGCTGTTAGGAAGTCAGGGGACAGTGAGCGTGGGACCAAAATGAAGGTGAACATGTCAGGAAACCCACAGATGCTTAGGAAAGCCACCCCGCCACCAGAGTTGTGAGTGCTTAAGACCGGGATCCTATGGTTCTGGGCCCAGCTCTTCCACAGGCATGTTGTGTGACCTTGGCTTTATCGCCGGCCCTCTTTTGCCTCAGTCTTCTCACCTGTAGAATGGGCTGGAGGTTGCAGTTGGGTGATCTCGATGGTGGCTTCTGTTTCAGAGATGCAGGGAGCCCTGGATCCCTGCTTTGGAAGGAAAGTCTTTCTCTTTGCTCTTATTATTGGCAAGGTGGGGAGGGGAGTGGTATCATCTGCAAGGGTGAGTGGGGAGGGAGGAGTAGACACATCCTTTCAGCTGTATGTTTAAAAAAGCAGCCTCACTGTGGTATATGTTTGATTAGAGACCATGACTACTGCGTCCCTTTTTCTTGGGAACTGAACTGTAAGAGTGGGATTTTAGCACCAGCATATGCTGCGTGTGTCTCTTTTGTAGGAGCGGTGGTGGTGTTTCCAGGTTCTGTGGGTTTCGCTTTTTTTTTTTTTTTTTAAGATTTATTTATTTTAGAGAGAGAGCTAGAGAGCTAGTGTGCATGTGCAGGGCGGGTGGCCGGCACAGAGGGAGAGGGAAAGAGAGAATCCCAAGTAGACTCCCCACTGAGCTGGGAGCCCAGCTGATATGGGGCCCCATCCCACGACCCTGGCATCATGACCTGAGCTGAAATCAAGAGTCTGATACTCAGTCAACTGAGCCACCCAGGCGCCCCTCTGGTTTAGCTTTTTGTAACAAGAGCTCCCATTTGTTGAGCAACTCTTACGAGCCAGGCACTTGCGTTATCTCAATCAATCCTCATAATCGCCCTGAGAGGTAGGATTTCTCTACCTTATAAAAGAGATAACTGAGCCCTCTTCGGGTTGGATCTACCATGATTTTTTCTGTTGCTCAGGAGCATCTCCTCCTAGCTTCCCCTTTTGGGAGAGCAAGATGTTCTTCATGGCTGTGTGATTTCGAACAAGTTCTGAGTGTTTCTGAGCCTCAGTTACCTTATCTGTAAAATGGGCATAAGAAGCCCTTCCTTGCAAGTTTATGGTGAGGATCACATTGAGAAATGTAAATGTCTGGGACATAGAAGTTGATATGGGAAACGAAGGCAGAAGAAAAATTGTTGAATTTCCTTACTAACTACAGTCCATTGACAAGTCCTTCAAACAGGCAGAGGGACATTCCTCTCTGGATTCAACAGCCTCGATGTTGACACTTTGCTAAGGGCAAAGGTAATCCTAGCCTGAAACCCCCCTCCCTGTCCCCTAGGATCCTGTAAGTCTGCTTTAAATTATAAAAATTCCTTTGGAAGGGCGCCTGGGTGGCTCAGTGGGTTCAAGCCTCTGCCTTCAGCTCAGGTCATGATCCCAGGTCCTGCAATCGAGCCCCGAGTCCGGCTCTCTGCTCAGTGGGGAGCCTGCTTCCTCCTCTCTCTCTCTCTGCCTGCTTGTGATCTCTGTCTGTCAAATAAATAAATAAAATCTTTAAAAAAAAATTCCTTTGGAAAATTTCTTTATCTCTAAACCCTCCAAGATACATGCTGGCAATCATCCCCCAAGCATATGGTCCACCCATACACATCTGAAGGGTCTATACTCAGGTTTTATTAGGCAGTACTAAATGACCTTTTCCCAACAATAGCTAGCCCCCTCAAGGTCCTGGAAACCTTGCTTCCAAAATTCTTTTTTTTTTTTTTTAAAGATTTTATTTATTTATTTGACAGACAGAGATCACAAGTAGGCAGAGAGGCAGGCAGAGAGAGGGTGAAGCAGGCTCTCCGCTGAGCAGAGAGCCCAATGCGGGGCTCGATCCCAGGACCCCGGAATCATGACCCGAGCTGAAGGCAGAGGCTTAACCCACTGAGCCACCCAGGCGCCCCCCAAAATTCTTTAGAGACTTAGGCTACCCCTAACCCACTCCCAACTTGAAAGTATATAGTGGGCCACTCCTCATGACCCCAGGACTTTCTGCCCACGGGTCCTGTCCCCGGGGTTTAATATAATCAACTGTTTGCATCAAAGATATCTCAAGGTTTGAAGCCATTGACTTCAAACTCTAACATCTTTTCCTACCTTAGAAGTCATTTGGTAAAGGTAATTCTTTATTTAATGCATAGCAGTTATGTATCTACTTGAAATACATTAGTCAGTCCTTCTCTCCAGATGAAATGATTCTAACTCCACTTTCCCTCCCCAGAAATTTTTATTTTGTTTTCGCAGTTACTCACTTTGTCTAATTCATTTCAAGCCACTGAATCACAGGACATCGAAGATTGAAATCACCCAATGGCTGCCAGTCCAGTTGATTTTAATCTTATTTTTTTGTGAATCTAACCAGAAAACACTATTTCCTAACAAAGCCTTGTGGGGAAGGCCCGTGAACAAAACAGAGTAGAGCAGCGTTGTTCTGAGTGAGGTGGGAATGGTGGGTGGTGAAGGCCCAAGGTCCTGTCCGATGGGGGTCCCTCCTCCCTCAAGGGGGGCCTCTTGGTGCCTCTGAGACCCCTTGCCTGGGGCTTTTACCCTGCAGTTGTGACCCACCGGTTACCATGAAATCAACATAAGAGTGGCCACTTCCGCCTAGGACACGGTCAAGGTGAGAGCTGGTTTATGCCCATTGTGTCCCAGTTCCATAAACACCTGTGTGTCTACTGGACCATGATGTCAAAATCCATTTCTTGCTGTAATTTGCCATTCAAAAGGTTGGAAAGCTGCTGCTACTCAGTTCAGTCTTTTCATTCCACATTTGGGGAAAAAGAGCCCAGAAGAGGGAAGTGAACACAAGCAGGGGGAGTGAGAGAGGGAGAAGCAGGCTTCCTGCTGAGCAGGGATCCTGATGTGGGGCTCTATCCCAGGGATCACGCCCTGATCTTAAGGCGGACGCTTAACAACTGAGCCAACAAGGCACCCCTGCCCTGGGTCTTTCTAACGGGCCATGCACTGGGCTAGTTCAGAGCTGCCGAGCACTCGCTCGCTGTGCTGGTACTGCACTCAGTGGCTCAGACAGCAAGAAACTGCATCCCCACTGCCCAGGACAATATTCCTGTCCCCATCACCATGCAGAAGGGAGGAGCCTGGGGCACACAGAGAGGGTGCAGGCAGGAGAGAGAGCCTGATTCAGCCCCAGGGTGTGGCCCCTGCTGTCTGGGAGTAAGGAGGGATCATGGGGAACCCTAGGCTGGCTGGAGAGGTCAGACCCAGGTGCAGGAAACCCTGCCCTTGACTACAAGCAGGCTCCCTACAGTGTGTTGGTGGAGCTCGGAGGAAGCGGGATCCCATGGGGGAAGCAATTCCCAGTGGCTTCTGCCAGGTGGGCTGCTGTCCTCAGGCTGGAGCAGGGGTTCACCCCTGGCTGCATCCCGGCACCCTCGGTTCCGCGGTTCCGCTCCAGAAACCTTTGGGAAGGCAAGAGAGCAAGGGTGACCCTGTTAAAGGGACAACCTTGAACCACTTTTAAGTTCAATTATACGTAACATATACCTAATAGATACTTAGTACCTTTGCCCAAGCAAATTAGCTATCCCAGACCTTACAAGGGCTCGTGACACACGGAAGAAGAAGGCAACAGGCCTGTTCTAAAGCAAATTTTGATTTTTGTTTCTTTTTTTAATATTCATTTATGAGACACACCCTTGCAACACTACTGTCCTCTTTGCCCCTGTTGTCCAAGTGTTCCAGTCCCTCTCTGTGTCTCTTGTCTTGGTGTGTGTCCCCCGCCCGGATGCCCCAGTCTTTCTCTCTGTCTCTCTGTCTCTGGGTCACTGTCTCTTCCTTTTTCTCTCCAATGTCTTCCCTCCTTTTTCACTAACAGGAACAGGGATGGCTGCTTGGAATTCCCGGTTGCTACCCCTTAGCCAACTGCACCAATAGACTAATTATGGGGGTGTAGGGAGGAGAGGCTTTCTTGTGCAAATTTCAGGGCAAAGCCTTCTCCCCTCTCCATCCTTACAGGAGGGGAGCCATTGGCAGTAGCTGTTTTCTCCATGGGAATCATAAACAAAGTGCTGTTAGCCACTGGTGGGCTTTTGAGCCTCGATCGCCCTGCTCTGGAACACTGTCCAATTCCAAAAAGAACAAAAACGAAAGTATCCACACTGGACAGGACAGGGTTTTGCAGTGACCTTAACACTACGATATGAAACAATTTACCTCCAGCCTTCCCAGGATCCTTCCAGTAGCTCTGCGAGGGAGGTCGATACTGTCCCTACTTTATGGATGGGAAAACTGAGGGCCAGAGGGGTAAGTGAAGTGACCACCAGAGGCCGCACAGCTGGGTCACAGCAGTCAAGATTCGAATCCCCCAGTCTGGGGAGAATCCCCAATCTGAGGTTTCTCTCTGCCTCACTTTTTTAAAGATTTTGTTTATTTTATTTGAGAGAGCGAGAGAGAGAATGAGAGAGAGAGCATGAGCAGCAGGGAGGGGCAGAGGGAAAGGGAGAAGCAGGTTCTCCAATGAGCAGGGAGACCAATGTAGGGCTTGATCATGACCTGAGCCAAAGGTAGATGCTGAACAGACTGAGGCACCCGGGCGTACCCCGGCCCCCCAATCTGAGGTCTCTTGACTCCAAACCCCAATGCTAATTCCCTGAGGCCTGTTGAGATGGAAACTTCAGGAAAATGTTGGCAGAGAGAACAAGAGAAGCAGGATGCAGGTTGCTTAGAATTTTGACCGTCTGTTTCCCCCATATTGAGCTCCTCTATTTCTCTGGGCTAAAGAGGGAAAGCTCTCCCATGAACAAAAGTTGGATTACTCCCTGAAGGCGCCTCCCCCCCTTGGGCGGTGTGGGGGGGAAGGTTCCCAAAGCAGGAGGGAAAGGGAGCAGGTGGTGGGTGCGTTCCTTGTGCTGTCCCAGAAACCCATGGGGCTAGAATGGGGTCTGTGCCCCCTGGAGAGAGCTTTAGCTGGCATGCCTGACAGGTCCCCCACTGCACACAGCTGCTAATTTCCCTCTGTCATCCCAGCCTTCTAACAAAGTTGGGTTAAGGGCTTCTGTCTGATCTGGAATGGGCAAAAGGTTTAAAGGGGAACCGGGAAGGGATGGTGAAAAGGGAGCAGCATCCCACCCCCCAGAGCTGCATGTTGGAGCATGGCGACCAAGGAGAGCATCCTAAGGGGTGTCCAAGAGGACCTCAACAATTGTAGGGACTGGGTGACCCAGCCCTCACCCCACCCCACGGACACTCTCCCTTCATTGCCAGCTTTGAAGGGTAGGGGTGAGTTTTCATATAAGGAGCTGAAGCTTGTGGGCTCAGCAGGTTGTAGTAGGGGGTTGGAGGCACTAGTCCATTGTTCTCCGTTCTGGAGATCTACCAGTGGTTTAGGGAAGCAAGTCTGCCTTGTCCAGCCTCCTTGGAAGGATGCACGGTGCACAGCTTTGGGGAGCACCATTCCCATTGTGCAGTGCACGACCCACACTCTGGTATGAGGCAACCTAGTGTGGGAAGGGACCTGGATTTTGACTGTGCTCTGGGCCCTGCAAATGATGTAGCTGGTACTGCCTCTTCATATCACCCCATGGAATGTGTCTGTTGTGCATTGTCACACCTATTCTACAGATGCACAAACTGAGGCACAGAGAGGTGACATGATTTGCACAAACTTAACTAGCCTGTAAGCCGCAGAGCAGAGCTCCTCTCGCATTGACCTCCATTAGACAGAGTTCATTTCACTGGGGCGGTGACCCTGTTGCTGTGGCTGCACACCTGCTGGGCCCAGCGGTGGAGAGGTGACAAGGCCACAGACCCGAGTGGCCTCTCCCTCCAGCTCTTAGAGGACAGGGATTTGGAGGATCTGCTCAGTCTCTGGGAAAATGTCCAGCCTTTGACAAAGCAGTGAAAACGGCCTGCAGTCCACCCACTCTGTTTCTTTCTTGTTCTGGAAGATGAATGAGAGGGAAATGGGGGAGAAGCAAAGATGAACAAATGTCATGGACAGTCAACAGTGCCTCCCTCATCAGTCTGAGCAAGGCAAGGAGGACACAGGAGAATGTCAGGAAGGAACAGCCCCCAACCCAGGTGTGGCTCTGTCCACAGCACTGGCCACAGCTCTGGCCACAGCCCTCTGAGCAATGCTGAAAACAAAGAATGCAAGGCAAGCTGGCTCCCACCGCCTAGAACAAAGGGAGGCTGTTGTATCTTAGTCATTGCTAATTTCTAGCAAATAACCGGCCTTGGGACCAGGACTGCTTGTAAAGTTCCCAGCTGCTTCAAGCTGGAGGTAACTTATTCAAAGGGAAATAAGGACCACATCTGTTGCGGTGATGAGGAGACCTTGGGAGCCTCTAGCAAGCTCGTAATGCCTGAGCCGGAATCTCAGATGCACCTGCCGTGGGCTCGGGGCTCTCCCCAGCATGGTTTTCATTCCTTTGGAGTGGTTTGTAGAAGGATGCTCAGAAGGGTTTATGCGAGCTTGGGAAGGTGTGTGCGGGTTTTTAAAAAACTAATAAAGTCCTCTACTACTCCCAGGGCTGAGCGCATCTAGGGGGAGCCATGGGCAGGAGGAAATTGCACATGTTTTTTTTCAGCCTGAGAGGGAGGCCACTGGAAACAGGTACCCGAGGAGAGGAAATGCTCTGTTAGCACAGAATTCTGAGGTGGTGGCTGGATTCACACATAACATGCCAGCAGCTGAGAGCAAGGAGGGCGTTTCCGGTTCTAGCCGAGCTCCAGTCTCGGGGCTGGAAACCCCATGGGGGTAGGAGGAGAGAAGGACGAGGACATAATGTCATTGCCTTCTCGACCTCAGCTTCCTTCTTTGTAAAATGAGACATGGGAGGCCAGACTAGAATGGTCTCTTCCAGCTTGGACGTTCTTGATTAGGAACCTAGAGAAAAGGGACAGGCAGGAAGAGGTCATTCAGTAATATGTGTACATTACTCTACCGTTTACAAGGCTCTTTAAATACACTGCCCATTTCTTTATCATCACAGCAGACATACAGAAAAAGACATAAATGTAAATGTCACGAATTATTGTAATTGTAGTACCTGTAAAGCAAACACTTGTGTAACAGCCCAACTCAAGACAGAATGAATAGTACGATGATGCCAGGATCCCTGAGTGGCCTTTCCCACTCACATCCCTTCCCACGTCCTACAGGCACTCACGATGCTTTCATGATGATCATTTCCTTCTTCGTTTTAGTTTGCCACCATGTATGCATCCCTAAATAATAAAGTTGAGTCTTGTCTGGCTTGGACTCACACAGTCTATGTTGTTTGCATCAGCTTCTTTTGCTCAAAATCAGGATTGTAACATTTGTCTGTTTATCCAGATGAAGAAATGGAGGCCCACAGAAGTTAAGCGACACACCAGAGGTCACAATGACTGGTCATGGCAAAGCGGGGCAGGAAGCCACACTGCCTGGCTAATCCACTACCCAGAGCAGTTGGCTGGGGTTGGTGACTTCCATTTCCAGCAAAATGGCAGAGTAATGAACCCGAGGACGAGAGAGATGGCCCATATGGCCTAGCTGAGGGCGCAGGCCCGGAGAAGAAGAATGTGTCCCCTTTGCTTCTGAGGTAGGGTACTGTACCTGGAATCATTCTCTCGTCAAGAGTATAAAGAATGAGAGAGAAGAAATTCTTCTAAAGGAAGACGGCATGCTAGTAGGCTGGGTAGCCAACAACAACTCGTCTTCTCATTCATGCTTTCCTCAATGTAGGTCAGCCATTTTGAATTTCTCCTGCTTCACTTCTTAATATATGAGTTAGGACAAGGTATCCGAATAAAACCCTGAGTACCTATGGTCCATCCTCGTCTCTCATTTCAATAGTGAGCAGACTAAACTGATGGAAGTATTGCTTTTCTGAATTTCTTCTTCAGGAGAGCCTGGAGTCTCCTCAGAGGCTGTTGCTCCAGAGGCTGACACAAACATAACATAAAATCACAGCACTTTACAGCAGCTCGATGCCCGAAGGATTAATTTTCCCAGTCCTGCCTGGGGCTTTCACGTTACTCTTGCCTTCTCTGGGCCCCTTGACCTCATGCCAGAGACCTCTAGAGTCTTGAAAAACACCCTCATATAGTTTCCAGAAGTTGTGCAAAATGGTTTCCTCATCTTGTCTTCAGTGGGGCTCCTGGCAAGTCCGTTAGGGCCTAGTGTGTGGAGAGACTCTGGATTTTTGGAAGGTATTAGCAGCTGGGATGAGACTTGGGGAAGGGGGATTCTTGGCTGGAGAGGAGAGATGGTGAGGGAGGAGGAGGGAACAGCTGAAGAAATTGGGCTGGTGGAGACCGGGGCATGGGATTGAGGGCAGGCCCCACAGGAAGCTTAGGAGTCACAGTGTAGGGGGTCCAGGCGCTTGTGGAGGAGGCCAAGTGGCAAGGACAAGGGCCTGGACAGTCCCTGTGCTGGCTCAGGTACTCTGGGGGTGCTTGGGACTGACTCCTTTGGCTCCTTTCAGGAGGGCACAGCGCCGCCTCCTCTGGAACCCCTCACCTTGGTCTGAGGATCAAGCCCTGGGCAGCATTTGGGAGCCCTCGAGATGAACCCAGCACTGCTCCAAGAATGTCCGTGTGTTAACTCACTTGGGACTCATAGGACCCGACACGTTTTATTGGCATCATGACTTGATGGCAATGATTTTTTTTCTTTTGACAAATAGGAAAACTGAGGCACAGTGAGGTTATATGACATGCTTGAAGCTCCCCAGTGGTGGAACCAAAATTGGAACCCTGCTGTCTGGCTTAATTTCTCTCCCTCTTTCTCTCCTTCCCACCCTCCCTCCCCCCCTTCCTTCCTTCCTTCCTTCCTTCCTTCCTTCCTTCCTTCCTTCTTTCCTTCCTTCCTTCCTTTCTTGTCTCTCTCTCTCTCTTTCTTTCTAAGGCTAAAAAGATGAAGGCATGGGATTGGGTGACTCCCAAGGTCCTTCCCCCATCCCGTCATTGGAATGGATGATGGTCTTGTCCTGCTCACTTAACAGCAGACGCTCTGGGGTCACACAGGGCAACAGAACCAACCTTACGAAAAACAAGCGGCTTTGTAAAATGATGGGGCTGTCAGGCTAACCTGATTTCCTTCCTTGAGATCATGAGATTATGAGCAAACTGCAGGGCCGGGGGCACACTGTAGCTTGTGGAGGGCGGCCGTGAGCCCTCCGCTGTACTTGGTGTCTCAGAACGGGTCCCACACTGCCTGGGACAGCTGAAGCTGGGAGAGCTGGCCCCATCTCTTCTGCCCACCCCACCCGCTGCCCTCTGCCTGGGGCCCCTCTGGGACTCTGCATCCAAAGTGCTGGGGCAGGGGGATGAAGACGGGCCTCTCATGCTTTCCCCCTAGGGTAACACTGGGTTGTCATAAAGCGTCTCCTGTCCCACAGAGGTGAGAACCCAGCGCTTTATTGGCCTGCCTTGACCCCGGAGCTTGCAGAAGCAGAAAAGCAAAGAAAAGCCACAGAGATTGGCACCCAAGGACTGCCTGGTCATCCCCGAAACAAGCAAGGCTGCGATCGGAGGGGAAAATTTGGGTCCAGCTCTGGGGGAAGCTCTGACGGGCAGAACCAGGGGCTTGCGAAGGCACCCCTCCCTGGACAGAGGCCGAAACCCAGACTCGGAGTGACAGGGTCCCGTCCACACAGCGAGCGACGGCAGAGCTACGATTCCAACGGGATCTCTCGGGGTCAAGTCCAGGCTCGGCGCCCTTAACCTTGCTGCCCCAGCGGCAAAGCTGAGATACGTGAGATCAGAAGACCTGAAAAGGAGCTTGCCCCACTCTCTGGGGGACTTGCCCACATTGGTGACTGAGCAGCACGGCATCCTCTGAGGTCTCGGGGCTCTGCCATCCAGAACCCGAGAGCCCGGTGGGTGGACTGGTCGGCAGCTCTGAGTCTGCGGGCCAGGAGAGAGACACAGCGGCCCCAGCTACTGGGATACCTGCCCTGTGCTTAAGGTGACATGTAGTAGGTGGAGAAGCCAGGGTTGCAAACCCAGATAGCCTGGCTCCTGGGTCCAGCACCCCACTGTTGCGCCCAGGTCACCCCTCCCTCCTCCTCTCTGGGGTGACTTCATTCAGCATTCCTGTTCAGAAGCACACCCCTCCCCCCATTCCATGAGGTCCCTGGAGGCCTGTCCGAGTGCCCTGCTCAGAGTAGGCCAGCTGAACTCTCTGGTGCTTGACTTTTAGGCTGAGTGACACAAGGCCCTTGGGTCACCCTCCCAGTGGTCGTCCCAATAAGACCATTTCTGCCGGAGTGCTCTGGAACCACCGTTGCTTCTCCAGCTTTTCCTTCACCACTGCTCACTGTCTGGCTTCCTCCCAGTAAGTGGGTTTTCTCCCTGTTTGTTAGCCGGAATTGGTTTCTGGAATCCAGCCACCCTGTGGATACAATCATCCAGAAATGATTTTCTTTTCATGTCATATGCGTTTTGTAGCCACCACACATGTGCACAAACAGGCCTGTATTCAAAGGTGGGCTCTACCATGTACTAGCTGTTATGATTCTGGGGAAGTGACCTCACTTCTCTATCTGATCTTCTCCTCTCTCATCTGAGAAATGAGGATATTACCTTGTGGTGCAATTAGAAAGGTGATATTCCAGGAAGAGGAGAGAGCAGGTGCGAAGAATTGGAAGTGACTCTTTGCCCTTGACCACAGTGGTGGGTTGCATTAATGGTCCCGATTCTTTTTTTCTTTTTTAAAGATTTTATTTATTCATTTGACAGAGAGAGAGAGAGGTCACAAGCAGACAGAGAGGAAGGCAGAGAGAGCAGAGCAAGCAGGCTCCCTGCTGCGCAGAGAACCTGATGCGGGCCTCGATCCCAGGACCCCAAAACCATGACCTGAGCCGAAGGCAGAAGCCCAACACACTGAGCCACCCAGGTGCCCGATGGTCCCGATTCTTGACTCCTCCCTGTGTCTGTGCCCTTTGCTGTGTGACCTTACAGTGCCCTCCTTATTGTGGATGGAACGTCCTTCCCTACCTCTTCACTCTGGCCTCAGCCATGTGCGTTGGCCAATGGATGATCACAGACATGGCTCAAGAAGACCCCTGAGACGGGCTTGCAGAAATGAGTTTGCTCTCTTATGCTTTTCCCATGGTCTGCAGATGGGCAGACCCAGGCTTGCCCCCTAGTCCCAGGAGGAAGATGAGAGACACATGGCACACAGCCGTCCCTAACTTAGCCCAGCCCGGATCAGCTGAGCCCTGGCCGACTGCAGATTTATAAGTCAGCTCAGCTGAGACCAGCAGAGCAGGTCAAGTTCAGCCTGGATCAGCCAATCCCGCTGTGAGTCATCACAGACATGTGAGAAATAATACATTTCATTGTTATTTTAAGCCACTGAGATTTGGGATATGTTGTTACGGGGCAATAATTGACTCATAAACGGGTACTCGGAAGTAGGGTGCTGCCATGACCAAACTTAAAATAGGCAGCATTGGTTTCGGGGACTGGGAAGGGGGGATGAGCAAACTATTACAGAACAGCAGTAAGGAAACTAGTATGGGAGGCTGGAAAATGGCAACCCATGTTAGGCAATGTGGAGTTGCTTGGTCAAACTGTTGTCTATAGTAACTTAGGAAATAACAAGTGTATCTAATGAACCCTTGGACTTGGGCAAAGAGATTTCCAGGCACAGGATCGAAAGCATCAGTTGGCTTTTATGACTGTGTTTGTTAAGGTACTAAAAAAAGAGGTGAGCTCAGAAAATAACTGGTCAGTTTGCAAATAGAATTAGAAGGACTATAGAGAAGTTAGAATCTATTCTGTTGACATGGCTTTGGCACAGTAAGTAGAATGGAAGCAAAGACACAGAGAACCCACAAAGTCTTAAGAAAACAGTGATATTGACAAAAGAACTACCAGCCTGATTTAAAAGAGAAACTGTTCGAAATGTAAACAGATCTCAGGGTGGGAAGCAATTTGATTGCTTCAAGGATGTATTTTACAGTGCCTTCAGAAGTGACCCAGGAAGGTACCAGAAAAGAGGCTGGAGCTGGAGCCATGGAGAGCCATGCAGATGGACCCCTCTCCCAGAAGCAGATCTGGGGGTCAATCGGGGAATGTTATCTGCCCTTAGGGTTTGGTTAACAAGAGACATTTTCCCAGCAGGAGTTCAGAATTGCCAGGAACTGATGGGGACAGCTGTGGCCCTCCTTCTTTCCCTGTTTGAATGGTAGTGTTGATTGCAGACGTCCTGTTCCTAGGTCACCACACATATTGGAGGCGTGGGAGACCAATACTTGCCCATCGGTGTCTGAAGCAAGAGGAGCTGCATCTGGGCTTGATGCAGAGCACCAGAGAGCAGACTTCGAGCTTGCTGCCATCAGCTGTTTCGGATTCTTGCTAGGGTAGTTTTGGGGAAGTTATTCAGGGAAGGACCTGAAAACCTGGGGTCGTCAGGGGGTAATGTGGTAGAGTTGACTGCATTAAGGGATCTAATACTTTACCCTTCCCTGTATCCGTGTCCTTCACCCTTCTCTGTATCGGTGTCCTTTATCATGCAACATAGCAACGAAGTCCTATTGTGGGCAGGGGGCACTTCCCCATTCCTGACTCTGGGCTCAGCCCTGGGACTTGCTTCAGACCACAGGATGTGAGCAGAGAAGAACAAAAGCAGAGCCTTGACCAGTGCTTCCCGGACGGGGCTCGTCCCCTTCACCTCTGACAACGGCGCGAGGAGGACACGCTCAGGCTAGCCCAGCGATCTGTGGGGGTGGATGAAAGACACATGCGGCGAGTCCAGCCAGCTTCAGACTTCCGTGGTCCCTTCAAGACCCATAGAATCCCCCAGCCTACGCAGTCTAAATCCGTCAATCCTGGCCACTCCACTTGCGTGGACAATAATCCTTGCTGTTTTCGGTCACAGAATTTTGAAGTGATTTTTTATGCAACAGTAGCTGATCTAATAGAGCTACAAAGCGGAGTTCTTCTCCATGGGAAGCTGCTAGTCATGGATGAAGACGGAATGAACCCTTTCTCTCTCTTTTTTTTTTAGATTTTTTTTTTTTTTTATTTCTTTATTTGACAGACATAGATCACAAGCAGGCAGAGAGGCAGGCAGAGATAGAGGGGGGAGGAAGCAGGCTCCCGGCTGAGCAGAGAGCCCGATGTGGGGCTCGATCCCAGGACCCTGGGATCATGACCTGAGCCGAAGGCAGAGGCTTTAACCCACTGAGCCACCCAGGCGCCCCTCTCTCTCTTTTTTTAAAGATTTTGTTTATTCATTTGACAGACAGAGATCACAAGCAGGCAGAGAGGCAGGCAGAGAGAGAAGGGGAAGCAGGTTCCCTGCTGAGCAGAGAGCCTGATCTGGGGCTTGATCCTAGGACCCTGAGATCATGACCTGAGCCGAAGGCAGAGGCTTAACCCACTGAGCCACCCAGGTGCCCTTGAACCCTTTCTCTTATTGTAAGAATTCTTCTACTACCAATTAGACAGCAACAACAACAAAAGCCCCTCCTTATTGAATCCTTATTGCCAGGCCTTGTGAGTAGAGCCACATCGGTATCAGCTCATTTAATTGAATTCTCACAACAACCCTAAGGGGTGGGTGTGGTTATTCCTGGTTTACAGATGAAAAATAGTGAGGCTCAGAGAGGTTTAGAAACCAGATCTAGGTCACACAGCTAATTTGTGGCCGAGCTGGGCTTCAACCCCAAGCCAGCCTAACTCCAAAACCTGCCTTCAGAGAGTTTTCTGTCCTACTTCTGACTATTTATGGTGTGACCATATTCAGTATAATCTCAAAGAGAAAAAAATACCTTGTAAAAAGAACAGAAACAACAATGACCTTATTCTGAGTATCGCAGTAACTTTTTTTGTGTATGTACTCAGCCATACTATAATTAGTTGGTTTGTATGAGATGATTAAAAAGGGGCCGAAGATAAAAGGTTTCTTTTTAACCCTCTTCCTGTGCAAGAAGTTGATGTTTGCTTTTCTCGTGTTTGTTCTATGTGTGAAACAATGTTGTCCAACAATGAACAGGAATTTTATTTTGCTGAGTTGTTCTAACAACAACGACAACGAGGATGACGACGACAACAACAACAACAACAACTAAAAGCAGGCACAGGTGTCGTAATCACTTGGGTTGGCTTCTTCCTTGGGAAGGAGTGACTCAATTCTTTAGGCTGCCTTGGGGCTCACACAGCACTTGCTGGGTCTGTTTTCCCGACAGAAAATGCTAGAAGAAATTCTGTCGACACGTGTTGGAGCACTGATGTGAAAGGGGGACACTTGGATACCTCTGTGGGAGAAACTGCAGGAGGCTGCCACCACCCCTGGGACCAGGAACAGCAGGAAGAGGTCAGAACCTTGCGGCTAGGAGTGCGGCCCCATTGGATTGGCACTCTGTCTTCTGGGAAGTGGACCTGTTGGACCCGTGCTGGTGCCTCTGAGAGGGGGCACAGGGTATTTATGACATGCCAAGGACATCAAGGAATACAGATGGCTGGTTGGGGGATGGCAGCTCCTTTGTTCCATACATAAAGAGGATACCAAAGAAGAAGGAAATTTGCCAGGAAGAAAATGGGACTTATACTGGGCATCAGAAGATGGTCAGGATTTGGATATTTTTAGAAGAAAGCTAAGGAAGGAGTCACTTAGTCCCCCGTCCCCCTCGTCCCCCAGAGTCCCTGGGACGAGGATGGGGCAGGGCAGGGACAGAACACAGATCCAGGTGTGTGCACTTCTCACTACCCCGTACTGTCTTGGGGAGTGACCCCCCTGTGGAAGGTCTGTCCTGCCGCTGGCACAATGGTTATGAGCGCCTGCAGCCCTGGGTGGGAGCTGGGGGATGGCAGGTGACAGTGGTCTTCTTCCTGAGTGGTGTTCAGAGGGGCTGGTGGTCACAAGCATGGACTCTAGCAGGTGGCTTGGGACCTAATCCTCGCTGGGCCACCATGATCCTTGCGACCTCAGGCAAGTCGCTTAAGCTCTTTTATTTTTAAACTTTCCATTTTGAGAGACTTCGATTTACAAAAGAGCTGCCAAGAGAGTTCCCGTATCCCCTTCGTCTAGCTTTCCCTGATGTTGACATCTTCCGTTACTCTGATACGTTCCTCACAGGTAAGAAATAACACTGGCACATCACAGTTTACCTGACCCAGACGTTTTCTGTGTTTCCAGTTTTTCCACCAGTGTTCTTGTCCTGTTCTGGGATCTATTGCGGGTACAACACTGCACTCAGACTTCCCCTCTCTCTGCTCCCGTCCTCTCAGTGGCAAAATGGGGATGATGGTAATGACAGCATTTATTCTGTCGTCCTGTGTGAGGATCACGGGATGAGCCACTGGTGTCCAGCACATAGATGGTGCCCAGTGAGGGAAGGTGCTATGTACGTGGAGGTCATGATTATGTCACTTAACCTAGCAACACCTTTCCACGTCCTCCAGAGTATATCTCAGAGGGCCAGCTGGGGCCTCTACCACTCCCTCGGGACTCAGATTCTTTTGTCACTCCCAGCAGACTAGGTTGGTGACAGCCAACCCCAGCTATCAGCCATGAGACCCAAGGGGTATTTTCTCTACCTCTGCAAACTGACCAGGGGCACTGGCTAGGGACTCACTTTGGAATCAGGCAGGCCTGAGTTCAAATCATGGCTTGAATGAGACAGGGGAGGGGAGTTCCACACATCCTCCTGTCATCTAACAAATTGTCACTGAGGGCCTACTGGCCATGCCTGGCCCTTTGCGAGGCACTTCCACACACCATTTCATTAGACCCTTCCAGCATTGCCCTGGATGGTGAATGTTTTCATTCCCATTTTACAGATAAGGGGACTGAGGCTCAGAGTGTTTGAATGACTGGCCAAAGTCACACGACTAGGAAGTAAGGGAGCCAGGACACAGGCCCAGATCCTTTGGGTGTATCTGAAACCAAAACCTTTAGTTGTTCTTTCTGAGCATTAGCCCTGTTTGTAAAAGCTACATCACCGGGTATGGGGCATGGTTCTGAGCTCTTACCATGACCTCAGCCAGTCAGTAAAAGCTTTTTGTTTTAATCCACTCACTCCTTATAATAGCTCTTTGAGGTAGGTACTATTATTATCCTTATTTTACAGATGAGGCACAGAGAAGTTAAGTGACTTGCCCAAGGTCACACAGCTGGAAAGTGATGGAGGCTTTGAATCCAGGCTGTCCAACTCCAGCATTTGCACTCTTCAGCCCTTAGCTACACTGCTGCACACTCATCATTTTCGGTCGTCAGGATTTCAGAGGCTCAGGGTTTGAGGGCCCCACACATCCTGGGGGTGGTGGTGGACAGGACACAGAGCCGCCTTAGAAATAGCAGAGATAGAAGCAGAAATAGAGAGCAGAATAGGAGGAGAAACAGAAGCAGAAATAGGCACCCAGAGAGAGGGTGGGCAGCAGAGCATCGTCTGGGACAGCCGGAGACCCTCCTCTCCAAGTCACGATGCCACCTGGAAGGCCTGGCAGGGCGCCCGGTGCTGGCAAGGCTCTAGGAGGGGAGGGCGGTGGTGGGCACATATGCTGGGGCTGCCCGAGACCACCCTCGGGGAGCCTCCCGCTGCCTCTGGGTTTTGGAGGTGGCCCCCAGGGAATGCCCTGATGGCCTGGCTGGGCATTTCTGCAGAAGCATCGACTGGGAGAAGAGGGCACACGGGGAGGGGGGCAGAGAGGAGACGGAACAATATGGCCAAGGCGAGGGGCAGCTGGGCAGAGCGGAGAGGAAGCTGGCATATGTGATTCTGTTAGCCAGGCAGCGTGCTCAAGCGAGGACAAATATGTATGCATGGGCACGGAGCCCATGGGAGCCCAGCAGAACAGCACAGACAGGGCTCAGCCTGCCCAGGAAGTCATCGCATGGGTCTGCATCACGCTAGGGAAAGCGGGGAGTCTGGGTTTGCTGCCACAGGGTATGGGGTGGGGTTGGGGCAGAGGGAAGACAGGAAGCTGCCAAGTGTCATGCCTGCTGCCGTGCCCTGAGGCCCAATCCACTGTCAGCCACCCTCTCTTCCAGCCACCCTGAGAGGTGGGGATTATGGAGGCTCTGAGAAATGCACTGATTTGCCCCAGGTCGCACGGGTACTAATTGTGAGGTAGAGTGTCTCAGACAGTATACTGCTCCCAGGAGGGTGGGGTGTTCAGGACTCACAAAGCTTCCCCACCAGGCTGGCCTCCCAGCTTGCAGCCCCACCTACTTGAGGTGTGGAGGGGACTCTAATGCAGCTCATGGGCTCTGGAGCTCATACCTAGCAGTGGAGGCAGCCAGGAAGGTCAACCCACAGCCGTGGGGACAAGGACAGACCTGGGGGCTTTAATATATATATATTAGGAGGGCAAAGAATCCAGTACCCCATTTAGTTTGAAGTGGATAAGGAGGGAAACGTTCAGGCAAAGCTTTAAAGAACTAGACCGAGGGGCATCTGGGGTGGCTCAGTCAGTTAAGCGTGTGACTCTTGATTTTGGCTCAGGTCATGGTCTCAGGGTCATGGGATTGAGCCCTATGCTGGGCTCTGCCCTGGGCGTGGAGCCTGCTTGAAATTCTCTCTCCCTCTCTTTCTGCCCCTCCCTACCACTTGCTCTTGCACACACTCTCTCTAAAAAAAATAAAATAAAATAAAGATCTAGACTGAGAAAGGTCTCAAGGAACAAGAAACAGGCCAACAGGCGGAGGAAGAGGGGCAGAGTCGTGTTTGTTGCTGACCACATGAACAGCCCCAGTGAATGCCCTCCCTGTACCCACACTTTCGCGATGAGACCCTGGAGCTCCTTCCCACCCCGCAATCTGGGATGCCCTCGGTACTTGCTTTGGCAGAGGGAATGCAGCAGGAGTGTGCCAGTCCTGAGCCCAGGCCATAAGAGGCCTTGCTTGCCGCCACTGACTCTCTTGGACCCTGGCCTCCTCAGTGTGAACAGCATGGCCTAGCCGCCTAGAGGGTGAGACATCTCGTGGAGCCAAGCCAAGTTGCCTGGTTGTCCCAGCTGAGGTCCTGGCACGTGAGAGAGCCCAGCATACAGCTCCTCGGCCAGCTAAAGCAGACGCAGACATGTGTGAGGGAGCCAAGATCAGAACTGGCCCCTCTGACCCACACACTTGGAGGCTAAAGAGATGAATATTCTTTTTTTTTTTTTAATATTTTTAAAAAGATTTTATTTATTTATTTATTTGACAGACACACAGAGAGAGATCACAAGTAGGCAGAGAGGCAGGCAGAGAGAGAGGGGGAAGCAGGCTCTCCGCTGAGCAGAGAAACTGATGCGGGGCTTGATCCCAGGATGCTGAGATCATGACCTGAGCCGAAGGCGGAGGCTTAAACCCCTGAGCCACCCACGTGCCCCAAAGATGCATACTTTTAAGCCATGGGGTTTTGTGGCTTGTTACGCAGCATTATTGTGACAAGAGAGAGCCAACCCAGTGCTCTGTAAGGACAGAGGGAATGGAAAGAAAAAGACTTGGAGGTGGAACATGGACAGGTGTTGGGGGTGGGGAGCAGCCCAGAATTTGTTATTTAAAGGGAGAACTGAAGGTACCCCTGAAGTACCCTCCAGCTAGGAGCCCTGAGGCCTCCAGGGCAGGCTGACTTGGCTGGATGATGAATGATAGATTAAGTGAGTGTCTGATTACCTGATTGATCACCAGCCTGATGCTACCAGGTTCACTGACAAATAGGCCCACAGGTGAGATGTTTCCTCTGCCCATTTCATCCCATTTGGCAGTGGGAAGGCTTTTGAAACTCCTACCATTGGCCATAGCTGCTCCCACATTCTCAGTGGGTCCTGGTGGAAGGTTGTCTCATAGATGAGGTTTTCCTGATGTTGAGCAAGAACTTCCAGAAACTCCTGGAACATGCACCTCAGCTCTGCCACTTTAGGCACCCCACTCATGCCTTCTGTTATGGACTGATGTTTGGTTCCTCCACCAAATTCATATGTTTGAATCCTAACCCTCCATATGATGCTGTTAAGAGGAGGGCATTTGATGGTGTTGGGAAAACCGGACAGCTTACCTGACAAAGAATGAAACTGGACCACTTTCTTACACCAGACACAAAAATAAAGTCAAAATGGGTTAAAGACCTAAATGTGAGACTTGAAACCATAAAAATCCTAGAAGAGAGCACAGACAGTAGTTTCTCTGACGTCGGCCATAACAACATTTTTCTAGATATGTCTTCTGAGGCAAGGGAAACAAAAGCAAAAATGAACTATTGGGACTATGTCAAAATAAAAAGCTTCTGCACAGCAAAGCTTCTTTTAGTCAACAAAACTAAAAAACAACCTCCAGAATGGAAGAAGATATTTGCAAACGACATACCCAATAAATGGTTAGTATCCAAAATATAAAAAGAACTGATAGACCTCAACACCAAAACCACAAATGATCTAATTAAAGAATGAGCGGAAGACACGAACAGACATTTCTCCGAAGAAGATACACAGATGGCCAACAGACACATAAAAAGATGCTCGACATCACTCAGCATCAGGGAAATGCAACTCTAAACTACAGTGAGATACCACCTCACACCTGTCAGAGTGGCTAAAATCAGAAAAACACAAGAAACGACAAGTGTCGGTGAAGATGTAGAGAAAAAGGAACCCTTGTGCCCTGTTGGTAGGAATACAATCTTGTGCAGCTACTGTGGAAAACAGTAGGGAGGTTCCTCAAAAAATTAAAGAATTTTTTATTTTTTTAAATTTATTTGACAGAGAGAGATCACAAGTAGGCAGAGAGAGAGGGGAAAGCAGGCTCCCCTCTGAGCAGAGATCCCGATGTGGGGTTCGATCCCAGGACCTTGAGATCATGACCTGAGCCGAAGGCAGAGGCTCAACCCACTGAGCCACCCAGGTGCCCCCCTTTTAAAAAAAATTTTTTTTAAAGACTAAAAAAATTTTTTAAAAATTTATTTGACAGAGAGAGAGAGATCACAAGTAGGCAGAGAGGCAGGCATAGAGAGAGGGGAAAACAGGCTCCCCGCTGAGCAGAGAGCCCGAGTTCCTCCAAAAATTGAAAACAGAATTACCGTATGAGCCAGTAATTTCACTACAACTACTAGATGAACTACAACTTCATCTAGTAGTTGTAGTGATCATAATGGAATATTACATGATGGACTATTACATCATGATCATGATGGAATATTACTCAGCCATAAAAAGGAGTGAACTCTTTCCATTTGCAAGGACATGGCTGGAGCTAGACAGTATGATGCTAAGTGAAATAACTCAGAAAAAGATCAAGACCATATGCTCTCACTCACATGGGAAATTTAAGAAACAAAACAAGTGAACAAAGGGGAAAACAGAGAGAGACAAACCAAGCATCAGACTCTTAATTATAAAAAACAAACTGATGGTGGCCAGAGGGGAGCTGGGTAGGGGGATGGGTGAAACAGGTGAAGGGGATTAAGAGTTCACGTACCATGATGGGCCCTGAGTGATGTATAGAATTGCTAAGTCATTGTATATCATACACTTGAAACTAATATAACACTGCATGTTAACTATACTAGAATTAAATTAAATTAAATTAAAAAGGGGGGCATTTGGGGAGGTGTTGGGTCATGAAGGGGGAACCCTCATAAACAGGATTAGTGTCCTTATTAAACAGATCCCACAGAGCTCTCATACCCTCTCTGCAACCCAGAAGGGGGCCCCCATTCTGTGGTCTTTTCTTACCACAGCTCAAGTGGTCAAAACATCTTCTGTGTGTCCATTGCTTGACAGCCATAAGGGGTTGGCCATGTCTACTGATCTGGGTGTTTGGAGTAGCGGGTGGGGAAGGCCATACCTGGGACCCAATGACATAGGAAGCTGGAGTCAGGATAGGTAAGGTTGGGGGGTATCTTAAATGTGTCTCCCCCTCTGCTGGAGTTACCAGAGCTGCTTGGGGTGAGGGTGCGGGGGTGGGGGGGAGACCCGCAGGCTGGAAGGAGCCCGAGCATGGAGTCTGGAAGCTGGCCCCAGTCCTAGAACCACCCCAACCACTATGACTCTTGGGCAAGACCTTCCCCCAGGGACTCTGGGGGATCTCTATTTGTCAAGTGGAGAGTGGGGAGTCTAGGGAAGTTCTGCAGTCCTGTCCTGGTCTCTAGCCTGTACCTTCGGTGGACTGTCCTCTGAAGAGTCGCATCTGAAAAGGCAAGGAGGCTACCTGAGTGGAATGCTCACTTTACGCTGGGAACCCTTTGCACCTGCTCCTGGGTGTGATTCCCCAGAAGCCCAGAGGGGTTCCAAGTCCGTGCCCACATTCCAGAGCCAGTAAGTGGTCCAGGCTGAACCAGAATCCCAGTCTCAGTCCCTGTGAGGGTGCTCTGTGGGACAGAGCTGGGACCCTAACTTAGCTGCACACCTGAGCTTAGCTGGCAAAAGCTCAGGTAGGATGTAGATGAGAATGAACTAGTTCATCGGGTGTGGCCAAAAGGGAGATCTATTGCCTCTATACTAAGGAATGAAACTGGAGAAGTAGGGGATGGGGGGGCCTGGGCCTCTGCTGTTACTAAGGAGGGTAAGAAAATGCTCCCTGTGTCCTGACTCTGGGGCTCCAGGTGGAAATGGGGTTGCAAGATAGGCTTTCTCTTCCCCATCCAGGCAGATCCCCCTATCCCCAGAACGGCCACCGCAGGCCCTCACACCCAGGTTGGAACCCTCACCTCAGCCTGGGTGACTCTCAGGCTGGTTACCTGTGTGAGCTAAAGAGAACTGACCTTGCAGTCAGGCAGTTCTGAGTCAGGCCCTGGCTTTCTAACACTTCTGCTTCTCTGTGCCTCAGTTTTCCCATCTGTAGAACGGGGATAAGAAGAGCGATGAGCTCCCAGTGTTGGGGGAAGGACAGAGCCCATGCGCATCTGTGTTTGCGGTTTGGATTCCCGCGGCGGAGGGTAGGAAGGAACGGCCCTCCCCACAGGGTCTCCCCACAGATACCCCTAGCACCGGCGTCTCACTCCCCTTCTCAGAGCACAGGAAGTAAAACCTGCTTCAGTCCCTCTCCCTCAGGGCATTTGAATGATCTTTTCTGAAAAAGCCCAGTATTTCCAAGACAAACCCAAATCGTGAGCAGTTCCCACTGCAGGTCCCACATTTTGGACTCATCCCATGGTCACACTTTATTTCTGCTGAACCCAGACCCCCGCACTCTGGGCCCAGCGCTACTCCCTCGGGCACCGGCTGTCTCCGGGCGGCCGGGGCTGGTGCCTACTTCTCCTCTGAGCTCTCCCGGGATTTGCACGCCCGCAGGCGCCAAGACGCTCGCGCTGCCCGGGGAGATGACCGAGTGTGGTGTTTAGAACCCGCAGCCGCGCTCCCCCAGGAGCTTTGAGCTCCGCGAAGGCCCCAGACGGCGCCCGCCAGCCCCCGGGCCTGCTCAGGGAGGGATAGGGTTCCCCGCCCAGTCCTCGGCCCCCCAACGCCCCTGCCCCTCCCCAGGCCAGTGACCTCCTCCTGCAGCAGAAACACTTGCGGCGGCGAAAGGCACCGCCCCCAAAGGGCTCAAGAGTGGCAGGAAGGGCAGCCAATGATGGTGGAGGCTGCGCATTACTTCATCACCGCGGGCTCCCATTGGTTGAGAACACAACCTCCCGGGCCCTGCATCCCAGCTGCCACACTGGGCTTTTGCGCCCCAGGCTCCCAGATTCTTGGTGCCCGGCTGGCAGAGAAGGCCCGCGTGGGCAGAACGCTGGGCAGACGGAGGCCCAGGCTCTGCCACTGAGCAGGGCAGAGACATCGTGTTGGCAGGTGTCACGCTCCTCAAGTGCAGGAGGAGAAGGTTTCTATTCTAACGTCCTCCACCCACCCTCCCGCCACCATTTTATAGAACCCAGCCAGGACCAGGTTCTGCCCCAGTTCCTCCACCAACACACATTCACCCACTTGGACGTCCTCCCTGCAGGGCTGCCAGCCTTGGGCGGGGGGAGGGACAGGGACCCTGTCTGGCTCGCTCTCCTTCGCATCCCCAGAGCCTGGCCGGACGTGGACGTGTATGAAAATGGTAAGCGTTAGCTGAATGTTCCCTGAAAGATGGACACGGCTAAGGCTCCAGCGTGATTTTATTCATACTATAAACATTCACTCCGCACGGACGTTGAGGCTGGGGGAGGATAGCCGATGGTCCAAGGTCATAGAACTGGTGAGTTTGCACCCAGGCAGGCTGGCTCCAGAGCCCTTAATCCCGATGCCTGCCTGGGGAATGAATGCAGAGCCAGCCCTCACTGCTGTGTTTGGTTTGAGTTCCCCAGCCGATGGGCAGTCTTTGGCAGGAGCCTTTCCTGGCCTGGCTTGTCAGGGCCAGGCTGCTCTGCGGAGCTGTCCTAGCAAGCTTGGGTGGCAACGGGGAAAAGCCGTTCCTGGCATTTGAGGAGGTCAGTACTGAGATGTCAGAAAGGACTTCAGCTCTCTTGCCACCTCAGGGGTGATGGTGGCACATAAATCACAGTGAGCGGGCTCACATCAGGTCAACCGAGGCAGTGGATGCTGGCATATTCCCACCTCCTCTCTCTGTCTCCTCTCTCTCTCTCTCTCTCTCCCCCTTTCTCTCTCTGGGCTCTAGTCACAGCCCAGCATGGATTCTCTGAGTGATCCTGGGAAACCTGCGCCTCGTATCTAGGCTTTGGGGTCCTCTCACCTGCACCAGGAGAAGTTGGGATGGATACTCTCAGTCCCAGAAAACCTTTGGAGTCCAACCCATGCCCTTTCCTCGAGCTCTCTGGCCTTCAGGCCTGTGCCCTGTAGTTTTGAGCCCCAATGGGGCACTGTCCCACGGGCACCAGGGACGGAGTGCAGGTGTCTGAGTGCTTCATAGGACCAACACCTCTGACCTTAGGGAAGCTTCTGTGCAGTCCAGCCTGGTGACTTGGAACATGAATGTCTGGCCATTTCCCACTACTCCTTGGTGGTTGCTGTGGAGGGGGATGGAGAGAGGTTCAGCTCTGCAGGGTGGATTTTGTGAAAGGGCACCTGGTCTGCTCACCGCAGGTCCCAGGTAGAAGTTTCCTGTAGGCAGACTCGTACCTAAAGAAGAGCTTGGAAGCTGAGCGGCATGAGCGGTGCTGTGACGGCGAGCTCTGCCTCCAGAGCCGTGCAAGTGGATCTCTTTCTCTCACGTATCCGGACTGATCTGCGTGAGGCACCGTGCAAAGAGCTTGGCCAGGAGTGTGGAGGGGAAGGAGGCCCAGCAGAGGAAGAGCTACTTTCACAGACAACTGCAAAGCTGTGAGTGTGAGCACAGGGCGAGAGCGTCCGAGTCTGCACGGGAGCCTGAAGGGTGCTTTGGGGACGAGAACACAGCCCTTTGCTGAGCCTTAATGTGGACAAGAAGTTTGTCAGGCAGACAGGCTGGAGAGAGAGCCAGCATGCATGTGTGCATTCATGCATGTTATATTTTCTGAATAAATATAAAGGGCATATTGTGGAAGAAATGGATCAGGGGAAGATAGGACTGGGCACTTTTAAAATCCAGGGTGGCCTTCAGCATGGGTGGTCAGAACCCATCTCCATGTAGCGTTCCAGGAGGGGCCTGGGCCTCTCCCTTTTCGGCAGGCCTGTCTATTGACTGCTGTCTTTCTTTTCCCCTCCCCACTGCACAGCCAGCCCGTCCAGTGTCTGTGAGCCACTCTAGAAAGATATGACTCCAAGGAGGATCTGGGAGCTGTGTATCCTAGCAACCGCTGGTGCTGGCATCAGCGGGGCGAGGCCCAGACTCAAGGTTTGTCCCAATTCCCCAGCCTTCCATTAATGGTGCATCTCCTACAGGGATGGGGGTAGGGAGGAAGAGGAGAGAGATGGTTGGAAGTGTAGCATCCAGCCCCATTATTCTCTCTCAGACAACACAGTTGGGGTGGGAGAATGGGGAGGCGGGGGACAGAGGAGTCCCTTAACTGAATATACCCCCTGCCTGTCACCAAGGCCAATTTGTCACCATTCAGAAGACCATGAATCTAGGCAGTGATCGTCAATGACAGCTAACATCATAAAGGGATAGACAGTTGGAAATTAGTTTCCTTCTCATGGAAGACCATAACACCACCTATGAAGTGTTCCTGCCAAAAATCAAACCAGAATCAGATAAGCCTCTAGAGGTAACTCCTGGTTCCACAGATAGAGCCAGACTTTATCTGCAGGCAAACGCTTACAGGTTACATTGGTAAAAGATTACAAGTAAAAAGGGTAAAAGGAGGGAAAAAACCTACCAAACAAAACAAAGGGGAACCTATAAATTAACATAGAATCTCCAGAGAAATATTAGCCAATTATCACAGATGGACTTCACTTGATTCCTGACAATAAAAACTGAGACATTCATGAGAGAGTTGAGGGACATTTAAACACTGACCGGGTATTTATTCATGTCAAGGAATGATTTTTAATTTTTGAGGGGTGTTAGGATGGCATTGGGACTATAATTTAAAAGAGCCCTAATTGTTGAGGGATACATATTGAAATATTTATGGATGAAATAAGATGTCTGGAGTGTGCCTTAAAGTCATCCCTAGGGACGCCTGGGTGGCTCAGTGGGTTAAGCCATTGCCTTCGGCTCAGGTCATGATCTCAGGGTCCTGAGATCAAACCCCGAATTGGGCTTTCTGCTCAGTGGGGAGCCTGCTTCCCCCTCTCTCTCTGCCTGCTGCTGTGCTTACTTGTGATCTCTCTCTCTCTCTCTGTAAAATAAATAAATAAAATGTTTAAAAAAAAATAAAGTCATGCCTAGTGGAGAGGAGGACGTGGAGAGTTGGAGGCACCTGAACTTATAATTGTAGCGGGGTGATGTCAGGGACGTGGGGGGTCATACCACCCTATTAAGTTGAGTCATATGAAATTGCTGACATTTGGTCATTTTTGACCTTCAAAATGCCAATTTCATATGGTGCAAACATATCTTCTGGTATATGTCTGACATTTTTCATAATAAAAAATGTACTTTTAAGAGCAGTAGGAGAGGTCCATGCCTGCTTTTCCAAAAGTCTCTGTACTAGGAAAGAGGTATCTTGGGCTGATACTAGAGTCTATAGCACTGTCAGGAGAAAAGCTGAAAACAGCTCTCAGAGACATCTGTAACTTGCATGAGTTATTTTCTGTTGAACTAATAATAATAGTAATAATAATTTACTGGCCACTGGCAGCAAATTCTCAGCGACTTGCCTGGGTATGTTTGAGCTGTAGAAGGTGGCTTCATTGATGTTTCAACTGTTCAATAAGTAACAATAAAAATTTAAAGGAATTCAAACAAGCAGTACACTGGGCATCAAGTGGAAATGCCTGCTTGCTTAGGAAGGCACGCTGGATCATAGAGCATAGAATAGTCTTGTGGGACATTGGCTGGAAGACCCCACAGTGGGGGCAGAGGCCAGCCTGGGACTTCAGCCCTGTTGCATTCCATGGTCCATGCAAATCTCCCAATCTCTGGAGGGTCAAGTCCTGCCTATTTCTTAGACCTGAGGTTTCCTGTACCTGGAGAAGGCTCAGGTTTTCCATTAAGTCCCTGCTCTGGTTCCTGTTTCTATTTCAATGCTAAATTAATCGCTGGATGAACCCACAATGTTGTATTTGTTTGTTTTTATTTGTTTACTCTTTTTAAGTAGGCTCTATGGCCAACACAGGGTTTGAACTCACGACCCCAAGATCAAGAGTCACATGCTGCACCAACTGAGCCAGCCAGACACACCGCCCTCCCTTATTTGTTTTTCATGTCTTCTCTTTGCTGACCACTGTGCTGGGTGCTGTAGGTGAGGACATGGTTTCTTGTCCTAACAAGTTCACAAATCTAATCCTGACTCCCCCTCTTAAAAGCTTTGGACCTTCAGCAAGTGTCGAATCTCCATTTGGGCCTCAGTTTTCTTACCTGCAAATTGGGGGTGATAATAGTTTATACCCGCATATAGGGATTTTATGAGGATTGGATAAAATAAGGCAGTCAAGTACTTAGTGTGGGGCACATTGTAGGACCCAATGAATGGTAATTACTACTACTACTGTAAGTACTACTAATACAGTAAGTATGAGTGCATAAAACCCTGAGGGTTTAACAGTGAATATAAACTGTTGGTTCCAATGATGTGTGATATAAGATATCATGGGGGACTGGTGTCACAGGGGCATCTTGTACGAAACCTTAAGGGATAAGAAAATCAGAAAGTACTAACTGCCCCTCAATATTCACTCTTCCCCTTTTCTTAATAACCAAATTAAGACATTTTCCAGCATTCCTCGCTGCTAGGTTTGGCAGTGTGACTAAGTTCTGACCAAGAACGTTCATGTAGGACTTTTATGTAGGACTGGTCACAAGTTTTAGGTGGGACTTCTGTAAAACCTGCTTAAAAGAATCTGACTCAGCTGGGAGGAGACTCCCTTGATCTCTGTTTGTTTTCTCTGTTGGACTGGAATGCTGATGTGAAGGCTGGAACTCCAGCATCCACTTTGAGGTGTGAGTTGACCTTGCAGACAGAAGATGTGCACTGAGGATGATAGTGCATGATGCGAGCCTGTTTCTTTTTTTGTGACACTTTGGAACCACTATGATGTCCCTGAACTGTCTATCTCTCTCCTTTTCTGTGTGAGAGAAATGAACTTCTGTCTTTTTTTTTTTTTAAAGATTTTATTTATTTACTTGTCAGAGAGAGAGCGAGAGTGAGCACAGGCAGACAGAGTGGCAGAGGGAGAAGCAGGCTCCCCGCGGAGCAAGGAGCCCGATGTGGGACTCGATCTCAGGACGCTGGGATCATGACCCGAGCCGAAGGCAGCCGCTTAACCAGCTGAGCCACCCAGGTGTCCCAACGAACTTCTGTCTTAAGTCTGCCCATTTTCCCCTGTTATATGCAGCTGAACCTAATTCCAGGGGTGCTATTCAAAATATTTCACAACCAGAATGGCGTGGGCACTGCCCAGGCGGAATAAACTCTGGCCATCATGCTAGAGCAGCAGGTGAGGGCTGGGAGTAGCAGGGGCACTTTTAGCAGCAGATATTTACCATGTGGTATGGATGCATTTTATTATTTTAACCACCAGTCCAGCTATCTCAATACCTACCAGCTGAAAACTAGCTGAATACCAGACCTGCTTCTTTTCTTTTTTTTTTTCTAAGATTTATTTGTTTATTTGAGGGGGTGGGGAGGGTCATCAGAGGGAGAGGGAAAGAGAATCTCAAGCGGACTCCCCACCATGACCCTGAGATCATGACCTGAGCCGAAATCAAGAGTCAGAGGCTCAAATGACCGAGCCACCCAGGTGTCCCCAGCCCTGCTTACTCTTAACTGATACAGTGAACAGTGTTTGAGAATAGCTAAAAAGACAAGAAGGCCTCCAGGCCATGGACACAGCTTGAGTACAGGCTGAGTGGGTGAATGAAGCATGGAGAGTTATGAGCACCGAGAACCCTGGTTCACCCTGACTGGATGGGAACGTTTTTCCTTTTTTTTTTTTTCCTCCATTTTTTTGTTATGTTAAAATACATGCACATAAAATTTACCATTTTGGCCATTTTTTAAAGTGTAGCAGTATTGAATCCATTTCTAATGTTATGTAATCATCGCCACCATCCATCTCCATAACTCTTTCATCTTGTAAAACTGAAACTCTGTCACCATGAAACACTAACCCCTCAATCCCCCTCCCCCCAGCCCCTGGCAAATGCCATTCCACCCTCTGTTTCTATGATCTGGACTCTTCCAAGTACTTCATAGAGTACTTGTCTTTTTGTGACTGGCTTATTTCACGTATGTCCTCAAGTTTCATCCACATTGTTGCATGTATCAGCTTTCCCCTCCTCTGCGAGGTTGAAGAATATTCCTTTATATGTATATGTCCCACTTTGTTTATTTCTTCATCCATCAAAGGACACCTGGGTTTCTTCCATGTTTCAGCTATTGTGACTAATGCTGCTATGAACGTGGGTGGACAGACCGATGATCTATTTGGGTCCCTGCTTTCAGTTCTTTTTGATATACCGAAATGTGGGATTTTGATATACCCAGGAGTAGGGTTACTGGGTAGTAGGGTAGTTCTGTTTTTAATTTTTTGAGGACTCTCCGCACTGTCTTCTACAGTGGCTGCACCAGTTTGCATTCCCACCAACAGCTCACGGGGTTCCAATTAGTCCGTATCCTCGCCAACACTTGCTGTTGTCTGTTTTCTCACAGTAGCCATCCTAAGTGGTGTAGGGGGTTATCTCATAGTTTTGATTTGCATTTCCCTCATGACTAGCAATGCGGAGCTTCTTTTCATGCACTTACTGGCTATTCGTTTATCTTCTTTGAAGAGAAGACGTCCTCTCGAGTGTATGCGTGTATGAGTCTGTTATAAAGAGGGGCTGGAAGATAACACCAGAAGTCAAACAAATCAGGTTACGGAAGCCTGTGAGAGGTAGTTTCAGGAGTATTCTTGAATCTGAACATTGGTGGGTGTTTGGGTGTGTGAGGGACTAGATGGCCACGGGAAGTGAGGAATCTTGGCTCTGTGATGCTGGGTGTGTGTGTGTGTGTGTGTGTGTGTGTGTGTGTTTCAGTGACCATTGTAATGTAACCAGCCATCCCTATTAGTCAAAGAAACCCAAGTCCATTGGGATTCAGGGGGGAACAGGCACGGGTGCTCCTCTTCCTGGGAGGAGTGTCAAGGTCACGTTGCTGAAACATATGTGAGGTGGGACATACTGTTGCGACCATCTTTGGAAACAACCACCTGGTGCAGGAGGTGTCCTTCCTTTTCTGCCACCTGTCTTGTTAAGAAGCCCCTTTGCTTTCTCCCAGCTCCAGCCTGTTCAGAACCATCAGGAGGTTCTCACTGTCTTCTAAATGGGATACACAGTGTGCACCTAAATTATTTCTGGAAACCAACTATATCTTTGGTGGAAAATGTCCAAGAAAAAGCTTCAGCATTGAACTAATTAGCTAATGTAATTGAAACAAAGGGAACAGTGCAGGCTCTAAATGTGATTCGAAAATGAAGAGAAATGGATTTTTCAGTGGGAGGTGATATAGCTCCCATCACTATCCAAAATTACAGGTTTTATGAGATTTCATTTACCAGAATTTCCTGAGAAGGGGTGTAAGAGTACCAGGAATTCACGAATAAAGCAGACCCTGGAAGCTCCTGGTGCTTGGTCTTTAGATATATATATAATAAAGATAATAAATATGTATTCAATATAAATATATGCAAATATATTATTATATATTCATATAGGCATATATAATATTATATAATATATAAAATAATTTATATATAGATATATATTGTTTTAATATATGCATCTATGGTTTCTGTCGCTCACCATAGCCTCAAGATGAGCAACGCCAAGTCAGGAATGCATCAGAGACCAATTATACAGCAATACGGGGTCATTCAGTGAGAGGGCAAGCAGCCCCAAATTCTACAAGCTCAGAGGGAATGGAATTGCCCAATCATATTTAAAACAATCAATGTCCAAACTTTTGATTCTGGGCCCTTTAAATTTTAAGTTATCTCTTAGATCTACTGTTTTAATGAGGTACACTGGATGATTGCATTTTAAAGTCTTGTGTCTTAAAGGAAAATCAATCATCCTTACACAAATTTACAAAGAACGTATACACATAGGCTTTGATCTAATTTTCTTGACAGCCGTGTCAGAGGAGTTCACCCCCATTTTTTGGATCATGCTCAGAAAGATCAAGTGGCTTGCTCAAGGTCATGCAATTAAAATCAGAGATGAAAACTCCAGCCTAGTTCTTCTGCTATGTTTTACTTTCTTTGTTGGATAATTAACTTCTGGGGAACAGCTGCTTCTTCCATGATGCCAGATAAATGACGGATGAATGGATTTGAGCTAAAATGATGGAGGGGAGAGAACCATGATCTTTTATCGTTTAGATCTCCCCTCCCCCCGCCAAGGTCACTTTGACTTTTGACGTTCATACTGGCAGCAGGAGGAAGTGAGGTTTCCTTGGCTAGGTCAGGGTGTGGTGTGCAGCATGTCCCCCGCATTGTCTTGGCCAGAACACAATCACTGGGCCCCATCTCAAGCTTAGAGTGTCTGGGAAATAGGGTCCCCAACTAGCCAGGTGCTCCCCAGCCCACCAACAAAGAGGAGCATGATTGTTTGGCGTTCAGCTGGTCATCTCTGCTGTAAGCCAGCACTTATAGAGCGCTTATGATGTACTGGGCAGCACTGTAAGAACTCTGCCTGTATTAATACATTTAATCTTTGAAACCTAACTCTATGCAGATGTACTATGTTTCGTCCTGTTTTATGGATAAAGAACCAAAGGCACAGAAAGGGGGTAAGTAACCGGGATTCAGACTGAGATCCTTGCTCTGGACCCTGGAGCTTGGCTGCTCCCCACCGCACGCACCCCTCATTGATTTCTCCTCCGAGATGGGACCTGTATGTAGTTTCTCCACTCCATCCCTCTGCCACTGTTCCAGGTCACGCCCTCTTCATGTCTCGTATGTGTCTCTGTCCCCCAACTTGTCCCCTTCCATCTACTTTTGTCTTTGTTGCCAGTGATCTCAAACGTCAAGTGAGGTCCTGTCTCTGCTCTTTCCCACCAGAGCGTGGGTGGTATCCTCAGAATGAAGTCCAGACGCCCCTCATCTCTCACCAGCCTGTGTGCTCCAGACACTCTAGGCTCCCGCCCCTGAGCTTCTCACCAGGCCCCGTACTCACCAAGGAGCCCAGCTGTAAATCCCTGCTTTTGGTACGTTGCTCCTTCTTTCTGGAATGTTCTTCCTTTCTCGCATTTGCCAAACTGCCAGGCCCTCAGGACAAGGCTCAGGAGCCACCCACCTCAGACTTCCCTTCCAGGCTTCCCCAGGCAGGTCCTTCACGGTCTCCTCTGTGCTCCCCGAGTTTGTGCCTAGACCCCAGCTGCCTTGTTGTTGGCTCTTTACTCAACTGTCTCCCTCCCCAGAACAGGAACTATTAAGGGTCAGGACAGTATCTCACCCATGATCTTTCCCACGGGGTCCCGAACGGTGGCTGAGCTCTCCGTCACACCAGGAGGAAGGGAGCCTGTTTTCTCTGGCCTGGCCTGCCTCTGCCTAGATTTGACCCTGGCTGGCTTCTCTATTAGGGGAAAGCATTTGTCTAGTCACTGATTCTGAACCCTGGGAAACCTTGTGAAAATTACTGATGGCCAAATGTCACTGCTCCCCAGTGACACTATGATGCAGTCGGGGTTGAGAACTACTCTGCTTCCCCCAGCTCTAATGTGCCCACGAGCTCCCCAGGACCCTGCTGGAGGGCTCATTGGAATCTAGTAGGTCCAGGATGGGGTTGCAGGGCCTGCATTTCTCACTAGCTCCCAGGTGGTGACAATGCTTCTGGTCTGCGGATCATGATGGGAGTCGAGAGTCCTTGGATGATCTGGCCATCCTTTGCCTGGCATTCAGTGTCCCTGAGATGGAAGGAGGAGGCCTGGAGGCCTGCGTGTCAGGAAGGAGGGGAGGGGTGAGGGAAGGGGGTGAGGTCAGGAGGTGGCTCTTCCCTGAGAGCTATCACGGAGGATGTGCGGGCAGGATGTGGTGACCCGTGGCACAGGTGGTGGAAGTGCTTGGACGCCTGCCCTGAACCAGGGCTCCGTGGTTCTGCCGAGCAGAGGGGCTAGTGCTTGACTTCTGCAGGGCTCTTTCCCAGACTTCTCTTCTGGTTCTCATTTAATCCCCTGTCCTATTTCATCGACGACGAGGAAACAGAGGCACAATAAGGAACAAATCCAAGGCCTGCAGCTGGGAAATGACAGAGCCCTGGCTCCAGACAGTGTGATTAACCCCTTGGCCATATGAGCCCTCTCGTTTCTGATCCAGTGCATATTCATTTATTTCTCCATCTCATTAAATATCTAATGAGCCCGTGTTCCAAGCCAGGCTCAAGGTTGGACACAGGAAACACAGGGGTGTCACTACCCAGGAGGGAGCCCAAAGACAGGTCCTGAAGATCCATTCGGAAGGCTGAGAGTTGGGCCTGTCTGGCCAACCCACAGAGAAACCCCCATCCCTCCTGTAAGGTCCATGCTGATGAGTAGCTCCCAACCTGGGGCCCCACCCTGAGCATGTGCCTGGCTATGCGACAGGTCAGTGGCTGGCTCCCCACAGGTCTCCGGACTGGAGGCAGACAGAGCAGCCTGGGGCTCCTACTCACAACCTTCTTCCCCTCCCATCCCCACTTCTTAGGATTTCTGTCCTCTTCAGGCCCCTCCTGCTCACTCCATCCTTTGATTCTCATCGTCACAGCCCACGGGCCACATAACAGCCTGTTTTTAACAGAATCAATTCCATTCTATTATTTACTAATTGCTTAGTTATTATTTTGATGGATGGAATAGGACGTGCAGCCCTCTGGGCTCCTGGAAAACAAATTGACTTCCAGCCCACGCCACTTGGATAATAATAGATCTTCATGTGGGCGGGTGCACTGGAACACCATTGTGTCCTTTGCCCCTCGCTCCTGGGGACCTCACTTCTGGTAGCTCTCACAGGGAGTCGGTCCCATCTGATGACCTCCGTAGCGAAGGGCAGAGCTAGCTCTCCCTCAGGACCCCTGGTTGCTATGGGGCTGATGCTCAGAGCTGCAGGTGAGGGAAAGGCAGAGGGAGCCTGGGTCCGGAGGAGAGTTCTCCAAACCAGAGGGAAGCAGACAAACCGATGGAAGGCGTACTCAAAGCCAGACGCTCCCTGGTCCCAGCTCCTGTTCCACTGGCTGTCCTGTCTGTTGGCATCACTGCCTTCACCATCAGGCTGGGAGCTGCCGCAGGATCTGACTCATATTCATCTCTATCATCCCAAGGGCCAGTGTGGAGTTGGACAGGCTCAATGATGTCATGCACATCCCCCTGAAGGGGAGGGCCAAGAGTCATAATTCCGGCATCTGTCCCCAGCCTGGCAGCTGCCATTCGTGTTCAGTTCTTTCCAGCAGCTCACATGTGTGACGCGTGCTCCCTAGGTTAGTTTACGCTCTGGCATACTGTTGTCAGTATTTCCACTTGATGAAACCCGGTGGGATTTTGCCACTTATGTAACCAACGCTTAGGGAGCATCTACTAGGAGTCAACCCTGTTTTCGGTGTCACTGACTCACCGATTCCTTATAATAGCCCTCTGAAGTAGGTACCGTCATTATCCGCACTTTGCAGGAATCTGACACGTGGAGGAGGTAAGCCAACCAGCTGGGAAGTGCCCTTCCGCTAAGCCTCTCCTGGTCCCATTTCCCAAGTTCCCTGACGCTGTGTGTCCGCTTTGATCTTCACAAGCGGCTTCCGAACCTCTTTTCCTGTTATGTAAAATGCCAAGTTCCTCAGGTACTTCCTTTGCCTAAGCCAAATACCAGGATCCAGCGAAAGATACTGTACAATTAACTATGAATGTGCTAACCTCACTTTGCCAACCTTTTATTATAAGAATAATAGCTAACATTTGAAGAATACCTAAGACTTTATGCCACAAACTTTCAAAAAAGAAACCAAACTTCAGACATGTCAAGAAACTTCTTAAGGTCACACAGCTTATACTTTTTTTGTGGGATTAAAATTTTTTTTTTATTGTTGAAATTTAGTTGACATACAACTTATATCAATTTTATACATACATAAGTTGACATACAACTTATATCATAAGTTGACATACAACTTATATCAATGCCTTAGTGATTTGACCATTTTATACATTATTCAGTGCTCACCATGATTAATGTAGTTACCACCTGTCACCGTAACTTCCCAACTTCTTGGTCATGCACTCCACCAGCAGAGACTTCTGAGCATTCATCCCTCCAATATACATGTGCTTACGTGCCTACAAATCATGTCCAAGCACTGTTATTGGGAATTACTGTCTCAAAGCCCATGATAGACTTAGGGCAAGGGCCCTCATTTAAAATGATGGAAATAACCCTACTTTTCCGATAAGCCTTTCTTGGGGATTTCTGACTGGGGGTGAGGGATAATGGCTGGTCAGATTTGTTGCTGGTTTGATCTCAATGCAACTGAAAGGAAGCATTGTCCTTGCAAGAGAGGGGAGGGTCAACCTTGTCATTTGCTTGTTTACATCTTCTGCACTTCCGTGATCAGTACTGTCTTCAGCCCATAGATCCCTGATAGGAGACTTTTAAAGCCATCTGTCCACTTCGGGAGAGTTGACTTGATGAAAGGTGGACAGTTGCAAATTCAGGGGCCCAGCAAAGCCCAACTACCATACATTGAAACCCCAGTGGGAGACGGCGGTTGCCATGAACCCCTCTACACTGTGGTCACCTGACCCCAGACAACCTGGAGGTCAGTTTGTAAATCAAACATTCGTAAAACTTTATTTCTTTCCTAATTTTTGCATGAAGATCTGAATAAAAATTCTAATATTGTCTTCCTGCACTTAGATGAATCTGCTTTCCAACCCACTGGGGTCTACCTCTCTCTCCTTACTCCCCCCTCCCCCCGTTATAGTCTATGTTTTTGTTCCTTTAACATGTAGTAGCATTTCTTCTATGATTTTCCAGAGTTTCTAACACATGATTCAGCCATTTTTATGCAGATTAAATATTTGGTTGAGCAACTAAATGTTTAAAATATCTACAGATAATTATTTGATTAAATAAATACATGTTCAGAAACACAAACAGTTCTCAAAAACACTTTTATGTGCGGTGTTAAGTTCAAAATAGGTGCTCTCTTTTGGTATTATACACGGGAGAAAATTCTAAGCTTGATTTTAAGAGATCAAATAAATAAACGCTCCGAAGGGCTTAAAATTCTTTTAAACAAGCCCTCCCTAACTGTCACTTGTTAGGGCAACATTTGTAAAGCAACAGGCGTGGGTCTTAGGGGGTCACTGGCTGGAGAGATCATGGGATTAGTGGGCCCAGCTGGCCACGCAGCTCCCAAATAAGCAGAGATTTAATAGGGCAAGCACCCGAGTCTCGTCGATGTTAAAGGTCCCACAGTTAATGGTGGAGCTGGATTAAAATCCCTACGGAGAAAGCTTGCTATTCTTTCATATGAGGCAGCTATTACCACAATAACGCTGTGTAACAAAAAATCCTCAGGGGCACCTGGGTGGCTCCGTTGGTTGGGCATCTGACACTTGATCTTGGCTCAGGTCTTGATCCCAGGGGTGTAAGTTGGGGCCCCACGATGGGCTCTGCCCTGGGTGTGGAGCCTAGTTAAAAAAAAGTTTTAAAAATCAAAACCCCAAAGCACACTCCCAAACCCAGTGGTTTGAGATGGCCATTAATTATGATCATGTTCATGGGTGTGCAAGGGCAGGGCACCTCTGCTAGGCTGGGCTGGTTTCCAGATGCCAGGCCCTGGGCTCTGGGCCCCAGCTGCTGTCTGAATTCAAGCCTCTTCTACATATGGGTCATCTTCCTTGGCCCAGAAGGTATGGGGGCCATGCAGTCTTCTCCACCTGCCTCATTCTAGGGCTCAGGCTGAAGGACCCCATGTTCTTCCATGGCGATCACCAGGGCTCAACAGGGTGAGTCCAGCTGGGCAAATGCATTTGGAAACTCTGCCCACTACATGGCCATGAATATTCCACTGTCACGGAGTTACATGGGCCAGTCCAAGTCAAAGGGTGGGGGACTACCCTCCATCCACCATGAGGCTGTACTCAGTGCAGACATAGAACTCTATAATGCAGGAGGCACAAATCGAGACCAGTAACTCAAGCCAGGTTCCTGGTGTAAATCAGAGGCCTGCCACATGGGCCCCAGCACCTTGAAGGCATCATTACTACCTTGGACTCATACCTGCTTGAGCATTTTGGACGATCTGAGGAAGAGGAATGTTTGAAGTGAGGGTAAGAAGGCTTGTCTCCTCACTCCATTTTTGCTGAGATATTTGAATAAGCAGAGGGATTTCCTCTGCCTCCCTGATGCCCTACAGGGGTATCATTCAGTCGCTGAGTGTAAAGATGGTTCTGGCTGGTAATCCTGGGTTTCCCAGTGCAGGGCTGGGGATTCTGTGCAGCGTCTCTGCAGGGGTTCCTTGAGAAGTCCAGAGAAGACCCCAGTTGGCACCCAACACTGCCAGGACCCCTCCAATAGGCTGAGCTATGTAGAATGATGGACCGAGCCCATGTGAGGTCACAGAAATGGGATGCGACCTGGTTGTCCTCCAAATACCCACAGTGACAGAGGTAAGTCTGAGCTTCTGTTCATAGGGTTCCCTGGAAATGCCCCAATCCCCTTTCCTGCCCCCAGAAGCAGCGATGTGGGCTCACAGGGGCCAAATCCCAAGTTGCCTGAATGGACCTGGACTGTGGTGGCTGCTGGCCCAGAAGGTGGGACCGGGGTTAGGGCTGAGAAGAATTGCAGTTCTCCCCTCACTGGAGGCCTTTGGTTCTCTTTAACTTTATCATGAAACATTTCCAAACATACACAAAATCAGAAATAGTAGTACATCGGACTCCCAAATACCCATCACTTAGACTTAACATTCTGACATTTGCTTCATCTATTGGTGACTCATAGCACCAATAACACTATTATCATGCCAGCATTGGTATCTCATTGCTTAACATCTTCTAGTACTCTTAATTTTGCCCATTTTGCTCACAGAAGTCTTTTTATCGTCCTTTGTTTGAATTAGGATTCTACATGTTGCCTTTGGTTGGCATGTCTCTAGACTCTTTCATTCTGTAACACTTGCCCCTACTTTTATTTTTTAAGAACATTTAGTTAATTGATTAATTAGTTAATATGAGAGACAACATGCATGTGGAAGGAGGGGCAGAGGGGGAAGGAGAGGGAGGCAAGCACACCCTGCATTAAGCCCAGAGCCTGGAGCCCAGAGCCAAGAGGGGGCTTGATCTCATATCCCCGAGATCATGACCTGAGCTGAAACCAGGAGTTGGTTGCTTAACCACCTGAGCCACCCAGGTGCCCCTTGTCCCCCCTTTTAAAAAGCCATTCCTTTGTCAAAGAAACATGATCACTCACCCTATAAAAAGTCCAGCATTCTGGCTTCGACCAATTGTGTTCTTGTGGTGTTGGTTCGGCCCGTGCCTCTCTCCTCGATGCTCCTGTAAACAGGACCTTCTGGAGGCTTAAGAAGATTCCAGATTTAGTATCTGGGGTGAGAATAGCTTCATGAATGATGCTGTGTACTTGTGGGAATCATGTCAGGAAGACCTTCTGTCCGTTTGTCTCATTTGGAGTGATGTAAAGACTGACCAATTGGGGCAGGTGCTAGAGCCTGACTTATTCTAGAATTCTCCATGAATCTTCTCCCACTTTCAGTTTTAGCAGCCATAGACAGACCCGTTATTTCATTATTTCATTAGGAGTTGCAATGGTGATAGTCTAATGTCATCATTTCTTCTGCCCTTTTTTTTTTTTAATTTTTTGGCTCTAGCCCTTCTATATAGAGGAAAGTTCTCACATCAACTACTTGGTTATCTTGAAGATGAGTCTTACAGGAAAGGCATGATAAGTGCTTGATTCTTTCTCTTTGATGATCAGTTTTCCAAGTTACACTGTCAACCTGATGTGTAATCATCATAATGTAGAGTTAGGCTTATTTCTTTCAGTTTGGTGTCTAATTAAAAAAAATTTAGAGGGGTGCCTGGATGGCTCAGTGGGTTGAAGCCTCTGCCTTAGGCTCAGGTTATGATCCCAGGGTCCTGGGATTGAGCCCTGCATCGGGCTTTCTGCTCAGCATGGGAGCCTGCTTCTCCCTCTCTCTCCGCCTGCCTCTCTGCCTACTTGTGATCTCTGTCTCTCAAATAAATAAAATTAAAAAAAAATTTAGAGATACTTTGACCTTTTTTTCATTTTTATTTACTTGATCTTAAGTAAAACTGTAAAACAGGGTATATTCAGAAAGATCCCTTCTAGCTTTTTTCGCTTCCCTTGTTTTTATTAGTTTTGGGGAGTCCTTTAATCATTTCTTTTTGAAAGTATAAACAAATACATACATATGTGTATATGTGTATTTCCCCTGTTCTACACAAAAAGTAGCAAACAATGCACTCTGTTCTGTATCCTCCCGTCTTGGAAATTGCTCCATAACATCATTTAGAGATAACCCTCCTTCTTTTATAGCTGCATAGTACTCCATTATATGGATGAACATAATCTTTTCAATATATTCCCTATTGATAAATATTTGGGCTATTCCCAGTCTTTTTCTTTTTGCTCTTACAAATAGTACACCAATGAATGGCCCTGTGCCCTATATCATTTTTTATTTCTTTCAGTGTGCTTTTGGGACAGATTCCTAAAAATGGGATTACTGGATCAAAAGGTAGATGCAAATCCAACTTTGCTAGATATTGCCAAATTCTCAATAGAGATAGCATATTTTTGCTTTCCTATCAGTATTATATAAGAGTGCCTATTTCCCTAAGGCTTATCCAACAGAGTATGTTGTTAAATATTGGAATTTTGCCCATATGATAGGTAAGAAGTGGTATCCTGTTTTAGTTTTAATTTGCATTTTTCCATTTTCATAAGTTGAGTAGCTGTTCGCATTTTTTTCCCCTTGGGAACTGTCTATTCACATCTTTCACCCATTTTTCTACTTCAAATTTTTAGGGATATTAACTCTTTGTAGTAGGTTAAAAAATAGTTTCCCAGTTTAGCATTTTCCTGTGTTTATGTTTTTTTAAAAAATATGAACACATTCAAAAGGGTTTTTTTAAAAAGATTTTATTTATTTGAGAAAGAGCAAGCTAGAGAGAGAGAGAGAGAGGGAGGGAGAATGTGCACAGGAGGGGGAGGGGCAGAGGGAGAAGCAGACTCCCCGCTGAGTAGGGAGCCTGAGGTAGAGCTTGATCCCAGGACCTCAGGATCATGACCTGAGCTGAAGGCAGATGGTTAACCGACTGAGCCACCCAGGTGTCCCTAAAAGTTTTTTTTTTTTTTAAATATAGTAAGTTTACTATTGCCCTCATTGCTTCTGGATTTCTAGTCATAATTAAGAAAATGTTTTTCCAATTATAGGTTATAAAGATTATTCATATTTTTTTTGTTTTTACAATTAGATTTCTAATTTAAATGGAATTTATCCTGGTGTACAGTGTTTGTCTGGATCCAATTTTATCTTTTTCTGTATGGCTATCCAGTTGTTCCACATGACTTATGAAATATCCTTCTTTGCCCCCACTTACTTGAAATGCTGCCTTTATCACATATTCATTTTCCATAAGCACTTGGATCTATTCCTGGATTTTCAATCCATGCACCAGAAATAGATATATCCGTATTTATGCACCAATACTACACTGTTATAATTATAGAGGCTTCAAAATATGTTTAATATCTTATAAGGCTAGGACTCCTTATTACCCCTTTTTTTTCTAGTTTTCTTTTTTCCTGGTTATGCTTACTAGCTTTCTTCCATGTGAATCTTATAATCAAACTTTAATGCTCCAGGGAAAAAAAAAGATGTATTTTGGGAGGGGAGAACCCCATTAAATTTATAAATCAACTTATGGAGAATTGACATTTTTATAATGTTGAACTTTTCCACCAAGAACATGGTATACACATCAATTTGCTCAAGTGTACATATTTGCATTTCAGGAACTTTAAAAATTCTCCTCCTATAGATTTTACACATTTCTTGTTAAGTTTAGGTCTAAATATTTTATTTCAAGTTTTGCTGTTATACATGGAGTCTGCTTTTCTGTTTCTTCTTACAATTTTTTATATTTATGAAGATGACTGGTTTATGTGTGTTGATATCTTTTTAAGATTTTTATTTATTTGAGAGAGAGAATGAGTGGGGGACAGGGGACAGAGGGAGAGGAAGAAGCAGATTCTCCACTGAGCAGGGAGCCCGGTTTGGGGCTGGATCCTAGTACCCTGGGATCATGGCCTGAACTGAAGACAGATACTTACCCGACTGAGCCGCACAAGCGCCCCATGCATGTTGATTTTATTATCTTACTGCTTACTAAATTCTCATTGTTTATAATAGTTTTTCAATATTCTTTTGGCTTTTTCAGGTATATATACAGTCATATCTGCAAGCAGATAGTTTTTCTTCCTTTCTGATTATTATACCTCTATTTATGTTCTCGTATCTAATTTCATTGGCTAGTGCCTCCAACACATGTGAAATAGTCAGTATGTGCTATTTTAAATGTGCTGTTGGTTTTTATTTGCTAGTATTTTACTTAAGATTTTTCTGTGTTCATTGGTTGAAGTTGACAGGGCCTGTTTTTTTAAACCCTTCTGTGGTACCCATGGTATGTCACGTGTGGGTGACAGCATGAACTACAAAGAGGCTCAGGAACTTCACTTTGCATCTTCTGTCTCTTCTTCCACCCTGGCTGGTTGGTTGTTGCCCTCTTTGCCTCCTTTGTTTCATTGTCCATTGCTTTTTCAGTCCTTTCCATCCACCCTCATGTTTGCTTTTGTTCTTCCTCCTTCCTGGAGATCAATGAACCTTGGTGGTGTTGGGGCAGTGAACGTGCCTCCGACTCACATGGACCAACCTGGCATTGAATCATGGCTCAGCCACTCACCAGTTCTCTGACTTTGGGTGGATCACAGAAACTTTTCAAGCCTCAGCTTTCTTATCTGTAGAATGGGAATGATAATAATGCCTTACTTTACAGGACTGCTGATAAGAGTAACAATTAAAGAGCCCAGTTAAAAGGGTTGCGATAGCTGCTCAACACACCTGTTACTTTCTCCTGGGCACAGACTTAGATAACGTTTTCTACCTTTCTTTGCAGTTGCGTGTGGCCACGTGCCTGTGTGCTAGCCAATGGAATGTGATCAGAATGTGTGCCACTTCCAGGTAAGGCCGATAAAAAAAAAATCCCACATGCAATTGTCCATGCTCCTCTTCCTTCTGCTAGTCTGATGCGGATGAGCAAGGCAAGGATGATGGAGCTGCAACGTGGAAGGGGGCTGGGCCCCCCATCACGTGCAGGTGAGTTTGTTTGGACTTTACGTGAACAAATAATACATTTCTAACACATCTACCCACTGCCCATTTCGGAGTTTGCTTGTCATGGCACCTAACATTACCCTAATTAATACCATGCTCAACAAACACAACTTCTTCCTCTCACTTCTCCCTCTTCTCGTCCCTCATGACCCAGCTCAAAATGTCAGCTCCCTGGTGAGACATTCTCCAACCTCCTCAGGCAAAATTAATGAGTCACTCTGTCTCTGTGTTCCCAGGGTACTTCCAAGCCATGACCCAGGCACAAACTGGGTTGTGAATTCTTTGTTTACACTTCTTGAGGGGCCTGGCCCAGAGCTGGTATTCAGCAAGTGTCAGAGAACTGCATGAGGAATGAGTATATAGTATCCAGATGCCTCGGATGTGCTTGCTGAATAAAGACTGAAGGCTGGATAATGTCTGCAAAAGGGTGTGGCAAACACACTGACCTTCTCATCTAACCTCAAGTCTCAGAGCAAACTGTTGGCATGGTTCTACCTCTGGGTCACTGCCCGGGACGGCTCTCAGTAAAGGCTCCTCTGTTTGCATTGGTGCAAGTGATGTAGGTTGTATGGGCCCTTCATTTCCTACCACATAAGGTTCACGTCTTGGCTGTGTCTGGAACTGGTTCTGTGGCCTTGGACGTGTCAAACACACATGTGTGCCCACATACATGCACACACATATACAGAGAGCTGTATCTGGGAGTGAGGAGACCACTTCTGACCTGCAGGTGAGCCTAGGAAAGATGAGATGCAGGGAACTGAGGCTGGGGGAGGCAGCTTCTCTGAGGGCTCAGGTCAGCAGATTTCTGAAATGCCAGAAGCAGGGGCCCAGGACTCGGCTCTCCCTGCCTTGGTCAGCTTAGCCTGTCAGTCTTGCTGCTCCGAAATCTCCCACATTAAGACTTTCTGAGACCTTGGTTTGGAAGAGGTCTACAGGCTGACCACTACCTCACAAGTCATACATAATTCAAACAATACTGAAAACACCATAGTCTAATTGAACTCTTAATTTTTTTTCGTGACTTTTACTTTAATGATACTTTTACAACATGACATATCAAAATCTTTTTAAAATGTTTTATTTTTCCTCATTTATTTTTGGTGCCCCTGTTTGCTGTCATCTTTAGCACTTGCTGGGCCTCCTGTTGGAGGATCCAAGAGGTAAGTGACACTAGTCTTGAAGCACCTTGAAAACTGTGCATCCCCGGTATCCATGGGAGTGGAGCCCAATTCCCGTCCATGTGGGTAGGTGCTAATACTTCCCATCACACGTGACAGGTCTCAGAGCTGTAGCACCTCTCCTTAGTTTCTTTGGTGCCTGGAGGAGGCAGGAAGTCTTGCAAGCTGCTGAGTGTGGGGGTGAGAGTGCGACGAAGGGCGATGGGGATGGGGACCGGCGGGGAATGGAGAGGCTGAGCTGGGAGGAAAACAAGCAGGGAAGGGCCTGTGGAAAATGCCACCTGCGTCATCTCTTGGACTCTGGGTGTGGCAGAAAAATGTGGACTAAGCCCGGGTGCTTCTTGATGCAGGGGCCTCAGAGCAGTTCCTTGGGACAGCAGCTTGATGGGATGGGGAAGGGGGCTTGGTACTGGGAGCAAGGAGCCCCTGGTTGGCCTTGGAGCCTTTCTTCTGATGTCTCAATAGGAACAGTCAAGAAGAAGATTTAGAAAGCATGGACTTTAGAGTCAGATTGCCCAGATCCAAATCTGGGCTTCATCATGCACTAGCTCCATGTCCTTGGGGAAATCATCTAACGTTTCTGAGACAAGAGTTGGTCCAGACTGGAAGGGATCAAAAAGCCAACTAGTCTAGCAGACTTGTTTTATGTATGATGCTGCTGAGGTCCTGAGTGAGGAAAGAGCTCTCCAAGGAGCTCTCCAAGAGTCCTAGCTAATAGGAGGTAGAGTTGGAGCCTGAACCAAGGACTTCTGACTCCCATCCAAGTACTTCGTCTAGCCTATCACTGTGAACATTGGGCACAAACAACATCCAGCCACCAATCCCCCCATTTAACCATTCATACACTCGCTCATTCATCATCCTTCCACAAACCCACAGGCTCCTTCACTTAACCATTCATATAAATATGCCATCCATTAGCCATCTGCTGTCCATCTATCCACCCATTCATGACCCATCTGTCCATCTATCTATCACTTTATCCAACCATTCCTTTGCCACCCATTTACCCACCGTCCTTTCCATCATCTGCCTATCCACTCATCTCTCCACCCATCTTTCCATCCAGCCGTCACCACATCCATCAACTCAAGTTGGGTGGTGGGTGGAATGACTGTTGGGTATGTAACACCAACAGTGTTTGCCACGGGATGTGAGAAACTGCAATTATTACCTTTAAAACGTGTATCTCTAATTCAATTCAAAGTGGTTACTGAATTGCTATTAAGGTCACAGTGTTGTGTTAGCATTGCTGGCTAGAGGTAAGAGTTCAGAAAAACACTCCATTGAATAGAAAACATTTCATCCTAAAGAAATATGACAACTAAAAGCAATTCAAGGCCCTGGGTTGGATCTTGTACTGGGAAAATAAAATAACTACAAAGGACATTATTGAGACAGTTGATAAAATTCTAATATGAACTGTGTAATAGGTCATAGTATATTGCTGGAGTGTTTGATTTCCTGATTTTTGTAACTGTGCTGTAGTTACATAAGAGAATGTCCTTTTCTTTAGCAAATTTACACGGAATTATTTAGAGTAAAGGAGCACAATATCTCCAACTTACTTGCAAATGATTAAAGAAAAAGATATTTATATATATATAAAATGTACATATAAACATTGTAATATGTAGTATAAAATATATTTATATATAAAATACATCAAAGATTATTTTATATATTATACATATATATTCAAATATATTTTTATATTTTATATAATAAATAATAATTTTGTATATAAATGTTATATTATATATAAATATATTTTTATATTTTACATAATAAATAATAATTCTATATAATAAATATATTATAAATATTTTATGTATTATACATAAATATATTATAAATAGATATATTCATAGAAAGAGAGAGAAAGCAAAAAAATGGAGCAATTAGTGAATTTCGGTAAAAATTGGTGAATCTTGGTGACGTATAGAAGGGAGAACCTTGTATTATTCTGGCAAATTTTCTGTTTGAAGTGATATAAAGTGATTAGAAGTCAGTCCTTAAATGCACAGTCCCTTTCTCCTGGAGCTTACTGTCAGATGAGGGAGGAACCCACAGGAAACCCAAATACATATGAAGAGGACAAGACCTATTAACCCATGAGCATTCATGTTCCCTTTTCACCCCAAGTACTGTATACAATAAAGAACTAGAGGGGAGAGAATGGAAGAAAAACCATAGCGGTGAGGCCGGGAGAATTTGTAGAGAAGACTTGTGAGAGCTGTAACTCACCAAGGTGCGGAGACCTTAGGGATGCCAAAAGGAACTACTGAGAAGTCCGCTACAGATTATGAATTTGATTGTATTCCAAGAATTAAAAAACAAGGATTGAATTGTCTTTTAAAATTACTTTTGATTGCAGATTTTCTCTGAGTACAACTTCACGCAAAGACTGATTCACAGGGAGCCCTGCATTTTGTCAGGTTGCAAATGTATAATTCTTCTCCATCAGTTAGTACTACAGTAAAGAGATCATTGGGGAATGGGTTGGTAGAGAAGTTCTACCTCCAGTAGTCACTGGAAGATGTTGGGGCTAGAGTTTGAGATGTACGTGGCAGCTGGCTAGGCAGAGAGGAAGAGGAAAACTTGGGAATCCAGGTGAGATTGGGGAAGCCCCACACTAGACCTTTTTACCTACCTATATTTCACTTAATCCATTCCAAGTCCCGCTTACTACTTGTCATTTTACAGATAAGGAAACTGAGTCATAGAGTGACTCGCCCACACCACTGGTAAATGGCAGAACCAGGAACTGCATGACTCCAAAGACCTATGATGGCATGCTGCCTCAGGAAGTTGCAGGGCCCGAGGAGATGGTAGAGAGAGATGAGGTGGGGATGGCTCAGAGGGGAAAAGCCTTGAATGCTAAGAGAATTGGCTCAGACTTTCCCAACATAGATTTCCAGAAAACTACTTAGCAGGGAAGGATTCTGGTGGATGAGGGATGTTAAGAATTGGAACCAGGGCTTTACAGTCTTATCCAGCCACACGAGGGTGATGACAAAGAAGACCACCTCTTACAGGAACTGGTTGGCCAGACCCCTTGTCCTGATTGGGTCTCGACAGGCTAGGAACAGCTTCTTTCACCATGACACCAGATACACTGAAATTCAGAGAGGAGGATATGTGATTCTGTGTGGGCAGACTCCAGTTGTGAACTTGCCAGCTGCCACTTCCTGTTCTCACCTGCCGCAGGATGGGGTGGGGTGGCTGGGGTGGGGGAACAGGCCACCTAGCTTCCTTGAAGGATGGGTGATTCTTGGACGCACACCAGCTGCTCATTCATCCAGTTTCCTTCTGTCTGGTGACTTGGACAGCACCGCTTGTTCAGACCAGGCCCTTCCTAGATGGTCATAAAGGCTGACCATGTGACAGAAGGGGCCAAGAGAAGGCTGAGGTCTGGGGGAATGACTCAAGGGCAGAATGAGGGGAGTAGTGAAAACGAGAAAAAAATCACTTGGGATTTCAGCAAAGTAGAAATAGAATTTTCTTGACTGGGCCAGGTCTCTCTCTCCTGTCATCTGGAGGAGGGCTCTGATGAGGCCCCACAGGATGGCTGATCCACGAGATGGAGAGAGCCTGGGTCTCTAAAGGACAGTGAGGAGGACGGCCAACCAACCTGCTGTTGGTTGCTCAGGACAGTGTGTGCCGAATGCCTGAATGCCAGCTCAGGACTGGTGTGAGCAGAGTAACTTCTGTTGTAGGCATGTGTTACATGTTTGGACCTATTTGTTATAGCAGCTAGTCTGCATGTACCCAGGCTAAATCATCAAGGTGCCACGTAAGGAGCAGCCTATTCCTGGCTCTCCCACCAATTCCCTCCGTCATCTTGGACCAGCCACTTTTCTGGGCCTCGAGTCACCACCTGTGAGAAAAGAGGATCGGTTAGGTGATTTCCAAAGTCTCTTCTATCCTGTGATTCTCTTTTCTAAACGGTGAGCAGCAATTCTTGAGAACAGAAACCCAGCCAAATATTTGACAAAATGCCTCACAATTTCCTTACTGATAAGATGGTGCAAAATGGAACCTTTCAGGTTGTAGGTGAAGATAAGTCACAGCAGATAGATTAATGGTGCCCAGGGAGCATTGGTTAGTAGATCAATAGCAACCTGGAAAGGAGGTCTCTCGTGACATTAATAATTTGGATGAATACAAAGAAAGGAGGTTGAACAAGTATATGGAAAACACAAAGCTGGGGGGCTTATAGATGGACGAGACCCTCAGGGTTCAATATAGTTTTTATAAGGCAAGAGCTTGTGACAAAGACAACAAAGGGAAATGAAGGAAGGTAATGTGAGCCTGGTAGAGCTCAAGAGCTGGGGAAGGTTGTCTTGGCAACAGGCCTTAGCAACAGGCTGTGAAAAAGTGACCTGGGCATTTTTGTTGAGCACAGGTTCTCTTGGAGCCAATCCCAGGCCATGGCTGCTGAAACTCCACGGCCTCTGTGGCTGCACTGGGTCTCAGGAGGGGCAAGGGAGCAGTCCATCCTGAAGATCAGGCTATACCTGGGGTCTCCTGTGCCAAGTAGGGGGCCACTGATGCTTTAGAATAGAGGTCAGAAAACTCTTTCTGTAAAGGGCCAGGTGGTAAATGTTTTAAGCTCTGTAGCACAAAAGTAGCCATAGCTAGTAGTAAACGAATGAATATGGCTGTGTTCTAATAAAAGTTTATTTACAAAAATAGGTGGCAGGCCAGATTTGGCCCTTGGGCCATAGTTTTGCCAGCCCCTACTTCAGAAATAGGACAGACAAACATCACAGTATAGTACAGGTTCCCGAGGCTGAGGCAATATGGATTGGTAAAAGAACTGGGTGGGACCAAGTGTGGAGAGGTAGACATGCTTTATCAGTGGTCCCAGAGGAAAAAGAAGAATGAAGGGAAGTTACAGAAGGCTTAGTTTCATTCATGTCAGGAAAGACCCTATAAAACAACAAAGGGGTAATCCCGTATCATCAAGGTGTGCAAGCAGAGGCTGGAGGGATGGAAGAATTGGGCTTGGTGTTCTTTAACGTCCAGTTTTGCTCTGCAGGGGAAGGTTCTCTGCCTCCCGTGATGGCCCTGTCTTCCCATCCTTCCCAGTACTCAGTGCTGAGCTGCTGCATCCTGCCTGCACAGCAAGACATAAGTAATACATTGGAGATACAACAACCATCCCTTTGATCACAAGGCTCCAGAAGTCAGGGAGGCATTTGTGGGGCTGGCTTGACTGGAGACTTGTATAAGAGACCCCTGCGGGCTGGAGAGGCCACCGGCTGCAGATATGTTTCCCTACCTGCACAGGAGATAGAAAGTAGTCTCCTCAAAGGGGGAGCCTGTCCTGGGACGGAGCGTTCAGAACTTGGTTGGTCCTCCCCCTGACCAAAATGATGGAGGGGATTGGATGAGTTAATTTCTCTGGTCCTTCTGAGCATAAGCATTTTGGGGCAAGGACACAACCACTGATGACTACAGACGGAAGCACAAGCCTCCACATCAGTTTTGGGGGGCCCCTGGAAGGAAGCTCATGAAGAGGACGGGATCTCCAGGTTTCTCGAGGCAACATTCTGGATCCACTCCCTTCAGTTCTGTAAAGTTGTGACTGAGCTCGGAGAGGTCTGACCATTGAATCTCATCATAAACCTGTGAAATGGGATGTACCACCCAGGGCGTTGGGGTTGCTAGCAACAGAAACCCCCACTCAAATGGCCATAGTAGAGAAGTAACTGACTCATCACCAAGGGCACGAGGCCCTCAAGTTAGTGAGGGGCTGCTCAGCTAAAGGAATCACCAATTCCAAATGGCTTACATTGATGAAGAAATGCATCCATTATCTCCGCAACAATATTCAGTAACACGGGACCCCCACCTCCCCGGCCACAGCTGATTGGACGAGAGGGAAGCAGGAGACTAAGAGCAGCTAATCAGTAGCCTGGTCAGCAGCCAATGGAATAGTCTGGAGGCAGAGCTCTGCCCAATCAGGGTGCCAGCAATTAAGAGATACAGGGTGGATTTTGGGAATTTGATCTACAGAGTTGGATAGACTGTGGGATAGTCCCTGAGGGATCTAAGGGCAAAAGTCCAACCAAAGTAGTGGATAGAGGGAAATGGGCCAGAAGGACGCAGAAACCGCGGGGGGGGGGGGGGGGGCGGGGAGGGCGGCGGTGGGGGGAGAGCGAAGAGCAGGCAGAGTCAGCCTGGAGAGGAGTCGGCCACCTTTAAAGTCCCGAATAGGGGATTCTCTTTCCCCAGAGCTGAAGCAGGTCTTCCCCAATCTCTACTTTGTTCTGGTCTTTTTTTTTTTTTTTTTTTTTGAGATTTTATTCATTTATTTGGGGGGAGGGAGAGAGTATGAGCAGGGGGAGGGGCAGAAGGAGAGGGACAAGCAGACTCCCCACTGTGGGGTTTGATCCTAGGACCCTGAGATCACTACCTGAGCAGAAGTCAGTTGCTTAACCGACTGAGCCCCCCAGGCGCCCCTGTTTTGGTCTTTATGAGCCTGGTTGAACTGGTGTATTTGCTGCTGCCACAGTATCTTTGTATATGGCTACCAACAGCCTCTGACTGTGGCCTGGGAGGTTTTGAGAAGAGAAGTGAATCCCCTGGAATTCTACGTGATTCTTGTGCGGGGTCGTGATGTGGCATAGGCCAGAGTTCTTGGGGTTTCTCTTGCCCCAGGGTACCTCAGGAGGAATGAGGGGGTGCTGGAAATGATACCCAGGTCTCTGGCCTCCCGGACCTCCCAGTGCCATGTCTGGACCGGAGAGTGTGAGCAGTCGGCCAGTAGTGTGAGGGAGGTGTGGTCACCAGGAAGGTCAGTGTGGGGTGCAAACAGAGGGAAGGGGGATGTGGGGAATGTCCTTGGGGGGGTCTCCAGAGGATAAACATATGCTCCTGTGTCCACTGTCTGCTTCTCCCACCCCCGATTTCATTAGCAGCACGTGGAGTTTTTCAGACCAGGGAGACCATCCAAACACCATAGCGGCTGAGGATACGGTCACAAGTCCAGCCAAGCTCCTGAATCTGCCATTTACCATGTGAGCTGAGTTCCCTGAGCCTCCACTTCCCCATCTGTAAAATGGGGTTGATGAGAGAACCTACTGCACAGGGTGGGAGGCTTACATGAGTTCACATGTGTCAAACACTCGAAATGGTGGCTGGTGTATAGTCCTCGCTCCATAAACATTAGTTGCTTCTCCTAAGAGCCAGGGCTCAGGAAGAGGAGTGAGGCAAGAGGGATTTAGAGAAAGGAGAAAAAGATGCAGAGAGAAACACTGAAAGAGGAAGGGAACAAAGAAGGCAAAGAGGAAATGGGCCCATTTGGGTGCCGGCTTTGCTTTGCCCACTCAGCTCCGCTCCTTTTCTTGTTCTTCCCTCCCCCATATAATCTCCCTGGAATTCTGAGGAATTCTGTCTCCATCTCCCTCCCCCCTCCCCGTGGTTGCCATGGAGACAGAAACCTGGACCCAGTGGAAAGTTCTCTGCTTGGCAACGAGGCTGCAGCACCCTGCCTTCCGCCTGCCTGCCTGTGCGTGGGCGGCCAGCTACAACTGCTTCCAGATTTGGGGCCAGCGCGGCCTCTCTGTGGAGACCCAGCCCTCCCTCCATCAGAATCTAGGATGGGGGCTGGCGTGTGACTGGTTCCAAAGGCCCTCGGAGAATATCTAGCTCATCCCGTTCCTACAGCTGGGACAATGGGGCAGAGGGTGGCTTGGATGATTTGCCCAAGGTCACTCAGGCCTCCTGACTTGCCCAGGTCCTGTCTCCTGGGCTTAGCTGCGAGTCCAGCCGTCATGGTGCACCTGAGGACATCGCAGATGGGAGTAGCTATGTGACAGGCCAACCCCAAAGAACCGGCCAGCTGCTGAGAGCCGGTGGAGGGGGCACAGGAAAAGAATGGGAGCCTGGGGAGGACACCACTGCCTTCACTTCCCCCACATATAGTGGTAGGTGGGGTTTATTGGGGTGCCGTGTTCGCTTGCCTCTCAACAGCCCCGATTTCCAACTGAAGTGAGAAGGTCACAAAGCCAGCCTTCAGCTTCCTCCTCTAGTGTTCCCCGGGAGAGTCCTGTTGCCCATCTCGGCTCCTCCCCCTGCCCTTGCCCTTCCTCCCAGACTGAGCTTTGGTCCCCAGCAGGAGGCAAGCTGCCCCTGTCAGAGTTGGTAGGTCTTGATTTAACAGGGAATCTCCTACATTTCACCTCCCCATGTAATTTCTTCTGTGGACCCCATGTTGTCAAAACATTTGTCCCTTGAGCAAACAGCCTTTATTGAGTAACTGCATACCATAGCCCATTTTTGATCATCAAAGCCCTGTAGAAACCTGGCTTTGACTGTCTCAGAAGCAGAGACATGGGGCTTGTGTGATTGTGTGGTAGATATGTGAGACAGTTCCAGAACTGAAAACTGACACTAGCTCAGGGCTTATGGTCCCCTCCTCTCAGAACTTGGCAGAAGGTTCCTCGGTGACAATCGAATTTCCCCCAGTTCCTATAAGTCCACCCCAGCAGATAGGATGTGGGCTTTCTTGGGAACTTTGGTCACTGACCAGATTGAGACCAGGCTGGGTCATATCATGTCTACCTGCACTTCCCATGAGCCTTGACTGTGTAGACATTTAAGATTACTGCTGAGAATCCAGCTCATGGAATACAGTGCCCCCCTCCCCCATTTTCTGGTAATGTGACTTGGAGACATAACTATGTATTGGAGCAAAGGCCTTTCTTTGTGCAATTTTAGTGGCCAAAGAAACTATTACCCAAAGAATAGAATAGGCTGGAAGATTCCCTTGGAGATAGATTTATTTTATTTAGGTCCTCATTACACAGAGGTGTGAACTACAGTCTAGATGGGGCAGTGATGGCATGGATAGGGGATGGGTACCAGGTGCAGGTTTCACCTCCATCACTCCTGAACTAGGCGGTTACAAAAGAATTGGATCATTTCTCTGAGCCTCAGTCTTCCCACCTGTAAAATGGGACCCAGTTTATCAACAATTGTTAATTCCTCCACCAGGTTGTGTGTTCCTTAGGGTAAGGACCATGTCAACCCCTTATTTCTCTCCACCATACTAGAACAGAGAGCCTGGCATAGTAGTGCTGGTTTAACCAAAGGGTGAGAACAAACATGAAGGCATTTCTTCCCCAGACTGTTCACTACACATTCATTTCATTCATTAACTCATTTATTTGTTTAACCAAAATTTATTGTCATTGCTTATGTGTGGGAGACAGACTAGGAGCTTAAAATAGGTTGGTGGGGTTTGGACAGGCGGTCCTTACACACTGGAATGTGGGAAGTACAGGATAGTATGTGAACACAAAGTAGGAAATCACCCTCAGTTTTGCAGAGCCCAAAGAAGACTTCCCTGAGGAGGTAACAACTCAGTCAAGACCTCGAAGATAAGAAGGTTTAATAAAAGCAAAAGAAGCAGAACTATTTTCCAGGGAAGGTAAGTGTAAACTGCACGAGGAAGGGTCCTGTGGGGCCACACAATTCCCCTCTCCCCACCTCTATGTCTCAAAGAAACAATCTCATCCATAGCAGAGACCAGTGAGGTGGTTCAGGACCACGGAGAGCACCACAGAAACCTCCTAGCCACCATTTTGGTCTTGCTAATTCTAAGGGGCTCAGCTCAGGCTAAGACCTGAGATGAAGAAGGGCAGGGTCTTTGGGGATTTGGGAACCCCCAGGCTGGGTGAAGAGGAAGGAGAGTCTGGGAGACTCGCTGAGGTTCAGGGTACCAACTGTTACTTCTCCAGCTGGGTGAAGGCTGTAGTCACCGAGCAAGGGGAGCCTAGTGAGCAACTCCTAGGTCTGGGAGCCCAGGAGCTCTGTTGGCCACAAGGGAAACAGCAAGATAATTGAGACAAGTAGTTCTCAACTGTTTAGAATCAGAAATCCCCTTGAGAATCTGATGAATAATAATATATTTAGAAACATAACTTAAGTAAATTATATGGCATGTCAGAAGGTGGCAAATGCTGGGGGGAAAAGAAAAACCATATGCCCCCCCAAAAACCCTCAACCGAACCTAAAATTTTGGCATAATTCAGGAGGCTTTTTATTTTGCACACACAAGATCTTTATGGATATAGTTAAGAAACAGTCCCTCCCCAGTGTATAATCCACTCTCCATAAGAGTGGGGAAGTGGAGGGAGGGGAGGTGGAGAAGGAAGCTGGCCCGAGTCTGCCTGGATCCCCAAGCCCAGTATGAGCCCATGCTCCCTGACCAGCTTCTAGGGGTTGCCAATTCCCAGCCCCTGATTTGCTTGTAGCCCCAAATTTCCATTATCATATTTATTAATTGAACACCTATGTCAGATCAGTCACTGTTCTAGATGTTTAGGATACATCAATGAGCAGAAAAAGTAAAGTCAATAGCCCCATAAAGCTTATATTCCAGTGGATGGAGACAGATAATAAATAATAAAATAATGAAAGCACATAGTATATTAAAAGTGGTAAATGCTATGGAAAAAGAAAAAGGAACAAACAAACAAACAAACCTGGCAGGGTAAGAGGAATTGAGAACATCCAGGACAGGCTGGGAAGTGGAGAGACAGTTGCAATGTCAAATATGGAGGTTATAGTGGGTATCACTGAGAAAGTGAGCCCTGAGGAAAGGTGTAAAGGGGTTGAGAGACTCAGCCATGCATACATGAGGTTTGGGGGGCTGAGAGGGTCTCCAGGCAGAGGGAACAGCCAGTGCAGAGACTGTGTTGGAGAAATAGCAGAGAGGAGTCAGGGAGGAGGTGAAAGGGGCAATGGGAGTCCAGACGGTGGGGAAGCTTGCACCCGATTGTAGCCAGGGCAATGGAGGGAGCAGGTAGATTCTGGATTGATTCTGAAGGTTGAAACAAGATTTGCAGAAGGATCAAACAGGATGGAAGAGAAAGAGAAGGGTCAAGGACGACTGGAATTTTGGCCTGAGTCTCTGGAAAAATGATGTTGCCATCAACTGAGATGGGGAAAGATGTGGACAGAGCAGGTTTGGGAGGGCAGAACAAGAGCTCAGTTTTGGCTCTGTCTTTTTTGAGACTTTCATTGGACATCCCACTGGAGACACTGAGGAGGGATTTGGAAATATGATTCTGGATTTCATAGCCCAGGATGTCTGAAATGGAAGGAGGCTGTAAGAGGCTGCCTGAGTCCAGGTCCCCATCAGAGCCAGAACAACTCCTCCACACATTTCCATGTCTCTAGGCCTGGGTCATTGCTGTCTGCCAGGACAGCCCCTGTGTGCCTGAATAGTCCTGACAGAGAGAAGTTCTTCCTACACTGAGCAGACTTGTGTCCCAAGGTCTCAGGACCACAAGAGATGCTTAGTTCAAAGACGCTGTGACTTCCAGGTGTAAGAGAGAGAGGTAAAGAGGACTTTTAAGAGTTCTTGATATCTTCTTGGTGTCTGCAATCCTTTGTAAGACCAGTTTTCTCTAAGACACCTGGGGGCTTTCCAATATGTGCTCCCTTTCTCTTAAGCTGGCTATGGTGGGCTTTGCGCCTGCCATCAGAGACCTCTGCCCAGTCAAGTCAAGTACTGACAGACAGGCTGTGATGATTCAGTGAAAGAGAAGATGTCAGATGCTTAGCCCAAGCCTGGTGCAGGAAGGTTCTAGGTGCAATGAAATAGTCACCTGTGCCCCCAGAAGCATCCAGAAGGACAGTGATCAGAGAAGACCCTTAAGTGAAGTCTTAAGAGGTGGGTAGGAGTTAACCAGGTAAAGAGGAGGATGAAGGCACTCCCTGTCCCCAAGCCATCTCTTCTCATACTGAGCATGCCCAAGCTCCTGCCACAAACCTCTTCCCATGGCTATTATGGTTCTGCTCCTTATTGGCCACACCCTGGAGAGCCTTGAGAGAACATGGCACAGTGCAGAAGTATGTGGGGGACTAGAGCTAGATATTCACAACCAGGTCTCATACTGGCTGTGTGACCTTGGACAAGTTACCTGACATGCCTGTGTTTCTGCTTCCTTATCTGCACACCAGGGGATAGTAACAGGCCTATTTTGTAGACTATTTTGTTGTGAGGATAAAATGGGAGAATGCTGGGGCACCTGACTCCATTGGTTGAGTGGCTGACTCTTGATTTTGGCTCAGGTCAAGATCTTAGGGTCCTGCGATTGAGTGCTGAGTTGGGGGGGTCTGTGATCAGTGGGGAGTCTAGTTCAGATTCTCTCTCTCCTTCTCTGTCTGTTTGTCCATGTGCACACATGCAAGTGCACGCTCTCTAAAATAAATCTTTAAAAAAAAAAAAGTGGGATGTGCCTGGCAAGAGTATAGATGTGGTGAGTGCTCAAGAAATGTATGTATTGTCATGGCTTGGGCTTCACTCTGCACCGGCCTCAGCTTCTGCTCAGCTCAGCATACCCTGACGGGTCTGCCATGGTTCACCAAGCCTGCTCCAGTCCCTGAGCTCAGGTGGCCCTGTTCTACGGAGAAGGAAATGAAGGGAAATCAGAGGCCAAATGACATTTCTGAAAGCCTACAGCTAGTCTGGGGGCAAACTCAGCTGAAGGAGACAGACAGGCAGTCGCTGAGGGACCAAGTGTAGGTGTGGGGGGAGCTCAGAGCTGGGAGCAGGAAGCAGAGGAGACAGGCAGGGCTGCGTAGGGAGGGAGGCAGGTTCCAGCAGGAAGAGGGAGAGGAAACCAAGCAGCCTCCTGAGGGGCGGTGGAAGTTCTGGTCACAGACACCTGGTTGTCCCATTAGGTCCCTGCAGACCTCTCCCGCCTCACTTCTGCAGACTGAGCTGCAGCAGAAAAGCCCTTTGCTGAGTCACCCCGCAGCTGGAAGAGTCCTGGAGCTTCCTGAATCTTCCTGTAGAGCTGGCCGGTTTCATTCCCCTGCCGAGCAGCTCCTTGGAGCCTCAGCTTCTGCTCTGGCCTGGCTTCCAGCTGATTATGTACCCCTTGGATAGGTTGCTTTACCTCTTAAGCCCCAGCTGTCCGGCAGGGGTTCTCATCACCAGAATGCAGCTCCCAGGAAGCCAGGGACTTTGATAGCCTGATTGCTGTGTATGCTAGGGCCAGCAATGCAGTCAGGTCCAGGAGGCTCTGAGAGCTTTTGTCAAGTAAGTGAATGAAAGAATGCTCAGCCTTGGTCTGAGGGCGGCAGTGGAAACCAGATGAGTAAATACCAAGGGCCAGCTTGGTCCTGTGCTCTAGATCTGAACACTCGCTGGCATTTGGACCCTGGCTTCAGGATGCTTCCTGGCCTCAGATTCTCTATAACCAAACCCAGACTCATCTCTGCCCTCCCATCCCTGCTCCTGCTCACACAATCCCAGCTCCAACGTCTTTGCCCCTGATGATGGCGAAGGGGTACCTTCAGTGTCCTCACCCTCATCTCCCCACCTCCTAAATAACTCTCAATCCCATCCATTCTCTCCATCTGAACTCCATCACCTTGCCAGACCACATTCTCTCTCCCCTCCTACCTTACAGAATGATCTCCCACGTGGCCTATCTCCAGGCACGCCCTCACCCACCCTACCCTACCCCATTTCATTCTCCCCACTGCAGTCAGATGGGTCTTTCACTTCCAGGGCTCCTCATTGTTCTCAGGACAGAGTCCGAATTCCTCAACAGGGTCTGCATGGAAACTGGATTCCTGTTTATGTCCGGTCTCTTCCCTCTCCATATTCCCCTCCTCTTCATAACCGTCCCCTTATGTTTCTGGAACCACCATGCTGTCGCCATGCCTCTGCACTTTTGCACATTCCGTTCCTTTGGCCTCTCTCTGTCTGCATGATAAACAACCCTCCCTTGTCTGCATGATAAACACCAATCTTAAAACCCTCAAAAAGTCCCAGGAAACCCATCCTAATAGCCCCAGAGTTGCATAATTTCCCCTCAGACTTGCACAACTTATTGTGAACATATTTACATCCTATTTCCCATATTGTACCTCAAGTATTTGGATGTCTCTGATCCCTAAGGGGTATTTCTAGAATAGGCACATGGTTTGTTCAGATTAAACATCAATACAAATATATGAATATTAAAATATAAACAGTATCTAGATCAAGTAGGTGTTCATAAATATGTAATCAATGAATGTATTGAAGGATAGAAAAATGGGTAGACAAAAGGAAGGATGGAAGAAGGAATGGTTGGATAGATGGAAGTAAGGAAAAAGGAAAGGCGGATGGGTGGATATTTTGGAAGAACAAGAATGAAAGGAAGGACGGACAACTGAATGGTAGAAAAGAAGGATAAAGACAAAGGATGGGTAGATGGAGAGATGAAGGGAAAGACTCAAGTTTGGACGGATGAAAGGAAGGGTGGGGAGATGAAAGAAAGGATGAGAAAAAGCGTGAGTGGATAAAGGAGTGGCTGGATGGAATGGATGGAAGTAAGAAAGGGTGAAATGATGGATGATGGATGGTTAGATGGATGATTGGATGGATGGTTGGATGGATGGGTGGATGGATGGATGGATGGGTAGACAGATGTTTGGATGGATGATTGGATGGATGGTTGGATGGATGGGTGGATGGATTGGTGGATGGATGGGTGGATGGGTAGATGGATGTTTGGATGGACGATTGGATGGATGGTTGGATGGATGGGTGGATGGATTGGTGGATGGATGGGCGGATGGGTAGATGGATGTTTGGATGGACGATTGGATGGATGGTTGGATGGATGGGTGGATGGATTGGTGGATGGATGGGTGGATGGGTAGATGGATGTTTGGATGGATGACTAGATGGATGGGTGGATGGATGGATGGATGAATGGATGGATGGATGGTTGAGTAGCTGAAGGGAGGGATAAAAAGAAGGAAGAATGTAAGGGAAGATAGGAGGAAGAATGGAAGCGTGGTTGGGTGAATGGATCAATGTTTAGATGTGATTCATGGATGGAGGTAACAGTTTTTGTGCCAGTTGAGCTGGTCAGCTTTCTCACTCTGGGGCTCCCAGTTGGTCCTGGCATGGTACATTTACACTGCACATTTTGACCTTAGCCAATAAACAAATCATCTTCTTGTGGTTGTTAGGAAAAACTAGAGTGCTGGCAATCAGTCAGTTCAATATGTTCACAGGGGAAATGGGGCTCAGGGGGCTTGGGCAGCCTGCCTAGGTCAGAGCCAGTTCCTGACGCATCTCACTGGAACTTGGCTCTTCCAACTCCTTCCAGAGCTCTGCATTCTACTCTTTGATTTACTCAAAGCTTCTCTCCAGAGGCTCATTCTGAGCAGGCCTTGCCTGTCCACTAACCTGGGAGAGATTTTTTTCATGGAACAAATGAGAAAAGGAAATGATCTCAACCTGGAGTTGAGGCTGGGGAGGCTTGAGTGTAGCAGCTGCTTTTCCATACTAAACATGACCCTAGGCACATTCCTGAATGGCAGGAAGAGGATCTGGTCCAGTGCCAGCTTTCCGGCCTCCTGCCAAGGCCGGGACATAGGGAAGGTTTGGGTAGTAGCAGAGAGAGGTCTGGGTGCCCAGAAAACCCTCAGGGAAGGTGAGCTGTGAGGTCAGAGTGCCAGGGCAGGGCCCGAGGGTGAAGGCATCTGTGGTCCCCCTGCTCCTGCCCCTGCCTTGTGGTCAAGGTCCAAAGGCTGACCTTCTACCTGTGTCCTCGGCCTTGGGTCCGTGGTAACACTTCCCTCTCTCTTTCTGAGCTCTTCACCCATGGATTTCATTAATAAAACTACTTGAAGTTGCTTAGACACCACTTCTGTCTTGTATCCTGACATCCCAGTGTGGACAGCAGTGACCAAGGGGAGCCATGCCTGGGAAGTCATTTGTCCCTTTTTTGGTTCTCCTTCCATGCAAAGCCCCCCTCTGGGATGCCTGGTGTTTACTCCCCAAGAATATCCACCTTTTCCTCTCATGGAGGCCTCACAGCCGCTAGAGGGGAGGGCCTTGGAGTTTCCACTATACAGACATGGACCCAGAACCCAATGCAAGAGGTCAAGCGAGGTCACACTCTTTAGTTATCCAGAGGTGCAGATCAGGGAAGGTACCGTCGATGAGAGGTATAGACTTCACTTTTTTAGTCTCTCTGTCTAATTCTCTAAGTTCTGCTGCATGTTTGTTTTCTTTAGGGCAGCCGAAGGACAAAGCATATATTTTTGAACCAGCAATGTTTTTAGTGTTTTCTTTTTCTCCCTTTCTTCCTGGGAAACAATTCAGGGCTTTCTTTTCATGCTTCATGACCATAGTGACTGAAAGAAAAAAAAAAAACAAAAAAAAAAAACAAAAAAAACAACCCTCTGCTTTGGAAAATCCAGGGAGAGTCCAAGTTTCCTAGGGAGGCCGGCCTGGCTGGTGGGGTGTGGGCTTCTCGCTTTTTTTTTGGTGCAGACGTGGTTGGCGAGTCCCCGCCGGTCAGCTCAAACACTCAGTCCTTTGTGGGCCTCATGCCCACTGAGGTTTTTAATGTTGTTATGTTTCAGAGTTAAGAATCTGTGGTTTTTAATTACGCCTCGGGATACCGCCCGGCTCTGTTCTCAGTAACTGTGCCCCTTACAGGCTGAGCGGAGAGACGCAAGGCAAGGTTTGAAGCTCTGTCATGCTGGTAATCCATGAAAAAACACGCAGAAATCTGTATTTATTCAACCGGCGATGTCCTAGAAACCTTTGCAGAGAACTAGATATGAATTCTAATTTTAAAATATTATATTTGTGTAAATTAATATTTGAGTTGGACAGATATATAGAAAAGTCTGATAACACTGTGCTTTCGGATGCTTAAGAATCTATATCTTACTGCTTTAGGGTCCACTCTTCTTATGGGCTTCCTTGTGTCTGCTCTAGACCCTTATCGTCTCTTTTCAGCATCGCAGACAGAGCAAAACTTAAGGCACACATTTAGGACAAGGGTCAGAAAAGTTTCTCTGTAAAGGGCCAGATAATAAATATTGAAACGTCACGGGTCTTACAGCCTCTGGGGTGGCAATTCAACTCTCTATAAAGCAGCCATAGGCAATACTAAACAAGTGGCTGAGTTCTAATAAAACTTTATTTATAAAAGCAGACTGAGGGCCTGATTCGGATCTTGGGCTATATTTTGCCAATCCCTCTTCAGAAGGAGAGACATAAATGATCTGTATGGTGAGGAGGTTGAGATGTATGTGGATTAGTGGAAGAGCTGCATGGGGTTCAACGTGGAGAAGACCTAGAGTGTTGGACATACCCCCTTCAAAGATCAGGGGATGGGAGAGGGATCACTCAGGGTCCCAGAGGCAGGCCATAATGACGGGAAGCTACTGGAGGTTTTTTTTTCATTCATGAAAAGACAAACCCCCTAAACAACAAAGGGGTGAGCTCCCCATCATTAAAAGCATGCAAGCAGAGGCTGGGGCATGGAAAAATTGAGTTGGGTGTTCTTTAGTGTCCAGTCCTGCTCTTGGAGTCAGAAGTCCTCTGCTTCTGCTCAGAATTCTCCATGCCCTTCTGTGGCCCCTGGTTTGCACAGAGCAGAAGCCAAAGTCCCCACAGAGACAGAGGGACATCTCTGTACAACCTGCTCCTGCCTGTTGCCTCCCATTCCTCTCCCTCTCTTCCCACTCTTGCCCTGGGGCCTCCGGGCTGTTTCCTGAGCCCCAGACACACATTCACCCAGGGTGTCTGCTCTGGCTGATCTGTTTCGTGGAACTTCCGTCCCCAGACCTTCCCATAGCCAGCATTCATACGGCCATCTGACGTATATGTCACCCCCCACCGCTTCACTCCCTAGTTCTCTATCCTATATTCTCTTCCCCTCAGCACTTACCCCTACCTGATATGCCTTTGAGTTTACCGATTTATTTGGCTGACCTGTTGATTTAGTTGACTGATTTGGCGTGTTCTCCAACAAGAATGTCAGCTCCATGAGGCGGGGTCATTTTGGCAGGGTCTCTGGGTCTCTGGGTCATTGCTGGTTCATAGTAGGCACTCAATAAACAGTTACTGAAGATGGCGGGTCGTATTTTTCAAAGATGGCTGCACCACACCTCCCACAGCACTAGCCCCCCCCCTTTTTTTTTAAATTTATTTATTTGACAGAGAGAGAGATCACAAGTAGGCAGAGAGGCAGCCTGAGAGAGGGGGAAGCAGGCTCCCTGCTGGGCTCGATCCCAGGACCCTGAGATCATGACCTGAGCTGAAGGCAGAGGCTTTAACCCACTGAGCCACCCAGGTGCCCCAGCATTGGCTCTTCTTACGGCGTGATATCAACATGCCGCCCTTCAAGTAGTGGGGGGTCTCTGCCCTCTCCCCTTGAGTCTTGGCAGTCCGGTGACTGGGTCAGAAGTGATGTTATGTGACTTCACAGACTGGGTCTGAGAGAGCGACAGAGCTCTGTCCAGTTCTCTTGGGATGTCTGCCCTTGGACTAGCCGTATGGCGTGAGGGAGCCCAAGCCACATAGGGACCACGTGCAGATGCTCCAGCCAATGGCCCCTCCTGAGGTTCCAACTGGCAGGCAGCCTTGATCACCAGACCCAGATGCGAGGAAGTCTTCAAAATGGCTCCAGCCCCAGTCACTGTCACAAGAGCGGCTCCAAGAACGGGCCAATCCTCAGAACTGCAGGATGTCATCATAAAATGTTGTTTGAAGCCACTACGTGTCAGGACCAATTTGTTTTCTAAAGAACGTTCAGGGACAGTGGGCTGATGTGGTGTTTCTAACTCCCATGTTCCCCACCTCGGTGCTCTTGGGACCCCATGTGACACTGACTCCTTGGCGGAAACCAGCCCCCTCAGAGGGGCTCCTGCTGTTTCTGCAGATTTTCCTAGACGCTGCCTACCTTGTGTGCTCTCTGGAAGCTTTCCCTATGGCGGGGGGTGGGTCTGCCCTCTTCTCTGGTGTCTGCTGACACTCCTTCTTCTGGCCTGGCTGTCTGCCGAGGACCCAGGAGGCATGGGGACATGGCTTTCCCGAGGCTGTTCCCCATCCCTAGGGTGGCCAGGAAGATGTTCCTGGATGGAGGCTGAGTGCTCCTCAGTCATTGTTCTTGACACCGGTGTCCCAGAAACCATTCACCACTCTGGGCGCCTCGACCACCCTCAGCGGGAAACAGGGACACAAGCTTCTTTTTACCCACTGCCTCCACGGGATCCAGGAAAGCTCACCCATCACCAAGACCGCTTTAGGCCCTGCAGCTACAAATGTGAGTCCAAGAAGAGGGGAAAATGCTTCCATCCTCCTTGCCCCCCTCCCACCTCAGTGGCACTCCCTTTTCATGAATGTTCTTTCCAAGATGATTGGCAGCACCCATTCATTCAGATTTTACCTGACAAATGTCCCTGTGCCCATCCAGGATGTGGCCCAGCATTGTGATCCCAGCAAATGATCCCCAGAGAGCCTAGTATTTTCCTGAAAGTCTGATCTATCTACAGGCACCGGGTTCTACTTATCTTTTTCCAGAGTCCTCTGGCCCAGGTTGGGACAGGCTCCCCTACCCCAGCCCTCTCTACGGGAGTTGCTGAAGGTGCTGAGGGCCAGGGCAGGACTGGGGCTAAGAGCCCGGGCTCCAGAGTCAACCAGACCCAGGTTTTCATCTGCTCTGTGGCTTTGGTCGAGTCACTTAGCCTCTGTGATCTCCAGTAGGGGGAAGTGGTCTTTCTGGAGCTGCTGAGAGAGTCAGTGAGGCAGTATGTAAAACGTGCTTCCCACAGTGCTTGGCCCGTTGTAGGCTTGCAATCAACAGTAGTTGTCACTCTCGTTATGCGACTTGCTGGGTCATGCAGACAGTCAAGGCAAGGCACAGTGCTTCCCCCGGCCGACATCTTGGCTGCACACTCCCACTTCTGGGGGCTTTGTCCTCTCCTCACTGCCACGCTTCTGGAAAGACAGCCCAGGGAGCTACCTCGAGGCCACAAAGCCAGCTCCCCTAAGACTTCCTTCCGGAGCTTGCAAATCAGAAGAAGCTCTTCTTCTCTGCCTTTGTAGGCCTCCCCTTTCTTTTTATTCTCCCCAGACAAAACAGAAAGAAGTTTCCGGAGAAGGAGGACATGTCCCCATCTGGCCTTTGACTCAGGGTCAAATGGATCAAGATTTGGAAGCAACATGAACCTCCGGAGGGCTTGCGGTATGCAGCTCTGCCCCTTACTAGCTGTGTGACCTTGGGCAAGTCCCTTTACCTCATTGAGCCTCAGTTTTGTCATCTTTGAAATGGGTATAGTAGTACTAGCCCAAGGCATTTCATGCTTCTGCCTGCTCTGGAACTGTAGTCTCTTTTCATCTCCTCCCTAGAAGTGTCACGGTGATGATGTGTACAGGTTTGCTTGCCCTTCACTTTCAAGCACCTGAGGCCTGGGATCTCTGCTGTGTCTCCTGTTAGTGGCTCCACACCCAGGACGGGACCATATATGAAGAAACCAACGTGTGTCAAAGGAACAGAATGGATGGATTTGTGACCTCATCACTCCAGCTGGGACTGAGAGCCCAGAAGAAAAAGGCCCCAACAAGTGCCCCAAGCAGGCAGAGGTGGGAGCAGAGGCCGGCCAAGGAGGGCTGCTCTCCGCTCACCTGGCCTTCAGAGAATTCTTAGTTAGTCTCATTGCCATCATCACATAAGCTTATGGACTATGCTTATGATACACCACGGCTGGTCTAAGTGTTCAAAATGTGAATTCAACTACCGTACCAATTCTAGAACCAAGGGGACTGTTCATTAACCTGGGGCCCAGAGAGGCTGGGTAACGTGCCCGTGTCACGTGGCTGATGGGCCGAGTGCGGCTCTTGGCTTCCTTCCGAGAGCAGCAGCTGAGAACAAGGCAGCAGACAGTTCTAGGCCCATCTCAGGCACAACTGTGGGTTCTCTCCTTTGCCACCTGGGGCCCCAGGAGCTTCGAGTTCTTCATTTGTAAAGGGGGACAATGACGGCCAGCTCTGCGGAGGCACGGGGCTGGGTACAGGAGGGAGCTTGATACTCACAGTCTGCCCTTCTCTCCTCCCTGGCCACCCTCTGGCTAAGGCTGGCTCAGGAGTCCCCGCTGATACAGTTCTGCTGGAACAACATTCTGGGGTGGAAGGGGGGTGAGAGCAGAGCTGGGGAGGGAGACTGTGACTCCAGGCCTGGCTGTGCTGGGGGCAGCCCGAGTGTGACATCCTCAGGCCAGGGAGTGTGAGCCCAGACCTTCCCCTGTGAGGCAGAAAGCCTCGGCCAGGCTCACAGCCCCCCCCAGGGCCTGGCCCTGAGCTGTGGGCTGTTTGCCAGAGTAGTGTGACCCTGGGTCAGAAGGCCTCCTCGGGGTGGCCCACCCCCACCTTTGAGGAAATCCACTCTGTTCCCCAAAGGATTCCCTGTGGGAGTGTCCTGCTGGCCAAGGTACACAGGTCCTTTGTTTGTGGAGCCTGGGCTGTGGGCAGGAGGGGAGGCTGGGGCTGGGCCCGGAGGAGCACCTGGCCTGGCGGAAGCCCATTGGGCACTGCTCCCCCCACGAGTCGTGGGTACCCCCGGGAAATCAATTTCCAGACCCCAGAACCCCACCCCTGGCCCTCCTGGGTCCTGTGGGTGAGATGAGGTGTAACTGGGACCTGAGGGCCAGAGAGGCAGAGCCTGGAGTACAATTTCTCCTAGACAAAGGGAGCCAGGGAGGGGGGCCTGGCTGAAGGTCACACAGGAGGCCTGGCTGCGGGCCACCGTGGGCTGCGCCTGTCACGGGAGGCCTCTCGTGCACCAAGGGCTTCCAGGTAGCCTTTGACATTCTCCGTAAAGGAGGTGACAGCCTTGGGCATGACTGAGCTATGCACAAGGGCTCAAGGAAGCTCATTGTGTGGCTGCCTGGGAGGGTTCCCTCACTGGGTCACCCCCCCCCCACCCCCGTAAGCCTGTATCTGCGAGAAAGAAATCCTTCACTAGCTGGGAGCTACCCCTGGGATACTAGGGAGGGGGCTTTAAAACCGATTATTGATTAATTGTAAGCATTCAAAACAAGACCATGATTTTTTTTAACCCTATCTTTTTTTTTTTAAATTTTATTTATTTATTTATTTGACAGAGAGAGAGAGATCACAAGTAGGCAGAGAGGCAGGCAGAAAGAGAGGGGGAAGCAGGCTTCCCACTGAGGAGAGAGCCCGATGTGGGGCTCGATCCCAGGACCCTGAGATCATGACCTGAGCTGAAGGCAGTGGCTTAACCCGCTGAGCCACCCAGGCGCCCCTTTTTTAACCCTATCTTGATACGTCTTGGTTTGGTAAGACATTAAGACCCTCAGAAATGATTATGGTTTCAATCGTTCTCCACCTCTGTGGGCCTGGGCCCCGGGGCTTCTGGGCGAGGGCTGGGCAGCCTTTCCCTGACTCCCCATCCACACTAGGGATGGCGGGAAGGTGGTGAGGAGTCACATCTGAGCCAGGGGCTGACGCCCAGTGTGTGAGGGAGAGGCCAATGCCTGCCCAGTCAGCTCCATGCAGAAGACAAGACTCTCCGTGGCCAGGCCCGTCCCAGCCAGCCTCTCCTCTGTGACCCGGGGCCAGAGACCCCTACGCCCCTCATCCCCACGCCTGCCTGGGGCCTCAGTGCCTCCACCTGGGCCTCAAGGGACTGAGCTGAGTGACCTCTCAGGTGTCCTCTGGCCCTGCCCCTGTTGGCAAGGCCACCCCAGCTTGGTGCTGGGGAAGCCCCTCCAATGCGGGGAACCCCCTCGGGCAGTCCAGGGCTCGAGCAGCCTCAGGAAGGAAAGAAAATGCTCTTTAAGTTGTCATAACAGAGCGGGCCTCCCAGGCACCTCCTGTTTCCCGAGGCTGAGTAAATACAGCCAAGCCCTTAGCAACGGGCACAAAGGGGCCCTTGTGCCTCCAGCTCGCCGCCCTCCGCTCCCTCCCTGAGCTCAGCCCCAGCTGGGAGCATTGTGAGAGGCAGGGTGGCCTGGCTCAGGGCCATCTGGTGGGTGATAGTGGTGGGTGCAAGACCTGCCGTGGGAGGGGTTCGTTCGGGGGTTTGGGGGGCCAGGTTCTCGGGGGTCCCCGTCTTCTGCAGGCAGGAAGTTCTGCCCTCTTTCCATACGGCTTGTCAGTCACAGATGGAGCAGGCGAGCCTTACACCAGGGAAGCCGGGGGTACAATGTCAGTCTTCACTGTGAAGTCCAAGCATGTCATGAAGCCACCTTGAGCCTCAGGTGATCACCTCACTTTTCCTCATTTGTGATCAGGGACTACTAGACCCCACCTGCCTCCCCGGCCACTTGGGCTCCAAACGAGAAGGAAGTTCATTCTATAAAACCTGTCCCAGCAGACAGAGGGAAATGCTTCAGGCCCAGGGGCAGACCAGGAGTTAAGAGTCAGTGATAAGTGGCTGGTTCACCTGTTGTGCCCTAGAAACTCCCAGAGCCCCACTTCGAACAATGAGGAGTCTCACTACCGGAGGCCTGCTCTGGGCCAGGCACTGGGGGGCAGGCCAAGAGGCCCGTAGCCCTCTCCCCTGAGACCCTCAATGTCTAAATAGGGGGTAGGGCAGGTGATGACAAAGGGTTGATTTCCTTAGTATGTAAAGTGTTACCACAAATCAATAAAAAGATGAATGGCCTGGTTGAAAAATGGGAAAGGGTGTGAAAAAAGTAATTCATGAAAGAATGTCTGATAAACAATTGGGGGGAAAAAAACCACTACCAGTAACAAAAATGGAAATAAAAGCCAGAGTGAGATTTTCCTTTTTTCCCTCCCATTGGATGACCAAAAGATTAGAAGTGTTTCTCCGAGTATTCGCACGAGTGGGCGAAGTGTGTGCCTTCTTGTGAGAACGCTCTGCCACTTACTAACTCGGGACCACTGACATAAATTTCCTCGGGCCTCACTTTTCTCATCTGTAAAATGGGGATGACAGCACCCACCTGACAGGTTTGTGGGGGAAATTAAATAAGTCATAATGTATAAAGTGCTCATGACAGTGCCAGACAAGAAATAAAACGCGCTTAATCTGTGGTAGTTATTTATTTGTATTATTATTGTTCGTTTAAAGCATAAATCGGTAAAACCTTTCCAAAGGCCAACTTAGAAACACGCATCACACTTTTAAATGTGCCCCCTAATTCCAGCTCTAAGAAAATAATCCGACAAGAGAGCAAAGAATGATACACGAGGATACTCATCAGAGCATTGTTTGTGAAAACAGAAAATGGGAAATAATGTCGATGTCCATGAACAGGGAACAGAATAATTAGGTTATAATCTCCTCTCCAATGTAGTGCCCAGCAATTAGATCTGATTGGGTAGACACGTTTGTATGCACATGGAAAGTTCTCCGTGTCATACTGATGGAGAACAAAGCAGGTCACGTGACTGCTGGTACAAAGAGATTGTATTTCTATGCGAGTGTGCCCAGACTTGGAGGACCGTCCGAGCCCTGAAGGATGTGTGTGAAGATACTCGCCAGAGTGCTCTCTTAAGGTAGCTTGTATTTTCTCCTTTATATCTTTTTGTATTATTTAAACCAAAATACACACAAACGAGTATAAAGTTGTCTTTAAAAAAGTTTATTAAAGCCATTTTTTGTTGCTGTTCGTTAATGTTCAAAGGCAGTTAAGTGCTGAATGGGAACACGGCCTGATGTTCTGCTTCCAGACATGGCCCAGTGTGTGGAGGGACTTCAATCGGGATTCTCAGTGGGGACAGGAAAAGTGGGTTCAGTCCTGATGCGGGGAGGGGGAGGCTCCACTGAGGTTGGGCACGGAGGACAGGGAAGGGCACAAGGTCAGGGCCAGTGGACACTGCTTGTGGTCAGGACTCTGGAGGAGTGCCGGTGGGGAGGGATAAGGAGTGGTAGTTAGAAATGCAGATGAGGCTAGGTCATGGTGACCAGAAGGCCAGAGGCAGGGTGTGCATTTTATTCAGAAGGGATGGGGAGCTGGGGCAACACGTGGGTCCTGACCTGGCGTTTCTGCCCTGTTTGGGCGGCTTGCATGTGGGCCTCGCTGCTCTCGGCGGGAGAGCCTTGGAACGCAGGGGACAAGCTTGTGGTGAGGGGAACCTTTACACACAAGCACGTTCTTCCTGCTTGAAGCCTGCCGGGGCTGTGGCCATGATCATGACTGAGTCTCTCCCAGTCCAGTAGAACCTGGGCCACCCCGTGACACACGACGAGAGTTGGTCCCCATGCACCTGCTGGGACTTGGGGAGCCTGAGGAAAGGGCTGTATCCCTGGGGTCAGTAGGCTTTCCCAGCCCGGAGCCTAAACGGACCATGGGCAGCTCCCCGAGCCATCTGATGGCAGCACAATGAGGAACCACAGGGTTTCCGCTAGGACATCATAGCATTCTGTGAGCTCCCAGGCTCCGGTTTCTGTGCTCAAGCCACTTCCCTGGCTGGCCAGAGTGGCACCAAGGACATTTGGGACTCAGATAATTCCAGGTGGCAGGGCTTGTCCTGTGTACGGCAAAATGTTCAGCAGCATCCTTGACCTCTACCCTCTGCTGTCAGATAGAATGACCCAAAGGTCTCCCATCTTCCCCGGGTGGCACAGTCACCCCCCAGCTGGGCGTCACAGAGGCTTCTGTGGCCGGCAGCCCCTCTCCAGGACTGAGCACGCCTCCTCCAGGGTCTCCCCAGGTCCAGCTGGAGCCTGGGGCACAGACCTGGCTCTAGTAGTTTGTGATGGCGGCAGGCGAGCTCCACCCCCACCCTCCCCGGACCTCCTGGATGCGTCTCCTGCCATAGGGAGAGAAGCACCACCAGTTCCTCCCTGCAGTGAGAGAAGCACCCCCATTTTCTCCCCTGCGGTGGGCCTGCCTGGTCCAGACACTGAAAGCCTCACTGTGCCTCCCGCCTCTCCCAGCTCTGGTCTGCTGGTCGCCAAGGTAGAAGGAGCCAAATCCTTCGAGTGCCACAGACTTTGGTGACCTTTTCAGACAAGTGCTCCTCATCACACCTGCACACATGGGGAAACCAGCTGCTGGCACTGCCCACGTGGGGACTCCTTGTCCTTGGGTCACTACATAGATGTCCTTCCCACCCAGCCTTCCCTGGCACTGGCTGTCTCTGGGGGCAGGGCCACCCAGATGTGGTGGCCTGTCCATCCTTAACACCCCAAAGCACTGAAGGGGAGCTACACTCTCAGAAGGGAAGCTGGAAGCATGCCATAGGTGGTGTGCCTCTTGACGTGCAGGGAGGGGACAGCCCGGAGGGGTCCTGCGCCGTGCACAGCCCCAGTGAGAAGGAAGCCTCCCATGGGGTTCATGCAGCAAGCATCCCAGGGCTGGGATCTACACCAAGAAGGGTTTTTTTTCCAATCCCACACACAGATCTGGCAGGATTCTGTCACATGCAATGTTTGGGACAAGGGAGATGTGGGGCCCAACATCAAGCTTGAAGCAGTTCTCATTAGGCCGGTGGGCGCCGGGGCGCAGAACACTTCCGTGGAAGACAGCCCACAACAGCAGCCAGGCAGGTGGTGGGCAGGCGGGAGCTGAGAGCGCTCGCAGATTCAGGGACTCCCCCCTGCACCTCCCCAGGCTGTGCCTGTGGTGACACGGCCCTGTATCAGGAGGGACTCCTTCCCAGGACCCGGGACCTGGATGAGAGCTCCCAGGGCGCACAGGGCCTCAGTGGAACTCAAAACTGGGACAGGAAACTTTCCATGAAAAGGCTTGTCACAGGTCCCCAGAGAGGAGAGACTGGATCCTGATGACCAGACCTCACTGTCCGGGCTCTGCCGTGACTGTCTGTCCTCAGACTGCGCTCAGGGAAGGGCAGACACACTCCTTTTTATTCCAGAAGGTGCCAATAGGCAGTCGACCTCAACAAACCATCTTTACGGAGTGGCGTCACCCAGGGTTTCCGAGCTCCACTTGTCCCTAGGGCTGTGGGCTCCACGGAGAGGGGTCACACCACAGCGTCTGGGCTTTTCAATTACTTCCTGTTTTCCCCAAGTGAAAGGGGATTCTAGGGCCACCTGTGACATCATCGCATGCAGGCGGACAGACGTTTCGGTGAGGGCTGGCGAGGAGCCGGGGACCCTGGTGGGGATGTGGCATGGTAGGAAGAACAGAGGCCATAGCGCTTGATGTCTGGATTTGGGGACACTGGACAATATGACCAAGATTCTGGTGCCGGGGTGGGGGGCACAACCGGGTAAACGGCCCCCTCCTGCGGCCTGCAAGCTGGTTTCCGAAGCCTGGTCCTGGCTGGGCTTGCTCCCTTCATAGGCGCAGCTGCCCTGGAATTTGGGGTCCCTTTCTCTCCTCCCCAGGGACTTCAAAGGCCTGTGCCTTCTGTGTCTTCTGTCCTCACATTGCCCCCTGGAGGAGGGATGTAGGATGGAGCTCATGGCCAAAGGGGCAATAACACCAGGCATTTTAATCCGCCTTCCCCTCCCCTTCTTGGCCATCAGATTCCTGACATGGTTCAGACCAGCAGACTGATGGGGCCCGGAGATGAATCTTGCCTCACTGATGGTCCTGTGTGCCTCTGGCAGATTCTCTCTTTCCTGGCCTCCCCTGTCCCTCTAGGTGGCCCGTGACCCAGGTCCAAGCAATAAAATATAAGGGAAAGTTTGTAGAGAGGGAGAAGGTGGGAACTGGGAGAGCGTTGGTTTCTTCAGAAAAGGGACAGGTATGAAAGGAGAGTTCCCTTCAGTCACCTTTCCTTTTCCTTCATGCTGGAATGCAGACACGATGGCCAGAGCTACAGCAGCTATCCTGCAACTACGCGGCACCAGATGAACACTGAGGATGATGGGCAGAGAGGTGGAAAGAACCTGGGTCCTTGATGACCTCACCAAGCTGCTGAACCATCCGAAAGTCCCCTGGGAAATGCCCAGGGTCCTTGTTAACGAAGCAACTAGTGTACTTGTAGTTTAGCTAGATTCTTAGAACTGAATGTGTTAGGGAGACAGGGAGGTGCGTCTTGCTCAGTGTGAGTGTATGTAAAGGACCCAGCATGGTGGGCACTCTCACCACCGTGTGTATGTGCTTACACATATGGACACGTGTGGATGGATGATGGATGTGTCATGTGTATGTACACATGACCTCTGGGGTCAGAGTGTGAGTCAAGTCCAGGTCCCATGACTTGGCCCAATTCCTTGGGGCTCTCCTCTGTCCTCGCTGAGGTGCAGCTTCCAGCACTAACTGGGGAGACTATGGATGACTGACTAAGCTGGCAGTTACAAGTCAAACATCAAGATAACCCAGAGGTGGGGCAAGACTCTTGGCTCCACCTGGCAGATGGGGAAACTGAGGCTCGGAGAGGTTCAGGGATATGCCAGAGTCATGAGCCCAGCTGCGGCGAAGGTGGGACCTGAACCAGATCGTCTGCACTCTCGTGTGGCTTCACACAGTGCTCTGGCTGCTGGAGGGCTGCGTGTGTGCATGGTGCGTAGGGCATGTGTGCGGGGCGTGTGTGCAAAGGTGTGTGTGGGAAGTGTGCAGGGGTGTGTGTGCAGGTCATATGTGCAGAGGTGCACACACAGGGTATGTGCAGGGGTGTGTGTGTGTGTGCAGTCACACAGGCCGGTCACATGGGTGCTCCCAGACTCCCAGGCTCCAGCGAGGCCATCCCTGTGTGACAACCAGCTCCCTCCAGATCTCTCCTGAGCCCTCCAGCTCCCCGGGGGCCCCAGGGCCTCCACAACAGCTGCCTCCTGCTCCCTTCTCCAAAACAACTTCATCATTGGCATGGGCAACCGCTCCCTGGGGATGGGCCACCTCCTGTTTACCACCTGCGTGGGCCTCTCCTTGCCACGCTGCTCCAGGCTGCCACCAGCCAGCGTTTCCCAGGCCCCAAACCCTTTCCCTTCTCGCATCTTCGAGGGCCAGCTTTGGTACAGCTGCTCCTGAGAAGAGTTTTCCTTTCCTTTGCTGCCAAGACCCCCAAAACAAGTGGGGCTGGGCAGCCTGGGGGCCGGGGGGGGGGGGGACCTGTGTGAGAGAGAAGAAAGGCAAAGGAAGCCAGAAGCTCATAGGGAGAGTTCCAGGCTCCTCAGCCCACTGGCATCCACATCCTTGTCCAGAAGATCTTTCGAGTTGCCCTGAAGACAGAGGTCCACTGGGACCTCAAGCTCAGTCATGGCAAACATGCTGGGAAACTTCTGTTCTCACCTTACCCTGAAGAGTGCTATCTCTTCCTCCCTCCTCCTTGTCCTCACCCTCTCTTCTAGCATCTCTGGTGGAAGGAGATCCAGGCCTCTCGCCCCTACCTGGAGCTCAGGGCCATCCCACTCCTGGACCCACCTACCTCCTCTGGCTTCTGAGCCACAGGCCTCACGGCTATGATTTTCTCACAACAAACACACTATCCTGTTGTCCTCCCACCAGGGAGTCTTTGATCCAGCTTGAGCCCTGAGCCAAAAAGTCATTAGAAGAAAGTACAGCCAAGGAGAGGAAAAAATTGCTCTTCTGAAAGGACAAAGCCAAACAGTGTCACATGCCAGGGCCGCTGGCTTCCTCCCAGGAGCTTAGAGAGAACTTCTGGGGGTAGGGGCAGAGTGGGGGCCAGGGAAGGAGGCAGGAGAGGGCTGGTTGTGGCCAGGGCCTCACAGGCCAGCTGCGGTGCAGACCTCAGCTGCATTCCTTCCATGGCCTCGAGCAGGCACCCAGGCCCTTGGGGACAGCCACCCTTCAGGGGTAGGGACCGTGGAGGCCTGGCACAGAGCAGGTCCGAGTGTGGAGTACCTTCTGTGGTCTCTGGTGCTTCCCACAGCTCACAAAACTGTTTGAGAGGGGACAGTCACCGGACAAGTGACCACCCGAGGTTTGCGGGGCAGGGGTGTGTGAGCTGCCTGACATCACGGTTGGGACACCCTTGGCTGTTCCCACATTCCCCACGGTCCTCATGCCTGTCCCCCACCTGGCTTATGGAAGACAACACAACAGTAAAGATAGCATCCTTCAAGAGCCTCATCTTCTCAGTCCCCAGCCAGAGAAACTGAGGTCCAGGGCTGGAGCTCTGGTGCCACTGGGGCTCTCTGAGCCTTGTGTCTCGCTAAACTACACAGCTGACACTTACTACACGCGGGGCCAGTGCTCTGAGCTTTCCCTATACGATCCTCCAAAGGGATATGAGGAGCCTTTATCATCCTCCCATTTACAGGTGGGTAGGCTGGGAGGGCAAGAGACAAACCCAAGGTCACACAGCGGACACATGGTGGAGTTGGGACTTGAACCCAGGGCAGCTGACTCCAGTGTCCGTGGCCATGGCCTCCCATGAGGGCCTCCTCCTGTTTTAAGTGCTTTGGGTGTGTTCTCTCAGTCCCTCGGTTTCTTCTAGGGGATCTCGGCCAGAGTGTCTGCTCACTGTGACAGCTCAGCCTGTTGGCATCTCAGCTCAGTACTGTGCCCGCTGGGTGCCTACGAGGTGCTGGACACACCACAGAAGGAGTCCCTGTGCCCTACCCCTGGCTCGTGGGTTCGGGGAGGGGCAGAGAATGGCTGTGTCAGCTCCTCTCAGGGGAGGGGAGGGAGAAGGAATGGGAGGGTGGGAAGGGTAGGGGACGGACCGGGTGCCTTGGTCCATCCTCCAGACAGCCCTGGGAATCAGGGAGCATGGCCACCCATTTTGTGGATGAAACCAGGGGCATCGCCTTGGCCAGAGGTACAACAGGGAGCTAGGGTCCCTCCCAGACCTGCTGGTTCCAGGACCACACTCAGCCCCCGGCCCCACTTTGGCATTCCTTCCGGCTGTGGGGGCAGGGCCCAAATCACACCCTTTGCTCTGTCCCAATAAGACTCCGTGCCTGGTGCACCCCAGTAGAGCTCCTGGCTCCCCGTGGTCCACGCTCCTGGGGTGAGTTGGGAACAGCTGTGCACAAGACCCTATCCTTTTGGGGTCCTGAAGCAGGGGCAGAGTGTAGACCACAGAAGGCTGAGGACCAGGGAGCCCCAAGAGGAGATGACAAGAGAAAGGGCCATGGGGGCCGGGCCCAGCCACACCCTGGCCAGCCGCTTACCCACGGGCCAGCCGAGTGGCCCAGGGCTCCTGCTTTCATCACGCCGTCCCTCCTGCCCCAACCCCTGGGGAGGCCTGGGGCTCTCTGTGGGAAGAGGCACGGAGCTGCTCTCCTTTCCAGAGACCTCGGTGGAAAGAGCATGGGGGACAGATGTTCCTGGCTTCCTGTCCTGCCCCAGCTGCTCCTAGCTGGGTGGCCCTATGTGGCCCTCTGTGGCTCTGGATCCGGTTCTCAGTCTCTCCAGAGCTTTGGCCTTTTCACCTGTCATTGGGCACATATATTAATCTGTTTGTGGGGCCATGACAGAGTCCCACAGACCGGGACTTCAGCAATGGACGCTCCCTGTCTCACAGGCTGGAGGCTGGAAGGCCCAGGTCAAGGTGTCGGCGGGGCTGGTTTCTTCTGAGGCCCGGCCCCTGGCCGGGGTCCCACACACATTATCACGAAGACCCTCACAGCTCAGGGGCTGCCCCCTGATGCTGACAGCGCCCTGTGGAGATGGAGGGTGCCTGGCTCATGTGGGCCCTCGGCCGGGTTGTGGCTTTCCAGGGCCTGGCCTGTCCCCTCTCCCACAGGATAGGGCCGGCGTGCACAGTTTTCGGGGCCCATCCACCCCTGTGGCCCAGCTGCCACAGCCCAGCTCTAGAGGGGGCAGGGCAACGTAGCAGAGCGCTGTACTTCCCAGACGGGGAAATCAAGGAACGGAGGAGTTGGGCCACACCACCGCAAGGGGCTGGAGTGCACGGGGGCCTGGCCCGGGGGGAGCTGAGGATGAGGGGCTCACTCACAGGCTCTTGTGAGGTGGGGGACAGGAGGTGAGCCTTGGCTGAGCACTGGGAGGGGCTCCGGGGCCCTGGTCCCTGGGTCCATGGCCCCTGTCCGAGGCCCTGCTCGGCCAAGCCTCCATTTCCTGAGCCGGGTGCCAGGACAGGCCGGGCTGCTGAAACCCTTCCTAAAAAGGAATTGGGCTGTGATGGTCCAGGCTATTTTTAGACAATTGTGTTGAAAAATCCCCAAAGTACATGAAGCATCATGCGTTGTTTTGTTTTTTTTTTTTTTCCCCCTTCCGAGTCAAAAGAAAGGGAGTAAGTTGGATCCCTCCTTCCAGGGGGAGGAGCCCCACAGCGCTCCGTCCTTGGAGGGGCTGTGGCCACGGCCCTGCCACTGTCTGTCCGGGAAGTTTAAGAGCTCAGGACTTTGGGCCAGGGGTGGGGCTCCCACTGGCCCCCACCTCACCCTGGGCTCTCGGAGGGTGCGGGGCACATGGGATCACTTTGCACTACAGGTGAGGAGATTGGGGCCACACTGTCCTTGTCCCCAGACTCAGGTTTCACGTTTGTATGTGTTTTTTTAATGTATATATGTATGTATGTATGTATTTATTTATTTTTATTTATTTTTTTAAAAGATTTTATTTATTTCTTTGGGAGACAGTGAGAGAGAGAGAGAGAGAGAGAGAGAATGCACAAGCAGGAGGAAGGGTAGAGGGAGAAGCAGACCCCCGCCAAGCAGGGAGTCTGATGTGGGACTCGATCCCAGGACCCTGAGAATCATGACCTGAGCCGAAGGCAGTGGCTCAACCCACTGAGCCAACCGGGCACCCCTATGTATTTATTTTTTAAATGTTTTATTTATTTATTTGAGGGAGAGAGAGAGAGAGAGCATGACCAGGGGGAGGGGCAGACTGATTAGGGGCTCCGATGTGGGACTCGATCCCAGGACCCTGAGATCGTGACCTGAGCCGAAGTCAGATGCTTAACCGACTGAGCCACCCAGGCGCCCCTACATTTTTATTTTAAATTTTTATTTTATTTTAAGTTTATTTATTTACTTTACTTATTTAAGTAGTCTCTAAACCCAGCGTGGGGCTCGAACTCACAACGTGGAGATCAAGAGTCACAAGCTTCAACCAACCAAGCCAGCCAGGCGCCCCAGGCTTCACTTTCTTAAAAAGCAGCTTTATTGAGGTATCCTTGGCACAGAATACATTGCATATATCTAAAGTGTACAATTTGATGTGTTTTGACACATGTACACACCCATGAAGCCATCATGACCGCTGAGGTCGTGAACGCCCCCATCGTCCTTCGGTTTCCTTCTCCCCTTTGTGGCCCCTCCCTCCCGCCTCACTCCCCACCTGCCCCAGGCAACCACTGGTCTGCGTTCTGTCACCACAGATGAGTTTGCATTTTCTAGAGTTTTCTGTAAACGGAACCACACCATTCTGTTTTGGCTTCTTTAGCTCATCATCATTATTTTGAAATCCATCCATGTTGCCCTATGTCTCCCCAGTTCCTTCCTTTTTCTTGTCACCAGCACCCACCGTGGGCTGTCCCATTCTGTCCCATCATCTCCTGATGTCCATCTGAGCTCTTTGCAGTTTGGGGCTCTTAGGAGGAAAAGCTGCTCTGGGTTTTCCTAGACAAGCCTTTGTATGGACAGATACTTCCTTTTCTTCAAGGTACATATCTAGCAGAGGAATCCCTGGGTAGTTCTTTGTATCATTTTTTAAGAAACCGCCAGACTGTTTGGAAAGTGGCGGCACCACTTTGCAGTCCCGCCAGCAGTGTAGAAGGGCTCCAGTTCCTCCCCATCCTAGCCAACACTTGTTGTTGTCTGTCTTTTTGACGAGAGCCATCCTAGTGGGTGTGAAGTGGTGGCTCCTTGTGGGTTTGATTTGCATTTCCCTCATCACTAACGATGCAGAGCCTCTTTTCCTGGACTTGTTGGCCCAGATCTCACTTAAACACACACACACGGGCGCGCACACACACACACATTTATTTTGGAATAATTTTAGCTGTACTGAAAAGTTGTAAAGATAACACGAAAACCCATATACCTTCACTCAGTTTCCCCTACTATTAACCTCTTTTATGGCCTGGTACATGGCATCAGCAAAGACAACACTGGCGTGCCCTGTGGGTTGAACTTCAGACTTTATTCAGATGTCACTAACTGACAACACTAGCGTCCCTTTCCTGTTCTGGGATCCCACCCCGGAACGCACACCATATCCCGCTTGGTCGTCATGTCTCCACAGAAGCCTCTGGTTGGGATCAGTTTCTCAGACTTTCCTTGTTTTGAGGAGCATTGGTCAGATCTTTCGTAAAGAGTTCTTCCATCTGGGTTTTTTTTCTGATGTTTTCTCGTGAGTAGACTGGGGTTATGGGTGTGGGGGAAGCAGACCCCGTAGGTGAGATGCCTTCTCATCCCATCCCATCCTCTCCCAGCCTGTTCCACCCTGTCCCGTCCCGTCCCGTCCCACCCCATCCACCCCATCCCAGCCCATCCCATCTGGGGTACATGCCATCCACATGACTTACTGCCGATGACATTGGCGTTGGTCACGTGGCTCGGGTGGGGTCTGGCCGGCTTTCTCCACTGTGGCATCACTGTCTTCCCCCTTTCCAGACTCTGCTCTGTGGGTGCCGTCACTGAGGCCAGCCCACACATGAGTGTTCAAGCTCTGGAAGTCTCACTTTGATTTGAGAAACTTCTATGCCTGGTACTTCACACTGACACCTCACTTAATCCCCAACCCTTCCTCTGTCCCTTTGGGACAGGTCCCAAGGGTCCCTAAACTTGGTAATGTTTAAGGTTTTCTACAAAAGATTAGGGGTCATTTAGTGAAGCCCTTTCTTGCCCTGTTTACAGATAAGGAAACTGAGGCCCAGAGGGAAGTGACCCATCTGTGTTCACACCACTGTCAGAAGGAAAGGCTCTCAGGGCCCCAAAGCAGGGCAGAGATCCAGAAGGATGCCCGGGTGCAGAGTAATGCTCGGTGGGTAATTACTGGCAGATGCGGTGAGTATATGTTGAATGCATAGTAAGGACACCCATTGGTGATAAGATTTCTCTGTGGACAGCACAGACACTGGCCACCTCCTAGTTACCTGCATGAACCCAGGGAGCAAGAAACATGTGACGCCAAAGGGCAGACCCCACTCTCCCCTGCTGGGAGCCTCGAATGCCTCCCAGGCTGGCCATATGGCCCAAAGGCTAGAAGAAGCCAGATCTGGGGCTGCGGCTGGCTACAGATAACCCCTTGAGTGGTCAGTTAGGAACTGGAACCCCACAGTCACATCTCATAGGCAAGAGCCAAGTGTAGGACAGTTTATAACACACACCAAGGGCATTCAAAATGTGAATGGCTTTTGCCCTTGTTCCTGCAGGGCGGCAATGGATCAGATGGATCCAGGACAGAATACAGGTTGCGCTCTTTGGTGAGTCAATGGATCACTCTGTCTCAGTTTTCCCATCTGTAAAATGGGGATAATCACTGGATCTACCTTTTTGTTATTTTTATTGATTGATTGATTTAATGTTTTTTAAAAATATTTTATTTATTTATTTGACAGAGAAGAGACACAGAGAGAGGAAACACAAGCAGGGGGTAGTGGGAGAGGGAGAGGGGGAAGCAGGCTTCCCACCGAGCAGAGAGCCCAATGCGGGGCTGGAATCCAAGGCAGATGCTTAACGACTGAGCCACCCAGGTGCCCCTTTTTGTTATTTTTAATTACTTTAATATACATCAGGAAGCTCAGTGCAACATATGTATGTTAATTCTGATGTACAGCTAGAGATGCTTACTGAACACTTAAAGATAAGTGTTATCACTTAACACTTAGACTTAAAGAAGTCTAATCATGAATACACACTCCAGGGCTGCTGGGTTAGCACGTGAGAGACTCTAATGAGAAGCCCATGGTCTGAGAGGCACACCTGCTTAACATCATCTTATCTTCCATCAGGTCCAGAGGGTTTGGGGATGTGCTAATTAGTACAAGGATATGAAAAATGCGATTTTGGGGGGAATTGGTGTCCACAATTAGCGTGGACTGGCCAGCCCTAGTGTATGGGGCCCCTCTAAGGGTCCAGCCCTCCAGGAGTAGCCCAGCACCAAAGACTTGATCTAGTTCTATGTCCAGATGCCTTTGAAGACTTTGTTGCCTGATCTGACCGGAAAGGAAGCCAACCTCTGGATCTCGCCATTAGAACCCTGTTGCGTTCCCTCTTTGCTGGGAGCCAAGCCGGCTGCCTGCGATGCCTGGAGCTGGGACCCCGCCCAGCACAGACCAGGCACCTGCTCTGAAGGCTGCTTGCTGAAGGCATGATCTGCCTGTGCTTTGCCTTCCCTGGGGCTCAGCTGCAAGGCGAGCTCGTGGGGCAGGAGGCCAGAGCCGTCCCTGCCGTTAACCGCTGGCCCCCACTTAGAGCCGCCGGTGAGTCCAAGCCGTCAGCTGGGCTTCATGACGGACGTTTACCTCATAGGTTTGTGAGGCTCTAAAGGACGTGATCCACGGAAAGGGTGCGGGGTGGTTCCAGTACAAGCTAACATTCCCCCTAGATGTCAATCCTGAGAGCGATCATCAGCAGGGCTGGGGGAAAAAACTGCACGTGAGTGGCTCGGAGTGTGGATTCTGGAGTCAGGTGACCTGGGAGGGACTCCTACCACAGTGTCACCCAACCTTGGGCAATGTTCCCCTCTCCTGAAGAAGCTTTCATTCCTCATCTGTACCATTATCTGTCGCAATAGTATCCACCGCATGGGGCTGTTGTGAGTATTGGAGGAGTTAATCTGAATGCAATGCTTAGATCAATGCCTGGTGCCCAGCACGGGCTCCATAAACGCGAGCCAGCGGTGATCAGTCCACCGCGCGATAGGACAGTGCAAGACAGTGGCCCACATAGGGACGGGTTGAATAATTTCAAGTGCATCTGTGTGATGAAGATTAGGCTGTCTTTAAATTTAAATCTTAAGTGCAAAGGTCTCTAAGTATTATAGATAGTAACATTTCCCCTTCATTGGCAATAGCTCAAAATGCTGAGAGGACAAACCCTAGATGGTGACATTTAACAACTTAGTCTTTATATTTCTGAGACTGTCCATGGGGGGTGCGGTGGCCAGGATAACAGTCCCCGGAGATGTCCACGTCCTAATCTTTGAAGCCTGGGAATAGGTCACCCTCCACGGCAAAAGGGATTTGCAGATGGGATTAAATCAAGGTTATTGGTACAGGGAGATTATTCTGGATTATCCAGGTGGGTCCAAAGTCGTCACAGGTCCTGACCCATGAAAGGAGGAGGCAGCAGTCGGGGCTGGAGAAGGAGATGGGACAAAGAAGATCAGAGGTTGCCGTGACTCACTGTCGGCTTTTAGGATAGAAGGAGGCCATGAACCAAGGAACATGGGCTGCCTCCAGGACCTGAAAGCATCCCTCAAAAGGAGCGTGGTCCTGCTGGTACCTTGATTTTTGTGGCAGTTTTCTACAGCAGCAAAAGGAAATTAATTCAGATGATATGAATTTTATAATTTTAAAGGAAAAGAAAAAGTTTTTTTTAAATTAATTAATTAATCAATTATTTTAATGTTGTGGGTGAACCAGCTTCATTTCCACGTGGGGCTGTGTGTATCCATCCGTGCAGACAGGGACGGCCCAGGTTCAAGATGTTATTACCATGAGGCGAAATTTGTAAAATAGCCTCATAAAGTTGAAAGCCAGAGAATTCAAGACAATGTACCGAAGAGCCTTGTTGTCTTTGAATTTTATCTGGTTTCTTATTTAATTTTATTGTTTTTAAGAACACTGTTGGCCAAATAAAAATATTTATAAAAAGTAACTTAGTCACCTTTGAATAACCATATACATGGTTATTCAATAATAATAATATATATATATATTATTTATTTATTTTTTTAAACAACCTAGGTGATTTTAAGCTGATCACATTATTTTCAGCTTAGGGAATGAATGCTTTCTCCTCTTCAGGTGCTCAGCCTGGCAGATCCCGGCTGCCAGCCAGCACGTGGGCCCCATTTTGCGTGCTGCGCGAGCCCAGCAACTAGCAGAAAGTACAGCACCACCAGTTTCTTGGCTGTGGTTGCTCTTGGGAAATCTGCACACAGTCCCTTTGAGGCACAGAAGCTGAGGCTCTGACATCTCTCCATAGTGGGCCCCTTCCTCTGGCTCAGTGTCACGCCTCACAGAGGTGTCCCCTGACCACCCAGTCTCTGGTAGCCTCTACCTGTCACTTAGAACTTGCTCTGGTTGGAGGAGGGGGTGCACCTGGGTGTCTCAGTCGGTTAAGCGTCTGCCTTCGGCTCAGGTCATGATCTCAGGGTCCTGGCATCGAGCCTGGTGTCAGGCTCCCTGCTCAGGCAGGGAGCGTGCTTCTCCCTCTCCTGCCCCTCCCCCTGCTCGTGCTCGCTCGCTCTTGCTCACGCTTTCTCAAATAAATAAATAAATAAAATCTTAAAGAAAAAAACTTGCTCTGACAGGTCTAGGCATCTGGTAATTATCTATTTACATCTGTTTGCCATCTGCCTCCCAGTCCCCATCTAGATCAGGGCTCTCAAGGCAGGAGATGCCCCATACAGGGTAGCTAACAAAGGAAGGACGGCCTCGTTACTGCTGGGATGGGGTTCCATACCGGGGAGCCTCAGGGGGGTTTTGGGGTCTGCCTTCCCAATGGCTGTACCTTACCCAACTGTACCCCCCTCCCAGGTGCTGCTGAGGGACAGTGGGGTTGGGGGTAGAGCTGAAGCTCAGTCTGGGATCCCCCTTCCCCCCGTGACCTTGGGGAGCAGACCCACTGGGGGGGCGGCATGGGAGGGTGAGGCTTGGCTCTGGCCTGAGTAATTATAAACACACTGGGGGAGACGGATGGACCATGTACCCTCCTGCTTGCTTTCCACATGCCCCGAATCTCTGCAGCGACCTTGTTCTGCCCATTTGAAGATGAGGAAACTGAGCCTCGGGAGGACTGGTGACCCAGTGACCCTCCCCAGGGGTCCTCAGAAAGCAGGCGTCCGGGTCCAGAGTCAGACTCAGCAAACAGCACAGGAGGGCAGGGCTGGGTCTCACCTCCCTGCCCAGGCTGGCCAGACCCAGGCCTCTGGATGACCCTGTGGGACCGAGGAGGTAAAGTAGGGCAGAGGCCACCAGCTAGTCCCACCCCGGGGGGCCCCAGCCCAGGCCCCTCACCTCTTTCTCCCCACAGAGAGGGACTCTGGACGCGCTGGGAGAATCACGGCGCAGCTTCCAGCTCTGCCACAAATAGTTGTGTGTGGGAGGGGGAGAAGGGAGCCGCCACGTCCCCTCCCTGCCCGCCCAGGGCTGCTTGGTGTGTTCCGGGCTGCTCAGCCCTCCCCCTGTGCTAGGCAGGGAAGACAGAAGCAAGTCCTTGCGGGGCACCCCTCGGACCAGGCACCATGCTTCACCGAGATCGTGTTAGCACACACAATAGCTCCCTGAGGGGAAGTGTCACCCCACTTTGAGACAGAAGCTTGAGACCCTTTTCCATCGGAGGTGACGTGACCATGCAGAGCTGGGACTCCAGCCAGATCTGTGTGACCCACAGCCCAGTGGTCACCAGGAAACCCTATTGTCCTCAGAGGGTCAGGGGCCAACCAGCAGAAGACAGAGGAGGCAGGGAGGGCTGTGGAGGCTGTGGGTGGCTCAGGTGGCCGGCTGGAGCTCCTAGCTCCGGACACACTTGCGGAAGGCACCCCGGAACTGCCTGATATTTCCCTGGAGCCAGCCCCACTGAGGGCCCGGACCCCCTGCTATAGCCTGGCCCCAAAGCCCCACATGGTGGTCCCACGGGCCGTGTGCCCTGCCCGGCACCCCACATACCCTACAGAAGTTAGGCTGGGCAGGACATTCTATCCCCACTGTACCCTGGAGCCCGGACAGGGATCGTGATTCAGGCCAGCGCAGAGCTGGACTGGGTCTCCCAGGGCACGGCCTTGAGAAGGGGGCCCCAGCTTGGCTCCAAAAGACCTTCCGGAGGAGCCCATGCTTGCCTGCCGGAGACCTTTGCAGGATGTCCTTTTCCAGGTCCCATCCAGCTGCTGCGGGGGCGGGGGCGGCAGGAAGTGAGTGACCACAAGTCCGGGAGGAAGGCCGGTGGCCGGAGTGGGGGGAGGAACAGCAGCTCTGGGCGTCAGCCTCCTGGCCCCAGCCCCGCGGTTGTGTGTGCACGGGGGACATGGGGACCTACTGGCCCCCTGGGGCCTGCCAATGGCCCGTCTGCCCCCTGGAAGGACCCAAGTAAGGCCTGGGAGAGGGGGCAGTCAGTGCTTGGCTCTGAGGAGGCAGGAAGAAACAGAGAGGAACTGAGAGAGGGACAGGGAGGGCAGGGAAGCTGCAGAGGACAAGAGCGCCCACAGAGGATAGCCCAGAGGAGCGCCCACAGAGGGACCGGCCACCACGCACAGGACTGAGAGCGCTGGTCTCGGTTTCTCCAGTTCCCCTCATGCCCCTGAGCCCGACCACGTGTGTCCCGCTGACCCTGAGAGGTGGAGGGAGAGAAGAACATGAAGGACACAGGAGGAGACACGGAAACGGGGAGCTGAGCCGTCACCGGGGCCCCCCGGTAGGGGAGGCTGGGGTGCGGATGGGAGTGGGGACGGCAGGTGCCTTGGAATCCCCTTCACCCTGTGGCCCAGTCTAATGGGTCCTGACCGTGCAGGGTGTGTATGTGTGTGGGGGGGTGTTGGGGAGGGGATGCTGGGGCCGCTGGGGTGGGTCGGGGTGAGAAGCCCCTGAGGTCCTGCACCAACGGGGCGGAGGGCACCTGGCAGAGGGCAGGGCTTCCTGTGGGCAGACGGCAGGGGCACCCAGCAATGACTGTGGGACCACCAGGGAGCTCTGAGCGACCTTCTGCTGTGGTTCCATGTGGTCATGGACATGGACACATGCATGTGCCCCCTTAGGCCATGAAGACAGGTAAGGGCACAGACAGGAAACCTTGGTTCTCACCTGGGGACATTGGAGCTCACATCCCTCCCAGGCCTGAGGCTGTGCAGAGTCCAGGCCCCAGCCCACTGCCCAGGCCTCCAAGATCCCCAAGATCCCCGAGATCCTTCTCTGCTGGTGGGGGGTGGCCTCCTCTCTTCCTTCACCTTCTTCCTCCTCCCCTCCCTGGTCCACTGCCCCCCACCCAACCCTCCAGTTGCCCTCCAGTGTTCTCCTCATCTTCAGCTTGCTCTCTAGGATGCTGAGAAGTGGGGGCCACAGGGGGAGGACCCCCGAGGTTCATCGGCCTCTGGGGTTGGGTGCTCTACCCAAGGAAAACACCTGCGCTCCTAGCTGAAGCAGCCCGCTGCCTCTGGCTGCTCGGGGACGCGGCTCCAGCGCTTTCGGCCTCTGCCCTCCGGGTCCATCAGAGGGCCTCTCTGCCAACTTGAGTGTGGGCCCATCTGAAAAACACCCCAAGCCCACCGGCTCCCCCACCTTCTCCATGCCTCTTGGCAGTGACATGCTTGAAACAGACGTCTACACTGCCATCTTTTCCCCCACTCTTGAACCTACTCCAAATGCTTTGTCCCAACTACTCCATCCCAACAGGCTGCCCTAACTCAAAGGCCACAGGCTGGGGGGGCTGAAGCCACAGACATTTGTTTCTGACAGTTCTGGAGGCTGGAAGACCAAGGTCAAGGTTCCAGGCCATCCGGGCGGGGGAGAGAGCTCTCCTGCGGGCTTCCAGGGGCCCCATGCTCGCATGGTGGAGACAGTGAGCGTGAGGTCTCAGCTGTCTCTTCTTACCAGGGCACTAACCCTATCAGATCAGGGTTGTACACATAGGACCTGATTTAACCTTAATTACTTCCCGAGGTTCTCTATCCAAACACGGGCGCAGTGGGGGGCAGGACTCCTGGGGGACATGACTCCGTCCTTAGCACCGCTCTTGCCAGGATCGTCGCCAGCCTCCACGCTGGCAAACCCAAGGGTCACTCAGACGCACCCTGCTGGACCTGTGGGCATGAGCACAGCCGGCGGCCCCTCCTCCTCGGGCCTCTGGGACTCAGCCTCCTGCTTCCCCCTCCCTCCCTCCCTCGCAGCTGCTTCTCTTCCTTTGTGGTTCCCTCTCCGTTTCCCCAGCCCATTACCCTCGCCACGGCCTGGCACTCAGCCCTGGCGTTTCCCTTTCTGTCTACACTCACTGCTGAGGCGGCCCCGTCACAGCACGGAGGCCCCCCCGCTGACAACGTCGTCTTGGCCTCTGGCCGGTCCTCAGCCCCGTCTGACTAGAGCTGCTCCTCACTCAGAGGCTTCAGAGGCGTCTTACACTCAACTTGCCTCCAACAAGCGCCCGCTTTCCTCCTCACCTCGCCGATCTGCTTTACCTGTGGAACATCGTGCCGGGGCCGCCAGCTCCAGACCATCCTATATCTCCGGGCAACGCTCACCACGCTCCCTCCCTCCCCTCTTCCCCTCACAGCACGGGTTCGACATGTGAGCGCATCCTTTTGGCTCCGTCCTCGGGATATTCACGGTCCCACCACCCCTTACCACGTGGCCTGACCCCTGTCGTGTTCCCCTGGAGGACCACAGCAGCCTCCGGGCACCCCGTGGGAGGCTAGTCACATCCATCCTCCCCCAAAGACGTCCACCTCCTCATCCGTCACCTGTGAACGTGTGACTTTATATAGCGAAAGGGACTTCGCAAATGAGATGACACGAAGGGCTCCGAGATGGGAGATCACCCTGGGTGGTCCAGCTGGGCCCACTGTCCCCACTGTCCTGCTGAGAGGCAGGAAGAAGGACCAAAGGGGGCTGAAGGCAGGAGGGGATGTGACAATGCTAGCAGAGGGAGAAAAGGGGGTGTCCTGTGGGGCCGTGAGCCAAAGAATGTGGGCAGCCTCTGGAAGCAGACTCTAGAACATTCTGGAAGAACACAGCCCTGCCAACACAGACCTCCAAAACGGTAGAAGAATAAGTGTGTGTTAAGTCACTAAGTTTGTGGTAATTTTTAACGTTTACAGCAGCTTCCCTTACATTAGGAAGCTAATATACACCCTTAATGTGGGCCACAGGACCTCACATGATCCAGCCCCTGTGACACCCTCTGGCTCATCTTCTCATTTTCTCTTCCCTTACCACCCTGTCCCCCTCCCGCCTCTGAGCCTTTGCAACTTGCTGTTCCTGCTCCCTCGGATGCCTTTTGCTCACTGATGCATCTGGCTAGTTCTGGCCAAATGGTGCCTTATCAGAACCTTTTCTTTTTTCTTTCTTTCTTTTTTTAAAAATGATTTATTTACTTATTTTAGAGAGAGAGCATATGCATGGCAGGGAGGGGTAGAGGGAGAGGGAGAGAGAGAATCTCAAGCAGACTTTCTGCTGAGTGTGGAGCCCCACGTGGGGCTTGATCCCTGGACCCTGAGATCATGACCTGAGCCGAAGTCAGGAGTTGGATACTTAACCAACTTAACCACCCAGGCGTCCGTATAAGGTTTTTCTGACCATGTCTATAAAATCGTGACTCCAATGCCCCGTGTCCTTCCATACATGTATCACTATGTACGTATGGTCCATATGCTGTATTATATATTTCTCTATTGTCTTCCACAAAAACATAAGCCCCATTTATATGTACTGCTTACCCTTGGTGCCCATAGTAAGTGTCTGCTGTTCTAAGCACTCTTGGATGGATGAATGAACGAGTGAATGAACACATTTTACAGATGGGGAGACTAAGACCATGGAAGGGGAATAAATCAAACACGGCATCTCCCACATCCCGCTGCCCCAAATTGCCTCTGCTGGGCAGCCCAGGGCACCTTTCAAAGGTTTATCCCTCAGGCACGGGTCTGTCCTGGTTCTTACCCACTCAGCTTCTGCTCCCTGGTCTATTAATGAATGAATGAATGCCTCCATTCATTTACTGGGGGCCTAGGCTAGAGGACCCGGAGGAGGGCTGCAGCAAGGAGAGACTGCAGGGGGGCGGGTGCTGGTAGGGTCAGGCTCTGCAGATCCTGGGGAGCACGGAGCACAGAGCCTGGCTCCAGGAGTGAGCTGGGGAAGCCGCAGAGCGTGTTTAGGGGGCAGAGGCCCGATCCAGTCCTCACCTTACACAGGATGCTCAGGGCTGCCCTGAGGATTGCAGGGGCCAAGGCAGAGGCAGAGAGGACCCTGCGGTGGTCTGGCCAGAGGCCAGAAGGTAGCGGGCTGCTGGCTGATGGGGCAGTGGGGTGATTGGAGATGGGATCCCGGCAGAAAGGACAAGACTCACTGAGAAGTAAAATGTGGGGTGGGGAGCAGGTGGGATTAAGGAAGAGGATTGAGAGGTTTGGGGAGAGTTCCTGAATGGGTGGGGGTGACGGTCCCTCCCAGAAGCCTGCTCCGCTGTCCCAAGCACAACAGGGAAAAGTCTAGGGCTCCAGTGCTCCAGCTAGGACTCTGGGACCCGGCCTCTCTCTCCTTGTGCTCTTTTCCCGTGTTGGCCTCATTCTCAGGCAGGCTGCCCCACACAGTGCCCGCGGGCAGCAGCAAGCTGAGGCTGCATCCCATCAGGATAGCAAACCCAACAGAAAGAGTTTTTTTCTAATATTCCCAGAACACAAGCCCTGGTGGGGGGGATGGGGGTCTTGTTGGCCAAGCTTGAACCGCATGCCCAAACCTGGCTGGACCCACGTGCTAGTCTTTGAGCCGTGTGGCTGGGGAGCTGGGGAGGGAATGGGACACCGTGGAGGGGCCGGATGGTGGGCAGGAGGACAGGAGATATCACTTGCCCTGTGCAGGCTGGTGTGCAGGGGATTTTCTGAGGGAAGGGCCCTGCATGGGGCTGGCTGGGGAGATAATGGCCAGCATCGTGCCTGGAGGATTTGTGGGTTGCGCCAGCTGCCTGCCTTCCGGGTCCTGATCCGGGCAGGCCTTTCCCTGCGCTCCTACACAGGCTGGCTCCAACCAGTGTGAATGGCCACCCTACTGGGCACCTGCCCTTCCCGGCCAGAGTGTCACGTCAAAAATTCCATGACTGATGCGTATCTACAGCCTCTGATGCTGCCTGGCAACATCAACGCTGAGACTGGGGTGCCCACCTGCTCTGGCCGTGGCCTCTGCTCGCAAGGTTACCTCCCCAGACCTCAGCTGACACCGCGCCTGCCTCCCGGTGAGTCAGGAAGATTGTGCTCAGCTCGGGCGGGGGACCTCTGAATCGGAACTCAGGCCCCCCCGCCCACATTTCCTGGGGAGCTGGCAAGGGACTGGAGGGGTCCGCTCAGCTTCTCTCTGGTCCTTGTGCCTTACTATCCACTCTGCTGGAGTCAGTCTCTGGCTCCTTGCTCGGCGGGGAGCCTGCTTCTCCCTCTGCCTTCCTCTGTTCCCCTTGCTATGTGTTCTCTTTCTGTCTCTCTGACAAAAAAAATCTTAGGGACGCCTGGGTGGCTCAGTTGGTTGGGCGGCTGCCTTCGGCTCAGGTCATGGTCCCAGCGTCCTGGGATCGAGTCCCATATCGAGCTCCTTGCTCTTTGGGGAGCCTGCTTCTCCCTCTGCCTCTACCTGCTGCTCTGCCTGCCTGTACTCTCTCTAGCTCTCTGACAAATAAATAAAATCTTAAAAAAAAAATCTTAAAAAAAAAAATAAGTCCAGCAGGAGAATGAGAGCCTTTCCTTACAGCTCCCTCTTTAACTGGGCCACTTCAGGTCACACGCTCGTTCCCAGTCCTCTGTGCCCACGAACGCTGATACTGACTGCCCGGGCCTGAGTCCCCTGCTCCCATCCCAGACAACAGGGGAGTGATGGGAAAGGTGAATTCCCATGGGACAGTCAGGGGGCCCTCCCAGTGCCTAGGGCTGACCCGGCCAGGGCAGGCGCCCCGCGCACACCGCTTCCTACCCCAGGAACAGAGCCTAAACCCCTTGGCTCTATGGGCTTTCACCAACGACACGGGCCACAGGTCCATTTAAAAATCATTTTATTATTAACATCATCTTCCCATTTAGCCAAGTGTCTGTCATGTATAAGGAATGTCGGTAAATATTCCATTTGAAGCTTCTTTGTACATATTTCCATCGATAAATAAACTCTGAATTCACATAAAAAAGTTAAACTTAAATAGCTCCTATTTCCTTCTCTTGTAACAGGCATATATTGGTGAAATAGAAACATTCTCACATCAGGCTTTGCTCTAAGTGAGGACAGGAATTCACACGGTGTAGTTATTGACAACAAAACCAAGAGATCGTCAGCTGGTGTCCTGGCTTGGACTAGGACTGAGGTGGGAAACGGAAAATTCACATTTGGTTTCCAGGCGGAGGTTGGGGCGGGGATGGTAGGGGGAGGAGAGTTTTCTTTACAGCTCTGATAAAAATAATCTGCTTTGCCACTGAATTTTACCTTTGAATATATTCGTCTACATTTGCTGATTAAGTCCATTATCATTTGACTTTAAAACGCAGATGTCGACTAACAAAATATGGCACATAATCCATTTTGAACAATGTCAGTAGGTTCAGAAACTATCACCGGGCTGGTCAGCACAAAAACAGAAATGCACGTGGAGAGAGCGATGGACCGGGGCTCGTTTGCTTAGCTCAGTGTGGCCAGTCGCACGCTCCTCCATGGCCTCGGTGCGGGGGGCGGGGGGGGGGCGGGGGCGGCGCCCTAGGGGGCGCCTGGGGGCCTTAGCGGCAGTGAGGCTGGCAGGCGCCTGCTCAGAGCACCCGGGGAATGATGGTGAAGGGCACGGCCGGGCTGCTGGCCTCCAGCTCCAGGGCCGTCAGGAAGCACTCAGTGGCCGCCGCGTCGTTGCCCTGGGCCTGCAGGACCTCGCCCAGCCCGTTCCAGACCTCGTGGGCTGTCGAGTTCACCTGCACTGCATCCCGGAGGATCTTCTCTGCTAGACTGTAGCGGCCCAGCTGATGAAGGATCAGAGCCTGCGGGCATCAGGGAGACAGAGAGACAGACAGTCAGAGGGACTCCGCAGCTCTAGGCTCTTACCGGTCCTTGAGCTCCTGCACGCTCCTGGGAGGCGGGCATGGATCTCCATCGGGCTGGGCACACATGGTAAGTTCAAGCCCTTCCTGTGCTTGGGGGCAATCGTTCAAAGAGTTGCTTGAACTACATATGAAGTGGCCTGTGTTTGGCCATTTTGAAAGATAAAAAACTGGCAATTTCACGTGGTTCAGGTGAGTACTTAATGCCCAGGAGTGAACCAGTCAGGATGGCCAGTCTGTACTGACCCCATGGGCTGCCACCCTGGGCATTCAGGCTGCTAACGGTTTTTCTTTTTTTTTTTTTCAAAGATTATTTATTTATTTATTTGACAGAGACACAGCGAGAATGGGAACACAAGCAGGGGAAGTGGGAGAGGGAGAAGCAGGCTTCCTGCTGAGCAGGGGGTCTGATGTGGGGCTTGATCCCAGGACCCCGGGATCATGACCTGAGCCAAAGGCAGATGCTTAACAACTGAGCCACCCAGGCACCCCGTTAATGGTTTTTCTAACCTAGAGAAACGTCATTTATGGCATCGCTGGCGGTCATGGTTACAACACAACTTTTTTTCATTGCTCGCAAGTCCCCCCACCACAAACAAGCCCCTGCCTTTACCGCACCCTGCTCACCTCAAGCACAGCTGTCGTCTTACGTAGTTTTATTTTATTTGTTTTAAAGACTGATTTTAGAGAGACAGAAAGAGAGAAAGAGCAGGAGCAGGGGGAGGGGCAGAGGGAGAGAGAGAATCTCAAGCATACTCCACGCGTCACGTGGAGCCTGATATGGGGCTCCATCTCACGACCCTGGGATCGTGACCTGGGCTGAAATCAAGAGTTAGACACTTGACTGAACCACCCAGGTGCCCCCATTTTACACAGTTTTAATTAGGATGCAGGTGTTGGTCCCCGAATATTTTGCCATAACCCTGTTTCTGAGTCATGCATCCCTATGACCGATGGGTTCACCCCCTTTCATCCAACGATGGACTTTCATTTACTCAGTCTCTCCCTTGCGGGGCCAACACTGAGGTCACACCCAGTCCCTTTGCTAAATCACACCAAGAAGAACATCTTTCCAGACAGCGCCCCTGCACCCTGACAGAATGCCGCATTTCAAAGCAGTGACGGGGAGAGAGGGTCAGCTGGCCCAGAAGAGACCCACGTAGGTTCCTGTCTCCCGAGATAGAGCAGGCAACTACTTAACAGAGTGGAATTGAACATGTCAATTCTCTGAAAGGATGACTTTCAGAGCTTTGAAGTGACAAAAACAAAACAAAACAAAAACCCAACACTCAAGTTCAACGAATCCAATTAAACTAAAAACTTCTGTTCAAAGAAAAAAAGTTCCGAAGTTAAAGAACTGTCTAGACAGTTGTGATTGCAGACGCACAGCAGTCCTCTAAAAGGTGCAAACAAAGACATGGAAAGTATGTAACCCCGACTGTTGGTAAAGAGACGCAGGTTCCCATAAGGAACGTTCTGTGCTTATGAGAGGCGGACTGTGCTGTCATGCTGATTTGAGAGCGGTGGGGGGGGCAGGGGACTGACCCCTGATGCTCTGCTTATGGCTCTAAGAGGGACACGACCCTGTGGGGATATAATCTGCACGGTACTTGGAGAACCTAAAAAGAGGCATATCCTCTGACCCAGTCAGGCCACTTTGGGGGAAATTTGCTCTAAAGGAAGAATCTCCAAATGGTTGTCAAGCTGGTTCCACGGAGCCCTGTCCACGGCTTCCGCGAGGGCGACCCAGGTGGAGTGCAAGGCCTGTGGCATCATAGCCAAGCAGAAGCAGGACCCCAGGGCAGGGTGTGACCCACGGAGGGCTACTCTCCATACCCCCAGCTCTGGGTCTCTGAACAGCCTCCCTGAGCGAGGAGAAGGAGGTCTCGGGCAGACAGAGGCTGTCCTCCCCTGGCCAGGGTGCGGCAGACCTCAGGGTCAGCTCTATTTTCTCTGGGAGGAAAATCAAATGGAAAATCAAAAGGAAACAGCATACCCTCCCTTATTAACATCTCTGCGTGCCTTAATCACGTCCATGCTGGAGCCCAGATCCTAAATTGGACCTGTCAGAGCGGAGGCTGTGGGCACAAGGGGGGTTCTCTTTCTGAGGGTGCAGGACAAGAACAGTGACCCGGAGTCAGTCCTTGCCATGAGGACTTCCCCTTGCCTTCTGAAATCTTCTCTCATCAGACTACAGGCCTTCCCGTTCTCCAGCGTGGACTGCTGGGTTTCAGCGGCCTTGCCCAGGGCGCTGAGGGCCAGGTGTGCACACACCCCCAGGGAGAGCCTCCCAGCTCTTTCTCCAGAGCTGCCCTTCCCCACCCATCTGTGGGCAGGCCAGGGAACTGTGTGCCGAGAGCAGGGACAGATGTCCAGCACAGACCTGGCTTCCTGGCCGGACGATGGATGGTGATAATAGAGGATACATCCCCATCTGGCTGCGAGGCCCGCTTCTGTTGCTGTGGACAAAGATCCCGCAGTCGAGGAGCGCCTATTACATGGTGGGGAAATCTCCCCACGCACTCCCCCATTTTGTGGGTGAGTCAACTACAGCTCCTCCAGGCTGAGTCCCCGGCCCCAGGCGCCAGGCCAGCTACTACGGAGCTAGGCTAGAACCCGCATATGCTAACTCTTAGGGCCTGCCTGAAATCCATTTCGGTGCAGAGTCCTGGCGGGGGAGGGAGGAGTATGTAGGCACCTCCATCTCCTGGAGGGGTGCTGTCCCCACTCTGGCCCTCCCTCAGACACACTTGGAGAGCTCGGTGCCCACTTCTCAATCATAGCGGCCGTGCAGAGAGAACAGGAGGACTTCGCTAGGAGGTGTGCAACAGGACGTGAGAGTCAACGAGCTCCCGCCTCTTTTCTTCCAGGGGAGGTCATCAGCTTGAGCTCACTCTAGAACCTTCCCATTCAACCAAAAGAGAAGTAATAGGAGGGAGGGGGTTCTGGGCGGTGGCAGGAGCAGAGGCATGACATTGCCCTATCCCACTCCTTTGAGGTGTGACTATGTCCCTGCATCACCTTATTGAATACACACAATCCTTTTCTGAGTGGCCCTACCACCCACTGGGTGTGCTGGGCAAAAGGGTGATGAGGGACAAGCCCCCTGGGGAGATGGAAAGAGGCATCCCTGTTTTCTTGGCTGCAGGCTGAGAACAGAATTTAGGTCCTGCTAGGCTCTGCCGCAAAGCCAGCCCTGCACTCTTTTCCTCCTCTATAAGGAGTGTTTTCTCCCCATCAGGTCTGATGCTAGGCTAGGCGTACTTGGCTCAGCTCACATTCCCACTGCTTTAGAGACAAAGAGACAAGGTTCAGCAGACCAAGGATCTTGGCCAAGGTCACAGGGCCAATGCATATGGAGCTGCAGGCCAGCCTAGGCCTGCCTGAGGCCAAAACCCCCGTGCTCCCCTCTACAACTTCCTACCCAATCACCGGCTCACTGCTGCCTCTGTCCCTTTAAGAGAGAAGCCCAGAGCCCCTGGGGCACTAACCCAGTTACATCTGAGCAACAGCAAATGGGCATCTGCTGGGTAGGTCTTCGCTTTCATTTCTCCAACTATGGATCACTGGCTCTGCTCCTCCCCATGCTTGCGACCCAGGCATGGTTCCTCTCCAGCGGATGCTTGAGAACATCCTGCATATTCACTCAAGGACTAGGAGGGCTCCTTGTCTCCCTTTGGTGGCCCACAGCCAGGCTGTGATCCTGAGGCTTGGGATGGATGTAGGTGCCAAAGGACTGCAGGGTTTTGTTAGCCAGAAAATGGACCAATGGCAGGTGGAGACCCAGGAGGGCCAAGGTCTGGGCCTAGCAAAACCCAGAGGTCATCAGTCTCAGCAGCAATGACCTGCCCCACCCTGCTGGAGTGGGGACAAGGACACCTGCCTTTTTGCTGGGAATTCGGTGTAGAACATGGCAGGTTGCTGAATTTGGCTAAAGCTTATCCTGGGGGCTCCAGGGTATACAGCAGGGGCCAAGCCTACCCACCTGAAAAATGTCTGCAGAGAACCAGCCCATGGGCTAATCTGACTTAGCACCCTCCATACTGGGCAGCTGGGGATCTTTATGTTCTCTAGGGTTCTAGGGTTCCCATGGGCTTGGAAATTTCCAGCCCATATACCTGGACTTATATTTCTAATGTAGGAACAGGCTACCCTTTCCAGATGACCTTGAAACTTCCTGAGCAATCTGTTTAGTGGAATTAATTCCTAAAGCTGGAGCTGCTCAGGGAGACATCAGACGCTTGCCAGGGGCTGCCAGCTCAGTCTTGGCAAGGGAATGAAAAATCAGCCTCTGCCCAGTGCCCCAGCAAGCAAGAGCCGCTCAGAAATCAGTCACATAATGGGATCAACCAGGACAAGCTCCGGCTGGGGTCTGAGCCATTGCTGGCAGGTTGGCTAGAGGTGGGCTGGGACCTGGCTGTCAGCCCCCCCCCCCCCCCCCCCCCCCCCCCGCCGACCAAGCCCCAGTGAGCTGGGAGAGGCCCTCTTTGGCTTTGTGGTGCTCTTATGCACTAGAACCCTGACACCTAAAAAAAAAAAAAAAAAAAAGAATCCTGACACCTTTTCCAATTCTATGCGCCCTGCTCCCTCTCTTCTCCAACTATCAAAGGCCTGACTCCTGAGGCTGGCATTTGACTATTCTTACCCCTGGCTGGATCTTACTCTTAGTATAGACCCCAGAAAGCCCATGCATTTCTTTTCTTTTCTTTTGTAACAGTATTCATTGTTTTTGCACCACACCCAGTGCTCCATGCAATCCGTGCCCTCCCTAATACCCAACACCTGGCTCCCCAACCTCCCATCCCCCACCCCTTCAAAACCCTCAGGTTGTTTTTCAGAGTCCATAGTCTCTCATGGTTCACCTCCCCTTCCAATTTCCCTCAACTCCCTTCTCCTTTCTGCAGGATGCACCCCCCAGCCCCCTTCCACCTCTCTGATGTCACCATTCCTGGTCTGTCTAGCCCCTCCTGCTGGAGCGCTAGACCATCTGTTCAAAGCCCTATTGATTGCCATTCCCTCAAGATCCCAGGCCACACTGCACCTCCCCCGCCCCGACCTTAGGCAAGACTACCCAGAGGCATGGGTGTGGCTCCCAGCCCCCAGGCTGAAAGGAAACAGAGATTTCCAGGACTGACATATTTAAAGACCAGAATAACCCACCTTCTCCCCCATATCAAAATCCCAAACCCCACTGTGTTCAGAATCCCGGCCACATAATGGGAATACAGAGGAGGCCAAGGAGCAAGGCTGCTCTCGAAGCTTGGGGTCCCGTGCAAATCCTAACGAGACCGGGCGACGATGGCTGCATGCCAGGTGCTGGGCTGTGCCGAAGACCTAAGACCCTTGACGCAGTGAGTGGCCTAGCTGAGACGTGAACTCGCATGGTTCATGCCTGCTCCTCACACCAGACCCTGTTTCCTTCCCCGGGAGAGGTTGTGCAAACAGACTCCCCTCCTTCTCCACCCTGGCGTTCCTGAACCCCTACAGGTGAGGAGCCAGCAGGGCTGGCCTTCCTGGAAGAGGGGAGCCACCCACAGGTATCTTATTTGTCCCTTTGGACACAAATGAAGACAGCCTCCCAAGCTGGTGATTATTATAATCAGGTGTTCTGTACAAACGAGATCTTGGTGCTGTACCAAATTGGAAGTAAGGGAGGAAATTAAACCTGTTATTTCAAAAGAGAAAAAATGGACTTGGCTAATTTGAGGACAATTAGCCTCTTCCTCACTCATGTTGTGCGTGTGTGTGTGTGTGTGTGTGTGTGTGAGATAATTGATGCCTGAGGACTGAAGACCTTGCCACATGCCGTGGACAGGCTTCCTGCTCCAGCCCTGGGTCTGGCGACCCATAGCAAAGGCTGCAGGACCAAAGCCCCCCTGGGAGATTTCAGGTGTCCCAGTGGTGCTCTGCGCAAGTGCCAACTCAGCCCTTGGCTGGGCTCAAGGGCATGTCTCGGACCACCGCTGGTCCCTGGAGGGGGATGGGCACTGAGAGATAACGTCCCTGCAAGGAAGCGTCCTTCCCAATGTCGAGCTGCCGCTGAAAAGCAGTCTTGCAACTCAGCTCTAGCTGGGGGTCAGGCAGCGGTCTGGTTGTGGCTCTCACATTTCCCCAGGTGGGATGTTCCAGAAATCAAACCCTGGGCAGCAGGGTGGGGATGGGTGACTCCCTCGTGCTTGCCCTGCCTCATGGGGCTCCTGCTGCGGACCCCACCTATGGGCGCCCTTCTTGGCTTCTGGAGCGGAGGCCAGCAGCTGCCCTTGCCGTGGCAGAGCTGGCCTGGGTTTTGCAGAGGCCGTTGGACCTACCAAGGCTGGGGTGGGGGAGGTCGTCCCCCTTGGTGGGACTTCTGTTGTTAGGACCCTGGAACTGTGATGGCAGCTAAAGCAAAGCCCATTTCCCCAGCCTGTCACCCTTTGGGACAATGACAGCGCTGCCGGGCTGGCTGCAGCCTGGGCATGGCTGTGCTGGCCAGAGATGGCTCGTTGCTGGGGGATCAGGACCCAGGTGAGGGGTTCGAAAGATCTCCGCAGGCTCTGGCAAGGGCCAGAGGATCCACCCAGCACAGGGGAAAGGCCTGGCACTCTCTTAGAGAGTGCGGAGTGGAGGTTAAGAGTGTGGCCTGAGGCTCCCTGGGGCGGGGTGTGCACCAGCTCCACCAGTGACTTGGACGACTTCTGGGTCCCAGACACTTTGTCTGTCTAACGGGAACAACTTCCAACTCACAGGACAGTTGTGAGGCCCAAATGGCAGCAAGTTCGTAAAGTGCTCAGTAAACCTCCGGTGAAGGGTCACCTTGATCGGCAGGATGACCATCACCATCACCCTTACCGACTGAGGGGAGGGGAGGCCCTTCTGGGATGCCCGCGGTTGCAAGACCCTTCACTGCCAGCCCCATGTCCCTCTGGATAGTTCTCGGTAAGAGCAAAGACCATATGATTTGTCCTTGCACGTGCAGCCCCCAGAGTGGGGGTGGCACAGAGGAGGTTCTTGGTGCGCATCTGGTGAACTGACGGAAAGACAGACAAGTGGAGGTGTGGGACACCGTGTGAGGGTGGGGAGGACAGAGGTGGGCATGACTTCTTGCCAGTGCTCTCAACTAGCGTGCACAGAAGTCCTGGCCTCAGGTCACCCCGTCCACACCGCCATCAGAGCCCATGCACCGGAGCCTCCTCTGCCTTCCCGGGACATGAGCGAGGCAGCTATCTGGGGGAGGGGAGCAGCCCCGCGGGGGAAGGTGCTCTGCTCCCAGTTGTTGCCACGGCCTCCCCCCAGGTACTTGGCCCTGCACCACAGATCTGACGCTGCTTCTGAAGAAAACCCCAGAACCCTCTGCAGACTCTCCTGACTCTCTGGTTGGACACTCTGGCACAGATGAGGAAACAGAGGGCCAGAGAGGAAATGAGCCTCGCATAAGGTCGGAATAGGGCTAGATCCTTGAAGCGGCCAAGGAGGGGGCCTGGTGTGGTGCCTGGCACGAGGCATGGCCCCGAGTCTGTGACCCCACGTTCCGTGCTCTGACTCGGCCCTCAGCCCTCGGGCCCCCGAGACGGAACAGGGGCCCCCTGTGGGCTCCCACTCCTCCCCAGACGTTGTGGGTGGGTGGGACTGGCGTGTGCGTTAGCTGAAGCCGAAGCATCACTGAGGAAACCAGCACGCTAGCCCCTGAGTCTTGTCAGGATTTGCCTTTTCCTTCCTGAGGATGCAGCCCGTCAGACCGGGCCCGGGGGTAGCGGCTGTGCTCTCAGAGCGATTTTCCTGTCAAACCAGAATATAAATAGCCTGCCAGGCAGGGCCGCCCTGAGAAGGCCACGGGAGACGAGGGCTCTGCAGAGACCTTCCTGGAGCCGAGGCGGGAAGGCCAGGTGAGGGGCTGCCCGCTGCCTCCCTTCCCCGGGCGTGGCCCTTTCTTCCCTGTGAGGATCAAAGGCACTGATAGTTCCCAGCACTGGCATTCTGTGGGCGCAGCCGAGGGGGCAGCGGGAGCCCCGCCCTGCTTCCCAACAATGCCTCCAAAAGGAGCTGAAAACGCACTAGGATGGGGTGGGGGCGGGGTTCAGCTTCTCTACCTGGGTTCCGGCAGCTCTGGCGGAGGTCAGGTCTATACCGGGCTCTGTTTTATGTTTCCTTTCTGTGTGTTTTGAGCGCTCAGAAATGCACACTGCCTTGCCAGGGGGCTGAGTGTGTGTGTCCTGGCCAGCGATGCTGGCCTTGGAAGGGCCTGCCTAACCAGGCCAGGAGCTCCAAAGGGTTCAGATGCTAGGTATCCTGGGGGACGCCAAGGTCATCACCGTCCCTAGAGCCCTTACACACGTCTGCCTGTCGAACCTCTGGAGCCGGGGGCGGGGGGGGTGTGGCCTTGCACACTACAACTCAGCCCTCTTTGCTCAGTCAGTCAAGAGCGACTTGGGGGCGCCCTGGAGAAGGGCCTCCTGGAGGGTCAGCGGGTTAGAAACCTGGAGTAAGGACTGGTATGGAGTTGGTCTTTTCGTTTTGGCCATTTTACTTTGTTCTGGCTCCGTTTCCACAAAGGCCAAGGCCAATTATTCCCGGCAACCTCACGCCCATCTAACCACAGAGAGCAGGCTCACGTGTGGCGGCCACGGCCATCAGCTGGGTTCCAGGTCCCGTCCACCTCACCTGGCCCTCATGCAGGGACAGAACATTCATGAGACCACTTAACCTTTCGAGCAAGGGGCCATGACATCCTGTACCAGGGACTCGGACTGAAGAGCAGGAAGGAACAGGCCGAGGGACAAAGAGGAGAGGGAGACGCGGGCTGAGCAGCTCCTGGGAAAGGGCCAGTGGTTGGACAGGCTGCACTGAGAAGGGACTCTTTGTGACGAGGAGAGCGGAAGCCAGGTCCCCACGGTAGCTGGCCCTGCTCCAGCTGTGGTGGGGCCAGAGGTGGGCACTATAGCAACATGTTCTCCAGTCTGCAGCTGGGCAGGCCTGGGGGCGGGGGGCAGGGTTCTGAGCGCTGAACAGACACCCCCTGGAGGCCTTCCCTTGCGGCATGCTGTGAATTGGAGCTAAGGATTCTAGAAGGGGGGGAGGCAAAGACCCCAGCCCTTCTCTTCCCTCCACCCAGGGAACAACCAGACATGCCTGAGAGGCTGTCCGCATCTTTGTTCACTCAGGATATCTGATGGCTGTGGGAGGCTGTGCTCCCACGGGGCCCCTTTTCCAGGTCAAATGCTTTATTTGAAGAAATGTGCCTTCTGGAGACCAGGCCTTTCTAGCATTGAACTCAACTCAGAAGGAAACAAAACTCAATTTTCCCCAAACCTCTTATTTTTCTAAGCCAGCAGCCAACCATCCATGGAAGCAAAGCTCCTCGGGGTGAGGAGGGGGCTTGGGCCTCTGCTTTATGACGCACGAGCTCCTGCTGCAGTCTCTGACTGGCAGCCTCCCACTGTGGCTTACTCCCTCCAGTGACGGGGAGCTCACCACTACCCCGGGCAGCCCACACCATTAGTAGGCAGTATGAGCTGTCAGTTAAAAATGTGAAGCCCTAATTAGGCTTTTTGTCTAATTCCCACTCTGATATTCATTGAGTCCTCTGGAGTCATGTGGAAAAGGTCCCCTCCCCTCTCCTTTTCACCAGACAGTCCTTCAGCATCTGAAGAAAGCTTCTAGAATCACACACACGCATGCACACACACGCACACGCAGTCCAGGGCATTAGAGGAACGGTAAACACAGGCCCCCCTTGTCCCCCTACCTCACTGAACTCTGCCACTGAGCACAGCCCCTGAAGGATGAGCCATCAGGCTCCAAGACAATGTGAGTGTGGCTTTTCCTTTTCATAAAGCGTGTGACTGGCAGCATCTTTTCAAAGGCTTCTCTCCTCCAGAATGGTTAGGAATATTCTGGAGAAGCTGATTCTGCAAATAGCAGCGCGACAGGCTGTCAGGCAGGAAACATGCCAGCAGTAAGAAATGGGGGCAGTGTGGCCGTAAGCCAAAGGGCCTGCCCAGCCTCGCATGGATTTCACGCAGAAATCCCAATTTGGCCCCAAATTTCCTCCGGCCTCATTTCTTTGAAACTGGGTACTTCAGTGTTGGTGCCAAAATATCCACGTGCTGCAGCGGCTTGTAGAGGACACTAGCTGGGGATCACTGGGACCTTGAGGGAGGGACACAGCCAGCCTGCCAGCAGCTTCTAAGCACCAACGACCCCCAGCCTGGCCCTGCTGCGGAAACACGTCCGGGGCGCGGTTGGGGTGGCCGAGAGGAGTGCAGGAGTATTCCCCAGAGGGCCGGCACTCCACCCAGACCACGGACTGGGCTCAGGAGCAGCACCTGGGTTCCAGGCTGCATGGGTCTGTTCTGTTGACTATAACCACAAGTGCTTCTGGCTCTTTCCTCCCTTCTGTAAACTTCACAAGCACCTGTGGATGTTCCGGCCCCAGTATGCTGAGGGCTGGGAGCTCAGTGGCCACGGACTGTCACTCGTCTTGTGCCCTGCCCTCTCTGAGCCAGGCAGGGCTGAGTGCCCCTGTGGAGGCCCAGCATCTAGAACAGAGGAAGGCCTGCTGGATGGAGGAGGAGGAAGGACATCCCAAAAGACATAAAACGCATAAAACGCCCTTTTCTTAACAAATGAGAAAACTGGAGCTCAGAGTCGGGGTGGCTGGCTCACGACCACATAGCTACTCCAGCCTCTAAAAGCTTCGTGTGGACCAGCCTGTGGGCAGTCACAGCTGCGAAGGGCCTTACTGATGACAGAGACATGAGAAAAGTGTCCTGGGCGGGCAAGCACCCGGCTTGGTCACCCAGCCAGGGGGAGGCCAAGTTGGGTCTTGGGTTCCAGAGATCCAGCTCAGGGCTCCTTCTCCAGGTCAGGGGACCAGGGTCTCTGGAGGGTGGTAGGCATTTAGGGGACCAAGAGACACATTCTAAGACGACTTCTTAGGGTTAGCTGGCTCTGGGCGGAGCTGTCCAGGGAGCAATCCTCTTTGGGGGAGAAGTTCTGGGGATGTGACTTTCCTGTCCAGTTCTGTCAGCCTGCCTGGGCTCTGCAGGTCCCTCTCCAAGGGGTGGCTGCCGTATTCCAGTGGGGTTAGACTAGGGTCTCTCGAGACCCAGGTGAGCACCATGGGACATAGCTTGAGAGGGGCTGATAGGGCTGCTCACAGCTGTATGACGGGAACAACGCCCACCCTATCCAGAACCCTTTGCTGGCAGCCCGAATGGTAGCCCCCCCCAGCAGTCCCTCCAAGTCTGGACCCTGCTGTGCGGAGCAGGACACCCCAGCTCCCTTCCATTCGGCCTGCTCTGCTCATCCTACAACCACCCCTTCTGTAACGCCTGCCGGCCCTGATACCATTTAGGAAACTGGTCACCCTCCAAATCAGAGATGGGGTACCCTGTGCCCTCAGCAGTCACCCCCACCCTAACTAGAACCCACTATCTAGCACTCTGACTCCCTTTCTTTACTTGCCCTTTGGAACGAATGGTGTGGAGGTTTTGTTAGTCAGGAAAAACAATGTTGGAGCCCCTGACGGACTTCAGCATTGTAAAGGCTAAGGCATCTGCCTCCTCCTTGGAAACATCTTGAAGGCAGCCTTGGAGCTGCTCCCTCTGGGTCCCAATCACAGTCCCCACCCCTAGCCCTGGGGGGTGAATCACTTTGATCTACATGCTAATGCCCTGCGGCCAAACACTGCTTCAGGCAGGCCCTTGGAGACCAGGCCAAGGGCAACGGGGAATCCCCATATCTGGTAGGGTGAGCTCTCTTCACCTCTCCATGGCAGCCCCGGGCAAGGCTCACACAAATTCCACGAACACAGCACAGAAACCCTGGCATCAGCGCCTCTACAGGTCTGCACAGCTCACTGACCTAAGTGAAGAAACGTCAGACCAGGCCGGTCCCGCACACTATGAAAGGACACCAGCGAGAAGGTCTGCCTCTATGCAGCTCTGGCTGAGCACTCTGGTGAGGGCTGAGAAGGGGACAGGAGAAGCCCTGGGGTCCCCAGAAACATACAGGGATGTTGGGCATTCTCCTTACTCTGACGCTTGGGACAGTTCTTGGTAAAATTCCAGATGATTCTCCACCTGCCCTCCCCCTAATTTGCCATTTAAACTGCACGCCCACTGTTGCAGTATTAGCTCCCAGGCTCCATGTGGACGTGAGTATTAGCTAAGTCTACTTCGATGAGAGAGAGCCACAGCTGGCCCTGGTGCTGTGGGACCGGCCACATCCCAGCCAGCATCTTCTGTGGGTGCAAACATGGCTCCCCTCGCTCGTACTTTTCCATTGGTAATGGGCAAGAGACTCCTGTTGACTTATTTCTACATCTCCCAGGCTGACTTATTTATTTATTTTTGTCTACTTTCCCCAGCAACAAGTCAGGCAGGGACAAAGGCACAGGGCGGCCGGGAAGTCAGCGCCTCCCCATGGTGGAAAGTTTGAGCTAATCACTCCCTGGAGGCCGAGGCCCAGCCTTCCAACCCTCTGGGGAGGCTGCTGCTTCCCCAGGTGGGCTTGGGAGGATGGCGCTCCACCCCAGGCCTGTGCGGCCCAGCCAGTGAGGTGTGGGCCACGGGGAAGCTCTGAGCGAACTTCAGGCCCAGCTTTGCCCCGGGGTCCTGGGACCCTGGCTTCCACAGGTGAGAAGGGCAGCGCAGGCAGATGATTAGTTCCCCGTGAGGTGATGGAGATGGGTGGGCGCAGAGGGAGAGACGACCCAGAGCTCTGGTGGGGCACGTGTCTGACAGGCCCCAGCTGGAGGTTCTCTACCCTCTGGAAAATAGCCACACATGTTCCCCCCCCAGAGCCGAGCTGAGGGCTTGCTGGGAGCCAGAGCTCCGGGCCAGAGCGTGGGAGAGTCCTAGAAACCCCTGCCCCATTCCTGAGGTCCGGGGCTAGGTGTCCTTCCCAGCGACCCTGACAGACCCTCATCAGGCCTGGCGGGGGGGGGGGGGCAAGGGGAATGTGTCATGCCTTTCACTGGGGTGTCACTGCACTTGTTTCTGACCACTTATCACCAAACATGGCAAAAGCCTGTCCAGTTATTCCCACGGAGAAGTCCTGGCCCTCCCGAGGGCAGGAGCACAGGCTGGGGGGCATCCTGCCCGGTGGTGGGGAGCGCACCTGCTCCATGGCCCAGCCCCACTCTGTGGCCCAGCCCCAAGCACCCAGCTTGGGCAGGAGCTTCTCTCTGCCTCACTTTTCCAGCGTGGAACACAAAGCGGTGGAGCACATGCTCGAGACGACAGTTCTAGGGTTTGGTAAAATCTTTCTCCACCAAGTAGTTTGGGGGTCACCTACTGCACCTCTGGTTTCAGAACTTGAGCGTCAACTAGAGAAACAAGCAGAAAACGCTATAGGGCAGCATCTCTTTCTGCAGCCTGTGGGGAAGACTGCTCACAGCATGCCAGGAAGGGACAGGGTGGGGGGCCCTCCTGGAGGAGGGTAGGCTGACACAGGCCGGGTAGCGGCCCTGGGATCCCGGCTTCCCTTGGCACTGAGTTGGCCGGGCTGAGCATTGTGGGGCACTGGGCCATGCCCTGTGGCTTCTGACACTTGAACGGCAGCCATGGCTGAAAACACCTTGACCCAGTGTGGACAAGTGTCAGAAGATGGGCTCACTGGCAGTACCGGAAGACCACTGGATTTACAGGAAACCCTGAAAACTCAAGAAGCCAGCAGTGCAGAGGGAAAAGGCTATCAGCTGCTGGACTGTGGCAGGTCCTTGGGGACTCTTTTGCATAACCTGTATGGTCCTTGGAACCCAGTGGACACTCATTGATGACAGCAGCATGGGTGTCCTCTCCCAGCCATGAGCCTGTTGCCCCCCCGCCTGTCCAGGCCTGGGTCCACCAGAAGGGCCTGAAAACCTCGCTCGGCCACTGTGCCAGCTTGTAGCTCTGGGCCAGGTGCACCTCTGTCTGGATGGTGGGGTGACAGGTGCGCTCCTCAGCTGGGCCGGCCAGCAAGGCTGCCAGACCCCAGCCCTGAAGGCCACCTGGGGACTCAGGCTCATCTGGGCTCCACAAGCAGCCGCGAGGATGACACAGAGCCAGGGTGCGCCCCAGGTCTGAGCGTTCAACAGGCTCTGCTAGGGGACCCCAACCCCCCCCCCCCCGGCCCTGCCCCGGCAACGCCATGCCACCGCTGTAGACAAACAGTTCTCTTGACGATGCACTGGGACACAGACGCTGCTGATTCACTACCTGCCACGGGGGACGCGGTCACTTTGGCAAGCGCCTTCCCCATCCCTGCCAGGGTCTGGCACCAGCTCTTTTTTCCACGTTGAAACAGAAACAAACAAAAATGATAAGATAATTCTGATGGAGAGAGGACTGCAATGGATAAGCCTTGGAAAAATTTTTTCCACAAATGACAAGACAACCTAACAACACGGAATGCAGGCAGCAAGGCAGGGCACAGGACTCGCTGGGCAGTGCTCCTGCTCTGCCCTGACTGCCTCCCATTCCGATCCTCATGGCATTCCTGGTGCACCAGAGCCGAGGGAAGCTACCATCGAGTGAGAGAAGAAAACAGGCAGTTTGCTCAGAAATGGGGAATTTTACTCCTGGGTCTTTGCCAAGATTTTCTCCCTGGGGGCCCCCTAGACCTTGTCCCTGGACTGGAACAGTGACAATGGCAGACGGGCTGGGGACTTGCGGGGAGGCGCTGCCGGCAGGGAACCGCATGGCTGCTGTGGAAATGGGACAGGGACTCAGCCTGGCACTTTCTTTTCCAACACAATTGAGCTCTTATCACTGGCCACTTCAATATGGAACAAATCTGCATCAAGATTAGAGTCATTTCCTCCGAAATCCCCCAGCAGCCCTAACGGGAAGCGCACAGGGATGTGCCCACTCCCCCAGACGGAGGCTCTCCGGGCTGAGTGAACACGCACTGGCCACCTGCTCTTGGGTGGGCCTGGCCAGTGAGGAGCATCGAGCCTCCTCCCAAGCCACAGGCCCACGCACAGAGCTCCAGACCCATCCGAGAGGACCTGGAAACCGTTAGCAACAGCAAGTATGGCTCCCGAGGGGCAGCACGTGGGCCTTCCATGCTGCACGGATTTAGGAAAGGGTAACGCTAAACGCTGCTCCCTGGGGTCCACAGACGTGGCTGCTTGCGGCCGGAGGTGACCTGCTCAGGGGCTGCGGCTGCCAAACAGCTGAGGGGATGAGGCCTCAGCCTCCCTGTACCCCACCTGGGCGCCCCCGGCTCTCCGTACTGCCCTCTCCTTATCTCAACGAGTGAGGAAGAGTAGAACCGTGGGGAGGCCCAATGTCCGTCCCCGCGGCCTATGGGGGACCTCTTCACTTCACCCGTGATTCTCGCCGCCACACAGTTTGGGAAGAGGAAGGCCGAGAAGACCGGCGGCTGCTGGGTGGACCTGATGCTCCAGGCAGGTGCTTGGAACCGTGTTCGACCTTGGCGACAGTTCTGTTAGGGTGGAATTTCCACTTTTGAGTGACAGAGGTTAAATAACATGTCCCAAGTCATACACATTTCCAACGAATGAATGCATGGTAGAGCTAGCATTCCAATGTAGATCTTTTTGTTTCAAACCACGGCCCCCTTCCTGCCACCTGCCCGGGCAATTCTGTGTCTCGCTCTTTCTCCCCGAGCCTCCGCTCGGCTGTTCTGTCTCTATCTAGATGGACAAGGTGAGCTCCACTGTGTCTGTGCCACGAGCACCCTCCACCCTGGAAGTCCTGAGTCAGGGACACTGGTGTTCTCCTCTGCTGATACCCTCTTGCTCCCCCTCCTCTGCGTCCTCTTTCCCTCTTGAAACCATCTAGATCTGTGAGTCCAGTGTCGTTCTGGTATATTGGCTCTCTGAAAGAAAAGAAAAGGCCCTGATGTGGAGTGCTTGCCAGTTTCCATGGTATAAATACTCCCGCCATGGCTGCTTTCGAGCTCCCCATGACGTCACTGCAGGCAGGGCTGGGTAAAGAGGAGCAGAGCGGGCTTGCCGGCACTGCGCACCGCCTGCACCTGCTAATGGGCGGGAGCTGCCGAAGGCCAAGGCACAGCGGCGGGAGGACCACAGACGATGCAAGGGACGCTGGTGCAATACAATCCACCCAGTTTGTTGGCCAAAGCTACCTTGACGGCTGGGGGTGGGGCAGGGAGCAGCACAAAAGCTCTTCAGGGTAAAAGGAGGCAGACGGGGAGAAAAGAGAGATGTTTCCTTCTGTGATGGAGTGGGTTGACTTGGGGAAAGCTGAAGGCATCTTGGAACCACGCTCTCAGAACACCTCCGACATCCGGGAAAATGGGGCTGGGGGCTTTGTCTTCTCCCAGTTAGTCTCCAAAATAATCATTCAGCAACACAGCGCTTTGAGCCTACTTTCCCTAAAGCCAATTTTCTTGTCAACTGGGCTGCGTCCCGTGTCATCCTTGCTGGTGGGTGTGTAGGCGTTGGTGCCGTGGTAGGGGGTGGCTGGAGGGGGCTGCTGTCGGCAAGAAGGATGGGGCTGTAGCCGGCTTTCTTTAATCATTCCACAGGCAGAAGCAGATGTGTCACCTCTGTGCAAGATGCCAGGCAGCAGGTAAAGAATTTAACAGCTTGTGGGAGTTCTAATTAGATTGCCAATTATAACTCCATTGACCTGCCTGGCTTTGAAAGGCCTGGAAAAAAAATGCATGTTGTCCTTAGGAAGAGGCAGATTCTGCTTCTAGTTTGTTCTGGGAGATCCCTGCGGGGATGGCTTGCTTGCACTTTGGTTCTAGCCCCATGCCTCTGTCTGGACTCCTGCTGTCCTAATGCAGAGGATGAGAGAAAATCTGCGGGGACTCGGATCCCTACAGGCAAGGGACCAGTTTCTGCACTAGGCATGCTTTGCTCCTTTATTTGTGAAGAAAGACTCAGCATTGTGTGCCACAGGCTCCCCGGAGGGTGGGCCAGCAGTTTCTGCTTCCTTTGGAAGGACATCAGCCAGCATTGCAATTAATGGATCTAATCAAGACTGACATCTTGGGGTGCCTGCGTGGCTCAGTCAGTTAAGCAGCTGCCTTTGGCTCAGGTCATGATCTCAGGGTTCTGGGATCGAGCCCCACAAGGGGCTCCCTGCTCAGCAGGAATCATGCTTCTCTCTCTCCTCCCCACTTCTGCTCTCTCTCACTCGCGCGCACGCTCTCTCTCTCTCTCTCAAATAAATAAATCTTAAAAAAAAAAATAAGGCTGATCTCTTGGCAAGGGCAGATTCCAGGCTATGTGTGTGTGTGTCCAAGATTACTTGCAAGAAAGGCCACTGTTGTCATCAGCCTGGGTCACCCCCCTCCCCAGGGGCGCTGGCACCTGGCAGGAGAATCAGGTCCCCAACAGACATGACAGGGGATGTTACACATTCCTCTGAGGAACTATGGCAAGCATTCACTGTTAGACACTATGAGAGCCCTGGCTCACACAGGGGATCACATCTGATTCTCCCATCATCATTCCTCGTCACGGAGGAAGATACTGAGGCCCAGAGGAGCTCAAGGCCCTCAGCTCCTCCATGTGGAAGTTGTGACTATAATTCAAGTCACTCCCATCTCCCACACTTATCACAGTGATCTCGCTGACTGGGACCCTTCCTCTGCACGGTGGCTTCAAGGAATCCTTTAAACCACTGTGGGACACAGGGCTGGCCACAACCCTGAGCTGAGAGCAGACTGGGACTGTGGGAACAGGAGGACTTGTGCATCTGGCAGGGCCAGGCCCAAATGCCAGCTACGGTTTGGATGAGCTGAGTGGACGGGAAAACTCAATGACCAGAATGTTCCTTTCCTCATTAGCCAAATTTCTCTCTTGTTCCACAAATGTTGGTGCTTCTTGGGTTTCGCCCTTGGCCCTCTTTCTTTCTTCGTCTCTGATTCACAGCCCAGCTGGGAATGGGTCTCATGTCCCTCATCGCTTCAGCTGTCCCCTCCAGGCCACCACGGCTTCCTAACCATGGCCCCTGCCCTGGAAATGCCTCCAGACCCAGCCAGCCACAGGCCAGGCCTGCATCCTCCTTCCCATAGTTGCTCCTCCTGTGTCTCCTCGTGTCGGGGAGGTCGTCTTAGCCACCAGGGACATGACCCAGGTGTCTGAGAACCAGACAAGAACCTTCCAGTTCCTCCCCGAGCCTTACTGAATCTACTTTCTCAATATCTCTTATCCCGGACTGTTGAGATGTTACTAGCAGAGTCCTTCATGTCTCTTAGCCTCTGCCTAACTTAGCCTCCCTGGCTTTTAGAATGATGGCTCCAAAATGCAAACCCGATCACGTCACTTTCTTTGTTTTAACCTCTTTTAATCTTGAAACATTTCAAGCATGCGGAAAATCAGAAAGGCTAATGTCATGAACATCTATATACCTACCACCTAAATTTAACAAGTGTTAACTTTTTTCACACTTGCTTTATCTATTCTGGGGGCAAGAATTGGTTTTTTTAATTATAGGCATTGTGACACTTCATCCCTAAATAGTTCAGAAGGAAGCTCTGAAAAATAAGGATGTTTCCTTATGGAACCACCTCTACCAAAATCAATAGTACGTCCTCGCCATCATCTACTGCCTGGCCCGAACTGTCCCATATGGATCTCCAAGGGCTTGTTTGTTTATTATGTATTCAAGCTCCATCTGTCGCCAACCTGTGGCAGAGCCCACATCTCTGCCCAGCTGCTAAAGCCTGGCCCCCAGGTCACACCTATGGTGGAGCCGTGTTTGTCCCTCCTGCTCCAGGAGACCAGATAGCCTGTGACCTGTACCTCCACCTACAGGAGTCCCTGGGGCTTTTCCTACATTTTCCTTCTAGACTAGAGAGTCTAGTCCAGCATCTGGCACAGAACCAGGCTCCACGACTCTTGCATACATCGTGTCATTTAATCGTTACGACATTACTGAGAAGCCGCTGTGCTGAACTTGTGGTGTGGGAGGCGAAGCTGGAGCAGTACATGGCACAGAGGTGGTGCCCAAGTCCTGGGCCCCTCCCTGGGCACCAGGGAGCTGGGCACCAGCTGAAAGGCTTGAAAAGTGACAAGTCCTGAAAAGGTATTACGGGTGTCCCATAAATACTAAGCAGACGAGGAAAGGGAAGGATGAGAGCTCACGCGTCCAGCGGTGAGCTTGGGGGGAGGTGAAAGCGGCTGAGGGGCCCTGGGGACAGGGGGTGGGCTGCCAGGGCAGAGGGGCTGGAGGCCCAGGAACCCCGGGGGAGGAGCTCTCACAGGGCTTTCCCGAAGCTTCTGGAGCTTTCTGGATGCAAGGGCCCAGATCTGGGAGCTAGGGGTGGGCCCTCAGACTGTGATTCTGTCCTCTCCCCACCGCAGGCTGCTGGGGCCTCGGGAGGCACGTAAGGGGCAAGGCTGTCTCTGGACCCCGGGCGGTGCTCTCACGCAGCGCCCCAGGATAGAGCCTCTGCGCACCGGCACCCATTCCTTGGTCAGCGGCACTCGCTGGTTCCCAAGAGCCGGGGGTCTCCAAGGACAGGGCCCAGAGCACACTTCTGTGACCAGGACAGTCGGGGGGCTGTCTTGGCTCCAAGTAACTATCTTCCTGGAGCCTGAGGGTTTGAGACTTGGTGATACTTGGTATTTTGTCACTGGTATGTTTGTCATTCCTCCTCCTAAGCAACCCCTCCCCCCACCCTCCTCGGCAACAGGAAGGGTGCCAAAGGCTACCCTGGAAACTTCCCTGTGCCCAAGTGGGCTCATAAATCAGTGTTGATGCTGGTGATCCAGGTAGACGGGGCAAGGGCGGCTGCGAGAAAGGGGCACTACCCAGTAGGGGTCACCTCGAGGCCAGGGTAGGAGGCAAGTGGGGAGACCAAGTCTGGACTCCAGTTGGGAGCAAAGAGAGAGGACACAAGCTCAGGGGATGCTGTGTGACCCCAAGACAGACTGGAGCCCTCTGACCCCCTTGTCCCCCCAGAGCAATGAGTGGAGCTCCAGGGGCTCATCTCTTCTCCATCTCCACCCTAAAGCGAGAAGGCAGGTGCTATGGCCCACTTCGCAGATGGAAAGTGGGCACGAGGCCTTTGGGAGTGACGGCGTCAGGATTCCGGGTGGGTCTGTGCTCTTGCTGAGTCCCGTCCCCTCTTTGGCCTCAGTTTCTCCATCCGCACAAGTGGGTGCTTACACTGGGGAATTTTGTTGGACTTCTGAATCCTGCAATGCTCTCTGGTGAGTGCCAGGTCCAAAGACTCCCCGGCCACGTTACTCCTGACTGACGCAGGAGTAACCTGCATCACCCCTGATACTGACGCAGAAAAGTTGGAAGCGGTACCTGAGAAGCTTCTAGGGTGTCCTCCCTAGACCTTTTAGATGAAGGCTTTTAAGCTCAACCTGAAGGTCTGGACAACATGTGGGCACACACATCCCCGAGAACCCATGAGTTCTCAGTTGGGGAGTCTCTGGAACCAGGACCACGGGATGTGGAAGCCAGGTGGGGGACAGCCAACCCAGGGGGCCCAAATGTCACTGCCTCGTGGTAACAGCCAATCCCTCCTGTTGACTTCAGGGGCAGGCGGTGCTGGGGAGGAGGGTGCCGAGGAGGGGCTGACATCCAGGGAGGCTGGAAATAAGGCAGGGGCATTAGGGGCAGCTAGCTGGGAACACAGAACAACACAGACAAGTGAAAATGTGGATCAGATCCTCTGATCCAAGCCAGGGCGCAGTAGCTGTGGCAAGGCAGGAATGCGATGGAAGGGAAATGTCAAATCACACCGGAATAACGGGGCAGAATTTCTAAGAATAAATGGTTTGGAGAGAGTATGTCAGATTTTAAATAATTTTAGATCATAATTACTAATGAGACACTGAGCTGCACTGCCTGTAATTAGTCATCTGAGACTCCAAAACAGAAAAGAGAAATAAACACAGAATTAATTTTTTCTGCAAGCCACGGCAAAGGAAGTCCTGGTGACATGGCTCGTGTTCAGAGCCTGCGCCGGGCTTGTGCTGCTTCTGGGTCTGTGATTTCAGCCCTCGATGAAAGCACCGGTGGCCCAACGCCAGATCTCCCTAGCCAACACTGAGAAAATGCTGCAGTGGGTAGGAGGGATCCAAACACCAAGCAGGAAATGTCTGCACAGAGCACCTCTGCACCGGCGATGCCACTTGCCATGGGAGAGCTTTGCAGGAGAACAAGGGCCGTAAGCCACACAGCAGTCACGTGGGTGCAGGAGCGCCACGTTCCCAGGGGACACTCCTTTTGCTCCAAGGACAACACACAGGCCCAACAAACAGAAAATGCTCTAAGCTAAAAATATGTATTTTCAAAAGAATGTGAGGACATAGCTTGAGTCATTAAAAACAAAAACAAAAACAAAAACAAAAAACAAAACCCACCTTTCAATTACCTGGTTCTTCCCCTAAATCATTTCCAATCCTTCCCCCTTCCTCAGACGTCCTCTCCACGTGGTTTGCACCCCTGACCTGGCTCTGGTGGGCTCCTGTTATTGCCACTGTGGCCATCCTATCCCAAACCAAGTGTGGGCACTGTGCAAACCCAGTTAGAGCAACGCGGTCCCCTCCCCCGTCCCCAGAGGAGCCTATCCACAAAGCTGGGCGTGGAAGCAAGGGACATGTCTTGGTGCTGTGGAAACAAGAGAAGCTACTTGAATCTGTGTTTCGGGTAGGGGTGAGGGTACAAGCAGAGGCTCCCTCAGCCTGGGACCAAGATCAGAAGGCACACCCGGAACAAGACGCCAGGCTCACAATCTACAGAGGGAACCACAGAAGGAGGGCTAAGGATGTGTCTGGGGTCACCATCAAGGGACGAGGGAGTGGCCTTGGGATGAGGTGACCAAGGGGGCGGCTTGCCAGAAACTCCCCAACAGAATTTGTCTGAACAGAGGGAGTGGGGTTTGGGCATCTGTTTTTCTCACATAAAAAATGGTATTTAATGATATTTGTATGGCACACTGGGGAGAGAGGACCAGGTGGCTCTAGGCCAAGGATGACAAGCTCCCTGTCCTCCTTGGCACTCCCAAGGGCAGAGGCTATCCCCTTCTTGGCTTATCCGTAACCATGGGACATTGGCAGGGACCTCTGGTTTAAAGGGGAAGTGATAGTAGGAGAGTCTGGGGCCCAGGAGGGGCTCTCTGTGTTGGAGCCGGGGCTACTGCCTGGATCTGTACAGCCCCAATCCCTTGGCACCTGCCACATCACCCTATCTGCCTCTGTCCTAGCCTGTGTGGAGATGGCCATTTCAGCCTCCCTGATGTCTGTCTCCAGGAACCTAACCTGGCATCTGGCTTAGAGGGTGAGCTCCTCTGGGGATGAGGAGGGGTGAGGGAGCAGGGCGTCTGCCCAGGAAAGGCACCACTCTTTATAAATTATCATTTTAGTTCCTAGTCTGCAACTAGGTCTCTCACGGGCACGGTCATCATGGGTCAGCTTCTCTGAGGGTGCTCCCCTCCGACAGAGCTGCGAGAGACAGAGAGCAGACCTGCAGGGCACACACATGGGCCCGGGAAGACCACTGCAGACTCCAGCACGGCTGCCTCACACCGTTCTGCAGCAGACTCTGGTCTAAGGACAGTGGCCCCCGCCATCCCCAGATGGGGTACAGGGGCTGGCAGAGAAGAATGTGCTTGGGAGCAACAGGATGGAGCGTCTAAACTTGAGTGGGGTGGCCACTGCTCCTACCCAGGGCCCCAGGGCTGCCCCTGTGGCCTTCCGCCATATTGGGCTGTGGAGTAGGTGCTGTCGGTCAGCCTGGGGACACGGCTGTGCCAGGCACACCTGCCTGGAGCCCTGCCTTACTGCATAACACATCCCCTTTGAGATTTGGCCTGTAATACACTCAGATTCCACTGCACTAGAAGGTTCCATTAATTAGCTGACTTGGCCTCCATGGTCTGGTATGAAACCATGTGCTGTGTCTTCCAGTCCCCCCTCAAGGTCATTTCCTATACCCATGGTGGGAAGGGAGTATGCCAAGGCCAAGCCAACAATCACCCAGAGGCCTCTGCACAAAGAGTTAACCTGACTATTTAAAAATAACATGTTCCAATGACATTTGCTCACAATCCATTCAGGGGAAAGCACTCGCTGCTTTGGCAAGGGGTGTGTTTGTAAAAGGGGAATAATGACATTTGTCAAGGTCAAGCTGGCTCTTGAACTTGTTCTTTTTCTCTCCCTGCCCCACCTCATCTACCCACCACCCTTGGTCTACACCCACCACCTCAGGCATGGAGCCTGCCCCAACGAGCGACAGATCCATGAAGAAAGAGTTCGATGTTGGTTCAACAGGGGCTTCAAGGGAGGGAAGTGAAGGGGCTGAGGGCCCCTCTGCAGGGGTGGGGGGGGAGGGGGCAAGGAAGGCTTCTCAGAGGGTGACACTTGAGCCGGGCTCCATGGCAGGCTCTGCTGCCTGGCCAGTCTACGGAGCCCGCCTACCCTCTCCGTCCAGGTCCAGGGCCGGCTCCCCCTGCCCTGGCCCAGAAGTGGGCCTGGCTGCCCACAGCCCTGGTCTGGTCCCCCCAGGCCCAGCCAGGAGAGACGCTTCCCGTCTCTGCCTGACACGTCATACCCCGCTTTCTACTCCTTTCAACACTAGTAAGCTGGGCTACAGGCTCCAGAGAAATAGAAAGTAATACTTACAGGCAAAAGCACACGGTTTTGGGCAGCCATGCGGTATGATATATTCTTATTTTGGCTCCTCCAGCTGCTGAAATTTGGTTCAGAAGGAAAGCCAGGCCGAGGGGCAGATCTTTTGGAAAGGAAATGCACCCCGGCCCCACTGTCAAGTAGATAAGAGGGAGACAGGGAAGCAGGGAGCCCGACACGGGACCCTGAGATCATGACCTGAGCCGAAGGCGATGCTTCACGGACATGAGCCACACAGGCGCCCCTGTATTAACTCATTTAACCACACAGTAACACCACGGGAGGCACTAAGGTTCTCCCTGCTTAATGGCTAGTGGAATGGAAGTTCGGATAGATTAAGGAACTTCCCTCAGGCAGTACTATTTACATGTGATGAAGCTGGGATTCTAACCCAGACAGAATGGCTCCAACGCCAGGCTCATAACCCCTGGGCTGAGCTACCTCTCGAGTCCTAGACTCCTGGAGCTTGGGTGACTCCAGAAACGCCCACTCTCAGCATTGCCCAGCCCTGGTTCTGCTAAGTTGCAGGGTAGCCTGGGACGGGTCACCAAGAGCAGCAGTGAAAAGGAAATCGTCCACCCTGGCGCCTGCTGTGAGGACAAACTCATCTGGCAGGTGAAGTTTTACATTTCTCTGTAGAGGTTCTATTCATGCCAAATATTAATGGTTCTCGAATGGGCCTCGAGCTACTAAGGGGCTCAAATGGAGTGTGTCCCGTTATAAGAAGGGCGAGAAGGTAGATGAAGGAGCAAAGTCCTGGCCACCCTACAGAACGCACTATTGTCTCTCCTGCACTGTTAGTGTGAATCCCAGTTTGAACGAGTCAAGATATTAGAGAAATTAAGTCTTGTACACTCAAAGGGTTCTATCAACCAGCCCACAGATGCATAGAGAAGGGAGAACATCTAAATATTTCATCAAGTCTTTCTTCAGAGAAAAATATCGTTCTCCTTAATTTTAAAAGCATTTTTTTTAACCCAGGAAGCAAATAAAATGCAATTCATAGATGAAAGAGGCTTCTCACTTGACCATGGCAAGGTTTTGTTCCTGCCAATCATTCTGCGAAGAGGAAGAAAATAGATACTTCGGATGAAAGGGATCCATTTCCAAAGATCAGCGTTTGAAAGGGGCAGGGTGTCTGGATTCTGTTTCATCTGCTTGGTTGTCTTGCCCAGAGTAACAGAAGGGATCAAGGGCCGCTCTTCAAGATGGGGTTTGTTTGGGGACAAGTAGAGCCGCACCCACATGAGACCCTGCCCAGTGTGTCAGCCCTGGGCCACCCTCGACCCCAGAGGCCCCTGGCCAGACCGACGAAGGGATCAGACAGATACACAGACACAGGCTGCCCGTCTCTCGGGTAACCCCACAAGTTCATCACCTTCGTGCTGCATCTCTCCTCCAACAGAGGCACACACCCAAAAACATACTTCCAACTAGTAAAATGTGGGACCCAAGCAAGGCCCCCTCAATGCTCACAAAACAGACACTTGAAAAGATGCACGAAGAGAAGAACGCCCAGGCTCTTCCAGGATTTCTCGGCGCAAGCTGGCGGCAGCAAGCCAGAGCTCACCTCTTTCCCCGGATTCAGACCCTCCCTGCCATCCCACTGGCTCATCAGGCATCATGGGGTGAAGTTTCCCCATAGTCAACAAGCATCTCAGCTCGCACTCCGGGCCCCTCTGAACTTCTGAAGAGCCTTCTTTTCTGAGCCATGTCGTTAGCCAGCCTCCTTGTGATGAGTACTTCCGGCTCAAACTTTAGAGCTGGTAAGACAACGTAAAACGTGGTAAGAGTCCACAAGACACGTCCCACGGCACGGCACATTGGCTGTCCTCCTTCCAGACCCGCCATCCATGTGACGCACCTCAGCCACTTAGTCCTAAAACATGCTTTTCCAAAGCTCGGCCATTCTGCCAGTCTTCCCCACTAACGTGCGCCCTGGGACTGAAGTCCAACACCGTCTCTAATGTCACTCCAGATTTCTGATGTTTCAGAAAACCTAAGACCGTGGAGAAAACCCTCGAAGACCGCCCATATATGAGACCACCTGAAGGCAGCCTGACTGACCTCGGGGGGCTTTTCATGTCTTATGATCCTTCCACAAAAGACAGGCCTCAGCCACACTCCTTGGGTGGAGTGCCAGGCCTAACCCATCATCTCCAACCGCCTCTTCCCAGCCATCTTCCCCTCTCTTTGGGGAACTCCATCAATGGTCTCTCACCACGACTTCGTCCAGCGGAGGTGCTGGAACTTTCCACCATCCCCAGTCTTCCAGATACCCTCCTTTGAATGACTGCTGGCTTCTGTCCCTTTCTAGGCCTTGTTTTGGGAATGTCAACATTCAAGAGGATGGCCCCTTACTGCTTTTAGCCTATATTTTCTCCTCTCTGAGCAACAGCTCTGGAGTATCATACCAGGCTTGCTCTAGGGGATGGCTGATCTCTCAGGGTGACATGTCAGCTCTCCTCCTGCCCCCTGCAGAGGGGCGGGCTCTGGCTCGGCAGCACCTCTGTTGCCCACCCACCCCCGCCCCCTGCTCCCCTGGGCCCAGTCCCTCTCCAGCTCACAGCCCTCTTCAGAGCTCTGCCCCTTTCTCTTTGGGAAGCCCTGCGAAACCCCCACCACTGGCCTCTGCTCCACACTTTTTCTCACCGTCAAGTGGTCTGGAGGAAGGCCGGAGTTTCCCGCTAATGCAGTCTGGGATAAATTAATTTCTCCATCTTTGCTTTATCAGCTCCTCACCATACCACTTCTCAGCTCCCTGTCATGCTCCTTCCTCTCCTGAAAGTTCTTGTTCCTTTCTCGCCCTCTAATTTCATGCATTGCCCCCAAGTGCCCAGGCTGACATTATCAGATGTTAAGTGGATAACATTTTGTTTGCAAAGCCTGTCCCTGTCTGGTAATTCTGTCCTTGGCTACCCTGAGTCTCTGTGCCTGCCCTTGGCCTGGGCACCACTGCCCGGCGAGCCCATTCCTCTGCCCCCAGGCCTCCGGCAGCACTGTTTCCGCCTCTCCCCTTACTCCAGATTATAGGATGACTGGTGTGGGAAATCTTGCTCTGTGTTTCATTAATTCATTTGGGGTACTGGGAATGAAACATGGCATGCAAATGTATGTAAATGTATGCACTCATGCAAAAATGATATGAAAATATGCTTTTAGATTCTCTGGAAAAAGTCTGATCACTCTCTGAATTCCTCCCCTTGTCAACAACATTACTTTGTAATTCCTTATCCCTTCGCCTCACCAGTCCCTTAATATCTACCCACACTCAGCTCTTGCCTCCCTTGTCTTGTGCTAACTCATTATTAATATTAAACACATTATTTCTTCTCTCCTTTCTCTCTGTATGTGAATTTAAACACACAGATGAAGGCTAAAACTATTAGAAACGTGTTCATTTTCACTGGGGTGTAATTTACATTTCTTTTGTCAAGTCTGACCTTCTATTAACTTTAATGAATACCATCTGCCTCCAAGTCATTATTGCTTTTCAGGCAATATTCACGTGTTTGTGTTTCTGCTTAAATTGTACCTCTCCTCCCAGCTGGGTCGGGCACTCTGGTGCACGCCACCACGAGCAACCCTAGGAGTTAATGAATCATTGTTCATCACCGAACAAGCCGAGCTCCTGACCATATTCAGTTCTCTGTTGCCATGTGCCTCCTGGGTCCCACCTGCAGTGGACACGGCTTCCTTCCTCCAAAACAGCTCCCTCCCACGGTCCCTCCACTTCCTCTCCTTCCTCCACCCGCCCCTCTCTCCCCAGCAGTACTGCTGGTGCAGACACACTTTCCATCGTCTGGTTTTTTCTACGACCCACAGTTGGCCTGCATGGGTTCCTTCCCTGGGAACCCCCTTGGCTGGTTCTCGGGAAGTCTCCAGCGCTCAAGTTCTTTAAACGCCTTCTAACTCCTTGAGCCCCTGGCTCTTCCCTGCTGAAAACTTCTGATCTCTCTGCTGACCCCTGTGCCTCAACCTAGGGACAGGCAAACCAGTCCGGTTTCTGCGAGGGCAGAGTAGGACCTTTTGTGACTTGATAAGAGACTTAAGTTCTGTGCTTTAATTTGTGTCTGGTGCTAATTTTATCCCCATTCATACGTCTGAGGATGCTGAGGCACCAAGAGGGTGACTTGCCCATGGTCCCAAAGCCAGCAAGTGACAGAGTTGGGATTCTAATTGCACAGCTTGTCTGGCCCAAAGCCTCATCCTTGGCTGCTAGAGTACATTGCAAAGGCCACCTTCTTCCGTTCTTAGGCCCCAAGCCATAGAAACACAGGTTTCCTGCACAGCCTGGGGATGGAGGCAGGAGAGAGAGGGTTGTGATGTGCCTGGGCCAGGAGCCTCCTCTCCACAGACACCATGCGGGGGGCAGTCTAGGGAACACAGGTCAGGGGTGTCATTTACAAGGTCACCAAGAAGGGGGCCATCCCAGCCGCCCTTCGGGGGTCACCCCAATCACAGTCACTGGGCAGTATTAGACTCCAAAGATTTGAAACTCTTTGAAATTTGCAGGCCTGCTGCTCTCAACCTGCCTCCAGTCTGGACAGTTTCTGAATATATCAGGGTGCACTGAGAAAAGTCTTCAGGGTTTATGATGACTGCTTTTTCCCAGCAAGAACGCCTCTGAGCCAGACAGGGCTCAGACGTTGCCCCTGATCCAGCAGGCAAGGCGCGGCCTCATCCGGCCGGGCTCACCGGCTACCCCGGCCAGGGCTGCACCTTTGCAAAGGAAAGCATCCGCCATTTGCCGGGGAGCTCGGGTGTCTCGAAAAACTCCAAAGGTGAAACAGAAAACTTTCCCAGTGCGATTTTCCTATTTGATCTTTTGTCTCATGTGTTCCCCTTGGGGATGAACAAGAAATACTTGCCTGAATAATTCATGGGCCCCGAGGTAGAAACACGCTGCTTCTTTTCAATAAAAAGCCTGGGTACAAGCGTTGATTATACCTTTTCTGCGATGCTCTAGCAAAGGCACAGAGATCTGAAAAGCTCTTTACAAAACCCTCTTACAATAGAGAGACAAAAAATTTAAAGCCATGTAATATTTTTAATCAAACAGGCTAATGTTTGGATAATACGTAAAATTATTTATAAAGCCGTACTGAGCTACAAAATACGCGCCTCAAGGGAAGGTGGAAAGAAATCAAGTAGCTATAATTATGAGAAGGTCTGATTTATTTTTAAAACGGAATACCAGTACTTAGTTATTTTTGAAACTGCTGAGCCCCTTGTACATACATTTTGCCCCTATGACTATGAGGAGCGGCAGGAAAATGGAGGCTTTGGGATACTTTCGAGAACTTTAAGTCTTAGGTCCCAAACTGTACCCTCCTGGCATTGGATGAGACTCACAGCTCACCCAGCTGCTTGTTTTCACTTTACAGAAAGGAAACCGAGTGCAGACAGCTCAGGGTCTCTCCCCAAAGTTAAAGAACCAGTGACTGATGGCACAGGGTCTGTCCCCAGACTCCTTGTCCAGGGCTCGCTCTTCGTATCACACGCTAACCCCTGACTACGGACCCCGTGCTCCCAAGGGCTGCAGACATGAAGGCCACCTTGGCTTCAGTCTAAGCCTTCCCCTTCCCATGGTTCATTAGATCAGAGAGAGCCTGCCATTGAGTACGAAGCGCAGATCCCGAACCCCACCCAGGCACGCAGGCGCAGAGAGGCAATTACCAGCAACTCAGCAACACAGAGTTTGGTCTCTTTTGAGTTTCAATTCAGACTCTCACAGGAAGACAGGAGGACACTGCCAGCTTTGTGGGGCAGCTGTGCTCAACATACGTGCCTAACACAGCCTAACGAGAAGAACCCGGCAGGGGGACCAGTCTGCTCCCCCACCTAACAAAACCCAGGCAGAGGGACAGCTGACTCCGGCAAGGCAGGGAGGGGAGCAGCAGGGCCGCCCCAGGCTTCTGGCCTGGCCATCTGGGAGGGGCGCAGGTGCGTTTCTGGGGAGCCACCACCCCCATACACCGGGTGTGAACTAGGTGACTTTCCTGGGTCCTCCCAATATAAGAGGGTCCACCTCTCCCTCTGCTGATAGGATACCCCTACTAGCTGGCAGCATCAGAGACAAGCTGGGGTCTCTCTGGCGTGTGGACATCCCACAAGGTGGCTGCTACTAGCAGCACAGAGACCAAGGTGACAAGGGCAGTGGCCAGGGGACCAGCGACTCCCATTGGACCCTTGCACAGAACAGGACCACTGGGTGGAGTGGCAAAGGCTGAGCACGGCCAACTTCCACGGGATCCATCTGGATAAACCACCCGGGAATTGTACTACTGGCCACAAGCAACGGGACAGCCTGGCAGGCTAAGTGCCTGGGCCTTCAAAACTGGATGAGGGTTTAGGGGTCCCGAGCTACTTGCTATTTCCAAGGGGAGCCCCAATCCAGGAGTGGGGTCCCAGCCTGGTTCGGGGACTCACCAGTCGCTGCATGCTCCTCACGTGGGTGGGACTGATGGATAAGGCTTCTTCGTACCACCGCCGGGCTTCCTCAAGGTTTCCTCGGAGCTCTGCGACCTGGCCGCGCATGTACAGGACGTTGTGGGACATCGGAAAGAGGTTGGCAGCTTCCTGAGTACAGGCTGTGGCTTCTGCAGGCTTCCCGATGCCAATGTAGACTTCAGCTGTGGGGAGAGAGCAGAAGGCAGATGCTTTCCTGGTTCACTGCCCTTCAGAGGCCCTGCGAACGGCTGTGATTCTGGGGGTGGGGGGCATTTACAGAGCCCCTCCCTTGGGAATCTGGCAGGGGCCCATCTGGAATATGCAGGGCCCAGAGCCAGCCAATCCCCCAGCCTGAGTGGAGACAGCTGCAGGCTGGCGGGCCTTTCCGCCCACGGTGACACAGGGACTCCAGTCACTCCCGGTGTAGGACCTGGGAGGGCACATGTGTCACCATCTGCCGGAGGGGAGGCAGGCCTGCCCGGCCTGACCCGCCCCACCCCACCAAGGTCCCCCATGTTCAGGGCCCACCTTGGTATCTAGGGCCCCTGCCCTCATCTCTGACAACCATAAAGAAAGGGCTGGGAAGACAGAAGGACAAGGAAGCCAGAGGTACACAGCCCTCCAAGGGCACCAGCTCTACCCCCCAGCCTGTCCTCCTGATGCCAGAAAGTGCACACGGGGAGCAGGCCGCAGCTTCCATGTTTACAGGCAGGAGAGAAAATGGTTGGTACATCACATCCTGTCCTCCATCCAGGGAGAGGTACCATGCCCCGGAAACTAGGAACCCCGTAACACCAACACAGCCCTTTGAAAACCAAGCTGTCACTTTTCAAAAAGCAGGAAAATGACCTTTCCTCCACTTGCAGGCCTCAACTCTCTCCCATGGAGTCCTGAGGTGCACGGCAGCCCCTGCCTCCCACAGAGGAGGGATGTTCAAGTGTCACCTGCCCCGGCTCTGAGGTGTGCTCAGGTGCCCTCTTCTCCCGAGGGCCTGTGGTCCCAGTGCTGGGCCTGCGTCTTCAAGGACATCAGAACCCTCTCCTCTTTCCTTGGCTGTATTGGTCAAGACTACTGCCCCAAGTCCTACTCAGGTGGCTGCTGAGCTCCGGGACTCCAACCCCTTCTCCTCGGTCCTGCACAGCCCCTGGCTCGTCGGTTCCTGCCTGGACCACTGGCTCTCCACCCCAAAGTTCCACGAACAGTAATATTTTATGTGTAATACAATGTAGGCCAAAACAGAAACGGAAGGACAACACAAATCAAAAGGAACAGAAAAGTGTTACTATTTCCCTTGTGCACCTCATCTGCGGTCTTCTGGAGGCCATTCTGGAACGGCCTTGACTAGCCCGGGGCCTCCTTGCACCCCCTCACCTGCTGCTGGCCACATGGTCTGTCCCGCACAGCCGTTGGCGGGTCAGCCTCCTGAGGCAGAGCTTGTCCTCCCGCCTGCAGAAAAGCAGCCGTTCCGTGCGGGCCCCTGCTTCTGTTCGCCCCGGGAGCCCTTCAGCCTTGCCTGACCAGCCTACGTACTCAGCACGACCCTGCTCCGTTCTCTGCTTTCTTGTCCTCCCTGATGCCAACCAACAGGCTGATCTGGGTTGTGTCCCGCGCCGCAGTGGGCCCCCTCTAGAAGGCAAGCTGGAAGCCACACGAGCATAGGGACTGTGTTTGCGCCGCTCACCGCTATGCTCCCAGGGATGAGACGAGCCCCCGGCACAGTCAGAGCTCAGGAAGCAGCTGCTGAAGGAACGAACGAATGGAGGAATGACTGATAAGGTAAGAGCGGCTAATGTTCATTAAACACGTGTTTTGTGTCTTTCTCCCTCACCTGTACAGGATCCCATGGCACTCAGGTGCACAGGGCCATTGCACAGACAAGGAAACACGGGCAGGGGGGCTGAACAGCTTGTCCCGGGTCTCAGGGCCAGCTGGGGGCAGAGCCTCGCTGGAGGCCTGTGAACAGAGGCTCCCCTGCCCCCAGGTACCATCCAGGTCCCCTTGCCTGGTATTCAGGGCCCTTGGTGGTAGCTGGTTCTACTGGCCGAATGAACCTGTGTCCCTCCTGCTCCGCAACACTCCAGGCTCTGCCCTGGCAAACCTGTGCTGTTTCCACACACGATTTCAGTCTCCTGTCTCCTCCGGTAGGGCCGTGACGCCCCAGCTCCCTGGAGGCCTGCTCTGTCGCTGCCGCCCCTGACAGCCATTTCTGACCCACGTTTCCCCTCAGAGGGGAGCCCAGGCTCTGCGCTCTCTGATGGCTGAGGCCCCGCATGTGACTTCCTGAGGGGGTCCAGGGTCTGCCCCTGGACAGTGACCCTTCTATCTCCCCACCTCCAGCTTCGAACCCTGAAGCTGGAAAAGGGCAGGTGTGTATCACACAGTTGTGGTGTATTAACGCTGCTGACTTTTTGACCTCAACCCTCCTGCACGGCCCTTCTCTTTCCTGGTGATCATGTTCCCCAACGGCAGTCTCCTCAGGCTAGGAGAGAGCCCCTCAGGCTAGGCGCGGGCCTGCGCCCCCATCTGTTCTTCCAGCCCGTGGTTCCCCTCCTTGATGGGGGATCTGGCCTTGCACGGAGATGATGGGCTGGCGCAGGGCCCCCCAGACATGGAAACGGGCCACTCCAATCTAGCTGAGCCCCGACGGCAGCAGTGCTGGCTCAGTCCTGCCTCCTGTCCTGTGGAGGTCCGGCTCCCCAGGTGTTCACTGCACACCTGTGACACATGGGGACTGTGCAGGAACAGGCGTGACACGTATCTGTCCTTCGGTTTGGGCCCTGGCAAAAGCCTGCCCCTCCTGGGAGATAAACATACTCCTGGTGCCACCACAGGGCTGTCTGCTTCCGTCCTGTCATGCCCTCTCTGCTCTGGCCAGCCAGCTGCACGCCCGCTGTGGTTTTAGGCTACCTGAGTGTCCCGGCTGTACAGAACGTACCTCCCACTGTGCACTGGGCTCCCGACTGGCTCCCGTTTTGAGGGTGGGCTTACAGACATTTCTAAGGTCCTCAGGGCCTATAGCTGATGGGTGGGTGACCCACGGGGCCTCTGCCATCCAAATCACTATGGAGAAAGGACCAACTTGGGAGTGGGGACTCAATGCTTCTAGAATTTTTATAACAAGATTGGGGAGTGGGGCGGGGGCTTAAACACCAGCACGACAATGTACCCATCAGCCCTATTCTGGCAGGGTCCTCTGTGGGACCATGTGTCTCAGTGAGTCTGATGCTATCGCTTCCTTCCTGAGGAATCGATCGGAAGACAGAGACTCAGCTGAGTCATGATCATGCAAGTGGGAGAAAGAACCCAGGCCTCCAAGGACTCGTTTTCGGGGGTGCAGAAGTTGTAGGAGGAGACCTGCATCGCTGGTAAAGCCTGCGCTCCTCACGGCAGGGGGTGGGGGGAGACAGGTGCGTGGACTGGCTGTTCCCGAATGTGTCCGTTAGAAGCTGGAATGGAAGGACACGGCACCACGTGATATGGTGATTTTCAAACCGTCTTCCGCAGTGGAGCCTCTTCTGCCAAAGGCATCTTAAGAGTGACAGCTTGCTTCCCTCTTGGTTTGGTCCCCTATCCCGGCCCCTGGGGCATCCCTGGGGACACCAGGGCTCTAGGTCCCCTGTTTGTAAACCAGCATCATGAGAACACAGAGGGTTGGGTTCCTGCACCTGGGCTGTGTGTGCAGCCTTGGGCGAGGCGGGAACGTCCCTCGGCCTGTTCACCCGTCGGCGGGGGCCCAATGTCGGCCCACAGCTCTCCAGGACGGTGGTAAGGATCGGCCGAGGTGGTGGAAGCCGATCCCAGAGGCAGCTGAAACTGCTGAGGACAGCACTTGGTGGAGCCCCACCGCCTTCCAGATGGCGGGGAGGAGACCGAGGTGCAGGGAGGGAAAACCACTTGGCAGAGCCTGCAGCTCTTTGGGCTGGGGGTGTATCTGGGGGCGCCTTTCATTTTACCATGGCTCCTTTGAGGCGATGGCTTAGAACAGTCACTCCCCCTTTACGAGGAAATCACGTCTTCCTGGGGCACAGAGTCTTCGGCTCCAGAAATAAAACCTTAGTGCTGGGATTTCTGACATCAGTCGAATCATTTGGAGTGCGGCTAGGGAGGAAGAGGGCTGTACCCACGGTCCCACACAGGTCCAGTTTCCTTTCACTCATGCTTCCAATACTTATCAAGCACCTGCTTCATGTCAGCGGCAAGGTTGAGAGGTGGCTTCCAACATGCCCGCCCTGGGCTCAGGACTATGCACTGTGCAAAGGTACTGGACAGAGCGGGGCTGAGATCGAGTCTGAACGCTGCTGGGGCCAGGCTGTGTGCCTGGCGCAGGGCTGCGTTTGCCCAGAGGGATGCAAAGTGGCTTCTCACACAGGTGCCTTCAGCTAGCGAAGCCTGTTCCCCGGGGGTTAGTCTACCCAGAGGGGACACCTATTTTGAAGCTCATACAAAGGAGCAGCAGTAAATGCTGGAGGCAGCCTGAGGGCTGTACCCACGCGGGTGCTGTCGGCTCTTCCATGCCACCTGAGGTCTGGCAGAGGGGGAGGAAGGGAAGGACTCGAGTGCTCCCCAGTCTCACAGGTGAGGCCTGCAGGCAGGCAGGCAGGGAGTGAGGCCAGCAGACTCCCTGAGCCCTGAAAACCATTTCCTTTACCCCAAACCCTGCTTCCCTGACTTGTTCTTGGAAAACAAACCTTTGCAGCTTGGTTCTGGGCTAGCCCCTGCCCATGGGGGGGCTGAGGAGTTCCCAAGGGGAGCACAGGGTTCCTTCCCGAAGCAGTAGGTCCTCCCAGAGCACACCGTCTGTGCTTTCATGAATTCCCTCTCATATAAAATTCAGCACGAGGGCCTGGGTGAGCTGCCCTCACCCTTCAAAGTCACAAAGGTCTTGGGGAAGGGACTGCAGCCGCATCAGCTCTCCCCAGAAGTGTTCTTCACTTTTCCCTTGTTTGGGCAAGGCTGGAAGTGATTTTGTTTGCGTGTGTTGGTCCAAACCTGAGCTTCTCTGGCCGGGGTCCCAAGCTGGGCCTGTCGTGCCCGTGCTGAGAGCAGCCCAGGTCCTTCCCTCAGTGAAGGTCTGGCCAAACACCTCTGTCAGGATCTTGGCTGCATGACTGATACTTATTTCTGAGTTTCCAAGTGGCGGTGCCCACCTGCCCGCAGGGACACCTTCCCCAGTGGCTGGGCCGGGTGGTGGGCTAGTTCCTCATCTTCTAGCTCATTCAGGAGACACTTGACCCGGTCCAGACCCTGGCCCAGCTGGTCTCCTGATGCTTCCACCCTTCCCCAGAAGCCCTCCTCCCCTTTGGCTGACCTTGACTCTTCATTCAAAGGGAAAAGAGAAGCCAGCAGAACAGACCTGAGCATCTTCTTGCTGCCACATAGACAAGCCCTCTGTTGTCCTCTGTGCCCATCCATTCTGTTCCCTTTCTGCTGTAACTGAGGCCAACCACTCTGCCTATGCCCTGGACCCCAGCACTGGCCTGCTCTCCTCAGGGATTCAGACCTTCACATATCCTTTCTCTCTCTCTTCGGGACGAGGAGGAGCTCAGTGTGGATGTGATCGGCCCAGAGGCCATCAATATGCTTCTGGGTCAGCCAGTGCAACCCACTAGCTTGAACTCAAGCACATTCCTCCCCAGCTACCCCGCATTTCTCTCCTCTGCTGCACAGGGGTCCTTCCTGTGAGGACCGTGCACCCTGGCCTCGTCCTCCTCGCCTGCCGGCGCCCTGTAGCCACACTGGTGGGCTCCGTCCCCAGCACACCCCCCCAGCCTCACCTGTCATGGCCACCGACAACTCCCATATGCCACGTCCAACAGGTGCTTTTGTCTGCGCCCATTCGACCTCCCAGCAGCACTTCCTACCAGCCACAACCTCCTCAATAACCGTGATTTTAAGAGTTACAAGTGCTTGCTACCCACTGAGCACTCCACTCGCCTTATCTGGTGTAGCTGTCACAACCGCCCTCATTTTGCACCGGAGCAAACCAGGGCTCACCCGGAGGCGGGAGGACCCGCCCAGCTCACACTGCCGGAGTGGAGCGAGGTGACACCGGGATTTGCACTAGTCTGACTGCGCGGCACATAAGGGAAGGAAACCCCTCTAGCTGCCACAGCGCCCCCTCTCCTGTTTCCCTCCTGCCTGACTGACCACCCCCTCTTCGCTCACTTTGGCTTTCCCCCTCCTGCCCAAATTTTAAATGTGGGAGTAGCTTGGGGATTGGTCCTGGTCCTTTCCCTTCTCTGTGGACATTCTCCTCCCAGGCCTTCTCATCATACCCCTGGGCATTCCATCCTTACTCCCCAGTGTCTGCTTCCAGCCCAAATCTGAAATGAGGCTGGACTCTCCAGCTGCCTGCTTGTGGCCGTCACTCGCATGTCCACGGGCACTGGACACTTCCAAGTTCAAACACGACTCTGGTTTCCCTTCCTCCCTGACTCTACCACATCGGTCCCTCCCCACCGGCTTCCCATTGCAGAGAATAGCATCACCAGTGGCTCACAGTGACTCAGGCCCCGAACACAGGCTTCTTCTCCACGCCCCCAACATCACACCCATGGGGAGTCCTATGGTTCCAGCTCCACGGTGCGTCTCAGAGCCCACTTCCCTCTGCCTCCACACTCTGCTTTTTCTCTTCCCACTTTTGCTGCTTCCATTCCATTCTCTATGTTTAGACAAGGTGGTCTTTTCAAAGCCTGTCTCTGACCCTCTCACTCTCCTGCTGGAAGTCCATCAGTAGATTTTCAATGTTTTTAGGATTCAGTTAAAGACCTGAGCATGGCTTCCAGGGGCCCTGGCATTTCTCTAGCCCGGTCTGCAGGCCTCCCCACCATTGGCCCAACCACCGCCGATCACTGTTCAGGCCTCTGCTCCCCCCACCCCCCCCATGCTCAGACCTTCCCTTGCCTCTGGGTGTGGGGACAACCTCTGCCACCAGTTCTCCCAGGGGACCACGCTGCCCCTTTATGGCACCTGGCACCATGAGAATGAAGTGCTTCTCTAATTGTTTTGTTTCACATCTGTAAGCTGCACCAAGGCAGGGACTGTCGTCATGACCACTGACTCCTGAGCCTTGCTCTGACGCTGCCCCATAGACACGTGCTTGAAGACACTGTGCTGCCCGCCCGAGTGCCCACCCTGGCTTACAGCTGGGGTGCCAGGGCCACACTGGCTGGCTCTGAGTTCTGGTTCCTCCACTTATTAGCCAGGTAATAACAGGCAAGAGACTTGAGAGCTGTGTATCAGTTTCTTCATCTGTAAAGTGGGGTGAATAAGGTATTCATACCTCATGGGGACAAAACAAATTAAGACATACAAAGTCCTTGGGATAAAGTCTGACATATGGGTGGTGCTCGATAAAGGTGTAGACCATTAATCAACCCCCCCTAGGGCAGGAGCGGGGGTAGGGGGGCAGGGGTGGGGGTGGAGTTTGCTTAATCTAGACTGGCCCTGAATGAGGCAGGCCTGACCCTGGGGGGAACCATGTGTTTGCTCCTGCAAGGGCTCCCTGTGCAGGGACACACACACCACCTGCCTGGGCATAGGCCTCATCTCTTCCAGGGGCCTGGCCACAGGATGCCCCCTCCACCCTGCCGACGCAGCCTCTGGGAGGAGCCTGGGAAGGGGGGAGGGGGAACGGGAGAGGCCAGGCCAGGGCCAGGGAATTCAAGAGAGTATCGAGAGAGTATCGCAGCTTTAAATTTGCAGTAGAAATCAGAAAATCTGATCTTGCACATCTAAGAATAGCCGTTGGTTTCAACTGTGAGAGTGCCAAAGTGAAAGCTATAATTATTAGTACGTAACAAGCAGAAATTAACCACCTACCGCAAAGTCATTTTTAGCTGCCATCCCAATGTGGAAATTAAAAGATGGGCACCAAAAAGCTGCCTGGCTTGGCAAAGGCTCTGGTTCAGCCCGGAATATCAGTGAATGTCTGAGTCTCTGATGGCCAACCATGAGGTTTCATACTAAGGAAGTGGTATGGCTTCCAGGGAGATGGGTTTTGCAGTACAGTAAACTTCAAATGCTCTAAGGCAGCTCCCCTGACTGACTCCTGCCCCAGTTAGACCCCAGAGACACTTATTTCTACCCGGTCTGGGTTTCCCTCTTGCAAAGTGGTGGAGATAACCCCTTCTGACCTTCTTTATAAGACGGTGTTTATACTAAGGGTCCCAGAAGATACTTGGAATTTCAGGAAAGGAAACCGTAAAAATAGGTAAATGTCATGTAAAGCCCAGATGCCATAAAGAAAAGACTGATAAATGCATTTTCTAAAGACTGGCAAAAAAAAAAAAAAAAAAAAAAAAAGGGAAAGACAAACATGAACACTAACAAAATAAAAACAGGAGAAAATATTTATAGCTTGTATCACAGACACGAGGCAAATTTCTTTGACACATAATAAATGCTTACAAATAAAAAAGGAAAGCTCAGTGTCTAAGAAGATAAATGAGCAGAAGCCATGAACAGACAGCTGAAATACCACTTTTCACCGATCGGACTGGCAGAGATCTAGAAGTCTGAGAATGCTCTGTGTTGATAGGGATGTAAGAAAATGGGCATTCGCACATTATTGGCTGGGCTGTGGATTGGTACTATTCTGTGGAAGCCAATGTGACAAAATTTATCAAAATTAACAAGAACACACCCTTTGATCCCTCAATTCCATTTTTAGAAATTTATCTAAATTTACTTAATTTACCTAAATTTTATCTTTTTATCTTATACGCAATATATAGATGGATACTTATTGATGTATTGTCTGTAAAATATTAGAAATAATCTAAATGTCAATTAGTGGAGTACTGGTTAAATTACGGTAAATTCACACAATGGATTTATTCTATGCGGCTGGTAAAAAGTCTGAGTCAGTGTTAGGTACGCTGATAAGCAATGAAGTCCCAGTGTGTGTGACAGCCCTGGAAAGTGCACAGGGGCTTGCTAGCAGTGGTTGCTGGGGGCAATGGTGGCTGAGTCTCAGGGGAGGGATAGAGACTTCTCACTCTCATCTTTTGTACCTTTTCAGTCGTTTAAGATTTGCAGGTACTATTTATTCAAAACATAGGCCCCAACAAACTAAGGAACAAAACACACACAACCCATGCTGGTCAGCCACCAGGTGTCCTGGCAAAAAGCCCAAGACACTGGAGTCAGAGGTGTGCAGGATCGGAGGAGGAGGCACAAGGGGAAGGGTGTGCCCAGGGAGTGGGTCCCACCCCTCAGGAATGGAGGGGCCCTGTGCGGTCAAACACCGTTGTCTTCTAGGATCTGTGGCTCCCTGCTGGGCCATTGGCCCACCCCCTCACAGAGCAGCAGGTGGCTCAATGTCCAATTCATGATCTCTTTGCCATTCAAATGGACATACCGGTGGCCCAGGGACCTGCTCATACAATAGGCTGGAAATCGAAGGTTGTCTCAGAGTGACCTCACCTGCAAGCCTCAAATCTGGGGTCCCCTCATCATGGGCTCCTATCATGAGCTCCCACTAGACTAAGCTCACCAGAGAAAACAACCAAGAGAGAAGAGACCCACAAATGCCACAGAAACACCATGGCCTGGGGGTGTTAGGCCTTGATCTTTGGAAGTTTCTGCCAAAGCTTGTAAAATTTACACAATCTGGCTATACTACTTTAGACCTAATGATGGAACCATAAATTGTCCAAAAGAAGGGGGGGGTGTCACTGTTATTTTGCCTGTCGGAGCAGCAGAGCTCAAACCACAGGTGGTAAAACCTTACAGATCAGAGGAAGCTGTTTTCTGAGTTCATTCTGAAGTTACCTCTTCAAAGACCATACAAATATATGATGCGATTCTAAATCTTGATGTAAACCAAGTCACTGCTTTGAAAGAGTCAATATGGCACAGATCCTATAAAGATTCTAATTTACTCAATTCCTTCGTACAACAAAAGCCCCCTGCATATTCTGTCCAGATTTTAGAAGGCAGGTTTGGCATTCGTTTTAATTGTTCAATCCCACCAATTTATAGAACGTTAAAAGCACACCCATTAACTAACGAGAGGTTTATCCTGTGCTACAGGCTATACCAATGAGAACTGGATATCACACAATTAGGTCCAAATTCAAGGACATCTCCAAACTGAATCTTAGCCAACAAGTTCTTCAATGTTCTAATTAGTGGCTACCAAATTTCCTCCTGAGAGTCATGGGGGACACACAGAAAGGAACAGAGTCTGGATAACTGAAAAAGGGGCAGCAAGCCAGCAGGAGAAACGGTCCTGGAACTTAGTGACCCTCACTTGGGTCACTGACTTTTCCAGGAAACAGGGAAGAGAAGTAATGCCTGTGAGGTCAAGGAAGTTCATTCCAGCCTTGAAGGATTGCCTTTAGCCCTGCTGGTTTTTTTTTTTTTTTTTAAGACTTTGGCCCTTCAAATCTCACTTTTAATTCCGATTCGGAAGACACCTCGGCCCCCCACACTGACCCTGCAGGGTCAGCTGGTCTCTCCTGGCCCAGACTCTGCAGCCTTTCCAGGCTTCTCTCTGAGGTCTCTGCAGTCACTGCTTGTGAGGGCTACCGAATGGGACAGGCGCCAGGCCCTAGACAGGGGCACAGGACATGGGGGGCAGGGCATTACCGCTGTCCCTGCACCCTGCGTGCTGGTTCCTCTGGGACCCCGCGAGAGGCCACATGCTGGCAAGTGTCTGCACTGGAAGAACGATCAGTACATTCATGAATCATCCCTCTTTTGTGCTTCTGCTTAGAAGAATGTAATTTGTTAATTTATGGTAGTTGTTATGGCTCCATTAAAGATGCCAACACAGAGGAGGCTGGCTGAGCTGCGCTCTGTGACACGCCGAAGCCAGGTGAATCCCAACACGTTTTCATACATGGAGGTCTGCCAATGGTTCCAAACAAGGCTGACCAGCACACAATTAGCTTTGGCAAAAAAAGAGTAAACAGACGGACAATGGTGCGTAATAAGCACTTTCCCCAGCCAAACCTGGCCTTCCACTGTGCACCCTGAGGGTCAGGCCTGGGAAGGCCCAGGTGACATCTTGCAGACCCGATGATAAAGCTCGAGGAACAGAGGTCACCGTTCGTACAGAAACATAACATCAGTAAATCACCAGCAACCATTTGTCCAGAGCCTCTGCCTAGTGGGGTTCTCCTCGCTACACTGCCCACTTGTGGGATGGATCGTGGGGATTTTCAGCTCAGTAGCGGCACCCGTGTGAAGCTGGAGGAGGGGCGGTCCTCTCTGCTCGCTGGGCTGGTTTCCAGTTCTGCGGCTGCTGCTCCCCTCTCCCTGCTCTGTGGGTTAACAGGAGTGCCAGGTGGGGGGTATGCAGGGACATTGAAAGTGTTGCCCCTTCCCGGGGTTTGATGAAGACCTCTGAGTCATCGACACACATGTTCCCTCTCCCAGGGACTCTAGATATCCCCGCGAAATGCGCCAGGTACCAGCTCGTCAACCCCAGGAGGTGGGTGCTAGTACCCGCCCCCCTGGCACCCCCCCAGATGAGGAAGCCCCAGCTGAGGTGAAGCAATTTGCTCCCGTCTACACAGCTGGTAGAGGACAGAACTTCTGGACTTCTGAGCCTGGGGCACCCTGCTGTGCTGTGCCCCCTGCGAAGCAAGCCTCAGTGTCTGTCGCTCTCTGGCTCCTGCTGAGGGCACACAGCCGGCATCCCACCCAGTGACCTCCCTGGGCCCCTCAGAGGCCAATCGGGTCATCTTGGCTGCCTGCCTGCTCTGTACAGGTTCTGGGGCACGATGGGGAGACACAGAGGAACTCATGGTTCCTGCAAAGCAGCTGTGGCATTCTGACCCGTGACTGCTTTGATTTCTCAAAAACCCTCCAGAAAGGGATCATAGGTAAGCAGGCGAGCACCCACAGGCTCCCCCGGCATCTGGCATGGCCGTGGGGGTGGGGGTGGAGGGGCAGAGCCATACCTGCATGGAGCCAGATCTGCGCCAGCGTCATCCAGGGGTGTAGCGGGCCCTGCTTGGGGGCGCTGCTCTGCAGAGACGAGGCCACTTCTGACAGTGCCTGTTCCACTCTGGATGCTGCCACGGATGTGGCGTGGACAGAGCCTGTGGGGGGTTTTCGAGAAGACGGCATCAGAAGTAAAAGGACAGACCTGCCCGACCAGCCATCCACCCGCCTCCTCCCGCACACAGACACAAGTTCGAGACGAACACACACTCCTTCCCCCATGGTGTCTCCGAGTTGGATGTCCATGAAATACAGACAGGCATTACGGCCTGGAACGGGAGTTTCCGTCCTCCGCTCTAGCTAATCTTTAGTCAACAACCAGAGCACATGCTAGGGGAAGTGCTCCATCCGGGAGCCAAGTCTAAGACAGTGCGAGTGTTCGGGGGCAGGAGAGGGGTAGAGCTGGACACACGGCTGTGACGCTCATGCTGGAACGTGGCATAAATGAAGGACCACAAAGGGAAGTGACAGAACACGGCTGGCCGGGTCTAAGCCTAGAAACCACCAGAGGGCAGGGCAGGAGTCAGCCTTGCCTCCTGGGGATGGAGAAGGCCATTCTTAAGACAAACCCAGCAACTTGCCAGTCCTCTCCCTGGCCTTCAAGAGTGGGCCAACACCCCTAGATTTGGAACCACATTCTAGGACACGACCTAAGGATAGGAGGAAGAGCACACGTTTGCCCAAGATTCAAGCAGATGTCCATTGTCAAGGCTGAACTAGGAGGATAGACTACAGCAAACGCCCCTGGGCTCAGGAGTGGTACCGATGAGCCTCAGGGTCAAAACTTGTCCTAAATGGCTAAGGAGATGAGCAGACCAAGCACATCTACTAGTCAAAGAAAGCAGGTAAAGGAACTTCTATTCAGAAATCAAATGCCTCCTTCCTCCTTACTTGTCCATCTATAAGGCCTGGTGGCTGGAGACCATTCCCTGATCAGGGGGCTGGGTCCTCACCTCTCCCCTACACTCCCTCTTAGAGGTGTGGTCTCGGAGCTGAGAGCAGGCATCTCAGTTATTTCAAACTGCGAACGGTTGATATTTATATCACTGGCCACATTCTTCATTTTTAATTTATTGTGAGGGTACCATGGAGAGAGACGTTCCGACATGGTGAGTGGTGACTCTCAGCTTATCATTAGGTTTCAAACAGTGATAATCGATAAAGACAAACGCTGAACACTCCAGAAAACCGGAGCTGGTTATACTCTGGATAAGACGCAATTGTGAGCATAAAAATATTTTCTGTTGGGGCTTTGAGATGCACCACAATTGATTCATCTTGAGAGTATTTGCGGCAAGAGGCTAGCCACCCGTATTGTGCTTTGACTGTTCCAACATGAAGGAAACATGGGTACTTCTGAATACTGTCACATCCTTCAGCGGGGGGTTGCTGGAGGGGGCTCACAGGAGGCGGACGGAAGCAGACTGGGAATCTGCCTTCGGTGGATAATCCACACAGAGCGCCCACGGGGCCCAGCGAGAGGAGGGCGCCTCTGGGAATGGCCAATGAGTCCTGAAGAGGGAACGAGGCCACAGGGAGGAGGAGCCCGAGGCTCAGTTAAAAGACACCAGCCGTTGCCATCATGATCCAGAACTCAGGAAGTTCCGCTAAGGACTGACCCTCGCTTAGACAAAGAGTGTCTGACTACTCAAAAAAAAAAAAAAAAAAAAAAAAAAAAAAGAAAGAAAAAAGAAAAAAATCAAAACAGCAAAATGATTAGACTGCTATCGATTTTTTTGGGGGGGTCTTGTTTTGTTTTGGACTTTTTTATGTAAAAGAAATATTTTAACTTTGAGAACAAGGATTTGATACAGTTTTCCTGAGACTTTTAGCAGCAGCTAAATTTCAACTAAATAAACAAGGTTGTTGTTGCTATATTGTGACGTCACCAGGCCAGTTCACCTTCTCACCGACCACCTGGAACAGTGGTTCTCAACCATGGCTTCAGATCAGAATCACTTGGGGATTTAAAAGACCACGATGCTGTAGCTGGGCCCAGGTGAACCGAATCCCTAACTCTTGCAAGAGTTTTGTAAGGGTAGGCCTCTTGCGAATCACTCCAGGGATTCTACTCTGTGGCCAAGACTGAGAGGCACCCACTGGGAGAGACAGAAAGCAGTTGTTATTAACATTTGGTCTAAAAAGCCTGAAGGCGTCTTCTACACACGCCAGGCAGGGAGCATGCGCTTCCCTGCTTCCCTGCAGCCCAAGGGGAACAGCGTTCCAGGAAGATCTTGTTCCTTAGAACACTGGTTCTCAATTCTCCTGGTCTCAGGATCCTTTTATAGACTCTGCAGAGTTCCCGAGACTCCGCCCAGAGATTCTGCTTACATGGTTGTATCCACTGATGTTTTGCCACACTGGAAATCAAAACTGAGAAACACTTAAAATATTTAGTCACTAATGCATTTGCAACTAACAATAATGAACAAGTACTAAACAAAAATTCTACCCGTTTTTCTCCTAGTTTCTATGGGTCCTTTGCTATGAGGACCTGTGACTTTCGGAGGGGTTAATTTTGATTTTTGGATTCACTGTTTTATTTGGGCTGCAAAAGAATTAATCAGAACTATTGTTAAAGTCCCTTCTCTTCGTGACAGCTCTACACAACTCAGTAACTAATTATTCACGTAATAACGTGTTTCCCTGTGAATAAGGTCTGGCAAATGATGACAGTAGTCATTATCAGTTTTAGTTACATGCCATGGCAGGTTTCAGGCACTCCGATGAGCACTTTACATTTATTATTTCATTTAACCTTTGAACAATTCTGTGAGGCGGCTAACGGTGTTACCTGCATGCTTTAGATAATGAAGCTGAGATTTAATGAGCTTATGAACTTATCCAAAGCTGTACACCCAGTGGGTGGCAAAAGTAGGACTTGAACAGTAGTCTAACTCTGAACCTAGCTTCTACATCCAGCTCCGCTACCACCCCCTCCAGGAAGGCTGCCGTGAACCTTCCGTTTTGTTTCCCTGTCACGCCCGTTAGAAGGTGGGCCTTGGGTCCTCAGTGCTCCTCCAGTACCCTGTGAATATGGCTACCTGGCTACCCACTGCACAGACCACACTGTTTTCTGTTAATGTCACTGTCTCTCCTCTTAGATTGCGCGGAGGCAGGCCCCACATCGAGGTGCTTTCGGAGGCTGACAATGCCAGGCCCATGAGAGGTACTAGGTAAATGCTTGCAGAATGAATGAGTTCTGTTGACAGACATGTCACGGGCTGCAATCTGGAGGAGAGTGGTCGGTCCCCTCTTTTGGAAGTATGTCTGTGTGCTCTACTCTCCTGGCCTAACAAGGGCTCAGGGGCCAGAACCTTCACTGTCTCAAAGGGCTTCTCAGCATGGCTGTCCTCACCTCCAGCCGCCGGGACTGCAGATGACTGTGGCACATCGTAGGGTTATACACTGTACCTCACTCTGTGACTTTCCCTATCTCCAATATAACCAAGCCATTTAAATATGGAGGGGAACTGTGGATTTCCCTCCTAGCTTATCCCTTTTTAACACATGCTTCCCAAGGGCAGGAACCCTTCATGTTCTAAACTAGGGACGAGTATTAGAGCATTTAGGTACTGGCTAACAATAGCAGTTGACTAATAATAAGGGCAACATTACTGAATAGTTAACCTCTACTATTCCTGGCAATAATACAATCAGTCAAATTCTTCCATAGGATTAGAATTTGGAGGAAAAAAAATAAACATCTTAGAATCAGAATGGTTATATCTGATTTAAAAAAACAAAAACAAAACAGAAACAAAACAGCTTTTAACTGACTGTCTCATAGGACTGAAACGGTGAATGCCAGATAATAGATCCTCTATCAAAATAGATTTTGGTTTAAGTAGGTACACAACTAGAAATGCTAGTTCTTACCAACATTTTTTTTTCTTTTAAGGCAACCCTTGTCTTTCTCACTAAAGCAAATGTATTCCCACAGTGTACGTGGGGGTGGAAGGGATTATTATCCTAAGGGAAATGGACAAATTGAGGCTTAAAAAAGGAATCAGAGGGAGGAATAGAAGATATATTTCTCATTTGAGATCCAAGACTCCAGAGGGATAAGCCTCCATGTAATCAGGTTCAAGAGGTAAGCCGGGGAGAGTGCCCGGCTGTTGGGCATCTCTTATTTATCACATTAATTCGAGACGTGCTTATCGCCGTCGTTACCCTGCAGGCCGAGCAGCTGCTGTGCTCCCCCAACTCCCTCAACCACAGGGCAAGGAGGCTCTGCAAAGCCACCGCAAAGCCAACCAAACCGAGAGTGGGTGCAGGCAGCTGAGGGCACGCCTGAAAAGTCCGGGTTCCGTGAGCTAACTGTCCAGATGCTCCAGGGGGCTTCAGATGCCCTGGCGCTGAGCTGATCCGGACCTCCTCAAGCCAACTGCTTTCTCTTCTCTGCCACCCAGATGCCCAAAGGAAAATGTGGTCTTGGACCCCTGATCCAAAGGCAAAGTGCCGCCTGAAGAAGTGTTCTCATCCCTACATCCACGCTTTTCATCTGGAGGGGTTGTGGGGGAAGGGAAGCAGCAAAGAGGACCTGGGAACTGGATGGGCAGCTCCCCATGGCTGATGGGACCCAGAACCAAGGCCACTGACCTCAGGAAGCCGTGAGTCTGAGCTCCGAAGCCCTCCCGAGGCTTCCCGATCCAGGCTGCTACCGTGCGCGGAGGCGCGTTGAGGAACCCTGCCACACACGGGACACTGGGAGCCGTGGCTCAGACTGCGGGTGCAGCTGGAGCCTTTCTGAAAATCCCTTCTCCAGAGCACGCCACACCTGTGCTCGACCTCACACAGACCGCCCGGGGGGCATCGCACGTGAACCCCATCTCACCATTTAGAGGGATCTCGGAGGCTACAATCTCGTTAGGCATAAGGCGTAAGAGATGACAGGGCGTGGTTATGTCCGACTAGGCCTGTTTTCTCGAGCATGGTTCCTGAACACAGAGCCTCCCTCTACAGTCCCGCTGCCCTGACTGTTCTGGAGGCCCTGGGTGAGCGGCTCTCGTCTGAAGGGCATGCACCTCCCTCTCCCCCGTATCTTCCCAGCATGTCATAGCTAGACTAGATCTTAGATGGATCTCCACCCCCCAGTGCCTGGGCGTGCGTCAGCGTCCAGGAACAAGGGCCAAGTGTCACATGATGTGCAACGAAAATCCTTTACTGCATATCCCACACGAGTTTGCTGGGACTTTGGGCTGCTCGCGGTTTCCCAGCCCCAGAATTAACTCAGATGCCTGGTGTGCATGAATCTGGGATGATGGGCCTTGAGGCTGTGCCCGAAGTCCCCTCTCTCTGCTGGGCACCCACCTTCTCCCTGACGAACCCCATAGCAGCAGACACCTGTGCTCCCCACGTTCTTCGGAAAAGAAACACAGCCACTCAGGGGCGGGCACTCAGCAGCCCCCGATGGCTGGTGAACCTCCACACTTAGTGCCCCTCAGGTCTGAAATGATTCGATATTATCTGTCACTAGACTTTATTCAGCTCCCAGTTCTGAGAAGCTGTCCACCCCCACCCCCAAACAACTCAAACAGGAAGGAAGAGGCCGCCGGTCTCCCTCTTCAAGACCCCGAATACTGAACAGCGGTCCGAATGACTAAGCATTCTTTCCAGAGAGCTCTGCTTACGATTCTTCACTTTTAACAGGAAAAGAACGTCTTTCTTGAGCTAAGGCTTGAAAGTAAAATCAGTCCAGCACTGTTCACTGCAGGCAGCCTGGTGACCTGGTGACCTGCCACCTGGGCTCTAAGAACCAGCATGTCCCCGGGGCTGCAGGAGACACAGGTCGGCAGCCAGTGAGGACTGTCTCTTCTGTTCTGAAGATGGGGGACAGTCCACTCTCACACCAAGCACCAAGTTAGGCACTTGGCCTCTACACCTTTTTTTTTTTTTCAAACATTAAACATTCCGCCCCCACCCCCTGCCCCCCGGGTGTTATAGGACAATTCCCATCTTTGCTGGAGTCAGTCCTGCTTCTCTGAGGAACCTGACGTGGAGTTTGGGGTGGGGGGGGCTCCTCCCTGGCGTATCTTCAGTTCCGTGACAGCAGCCACGTCCCCTGTAGCGTGTCTGCCAGTGTGACAGGGTGTGGGACCGTAGTGCTTGGCAGGCACCTGCCGTTCCTGCCTGATTCCCACTGACAATGGGGCTTCTCCTGACTGTGGGTTCCTCTGATAAATAACTTTGGTCCCCGTTCTAGGAGACAGTTCCCTTTTCCACGGAGTGGAAAAGAGATGAAGACAGCCAAGTAAGTCAGGACAGCCAAACCCACGGTCTCGAGACGAGATCACAATTTCCAAGTGACTTTAACAGAATATCAAGCACATGGAACCTGACAGGATGTGTCTTCTCCTGAAGGGGGGAAATATTCTCCCCGGGGAAAGCTTTAGGGAAGGAGCCCACTAAGGCGGGGGCGGCGGGGGGGTGGGGGAACTGGGGTTTATGGCCACCAGTGGGCATGCGGGGGCACCCGGCATGCTGCTGACGGGTGTTGGCAGGGACAGGTGGGCACACGGGAAGCGTGGCGGGAAGCCGTTCGCAAGCATGCGGGAAGAGGCCAGCTGTCAGAGCGAGCCGAGCCATGGCTCTGGGCTGGAGACAGTACCTTCTGGAGGACTACACCAGGCAGATGCTTTCATCTCCACTAGAAACCCTCCCTGTTGCATATTCATGAGGCTGTGCGTCTGGACTCAAGTGCCGGGGGAAGGCTGCGTTTGTCTTTGAATGCAGCTTCTGGGAAAAGCCTCCCCAGTTTGGGTGACAGTTTCATTACTGGACACACACTCCTTTACTTCCATCTGAGTGCCATTTATTACTGCCTCGTCAGTCTCCTAAAACTGTCTTTGATCTCATTTAAAGAAAGACACCACAGAACTAATTGGGGAGAATTAATTTTAATTTCATTAAAATAGCAAGAAAAGTTTCATCCTCGAATCACTGAGGCTTATTTTTTTTTTTAACTGCCACCCCGCAAGAGCAGTGGGGTCATCACTGGAGTGATGTTTTCATACACAGATTCTAAAAACCTGACTTTATTCTGTTAAGCAGGAGCAGAGGGTGAAATGTACACCCCACGGACTAGTCATTTCCTGATTGAGAGATACAGTATTAAATGTCAGAAAATGCAAAGTCAATAATGAAATGCTAGCCAAAAGAAAAGGGTGAAAAAGTAACGACCTTGAATTTGTTTCTCAACCTTATTTCATTTAAGAGGTGTGTTTTGTCATGACTCTGCTGATTCTCTTCCCCGGGGTTCTGAGTTCCTAAAGAGAGCAGCAGTCTCACTGGAATCAGTGATCTGAAAAACTGAGCCAAGAACCCAAGTCGGAATTCCTGATTTTAGCACCTTCTTGGAGAGGCAAATAAAACGTCAACACGCATTTTCCTCCAAGATACTGCGAGAGTGCTCAAGAATGGAGGTGCCTGGGATCCCCAGGTCTAAGGAGTGGTGAGCAGCCCACGTGGAGAGTGGAGAGCACAGAGTGTGTCCCAATAGGGCTCCTACCACCCGGAGGCCACCTCCCTGCGGGAGCCACAGCTGCCCGCTGTCACTTGGAGGGGGGGGCACCTGACCCAGGCCTGGAGATCAGGCTGAGCTCCTGGCACGCCATAAAGGCGTGTGTGAACAGGATTAGTAAACTGACATCCTTACAGATAGGGAGGCTAAGGTGCAGGGAGATTAAATGAGTTGCCTGGGTTCTTCTGCAGAACTGGTCCTTGAACCTAGCTTTCCTGACTTTGGAGAACTGGAGTGGTTTCCATGGAAGATAGTTATGTCCCTTGTATAAATGCACTGAGCCTCACTGTAAGTAATGAGGGCTGCCTGAAGATTCTAGTGTAACCTGAGTTTCTGAAAAATCAAATCTTTTTTTTTTTTTTTAAGATTTTGTTTATTTATTTGACAAGACAGAGATCACAGGTAGGCAGAGAGGCAGGCAGAGAGAGAAGGGGAAGCAGGCTCCCTGCTGAGCAGAGAGCCCGATGTGGGGCTTGATCCCAGGACCCTGGGATCATGACCTGAGCCGAAGGCAGAGGCTTTAACCCACTGAGCCACCCAGGCGCCCCAAAAAATCAAATCTTTTTAATGTTTCTGAGGAGCTTGATTTGAAAGAACCCTGGCAGTGAAACTTTTTTTCCCTTAAAACCCTAATGTGATGACAATACCAAATAACTCTCTTCTACTACGGACTTTTATTCATTTAAAAAATATTTTATTTGTAAGGACACTTTCAAAAGCCAGAAATAAAGTCATCTAAGCTGACCTGGATTTCAGAGGGGGAAATCAGCTCCCCTGAGAGGAATAGTTGCTCTAAGAAGTAAATGCTCAGATCATTCAAATAGCCTGGTTCACTATTACATACATTAGCATTTCTCAAAATGCAGTCCCTGGAACATTGATTCCATAGGGTGAGAAAATGATGAAATTAGCTGGGGAACAATGGGTCAAACTTCAGAACCTTGACTTTTTTAAACTGCAGGACTTCTCAGAGCCTTTAATGTGCCAGTATGAACTGTCAGTCTCTAAGAGGGAGATGCAATATTTCCCCAAAATATTTGACCACAGAGAATCTGCAGTCTAGAAAACATCCTTGGAAAAATAATTCACTTATGCCTTAAAAGAACACAATTGAAAGTATTAGTCCTATGCCTGGGGAACTGCTTAGTGTCCTTTCAGTTTGGTTAGATGCAGGTTAAATTTTATGAAGTCTGTTTCACCTTTTTTAAGGAAAATTAATTATTAGAATTGCTTTTCTAAACAGCAATAATGGTTGAACTGGAAAAAAATTACATGATTCAACTGGTTCCCTCTACCCCAAATTCACAGATGACCTGCACTTGGTGGGGGGGGGCGGGGGTGGCAGAGCATCTCACACTTCCGATCAGCACGGGGGTGGGGGGCGGGGGGGGGTTGTGTGTGGCCAATCCACTGGAGGCCTGACTCGGACATCTTTCCTGCACTGCCTCCTTCTGTAGTCCCTCCCAGAGAAGTACTGCCTCCCCAGTGCTTACACCCAGGCTGCAGGAGGTTGGGGCGGGGCGGTGAGGGGGCGGAGCGTGTCAGAGGGAGGTGGGGGGAACACATTAGCATCTCAGGAGAGAAGGGCCCCAGGTAGCAGAGTGGACAAGCAGGTGGCAGCCTCACACCCATGTCATCTCAGCATTCCCCACGATCCACAACTGCAACACACGTTCCACGGTGGAGGGAAGCGTGATTCTGGAGACCCTCAGAAAGGTTAATAGATAGATCGGTAAACTACTTACTAACTGAAAAAAGGGAGGGAAAACCATGAAAGTATACTTCTGGAGAGTTGCCTTGGAACAACAAATCAAATCAAAAATTAAAACCAAGAAATGAAACATTTGAAAAATCAAAATTAAGGCTAAAAAAGCAAATAGAGTTCTAATAACCTTCCAACTGTAAGTCTGGCTGTCTCAAATTAGATTTCAATTCAAGAGTGACACATGTTTTTCCACTAACAATGTTTTTTGTGTTTTGTTTTTTGAAACCAAAGAAAGGCCAACTGGGCATTCCCCTCTACATTTAAATGTTCACCCAGCACATGAAAGCTGACCGACCCATGTAATGTGTTTTGTTTCCAGGGCAGGAAATTCCAAAGGGAAGGGAAAAATAATCAAACAAGCGGTTTTCAGATCTTTCCACCATTAACCCTAATCACGATTCTAATAGTTTGTAGACTTGGGCTAGTTTTCACTCCTATGAAGTCAAAGGATTGGAGAGAGAAATTCAGAGAACTTCAGGCCTTGGATATCTGTCCTCAGGAAAGGAGCCAGGATTCAAATTCATTACACTTCTAATCAAGAAATTTTATATCTATCGGTAATGTGTAGTATGCGTCTCTAACTAAATGTGGTAGCTATGGGCAAGAAAAAGATTCTCGGGCACATCACCTGGGCACCTGTGAGGCACTCCCTAAGGGCAAGAGATGACTCATAGTTTCACAAAGAATAAACAATTGAACCCTGCTTGGGACACAGCACATTCAGCAGAAAGCCCAGTGGGTGCTCATCGCCCTAACAATTTACTAATTAATCGGGTATCAGGTGTCTCACCAGAGAGGATCTCAGTCTTCAAAGGTTTAAAGGAACGCTGAGCTCTCTGGGATGTGACAAGATAAACACTGGCGGGGGTAGAGGTAGGTGGGTTTGTTGTGCAACGGAAGTGGCCGGGCCACTAGGAATCTGTCACGCTGTTCTAGAACGGTAAGATCCCATTTGAAGACAGAAAACTGGGCAAAAGGCAACGTACGCAACACCTTTTCCGGAAAAGCAGAAGGTGGCAGTTGCCCGCGGGCACTGTATTAAAGGGAAAATGTCTATTTTAAGAAATGGATTAAAAACCACATAAGCAGTTTATAAACATTATCTTCGCCTTGCATTTCATAAAGCCAGGATTGCCATGAAAGCCCAGTTCAGAACACTTAACTGTGCAGTGAAGTAAAGCCAGAGCGTTTCTTGGTTTGGATGACTTATTTTAGATGATAGCATCATTTCTGCCCCAACTTTGCGTGTGTGTGTGAGTCTAACATGGCAGGGTAGCCACCAGAAAGATGAGCCCATTAGAGAAAGTAGTTCTTTTTGGCAGCAGCTCCCTTCAGGAGCTTTTGTTCAGCATATAACTGAGCATTTGGGACAGAGATGAGCCCTTGTTAATCGTGGATACAGAGATTAAATTTTCTGGCAATACTGCAGGAAAAGCGAACATAGAATAAATGAGTGAAAGAAGGCAGGCTTGGGCCCTCCTGTTGAGACCTACATTTAGGTCCCATTTAAGGACCTGATCAACCAGTGTTTCATTTTAATACAGGAATCTGTTTGTTTGTTTGTTAAATGGACAGCTCCCCGAACACCGTAAAACAGACTTTCAAATTTTTGTATTATTTAAAGGCAGGATTAGATTAAAACACTGTCCAATTTCTCTGCCTAGTGTCATAGGTTTTCCCACAAATCCTACATTTTCCTTCCTTGCAAATGGAGAACAATTTAGAGCATGTTTCTCAAGACGTAGGTAGTACCTGACCCGTTGGCCCGGGAATCCTCAGTGGGTTCTCTGTAAATCCACATGCCTGGGCTCCAGCTCAGGCTACTGAATCATAAACTCTATGGGTGGGGCTCAGGGGATCTGCAGTTTTCAAAGCCTTTTGTGTGATTTTAATGCACAGTCAAGTTTGAGAACCACAAATTTAAAGGGCTCATGACCATTATCTTTATGATATCACCTTGATCACGGTATGCTTGTTGAATTAATTTGTAAGTAGAAAAATCAGAAATTCATAGAAATAAATTATGTGCAAAATGTTCTAATTAGCCTTTTTTAAAAAATGGGATTTTTATGCATGTATATTAACTCCAGGAAAGCCTACAAGTATGCCGAGAACCAGAAGCATTGTCTAGAAAAGCTTCTATTTATCCTGCTCAAAACAGGTCTCTTTCACTTTTCAAAAAAGAGGTTGGAACTTGGGCACCAATGTCTCCTTCTGCCCCACACAGCTTTGGAATTTTCAAACTGGCAAGATTTTCCTCTCCGATAAATTTGATGGAGTTTCCTATCCAGCTTATCAGTTAGGAAGATTATCAGAAAATGAAACATCAGGCAAATGAAGCAGGTCTAACAAGAAAGGAAAAACCATAAACCATGTTTACACAGAGAGGGTTCCTGGTGGGGACTTGGGTCATTGAATGAATGAGCCGCAGGGGGCCACACAAAGATGTCAGGTTTAGGATGAGAACGAAGATGAGGAGACACAAACAGGTGGAGAGGAGATTCGGTTCTTGAAAGAGAAGAGGAGGAGGAGGAGGTATCTGACACTAAAAAAGTGAAAGAGAGAAAAAAAAAGGATAAAGGCAAAAAAAAAAAAGCTTTAGAGACACAAAGGAAAAAATAAACTAGCTTTTAATATACTCACATAAGCTGCAAAGAAAATGAGGTCATGTAATACACAATCATTCCTCTACTGGACAATAGAATACAAGTGTTTTTCGAAGAAAACAAATTTGTTGTTTTTTTCCACTGGTTATTTAATTGTTCTGCAACAACACCACGGAATAAAAATAACTCAGATTTACCTGGGCACAGACTCGGCAGCATGATCCGCTGAAAATAATACATCTTTAACCTACAATATCCAGGATATTCTAGAGGAGACCACTTTTCAGTTGGAAAGGTACAGACCTCGGCTATTTCTAGATTTAATTTTTATGAGAAGCACTTATATAAAGTTTACTTGAAAGTGAAGGTTTTCCTAGGTAGAGATACTGAGGTATAACCATAGGTCATAGTCCCAGCATCGTGACAATGGAGGGCTAAGCTTTCTAAGCTGGCCTGTAGTCGGGTGCACAGGCTGGGCACTTTGGAAAGAAGCTGTCACCACCACCTTCATGCCTCGCCACTGGAGACATATCCATTAACAGGGAGACAACCACGGCTCCAGTGAAAAATTGTCCCAGACACAATGGACCAAACTTTCACGGTAAGAGAATAATTTTGCTTTGGTGAGGTGTCTGGTAATATCTACCAATGATTAGAGATAAACCGCCTTACTCCACATCCTGTTTTGAAGGCAAAAGGAAGAAAAAAACATTTTTTCTCATCCTCTATTTAAGGAACTACCAACTTATTCCTAAGAAAAGACAATGATTCATAGCTTCAACGCTAAGACTGTCACTCTATCTGATTCCTCTTTTTTCCAAGGCTGGGACCTATTAGAGGTGGGGGAAGGGGAGCCAGAGGTGACCACGGAAGGGAAATCATGTTGTTTTGGGGCTTTTTCAATTTGCCACATCCACTTAATGAAATCATACCTACTCCATTAGCCACGGTGGACTGGGCAAGTCCCAAGCTTCTAGTTCCCCTTATGGTATTCCATAGATGTTCAAATGGGCAATTTCAGAGGTAGAAAACCACCCCTAGTTAATTAGCCACTTCCCAAATCAATAATGCTAAGCCTGCATCTTAAAATGATCCAGATGTATAATAATGGCACTGTGCTTCTAGTTTTTAAGAGTTCTTATCCTTTAACATTTATACTGAAATTTCAGTATATGAAATATGATGTCTGGGATTTGCCTTAAAATACTCTATAAAAACTAAGTGTGGGACAGGAGAGATGATGGAAAAGGAATACTAATCATTGAAAGCTGGTGGTAGGTACATGGGGATTCATTATATTGGTGCCTCTGTTGCGATATATTTGAACATTTTCCACAACAGAAAATTAAAAACACAAAAACAAAAAGGAAATACATTTTAGTTCTGGAACACAAAAACAAGGGACCCAAGAGGGCCTGTGGCTTCACAAAGGACTCTCTATCTGCACCCTGGGTGACGGAGAATGGACAGGGTCACGGTGGTGGAGGTTCACCATGGCCTTGGCCACGTCCTTGTGGATGCCAGCACTGTGTGGCTTCGCTTGTGTCAGATGCCCAGGCCCTTTAAATTAGGGAATTCAGGAAAGGAGAGAAGCACCAGGTGGGGCACGGACCAATACTATCAGCGAGCTGTCCCCTGCTAGGGCTGGGTCCTTTCACACCACAGCCGACCTCGATCACTTTGTTTTGATTTGGGACCATTTCTGCCTTGGATAAGTTCCTTTTCTCTTTTCCTCGATAGCCCAGTTGCTTCCCTAAATGAGCAGTGCTATTCAAAACAGGCCAGCCTCCTCCCTCACGTGCACTGAAGACCGTGGCAAAGAGGAGGAAGATGTGATGGAGAAGCCTGGAGTGTGAAGCCTGCGTCACGGAACACCACGTTACCGTAAAGGACGTGGACGTTCTCTGCAGGTGGCTATGGAAGGGTCTTCCGGACGTGCTGAACTGAAAAGTGCCAGGTGCTCGATGGCATAGCTACACAGCATTATGCTAATTTTGACGTAGGGGAACATGGGAAATTTTATCTATGATTGTTTGCTTGAAGAAAACACTGGAGGGGCAACCACAACGTTAATAAAAATGGTTACCTTCAGGAAAAAACAAGAAGGAGGTGCAGGGATGGGAGCAAAACTTCTCTACGGCACCTTGTGAATCAGAACTTAGACTCTGCGGGATGTTCCCAACTCAGGCCATCCACAGAGGCGTACGAGTGAGAGTGTGCTGGCCCTCTGCTGCCCGCCCCACCCCGGGCTGAACTACAGGAAACTGGGCTCTAGGAATCAAGAGGGAGGCACGCTTTCTGTTTTTAGATGCGTCCTCCTCATTTTTGTCTCTTTGATTTCAATCGTCATTTCAGAATGTTCTACCCTCATTTACAACCAGTTGGCATTGATAAGCCCTCCTAATGTGGCCTTCCCCATTTCTGATTCCCTGGCCTCCTGGGTAAGTAGGTAGTGGTGTGTAAACCAATAATTGGGGGTTCTGAGGGCAGGACCGGTGAAAGACGATTCCTACAGGAATCGTCTTGCAGGGATCCTACAACAACAGTAAAATGGCCAGTGGCCAGGCCTGGAGGCGGTGCTGTGGTCCTGTTGTTCTAGGGCATCTGTGACAGCGCCCGACTCCAACTCCCTGGGCTCCCAGCGGGAGGGACGGAGCAGAGACCCCAACCCCACTAGGGACCAGGGTGCGGCAATGCCCTCACTGCGCCCCGCGCTGTACACACCTCACCTGGACCCTCCTGCATCTCAGAAGGTCTAACCTGCCCGGGGACACTCCTGAAGTCTCCAGGGGAAATGTCCCACGGGGCAAAGGGGAAAACAAATAACAAGGGCCTTGATTCTGTTCTGCCACAATCTGTATTCAATGAGATGTGGCATTCAAATCTTGGGAATGCAGGGGAAATTAAGGTCCAGGCCAGCTGGAAGGAAAGGGGTCTGAATTTAGTAGGACTGTCCTCATGGGATCCTGAGGAGGGGGCAGAAGGGGGGAGACAGCCCCGGGAAGACGCGGCAGCTGTTCTGAATCAGCCAAAATTGCTGCTGGTGCCTTAGTGAGCTTCACCTCCTTCTCCCTCTGACCGTGTCCCAGCCTCACCCCGCAGTGGCTAGAGCCTATGGCCCTGTCCTCCCTTTCCAGCAACGAGGAGGTTCCATCACGTCTCTAGGAGGACTGCTGTGCTATGCAAAGTCAGAGGCTCCCCCACCAGGACTGCTGGTCCATGGAGGACCGGCGGCTGGGATTGTAGGGGGCAGGTCACTGCAGGGGCTGAGTTTCTTTGTGGCTTTGTCAGTCTGCATTTTGAGCAGTGGCCTCCAGCCCTGTTCATCTGCACTGATCTGCAATTTGTGGCATCCAAGACCCAACACTCTCTTGAGCTGGGAGCCCCGGGGCCCTGGGATCAGACTTCTCAAGCTGACCTTAACTTTGGTCAAAGGGAGCCTAGCAAAGGAATGAAGTCTGCAGGCAGCTGTGGGCATGGGCTCGGCGAGGAGCACAGCTGGCTTCTAGAGGTGGTCTCTCTCCCATCCTGCCAGGGCCAAGATTTTTCAGGAGATGGCTGCGCATACCCGTGGGCTGCTCTCTGGCTTTCTCTGGAAGGACTTGGGCAGGGGCTGGGAACTGTCACAAGGTCAGGAGAGGGACCTGGCAGCTCCCTTCATGAAACCAGCCAGAAAAGAGGCGGCACACCCGGATGGAGAGCAAGCCTTACACAGGCCCTCTTGGGGTGGGGGGGTGGGGGGGGCGGTGCTAAAGAAGCAACAGCACCAGCTTTCAAATCATGCTCTTGAACTACCTTTGAGGCCTGAAGCAGAGGGGAACTTCTTTCCAAATAGCCACTGAACAGTCGGTAGAACTATTAGAATTACTTGTTTGGAGTTTTGAAAATGACAGAGGCGTATTGACTCCTCTGTACTTAGGCAAATGTGGAAACGCAAATGACAAGGTTGTACACATTTGCTCAGGGGACAGGAGAATCAGAAGCTCAGGACCCACCTGTGTCCCTAAAGGGCCTTTTTGCTGGGGGCGGGGTGGGGGGGGAGGGATGTTTCTATGTTCAACTGATTAAAAATCAAAACCTGATTTCAGCAAGATCTGAAACTTAAAGAGAGAGGGAGAAACCGAAAAGCAGAGGGGAAGCTTCATGGGGATGTGAAAAGTCTAATTTTAGTCTTGAATTTGAGACTCTGAGAGCATGGAGTAAAATAGAAAGATCTCAAAGAACTGTGCCAGCCAGGCACCAGCGTGTCCCCCACTGTGAACACACACTTGGAAAGACACTGGAGAAAACGTGCCTCGACTGAGTTTAACCTCTTAGCGTGAGGAGCATTTCCGAGCCCCGGCCCTGGCAGTCTTTGTCCCACGCCACTCGCCACTCGGGGCCAGGCCCCACGCGCTCGCGGACACCGCTCTGTCCCCTCTGGTCTGTTATTCTCACCTGTCTCGGGATCGCTGAAGTCTGGCAAAGTAATTGTGTTAAGCTGTCGTCTGTCAGCAATGGTTCTATCTAAGAGGCTGCTCCCACGTCCAGAATCACTGCAAAACACAGCTGCAGAGGTCAGTCATGGGAAAGGGGGCAGAGGGAGAGACACAGAATCAACCATCGCCGACCCCTGATGTGCAGTAACAACTTTTGTGCGCTTGGGACGCTCCTTAGCCCCTCTTCGTTGCCTACCAGGCATCCTGTGTCCTGGCTCGGCCGGGACTGGGATCCCTTTCCATGTTCACCGTCACAAACACGCTTAAACCACACCCACAGACCCTTGCTAATTTTAGCCTCTTTGGTGTCATTATAAGATACAAAACTGAAAACCTGAAGCCAGGTTCTCCGTCCACCCTCGAATGGAGAACTGACTGGCCTTCCGTGTAGGAAGTCTTGGAACTCATCAAGCCCATAAACACACCGCCCTTGAATTGTCTTACACATCAACGGTCTACAGCTGAGCCCTCCCTGCCCAGGGAAGACACCCAGGGCATTTCTAGAAGACCCTTATGCCAAGGCCTCTCCCCAGACCAAATGCATCAGTATTTCTGGCGAGGTCGCCGTTTTTCTGAGCTCCCCAGATGGCTCCAATGTGTAGCTAGATTTGAGAACCCCTGGCTCCTACTTTTCAAAGGGCAATCACAGCCATGGCCTCCGTTGTGTCCCTATCTAATAGTCACGAGATCACATAGGGAGCTGCTGGTCACTGGAGGAGCTAGGGATGCACCACCCCACACCCGCATCTGGCTTGTCCAGTGGTGGGAAGCCGGAGAATGCTGGGCCTTGCGAACACACAGCACATACAGCAGGCTTCGGGCACCAGCTCCCAGGCTGGCAGCTTCCTGCCCTGAATCCCCCCTCCCCAGCCCCACTACAGAGCAGGCTTGGCACCATTTGTTTGGGGAGTCACATGGGAGACCACCGTGGGCCCCAGTGGAATGAAACACAGGGGACCTTCGCTCCTACAGACTCTGGTATTGTTTTGTTCTAAGAAGCTTGCAAGCAAAAACAGTTGCATTCTTCTTTTTTCTTCTATCATGATATTCCATCCAAGAAGCTCTGAAAAGCAGCACATCTGTCTCATGAGGTTTGGGTCTATAATGCTTTTCTTTGAAGCTGTTTTGTTTTGTCAATTGGGGGTCTCTAGGCATGGTATTTTTTTTGTTAAGAAGTTCAAATTCTATAATAAAGGGACACAATTTCCTTCCTGTATGCAGCTGTTGCTAAAAGCGGTACAAACAAGATTTGGTATGAAACTTAATATGGTTCACAGGCTGTAATTTCCACGTCCAGTGATGTAGTTAGAGAAATCCACAGGAAACAGACGGAAACTTGCTTCAGTACAGACTATCTGCCAGCCTATACTTATTACATCTTTGGATACACAGTTTTGGGAAACCGTCCTATTAATTATTTCCACAACTGCGAAACAGTAACTGTCTCTGAGCAGAAGACAACATAAAAGTAGCTGCAAATGTTCATGAATCACATTACTGACTGAATATTTCTCACACTGGTCTGTTCATGTATGTATTTTTATTATAATTATTGGAAAAATATTACCAAGAGTTATGATCCGAATACTCTAACGGCTCCCCACCTCAGAGATTTTCAGAAGATGTCATCTCAAAATATAGTGATTTTTTGCATCGCCTTGGGGATTCTAGGGCACACGGTAAGGTGCTAGGCATTGTAGAAAAAGGATTTACCTGGGTTTTTGATGGGTTTGCTTTGGCCATAACCCTCCAGGCTTTCCCATCTCACCAAGTCTCATTGCCCAGGATTAGCGGTCACGTGTTCTGCTGGGTCCTGGAAGTTGGCCAGGGCTCTGGGATCTTATCTTCTGTCTGTCCCTCACAAGTAGGTCACTCCGGTCCTACTCTCCCTGTGCCTCAGTGTCTTCCCTGTCAGATGAAGGTAAGGATTGTTTTCCCACACACAGCGGTGTGAGGCTGAACTGAGGTCATATGGACAGAACATTCAGAAGATGTTGTCGTACATCCATATACCTACAAACACATATACCTACAAACACGCAACCAAGGTGAATGTGGCTGGCTGATTTCCGAAGACCACTTATTCCCAGCCCTCTAGTGCAATGGTAGGTGTGGGGAAGCTGAGTTAAGGGCCTCCTGCTCTGAATGTTAGAAACCGCTGCTAAAACCCAAATCTCAATTTGTGAGCCTTCCCCACTGTTGTAATGACTACTTCCCCTCCACCAGCTGAGAAACTGTCTGCAGAGTCCTTGGTTCTTCTTCAAAGTTCCTTTTGAAAACAGTGCACAAGCAACAATTCACTATTCAAAATGGAGATGCTCCTGTATCCACTCTGAATGCTGTGACTGATTGAGAATTTTGCTTTGAGCAATTTTTAGTTCAAAGTTTATAGGATGTGGAGTATTAACCAATCAAGATTTGCCTTTGTGATGACCCCTAGGATATGGAGGAAGAGGCAAAGGGAGGCCCTGGCCACCCCTTGAGTCTCCTTACCTCTCTCGCTCTGGCCAGTCTTGCTCACGAAAGCCTTCCTCTCTCCCTGTGGGACCCTGCTTGAGCCCTGGCATGGACCACCCACTTCCGCCTCAATACCCAGTGACCTCCCCTCTTCTGTGCCTGGCCCAGAGGCTGCCAGGAGCGCCTCTGAAGGAGGACGGCAGGAAGGGAAGGAAAACCGTTCCCAGTCAGTGGTGCTAAGGTTTAGGGGGAGGGCACTGGCAGGAGCCCCAAATCCATGGTATGTAAGCTGTACATATTCCCACAGGTAGACTGGCGCATGCAGGGGACTTCTGTTCGCCGTCAGGATTGAACACTCAGAGTACAGTCCTGTGGCGGTCCTGTAAAGTTATACTGGAAACTGGAAGCTTCTCTTGGAAATCCTCCACCTTCCACAGCCCGCAAAGGCTGTTAAACACAAGAGGCAAGCTGGTGGTGGGCTTGGGGTGAGGGCCTGGGGGTCTCTGTGGCAACCTGGCCTCCTACCCACTTCTGAACTAGCGCCTGGCAAGCATTTACTGGATGGAAGAGAGAGGCCTGGGATGGGAGGCCAGAGCGGGGCAGGTGGGAGAGGAGGATGTGCCTATTTTTCTCCAGGGCCCTCATGGCTGAGTAACAAGAGTCCAGGCAAGGTCCCAAGACCCCTGACCCTCAATTCTCATCAGTAAAATGGGTTGTGAAAGAACGTGACTTTGCCTGCTTATGGGGCCGCTTGGAAGATGGAAGGGGGGCATGCTTTGTAAAAAGAAAATCTTCCCAAAACACGGGTGACTATTCGGTACCAGATGGGGGTTTCCAGCTTCCAACTGAAGTTAAGAGTAAAGAAAGCATCTTTTTTTTTTTTTTTTTTTTTTTTTTTTACAAATAAAAACTTAAAGTGCTCTGTAAGTAAGTGATTGAGATAGGACTGGGGACGAAAACATTGTCTTCCGATCACATGGCTCCGCGATAGAGATGGTCCACGTGGCTGGGGCGAGGGGGATGGGAAAGAAGTGGGGAACAACAGAAAACAAAAATAAAGGGAAAGAAGTTGGTAGCTGACTGGGAGAGGCGGTGTGCGTGGTGCCTCTGATGTCAGCGCAGACCTGGGCCTGAATCCGAGGTCTAGTGCTTATTTAATCGGGAAAATTTAGGCAAGGTATTGGCCTTGTTTATTGTCTATAAAATGGAAAGAAGAGTTGCGGTCTCGAGAGGCTGATCTAGGGACTGGAGATAAGGCCCACATGGATGGCCCAGGGAAGGGTGCTGCCATCCCCAGCTGAAACACTGACTGTCCGTTCTGGGAGGCTGCCGGAACCTTCCAGTGAGGCCCTGGTCCCCAGTCATGCTGTTCTGAGCAGCTGAGCCAATGGGCACGAGAACTGAAGGGACTGGCTCTTTTACTGAGAGAGAGGAGACGAAACACGAGACAGCTTTCTCTCCTAAAGGCAAGTCAAACTGCAGACCCAGCAAATAAATCCAGGCTTCTGAAATGACACACACCTTGCCAAGTGTACACTCGAGAGAATGCCACCCACCATTCTGCTCGCAGCAAGAGCTGCATTCCCAGCCTGCAGGTGGATCGCTCTCTGCGAGTCGTCTGAGGCTCGGTTCAGTGACTAGCTCAGTGTGATCTTCCTTCAAGCAAAACTAAAGAGGGAACGAGTTGTAGGGGACACGAAAGCTCGGTCTCTTCTCTACATGACCCGTTACTGCTCAGCTCTCCCCCTGTGCCTCATCATCTCACTGCAGTGGAGGCCTGTGCCAGCCCAGGGTGTAGCAGGGAGGGGCTGGGTGATTGGAGAGCCCTGGCAGGGGGAGCAGAAACCTACCAGGATGCTCTCTGCCCAGTTTTTATTGCATTTTTTTTTTTTTTTAAAAGCAGGGATGCTTCTCATGCACTTGTTCATGCGATTCTACTCTCTTCTAGAACCCTGCGTGACCTGATCATGAACTTGAGGCTGCTGGACCCAGAGTTGGCCTTATCTGGAGAATGAGGAAGTATGCCGTCCCTTGTCCAGAGGCAGCCTTCCCCTCTTTATGCTTCATTCTTCTGCAGAGTCTAACCTAACCATACTGGGGAGGATGTCTAGATTTATGCAATGGTAAGGCCTACAGGAGAAACATTTATTTATATCCCAGAGAAAACAAATAAAGTTAAAAAAAAAATAATCAGGAAGCTCCTTAATAAGGGGCTGCTCAATTACCACCCCTCTCCCCCTCCCTCAAGGCTTTGGGAGTCCCTGGAGGGAGCAGTTTCACAAACCGGTGATGGGTCCTCCCCCGCCCACCCCCACACCCCCTCCAGACTCTGTGCCTGGAGCCAGGGTTCTCTGGCCCTGCCGGATCCTTCAGGAAACGGAGGAAGCATGGACACAGCCCAGGCATTTGGTTAAGTATTTTTAAAAAGCTTTCCAATTCTGTTATTTTTTTCTCCTCACATCCAATATTCTTGGTTGCTAAGTGGGAGGAAATGTGGGGAGGTGGGAGAGGTGTGGAGAACGGAGGGAAAATTGGCAACATGAAGGCTGATGGGTTTATTTTCTCATTTTGAACAGGGTACGGGCAAAGGAATGCTCCAGGACGGAAGCAACCAGCCTGGGGAGGATCTCCTGTTAGCGGCGCTTCTGGCCAAGACTTCCCTAAATCCTGCTGCTTCGGAGAGGCTGGGAGTGGGGGGCTTTTTGGGAACATAACATGGGCATTTTCTATTTCTGCTTACAGCCTTAGAAAAGTAGAATTCTTTAAAAATTAAAATGATCTTTATTTTCAGAACAAATCCGCAAAAGGGAAGAGGCCAGTTTCAGGATTATCTTTTCACCGAGAGGAAGATGGAGCGTGGGGCCATCACGAGCCACGGGCTGAGCTACGAAGGGGATTCTTGGCTAATTCTTGCGACTCCAGCTTTGCAAGGGGCATGGGGCTGCCTGATGGGCCTGGGGCTGGACAGCATGAGCTCCCTCCCTTCCCACTGCACTGCCCACGAGGCCCGGCTGCGGTCACAACTCTGCTGAATGTTAGTTCACAAGGACCCGTCCCCTAACATGGAGGGCCCTGATTTTGAGTATTTTCTTTTAACTGCAGAAATAAAATCCCATGTGGAACCCCTCCTGCACTCAGCTGCTTCCCTAACGCCCACCCCACCTTTCTTCTCCCTGGGCCTGCGGCCTGCATAGCAAGGCCACTAGCCTGTTGCCTCCCCTGGGGGGACTGAAGGGGCAAGTGACATCCTTAGTTAGTACACATTTACGACTTGAGTTGAATATTTTTAGCCTCCCGACGTTTAAGAGCCTCCTGTGGGCTCTCCGTACATCTTGCTATGAGCTTAAAAAATGTTCCAAGTGTATGAGCTGTTGTCTGAATGCACTTGAATTATTGGTCCCTTTTCATTAAATGACTTCCTTCCAAGGGCAGGACACACTTAGTAATTAAATAGATGCCAGGAAAAACTGCCCAAGACTTGCAAATGGGCACAACAGGTTAGTGGGTGTCTTTCAGTGGTGACTTGGGAGTTGACTAGGGGGCCTTTCCCTGATTAATTGGCCTCAGTCAGGGGTGGGGGCGCCCTTGACTGACTCCAACTGATTAAGGTCATTTTACTGTTCTGCAGGCAAATCAGACAAAATTGATTTCCACCCTGTGAAAAGACAACCCCAAACCATATATTTCATTGTCCTATAAGAATACTGTTTTTGCATTTCTTTGCAAATTCATTTCAGTAACTCTTTTTTTAAAAAAATATATTTTATTTATTTATTTGACAGACAGAGATCACAAGTAGGCAGAGAGGCAGGCAGAGAGAGAGGGGAAAGCAGGCTCCCCGCCGAGCAGAGAGCCTGATGCGGGGCTCGATCCCAGGACCTGAGCTGAAGGCAGAAGCTTTAACCCACTTAGCCACCCAGGTGCCCCTAGTATATCTATCTTTCAAATTCTTCTCTGAATGAGTTTTAACATTTTACCGGTTCCTTCATTAGTTAATGAGGTAAATAAAACCTCTGATACACGCTCATTTTATATTTGTTTGTGTCATGATTTTAACGGTTTGAAAATTACACTTTATCTTGCCCATCATGGTGATCTCTACTTTCCTTGGTAGGACATGGTCTGTTGTCTCTGCAGGTCTTTTAAATACTACTCTAAGACCCCCTACATCTGAAGTATGTAATTGACTAGTCTATCCATAAATTACCAGAAAGATGCTAAGACTTGTCCACGAACTTAAATAAATGGCTGGTTGAGAGAAATCAGGTGGAGATCAGTTGGGCCTTGGGCCTCATGGGTCACGGTGGCAGCAAGAAGAAAAGCAAGCCACAGTCTGGGGGCTTCATCAGCCCCTGGGAGAAAAGCCCCTGAAAAATGGAGTATGTATGGCTCCACCGCAATTATCTGTTGCTCACGAGGACCTGGAGGTGCACAGGGGGGCAGGGGGCATGCCTGCCTTCCAAGTGCCCATCTGAGACGGCTCCGGGAGGTGGGGACCCATGCAAAAACCACGCAAAACAGGCCCCGCTGGCCTCTTACCTGGGATTGGTTAGGTTGTAGCAGGATTTCCATATTTGTAACATGTGCTTACAAGTGAGGAGCGCCTCATCTGGGCCCCGGCAGAGAGACTCCAACTTCACTTTGGAAAACAGTAGTCTGTGATGGGGAGACAGAGGGAGAAAACAACACAGCTCAAGCCAGAGAGTCCCCCACCAGGATCACCCACGTGGCCTGGCCTAGACCCGGAAGTGATGGCACTCATTCTAGAATGGGGTGGGCAAAGGCTTGATCCGAGGGAAGTGGCGGCAGCAAGGGCCAAGGGTTCCAGAACTCCTAGCTTGATATGTGGCCTTGTAGATTGAAGGCAAATGCAGGTGCAGCCAACGTGATGATTTGAGATCAACTTAAAAGCATCAGAGTGGCTAATTTTATTGAGAACGTGGGGATTTTATTAAGAGCCTACTTTTAAAAACAAAACCAATTTATTTGCAAAACTTCAAAAATTCATTAAAAGCAAATCTTGATTTATTTACAGATTTACATGGAAGACATGAGTCAGTTGATATAAATGATCTACAAATCCCTTTCCACAAAGATCCTCATCGTGTGATGGTGAACAAGTCTCGTAAGCATCGAAAAGGCACATAAAGAAGGGGGCGTCTGGCTCAGGCTCTCCCCTCAGATCGTCCCAGCCCTGCTACTGAAGGACTAGGACTTCACCAGCTCACTCCATAATCACCAACTCTCTTTTCCCTATTTTTATTACCACCAATGGCTCTACTCTCCGTCCAGACCTTCTGTGAGCTAAGCTTAGACCCTTCTCTCTTTCTCAGCCCCTTGGTTATCCCATTCCCAAATTCTACTTATGCCTTTCTGAAGACTTAAGCTCCCCTGGTCCCTGAGCTCATTAATACTACCCTTGTGAAGCCTCAGCATGAGCCCAGATACCTTCTGGTGGTCTGCCTATTCCCCTGAGTTGCCCAGCTCTAAGAAACCACCTTACGAAAATCTCTAAAAATCAGTTTCAGTCCCAGCTCAAGAGACTAGAGTGATTCCTTACTGTTTGTAACAATAAGTCAAAATTCCTTACTGAGTCCTCAAAGGCCCCCTGCCCACCAGCCATGCCTATCTCACCAACTCATTCTGTGCCATGCATCCCTCTTGACCCTGTACTCCTACCAGTATAATTGATTGGCCAAAGGCCAGGTTCTTTCCTAACTCTATGAATATACATGCTGTGTCCTCAGTTTTGATCTGTATGAACCTACTGTTTTCCTAAATTCTTCCTGAACTCTAAGCCCAGCTACAACCCATCCTCCTCAAATAATACCATGCTTACATCTCTGTCTACTCTACTCTCTATCACATTAGCTGGTGTTTGCTGTTATTGACAATACAGAGAAAAAAGAGATGCAGGAAGCTCCTGCCTATTAAAGACCTCCTCTGTGCCACTTCACAACACAACCAAGGTGTGTAAGGACCCTTCTTGGTGGGTGGTATTTATCTCTCTTCCATAATAGAATACCACTCCCTCACTTCCACAGTGCCTAGGATTGTGCTATAAGGCTGGGGGGGGGGGGCCTGAAATCCACATTTGCTCACTGACTTTCTCTACAAACCACAGAAGACTAAGAAATGCATATCCAGTGATTTAAGTTAGACATACAAGAGAATTCCTCAACCACACATGATGTAATGGTCTCATTAGAAGGCATTTTGGAGGAAATCTCTTTTTTCTCAGTGGGCGATGGAGAGAGGGTGGTCCTAATGCATCACCTCCCAAACTCTGGAATGGGTTCGTACCACCTACTCTCTCCAGATGGAACAGAGGACGCCCAAGGGGCTGCGGGTGGCTGGGAGGGCTCAGGGCTGCAGCCTCCTCAAGCCTGGGTCTGTGGACACCTGGGACGATGGCAACGGGCCAGGTGAGGGCAAGGATGCACCCCTGAGCCACAAGCAGGTAGGTGTAAAGGCTGAGGCCAGACGAGTGACCAGGGCTTGCCTTCTGCTCAAGAACATTTCAAGAAGTGCAAGTTCTCTGAGGGGTTTCTTAGGAGCCACGTGCCAGCTCCTGCTGATGTCTTCACCAGTCCAGAAAGTGGTAGGAGCCTTTTTGCATCACAATCTCCCACCAAACGTGGGTCAACTGGGAAATGTGTTGCAAAGGGAGGAGAAGCTGCCAAAGGGTCACTTTGCAGCATTTGGTAGAGACCTTTTCAGAGGCCAGAGACACTCCTGCCAAGCAATTTTGGCCAAGGGAGATCCACCTAGGACTGCGGTGATGTTCTCCGGGAGGCACAGCAAACTCTTCTGGCTTAGCCAAGCTTGGAGTTCACCTGCCTCAGGGAGGGGATGAGGTCATAGGGAAGGCTGCCCTATATGTGGTGGCTGTGTGGCTCTAACTGTCCAATCGTCCTCTAACTGTACCCCAAGTACAAAATGCCGGAGCTTGTCTCTAAACCTCAACTTGGGGGAACGGTTGCATGCAAGGCTTCTTGGCTGGAAAAAGAACTTCTAATTAACATGAAATAACAGCTTTCAAACACTTGACTCAGGATATGGAGTTGAAAAGGTGTGGGCTGAATTTCAGAGAACCAGACAGGAAGAACAATAGTAGAACTGCTGAACACAAATGATGGGAAAGGCACCTGGAAGTGAAGCAGGAGGAACAGCATGACAGAGAGACTGGCAGAGAGAACGAGCTGGAAAACATGGGCAGGGGAGCAAAAGCAAAGCCTGGCAGCTGCTGTCAGGTGCCTCCCAGACGATGGGCAGAATGCGGGGCCCCGACAAGCTGAACCCGGTTTTCTCTTAGATACACAAATAAGAGCAGGAGACAGAGGCACCGCCTCTGGGACACTGCTCCTCCTCATCATGTCCCCAAACTTCAGCGTGGCTATATGGACAGAGACCGTCCTGAACACAGGACAAGCGATGCTCGTCATTGTATTTGCTGAACCCTGCGCACACATTTCAAGACTGTTCGAAAACATCGGGCTGGGCATATGCCACATTAGCACAGAAATGAAGAGAACACAAACAGTGATTGGCACTGGTGGTTGGCTGCAGTTGATGTCCAAAGATATCAGAGATTCAACCTACTGAGGAAACCCAGAGGACAAAACTAGAAGTCATGAAAAAGGGGGCGCCTGGGTGGCTCAGTCGGTGAAGCAACTGCCTTCGGCTCAGGTCCTGATCCCAGGGTCCTGGGATGAGCCCCGCGTCAGACTCCCTGCTCTGTGGGGAGCCTGCTTCTCCCTCTCCCTCTGCCCCTCCCTGCCATTCCTGCTCTCCCTCAAATAAATAAATACAATCTTAAAAAAGAAAAGAAAGAAGTCATGAAAAAGCCTGGGACAAACCAGCATCGTTGACATTCCTGCATGTGGAATGAGCAGGCGGAAGGGACCGCAGGCTGAAACCGTCTATGGGCCACAGCAGCCGAGTCCGACCATGAATTAAGTAAGGTGTTTCTCTTGGTAAGAAGTCATGTGCTGGGAAAGTGGTCTACTCCTACTCCCTATATCTGGCTCAAAGTTCATCAACCTAATTACAACAGTTTTGGTTCAGAGACTCACTGAAACTTACAGGATATTAATGAAGACTAGAAGAAGCCTGCTGATGGATGAATCTGACTATGTTACCAATAGCCCAAATCTAGCATCTCACACAATGCTGTTCCTGATCTGGCTCCTGCCCAAATGCTTAGCCTCAGTCTGCTTACTGTCCATCGTGTACATCTCCCACTCTAGCCATGATTGGCTTCTTCCATGTCATTCTCCCTCATGACCCCGGGCCTTTGCACATGCTATTATTCTTTCTGTCTGGAATACCCTTTCCATCCATCTCTGTTTTTCAGGCATCTACTCACCTTCCAGGTCAAACAGCTCTTTACCTCCATCCCCCCACCTCAGTAAAGCCAGCCTTAGGTACTAGAAGCTAAAGCTCCCAAATGGAAATGCAATTCCAGAAAATACGAAAATACGAGACCTCTCAACCCTGGAATAATAAGTGACAAGCCAGGAAACTTCTGCTTTCAAGACAAGCAAATTAAGAACAATAGCTGCTGCCAGACACTTGAAATATTTAACTGCCGATTTTTACACCAACCCTGCAGGTTAGATCTAGAGTAATTTGCCTGAGTTCACAATGCCAGTCACTGGTAGACCAGAACTATGAACCCAGATCCACTGAACAAGAAACAAGGAAGAGTGACTTAAAATATTCTAACCGCACTCCTCATGTTAAATAGACAGCATTTTCTAATCCATTGCCAAATACGTAAGACCCTATGATAATGCAAAGACCTGTGTTACTGTGTGAATTTAAAGTAGGAATAAAATATAGTCCCTTGCCCTCAAACAACTTAGAGTCCAAGCAGAAGAAAAGACCTGGCCACGAACATGAGGCAGGATTCCCGGTTTAGGGACAGATTATGGCCCTGGAACTTGAGCGCGGCCACAGGAAGATGGGGCTATGCTTCTGGGGGACTGTTCCTAGGATATATCACGTGAGCTTCTTCAAAAAATAATCGCATTGGCCTGAGTTTTTTGTGACTTGCCTCTCTCACTCCAAAGTTCAGTGCATGTAAAATTCTAGTCATTTGAAGGACTCAGTTAATCAAGGTTTTACTTTCATTAAACCCAAGGGAAATAATATTTTACCCTATTTTTGGAATTTCTTACGACTCCCAAGATACTTGTTGAAAGAACAGCTGCGTTCGGCTTGGTGTAGAATTTAGAAAGAAGATACACCCCCCCGGCAAAGCTCTGGGGTGTGTGGCATTGTGACTTATCCTCAGGCACCTCAGGGAACATATCAAAGTGGCTTTTTATCAGGACCTGGTTTGATGTCTGACGATCTTCCTCAGGAAGACTTTCCTGACTCCCTGGAAACTGCCCCCAATGACTTGACCCTCATGTCCAGAGGAATAGTCTGGTTTAGTTTCATCCTGCTGGACCCCAGAGCCACTCTGTGAGCTCAATGTAGACCCTCACATCTTCCCACTGAGCTCAAGGTGCTGCATCTACCTCCCAGAAGTCCTCCCCCCAGGGCCCCTCGCAACTGTGACAACCCCACCGTCTGACATCTTCCGTGACCCCCAGCCTTGGGCAGAAAGCTATTTTCTTCCTCACCTCATATCTATAAAATGTCTTTTATAAAAATCCTGTATTTGTACCGTTGAGCACCTATATGTCAATGTACCTGAGAATGAATTCAAATCTGTTCAACCTTTTGTTGATCATTTTATTTTTTATTTATTTATTTTTAAAGCTTTTTTAATTCGAGACAGAGATAGAGAGAGAGAGAGAGATTGAGAGAGAGAAAGTGAGAGAGAGAGGGCATGAGCCAGGGGAGAGGGAGAGGCAGACTTCCCTCTGAGCTGGGAGCCTGACACGGGGCTTGATCCCAGGACCCTGGGATCATGACCTGAGCTGAAGGCAGACGTTTAACCGACTGAACCACCTAGGCACCTTGTCAATCATTTTAAAAGTGCCTGTTATGCCCTTGAGGCTACAAAGGTGAATCAGACATGGTATCTTCCCTCATGGTCGAGTGTTCTGTACACATGATATGTGATATCATCACAAATCATCACATATCATGTGTACAGAATGGATATATGGACAAAATTCTACAGCAGTACAAAAGGAAGGAGACTCTGCCTGGGGGTCATGGAAGACCGCAGAGAAGACCTCATGGGGTGGGGGGTGCTGGGGAGGGGCCTTTCAGGCGGGCAGATGGACAACATCTCCAGCATCGTCAAGGAGGTGTGAGCATCCACAATATGCCTGGGAGTGGTGCTGGGATCTGGGATATAAGACTGGGGCCTGAGATAATGGTAAAAGGGCCAGCCAGCCTGCCTTCCCATTCCTCCCTCCCTCTGTCCCTTCCTTCCTTCCTTTTATTTGTTCTTTTTTTGCCAGAGAGGGAGGTGGGGAGAGGCAGAGGGAGGGGAAGAAAGAGGGCATTTTAAGCAGGCCCCATGCCAGACACCAGGCTCGATCTCATAACTCTGAGATCATGACCTGAGCCAAAATCAAGAGTCAGATGCTTAACTCACTGAGCCACCCAGGAGCCCCAAGGGTAGATATTTCTAAATGCTAAAATTTAATATGCCTTACAAAGCTTTCTGGTGAAGAACTCTTGATGACAGTAAATGAGAAAAGTTTAGAGAAATACTAAATTAATGATTCCCTCCGACCTTATCTGGCAGCATAAAAAAGATGTGCTCATTAAGTACATCAAGGAGGAAACATACATATTAATACACAAACCCCACACTAATTAGCCGATCTGTAAATGCTGTCTTTGAGGCAGCTGATTCAGAATGAAAATCATGGGAACCTTGAACATTTGGTATTTTGTGCTGGCCTGGGTTGGAACGCTCTTGGGCTCAGCCTGCTCTTTGTTTATCTGCTGAATGTAGGCAGGGACGCAAAACAGCTGTGAAGAAAAGCACGTGGTGTCTGCCCAAGTGAGGCCACGGCCATGGGGACCGTGAATGCCATCCCCAACTCTCCCTTCCAGGGAGCCTGACCTGGGAGCCGAGGAGGGTCACCTGAAAGAATGTGCGAATCGGTCACCAAGTGAAAGAAACTGGTCGGGCAGAGGGGGCTGGTGTGGGGGGCACAGGTCTGTTGAAATGAAATTTTAAATTGAGAAGATGGTTGGCAGCCATAGATCAGAAGGGCAGGAGAAATCAAAAGAGATGTGCCAAAAGCATGTGGTGACAAAGGGCAGATAGATGGAAATTTGAAGCCAGATGAGTCAGCTGGGAACAAAGTCTGAAAGGACCCAGAAGTAAGCAGCCCTTCGCTGGTCAGGCAGGGGAAATGTGACCAAATAGATCGAACCAAACCCTTAGAGCGGAACGAGGGGTTTCTTCCAGGTTTCAGTGTGGCTCTCAAGAAGGAAATCTAACTCAATGTCATTGTCACCCAACATTCCTGATGGCCTACTGCGTGCTGGTCTCCGAGCCTCTCCTGGCTGGGGGTCAAAGCAATCCAATCCCGGATGGTGGTGTTCCCGGCAAAAAAGCAGCCTCTGATCCTGGGCTGAGTCACTGTCGCTGAAAAGCCATACTGTGCCTGGCCGGGGAGTCCTTGGGGGTGACACAGTTCAGCAGGGTCCCCTCCACCACAAGAGTGGACAATGATGCTGGGTTTACAGCTCTGCCGGCCCCAGAGCTGCAGCCTCAAACCTCTGACAGTTGCTGGAAGCGATGGGCAGTAAGGAACCGGTTCATGGGACCTCTCCCACTCGACATCAAATACTGCTCAAGGACTCGCGAATGGGGAACGTTCAGTAAACGTCACCTGCACAAATGGTCCATCTACTCAACTGTTACACAGGAAACAGACAATTCCTTTGACCACTTGGCTTACTTCATTGCTGCACTGACACACTGTACATTGGCTCATTAGGAAAAAAATATATAGATTTTTCCAATTAATCCAAAGCTGGACAAGGTCTTGAGCGGTCCCTATAATGCCTCACTACTCAGGAGTGTGGTCAGGGGCTGGCAGCCTCAGTGAGCCCCCAGTGCAAACCCACCTGAGACCTGGTGAGCCAGAATCTTCATGTAACATGACTCCCGCGTGATCTGTGTGCAAATTTAAGTTCAGGAACCCCCACTCTGGTTTATAACTCTCTATCCTAACCTTCAATGAGCTGATTTTTTTAGAAGACCTCCAAAGGAAAGAGTTCCCATAACTGCCCCTCCCCTTAAGAAATTCTACCTGTATTTATTTTACTTCAGTAAGAATTCTGGGAGTATTTTACGCTTAAATTCAGTGGGAATTCTGATCAACCACTTCCATTAAGCCCACAAATGGAGGGGGCCTCTACCCATGATCTTGAACGGAATGCTTCTATTCCTTCTGGAGGGATTCCCAGGATGGCTTTCTGGTGGCTGCCCTAGAACCTGGTCCAGGTCCTCCCTGAGATGTCTCCGGGGGGGGGGAGGGTCAGTGTGCCAACCCAGGGGGCACATTCACATGGTCACCCATGTACAGGGCACCCTGAGTCTTCAGAGCCCTGAGCGGTCATCCACGACCACTGGGAGTCCTCTTCAGGGACAGAAAACTCCAATGTCTTCCACAACTAGGCAAGTAAACAGGAGCTGAGCTCAAGATGTTCAGGAGCACTTGGAGTCGTGCCCGCCTACCCAAGAGGTAATCAAATCCAAACATTTTTAAAATGTGCGCTGACCTAACAGGACTCTGCAGGCAAATGTCAACGCACAGGCAGCCAGATAGAAACCCCCAGTTTACAAGGTTTTCAGGAGTCAAATCTGAGTACCTGGTTGTCTTTGTAAAACCCTAAAGCCCACGCTGACTCCCTGCCAGTTTGCCAACACAAGCACCAAAGGGGGTTCTGACGAGTGGGACTCTTCTTTAGGGTTAAAGCCCTGTCTAGGAACTGACCCTGTGGCTTACCCACAAACTTCTGTCTGGGAGTTTTTAACCACTGAGGAAGTTCTAAAATTCTGACCGCTTTTAAGTTCTCGAGTTGCTCAAGAAGGAGATGCCGCCTAATGCACGCCGGCCCATCTGGGCGGTCATTCGGCATGTCCCTACATTGGCCTCACTGTCACCCTGAGTGTCATCTCCGCCCAGGCTCCTAGGTCCTGGGGAGATGGACCCCACACATATTTAACAAACTCAAGTATCAGGAGCAGGAGCCCCGCTCTCCAGAACTCTGCAGCCCCTCGTCCCCGATGGGGCGGGTGCTGCGGACCGACCCCAGTCTGCGAGGACTCGGCTGTGCCTCTCCGTTATCCTAACCCGGCCTCCTCTTCGTGACAGGCAGGAGCTCCTGTTAGATCCCCTATCAGTTACATTTCGCTTCTCATTTCAGTCAAAGTGTCAACAATCTGGAATACGCCCCCTTCCTTCTAGCGTTATTTTTAGAACAAACAAACAACTGACATATTTAGCTAAAATAAATCACCTCAAGAAACCCCGGTTTGGCTCATTTTTTGCTCCCGGTTCGGCTATGAATCTCAACTTGGACCAGTGACCGGAACTAGCACCCAAGCTGGAAATGACACGGACAGGGTGAACGAAAACACCCCTGGAATCACACTGCCCGTGTCTCAAAGACCTCCCTCAGTGTCCACGTTTGGCACTTTTGTTGAAGAGAGTCCTTTCACCCGGTGCCACCCACAAAGCAACCAAGCGTGGACGTGGGTGGTCAGGACTGCTTCTGGAGCGCTGTCTCCCTGGGGGGAGGGGCCCAGGACGCCCTGCCCTCTGCTTCACTAAGGAAGCTGGTCAGCAAGTGCCCTTGGCCCAGGAGCCGTCTAGTAAGCAAACATGTGACCAGGAAATATCTGAATGTAAGTCTTCCCATCAAACGATCTGGCTTGACAAACAAAAACCAGCTTATTCTCTCCCCGGAACCACAAAGCCCTTGGTCATTTCCAAAATGGGGGAGGCAGTGAGCCTGAAGTAACGCTACTGACTGGCCCTTCCCCAAAGGCCAGCCCTCGGGAGGGCTTCCCTGCCTTTATTTCTGACTCAGTTCCCATGGCCCCGATTTCCCCATAGTCTCAAGTCTGAGGATGGGGGCTCAAGTGAAGAAAGGAGACTTGTGGGCCTATTTCAGTGGGTGATGGCAGAGCCCAAAAGAATGGGGATCCTCCAAGGGGAAGAGTCCAGAGCCAGATGTGACGAAGGCAGAGGGATCCATCAGGCTCCATAGGATCGAAATGGCATCCTCCACTAAAAGTCAGGATGGGAGCCAGAAAGGAGGAAATGAGGCAGGGTGCCGGCAAACTGAACCAGCTCTCTGGGACCACAGGTGGACAATGCCTTTCTCTGGGATCTGGAGTCCTTGCACCAGGGAACTGCCACTATGAATCCCAGCCTGTTGCACATTCCCCACATTCTCTGACTTTACGTCCTGCGTGTTCTCATTGACTACGCCATGAAGGGTTGGATTTAGTTTTGTTTGGCTTTGCTTTCATGGGGTGCCCTGCTCTCCAGGGGTGCCAATGGCCACAGTGGCAATCTTTGTTTCCTCTGAGGCCCTCAGTACCTTCCAGAATAATTCCTCACGTGTCACTCTGAGCGGCACGAAGGCGGGGACGCCACTTTCCTCGGCCTCAGCAGAAAGCGGGGGCTCTCTGACCTTTAACTAGGGAGGTATTCAAAGGACAGTGAATCAGATCATCTGTAGGTGGGGTTATTGATCCCGACCAGCTGTTTCTGGCTCAGGACTCCCACGAGAGTACTCATGGGATAAATGTGGAGATTGTCTTCTGTATCTTCTTTTCTCTCAGGTGTTTTTGTTTTGTTTTTAAACAAATAGTAAATACTAAACTTTCATGACCTTAAAATGCAAAAAGACCATTATGAATGCACTGACATTCAACTGTATATCTGGACTGTTGGATGTGTTTTGCGCAGTTGGCTGGGTAACTTGCAGGTGCTTTTACTATGACCCACATGCAGTAAGCAGAACTCATTACTTTATATAGCAAACTTGGCAGATTAAAACCAAAATGGACCGTAGAAGAAACACAGGTAGACACATGCTTAGCTATGAACTAAGGCTCCCAGATGACTCCGCAGGGTCATCAGTTTCAACCACCCACTGCACAAACACGTATTCGTGCTTGCAGCATGCCAACCATGGGGCTAGGTGCTGGGGACCCAGATGTTTCAGGAAACACCTTGCAAGAATTCTGAAGATGATACTCCATACTTAGAGTGGTTGAATGAGATACTCAGAAGAACTTGAGATCTTTTAAAGGAAAGCATCAAAATAAATAAACCTTTGGCATGCCACCATTGGGGATAGATGTCTTCGGTGTGGTTGTCCTACCCTGGCCTGTCCCAGCTGCCAGGTCTCCTGAGGAGCTCTCTCTCATGGCTGATGAGAGGGTGGGAAGTCCTGCTTTTCTCTCCAGCCTATCCTGAAGTAACCAGGAAGAGGGGAACTCTCTGGAAGGGAAGCAGGACACTCCCATGAGGACTTCAGACTGGCCGCATGCACGTGGACTTGGGGAGCAGAGCTTGGGCCAGCACAACTGCCAACCTGAGGACAAGGCCATCCCTCTCCCTGGAGAAGGGAGGGTCTTCTTATAAGCAAATCGGGCTTCAAGTACATTTCTTTTCCATTTCCTCTTTTCCAGTTCTTCTTCTACCCTTGCCTCAAAAACCCAGTTTTTCAGTTTCCAAGCCATTTTTCATTGCCTTTTTGGTATTCTGTCTCTCTTAACAAGCATCGGACATTCACTGAGGGCAACACCAGAGACCCAGGACATCACAGAAAGATTATCTAAACAGGCTGGCACAGGGGGAGGCTACTTCCCTGCTCTAGCCAGCCCCTCCCAGAAGAGCGCTGGCTTCATGACCCAGAGCAGGAGACTTCCGGAGCAGACAGGCCCCCGGGCACCTCGTCTCAACCTCCCAAGAACACTGGAAACCTTCCCGTCACTAAACATGTTGAAAGGGAGAGGCTGGAAGGCTGATTTTTTTTTTTTAAACTGTAGTAAAATATACGTGACATAAAATTTCTCATTTTAACGTGTCTAGTTCAGTGGCATTAAGTATTTCCGCATTGCTGAGCCACCACCAACACCACCCATCTCTAGAATGTTCTTCCCCTTGCAAAACTGAGACACTCCAAACCCGTTAAATGAGAACTCCCCATTCTCCACTTCCCCCAGCCCCTGGCAACCCCGCTCTACTTTCTGTATGTGGGATTTTGACTGCTCTAGGAACCTCATATAAGAGTAACCACACAGAATTTGTCTTTTTGTGACTGGCTTCTTTCACTTAGCTTGATGTCCTCCAGGTTCATCCATGTGGTAGCTTGGGTCAGCATCCCCTTCCTGTTTAAGGCCGAATGATATGCCACTGTATGTACGTATCACATTTTGTGTATCCATTCATTTATCAATGGGCACGTGGGGTGCTTCTACCTTCTTAGCTGTTGTGAATAATGCCACTGTGAACACGGGTGTGTGGTATCTACTTGAGTTCCTGCTTTTAATTCTTTTGAGTACTTACCCAGATGTGGAATTGCTGGGTCATATGGTAATTCTATTTTTAATTTTTTGAGGAACTGTCATACTATTTTCCACAGTGGCTGCACCATTTTACATTCCCACCAGCAGAACACAAAGGTTCCAGTTTCTCCACATCTTTGCCAACACTTGCAACTTTCTGTCGTGCGTGTGTGTGTGTGTGTGTGTGTGTGTGTGTGAATAACAGCCATCCTAAGGGGTATAAAATGGTATCTCACTGTTTGATTTGCATTTTTCCAATGACTAATGATGCTAAGAATATTTTCATGTGTGTTTTTTTTAAGATTTTATTTATTTATTTGACAGAGAGAGATCACAAGTAGGCAGAGAGGCAGGCAGAGAGAGAGGAGGAAACCGGTTCCCCAGCGAGCAGAGAGCCTGATGCGGGGCTCGATCCCAGGACCCTGGGATCATGACCTGAGCCGAAGGCAGAGGATTTAACCCACTGAGCCACCCAGGCGCCCCTCATGTGCTTATTGGCCAGCTGAATATCTACTTTGGAGAAGTGTCTACTTTGGAGAAAAGTTACTTTGTCCATTTTTTGTTTTTTTTTTTTGTTGTTGTTGTTGTGGCAAATCGACTTTAAATGAGCTAGTGTACCACTGAACTTGCTTCACCTCGATCCATGGTGTTTTTGAGGGGCTACCCATCCTCCTTTGCCCAAAGATCCTCCTCTCCAACTTGTACCTGAGAGGCAGGCATCCCTCGGTTGGTAACCTTGCACTCATCCTTCCCAGGAATCCTTCAGGTACCCACAGATTATTTCTCTTGAGTTAATGAGAACAACTTTTCTTTGTGGCCCAACTTTCTACCAAGTGCAAATTTAATGGGCATGTTCTTTACTGCATCATTCAGCTGAGGCACAATGATAGCCCACAGCACCAGGCCTCTCAGTAATCACTACATCAAAACATGACTTGGTATCACATTTCTACTTAAATTGAATGCAAGTAGGACAGAGTGAGAAAGAGGCAGTCTTACTTGCCAAGCAATGATTTTTTTAAAAATGAGATACATGCTCCACTTGAGTAAAGAATGATCCTAACCATGTTTTCCAGTTTATTGCTAAGATTGACAGGGGAGACAGCAGAAAAATCCTGTTCGTGTGGATTGCTAGCTCTAAGAAAGCATGCACTGTCTTTCTCTTATGCGTGGCAGCATTCCCAATATCTGGCATGGCATGTGGAATGTGGTAGCAACTCCGAACTTCAGAAGTGGTGGTCAAGAGCACAGATGTTGAGGCCAGCCCACTCAGGTTCAAATCATGACTCCGTCACTGACAAGGTGGGTAATTCTGGACAAACTAGTTTACCATTCTGGGTCTCGATTTTCTTATCTGTAGGGATGATCATATCATCTCCTGTGGTTCTCATGATGATTAAATTAGTTTAAAATCTGTTACTTGCTGGGGTACCTGGGTGGCTTAGTCGGTTAAGCATCTGACTCTTTTTTTTTTTTTTTAAAGATTTTTATTTATTTATTTGACACAGAGAGTGAGATTACCAGTAGGCAGAGAGGCAGGCAGAGAGTGGGGGAAGGAGGCTCCCTGCCGAGCAGATAGCCCGATGCGGGGCTCGATCCCAGGACCCCGAGATCATGACCCGAGCCGAAGGCAGAGGCCTAACCCACTGAGCCACCCAGGCACCCCAAGCATCTGACTCTTGATCTCAGCTCAGGTTTTGATCTCAGAGTTGTGAGTTCAAGCCTCGAATTGGGGCCAGCGCGGAACCCACTTAAAAAAATGTGTTAAGTGCTGCTAAGAGATGTCTATACCAAGGTGGTATATAGATGCTACTGGTTATCGCCGCTAAATGAGTGAATGAATAAATGTTATATATGTTCGCTTCTTTCCATAGTTGGTTCCTGTTGGCATGAAAAGAATTGTGATCACGTGACAGGATCTGCATGACAAGATCTGCTCTCCAGGTGCAAGATTAGAAAATCATACACAGTAGTGCTTAGAGGAGCTGGTGGTCTTCTAGCCAGGTGACTGAGGGCTTGTTTCAGTATCTCCTCATGTTTCAAAGTTATGGGTCAGAAAACATACTTAAAAGAGTCATCGAAACACCTCAGTGGTGCCACTTGGATTTGTATCCTTGAAGGTTCCAAAATACTTTCTTGTGCTTCATGTCACATTTGACGGTTTAAATAAGAAAGGTTAAAATTCAAATCAATTAAAAATCTGTAATTAGCAAAGTTGAGTAACCATGATTTGTCTCAGGGCAAGAGACTAAACCCAGCAGCGCCTGCCCTTCACGGCCACTGTGAGGCTTGCTGAATCAGAATAAAACATTCCAGCCACACTACCGTTCTCAGATGCCACTGTATGTACGATACTATCTGATATATTTTCCCAAGACAAAAAGCAAAAAATTATCAGCTCTCATCCCAATATTTTATCTAAAAATGAATCCCCGTGGCAGAGACGCAATGTCTGCAAGGGGTTGATCAAAGCGCTGGCTGACAGACTGCCGCACTGTCCTCAGGAGAGATGACTGTCCCGAATGTCACCTGGCAACCACTTCTACCTTCTTGGGCCAATGAGAAAAAACACTAAGTGAAATGGAGTCATCAATTCGGAAATTTTTGCAAAGCTGCATTTCAAAAGAAGGAATGTCAAGGATCCTCTACCAAGTACAGTAGATAGTGAATCTACCTGAATTTACAAACCCTCTTCAATATAAAAATGTGTTCTTTGTTAGATTTTACTTTGGGGAAAACTTGCAATGCATTAAAGGTATTTCATGCAACGTCAGCAAGTAATCTCTCATTCCTTTGTTTAGGTATTTAATAGTTAAAGGGTTTTTATAAAAATTGGTTTTCAACAGAAAAAGAAGGCAGATCAGGAGGAACAAAATAAGACAGGACACAGAGAGAAACTGTAGACATAAATCCAACCATAGCATTACCTACATTAAATGTGAATGGACTAAACACTGAAGACAAAAGGCAGGAATTATCAGACTAAACAAAAAACAAGACCTGGGGGGGCTCAGTCAGTTAAGCATCTGACCTTGATGTCAGCGTCACAAGTTCAAGCCCTGCATTGGGCTCTATGCTAGGTGTGGAGCTTACCCCCCCACCCCCCCCCCCAAAAAAAAGCAAGCCCCAACTCCATGCTGTTAAGAGAAATATTTGAAGAAGTAATGGCTGAGAATTTTCTAGAAATGATAAATACCAAAAATATCAACCTGCAGCTTAAGATAGCCCAGTGACTCCGACCGAGCAGGAGCTACTCTGAGCTGTTTCACAGTGAGAACATATAGCGCCGGCAACAACGGCAATTGGAAGTGGCCAGGGAGAAAAGACAGATGACATTAAAATGATCTAAAATTAAACAAACAGTTGACTTCTCAACAACTACAAGAGGAGCAAGATCATTTGTGCTGTGAGAAAATGTGAGCCTAGAATTATATATCCAGTTGGAAAAGCTCTTTTGAGAGTAAGGCCAATATATTTTCAGACACAAACTGAGAAAGTGTGCCAGCAACAGACCCTCACTAAAATTTCTAGGATAATCACTAAACAACAACCAAAACAGAATGCTTCTTTTCCAAATCAGTAAGGAAAAAAAAAAAAAACAAAACCACATAACAAAAACATAATGAACCTAAAAGAAGAAGGAAGGAAGAGAGAGGATAGCCTATGAAGGAAAGGGCAGGACAAAGAGAAAGCGCCGAAGAAGGAGGAGATACTAACACAAATGTACCAGTATTTACAGTAAATGGAAATGAACTAAATGTTCCAGATAAGACTGTCAGTCTGAGTTAAAAAAAAAAATCAGCTGTATATAATGAACAAAGAGTGAATCTAAAACATTAGACTATAAAAAGTTCAAGGTAGGAGAATGAAGAAAGATACATTAAGCACACATGTGCAAACACATGCACACACACATGCGGCATATGTGTATCTGTATATGGACACACAAATGTAGAGAAGTGTTGTGGATGTGTGTGGATCGCATCCAAACGAGATTCTGAGTCAAAATGAATTATGTAACTTATTACATAAAGATAAAGGGTTGAATCTACCAGGAAGACAGCAATTCTAAATTTATATGCACCTAAGAGCACAGCTTTAAACTATATAAAGCAAACATTGCTATGACTATGTGGTGAAATAGGACACTCTACCACCCCAGTGGTAGATTTCAACACATCTCTGCTCAATAATTGACCAAGTAAGCAAACAAAGACCAATAAAGAAAATCTGAATAGCAGAGTTAATAGCTTAATCTAATAAATGTATAAAATGTACCCCTAAATGCAGAAAGCATTCTTTTTAAGCACACATGGAGGATTTATAAGATGTGACCATATGCTGGGCCATAGAACAAGTCTCAACACATTTCAAGTTCATGTAAGATGACAGTCTCCGAACACAATTCAATGAAGTTGTTAAAAGCTCATTAACGAAAGATAAGTGGGGGAAAACCCCCATATATTTGACAATTAGAAAACACAGTTCTAAAATAACGAAGGAGCCAAAGAAGAAAAATGGAAATTTAACATGATTTGAACGAAATGATAAAAATTTCAGATACTGAAATTGTGGTCTACAACTAAAGCAGCACTTGGGAAATTATGTCTTAAATGTTTATGTCAGAAAATAAGACAAAAAATTAATTAACACCAAACTTGAGAGATTAAGAAGGAAAACCAGGTAAAACAGAAAAACTCAAAGAAAAAAGAAGAAAGGAAATGTTAGAAATAAGAACAGAAATTCATGAAACAGAAGTAAATATATAGTGAGACCATAAAAAAGCTGGTTCTTTGAAAAGGTCAATGTAACAGACAAATTTCTGGCAAGGCTATTCAAGAAAATAAAAAAGAAGGCACATTAAGCAATATTAGGAATGAAAAAGACTTAACTGCAGGTGCCGTATGGCAATAAACAGATAATTAAAAAACACGAACAGCTCCATGCCAAAAAATTTAAGTTTTAGATCAAATGGACAAACCCTTAAAATATATACACATTATATATATTTTAGCTTCTATGTTTTACATAGCTTAAAAAATGAAGCAGAAAACCTGAATATCCTATAATCATTTTTGTAAAAGCATCAGAAGCTTTTCCATAGAAAGAGACTAGCCCCAGATGGTTTTACAGGCAAATTCTACTGAAACTTATCATTCTAGAAACAGATAATTCCAATCTTACACTAACAATTCTAAAACACACAAAAATGAATCACTCCAACTTATTTTATGAGGTTCGCCCAACCTTGATGCCAAAACCTGACAAGTATACAGTGAGAGGAAAATCGCATGTTACTTCACATATGAACAAATATAAATGTTCCTTAAAAATTAGTAAACCGAATCTACTAAAAGAAGCTACTATGTTATGATCAAGTTGAGCTTATTCCGGGAATGCAAGGTTAATTTAACATTTAAAAATATCAAGTAATAAGGGGATGCCTGGGTGGCTCAGTGGGTTAAAGCCTCTGCCTTCAGCTCAGGTCATGATCGTGGGGTCCTGGGATGGAGCCCCACATTGGGCTCTCTGCTTAGCAGGGAGCCTGCTTCCCCCTCTCTCTCTGCCTGCCTCTCTGCCTACTTGTGATCTCTGTCAAATAAATAAATAAAAATCTTAAAAAAAAAAAAATCCCTCTTCTTAAATCCCTGTTGTTCCTTTCCTCCCTCAACCCAGGTATCCCCTCTAGAAAGTATTCTTCCCTTCTTCTCTCTCTGCCTGCCTCTCTGCCTACTTGTGATCTCTGTCAGATAAATAAATAGAATCTTTTATTAAAAAAACTCAAGTAGGGCGCCTGGGTGGCTCAGTGGGTTAGGCCTCTGCCTTCGGCTCAGGTCATGATCTCAGGATCCTGGGATCGAGTCCCGCATCGGGCTCTCTGCTCAGCAGGGAGCCTGCTTCCCTCTCTCTCTCTGCCTGCCTCTCTGCCTACTTGTGATCTCTGTCAAATAAATAAATAAAATCTTAAAAAAAAAAAAAACAAAATTCAAGTAATGTAACATTCCCAGGTTAAAGAAGCAAAATCGTATAATCATCTCAACAAATACAGAAGAAGCATTTGATAAAATTCAGTATCACTTCATGATTGAAAAAGATCAACTCTTAGCAAACTAGGAAGAAGGAAATTTCCTTAACTTCTTAAATAGTATCAATAAACAAACTTGTAACAAACATATTCTTAATGGTCAAACACTGAAAGAATTTTATTCAACTCTGTTGAAGGTCCTACATAGTCTGGTAAGGCCAGTTTTAAAAAGTTGAAGGATTAGAGATAAAGAAACTAAATTGTATTAATTCAGAAAAAAGTCATCTGTATAGGAAGTCCAAACTAATCTACATATAAATTGTTAGAATTAACAAGAGTTTAGCTGAGTTGTTGGGTCAAGAAGAATGTACATAAATCAGCTGCCTTTCTATACACTAGCAACAAGTAGATAGTAAATTTGATAAAAAAAAAAAGACTGCATACATACAGTGTATCAAATGGAAATTTTTTTCGGTTACTAGGAATAAATCTAGTAAAAAACGGGCAAAATATTTATAGGAAAAATTGTAAGACTTCATTAAAAAGTATTTTTAAAATCCTAAATAGATATAATGGCCGTGGTTTAGAAAACCCACTGTCACAAATATAGAATTCTCCCCAAGCTATTAGATTAACTGTCATCCCAATAGACTTTGTTGTTGTTGTTGAACTTGACAAACTTGATTCAAAAACTTACATGAAACTCAAAGGCCTGAAATGGCCACAACACTCTTGAAGAGGAAGATACAGGGATGGACATACCTCACATATAATAAAGTTGTAATAATAATAGTAATAATAATAATAATGATGATGATGATGATAAAGTGGTAATCACACAGAGATGGGCACACTGAAAGAACCAAGTAGAAAGGTCAGAAATAGTTCTGCACCGGCTCCCTCACCCACATATGGGCATCTGATTTAAGACAAAGTAGCACGTGGAGCCACAGGGAAAGGGAGCTTTTCAGTACAGGACACGGGTACAACTGGATATCCACGTGGGGGAACACCACCCTGAATCCGTCACACCATACAGACATAATAATCATTTCTAGATGGACCCTTAGATTTAAGTGTGAAAGGTAACACAAAGCACTCTTAGAATATAACTTAGGAGACTGTCTTCATGACCCCGGAGAAGGGAAGGGAATAAACTAGACACAGAAAGTACAATCCATGAAGGAAATGGTTGATAAATTCAACTACTTTATTTTTTTTTTCAAAGATTTATTTATTTATTTGTCAAAGAGAGAGAGAGGAGCGAGAGTGAGCACAAGCAGACAGAGTGGCAGGCAGAGGGAGAAGCAGACTCCCTGCTGAGCAAGGAGCCCGATGTGGGACTCGATCCCAGGATGCTGGGATCATGACCTGAGCCCAAGGCAGCTGCTTAACCAACTGAGCCACCCAGGCATCCCAAATTCAACTACTTTAAATTAAAAACAAGAACTTCTGTTCATCAGAAAACAAGTCACAGATGAGGAGATGAGTTTTGGAACACATGTAAGCAACAAAGGGCCTTATAACCATAATATATAAAGAAATTTTACGAGTTGGCATGAAAAGTCAACCCAGTTAGCAAAGAGGAAAGACTTCTCTGTGTGCTTCACAGAACAGGAAAGCGAAATGACCAATAAACAGAGACAAAAGTGTTCAACCTCATCATGCCACTTAAACTTACAATGTGATGCCATGAACCAGCAACCATGTGGCCAAGAATAAGTCTGAAATGTGGGGGGATCGGGCATCATCAGTATGTGCGGCCCCACACACTCTTGGGCACTGCCGCTGGGAGTGTACAGTGGCACAGCCCCCTTGGAAAATGGTTTGGAATTATTTGGTGAAACGGAAGAGGCCCATATCTTATGACCCAACCATCTCACTCCCAGGTAATCCCCAGAGAAGTACATGCACCTGTGTGCCAGGAGACGGCATACAGGGATATCTACAGCAGCATTGTTTCTAATAGCTGAAAACGTCAAACACCTGTACAGCCACTTCCAACAGCCGGGAAAAACACATCATGGTATATTTATATAACAAAATACTACGTATCGGTGTAAAGGAATAAATTCTTGCTGCTGGACGAATCCCAGGAACGTGATGTTAAGCAACGGAAGCAAGCAGTATAAGGATATATTCAGTACAATGCCGTTGAAAAATTTTCAAATATGCAAAACTAGAAATTTTTATAAAATTTTTCAAATATGCAAAACTAGAAATTTTTATAAAAATTTTTATAAAAAATTTTATTATTTGGGAGTGCGAACACATATGGCATATATGGGGAATATATATATATACATATATATATATATATATATTCCCCCAAGAGAATGCTCTGCCTGGAATTCAGGATGCAGTTAACATCCAGAGATGTTAGACAGTAAGGGGACAGGATAGACAGGGGCACACAGGAAATTCACAGGCAATATTAATCTTCTTTTTCTTAAACTATGAAGTGGGTATATATGTTAGTCATATTATTATTTTAAGTATATTTAATAAGTATCCTTTGACTTTTACTCAATATTTAATAACAACAATTTTGAAGAATTCTGTAATACAGTATTTGAGGAACACTGGAGAAATACCAGTCATCCTGATCATATGAATTCCTACCAGGTACTGAGTGATTACCGTTACAAATGTCTTAAATGCAGTAGCTCACACAGCTCAAGGTCCTTGGAGGGGCAGGTGTTTAAGTACCTTGAGTGCACCTAACAGGGACCAATATATCTGCGATTCTCGGCATCAGGTGAAGAGGCTAGCAAAATCCATTCTCTGTTCAACAGTTGAACTGTCCAACAGTTAAACAGGGTTCAGCCCAACTGTGGCGAGGCCCTTTACCTCCAGCCGGCAGGGATGGAGGAAACACCAGCCACGCCCTCAGTCTGTGTCTGGCTGATGGGACACAAGAAGCATGAGGCCCTCCCGGGCTTCTGAGAGTCTACGGTTCTGCGGGAGACAGGATTGTCACAAACAAACAGATACTACTGCCCGGGATTCGGGACAGGTGCCCACATAATCTTGTTTCGGTTGGTGTTCAAATGTTTTACCCTGGGTTTGGAAGGAAACCACGGGATCCACCAACTACATCTGGCCCCAACTTTTAATAAAGTATTCTTGGGAAGAAGTTTCCCATCACATAGGAAGAAATACAAATATTTAAAAAGCAAACAAGTCATCGGCTGCTCTCAGACCTGCTGCCATATGCTTTGCTTTTTTGAGCTCACAGCTTAACATTAAAATAACAGGCTCACATTCCTCAAATATCTCTACTGCTGTTCCTTACTTATTCTACTTGAAAAGGCTGTCAGCTGCTGTCACTTGGAAGCATTACCATATTAGCCACCACTGTTTACTGCTCACTGCATGGTGTGGCTATTAGTTTAATAAGCCTCCTCTTGGATGACACCCTGGGATGTCTACACAGGAGATGTGTGCTGGAGTCTACCGTCTAATGAAGGTGTTAGGGGTGGGAGGCAGGGAACGCCGCTTTATAAATATTGATGAGAGAAACTGACTTCAGTTGCATCAAGGTTGTCCCTTACTGATGGGGAAAGGACTGAGTCCTCTTTAAAGTGCACTGACTGCCTGAAGATCCCCGGGGCTAATCAGCTTTGGAGGAAACTCAGAAACACACTCGGCGTGCAACAGAGCAAGTGTGAGGCCGGCACGAAGCAAAACCCTGAAACAAGGCTTTTTAGTGCACTTGGCACAGATAGCTGAACCTACAAAAGAAATCTCTAGTCAGAGGTTGCCTGGATTATAATGAGAATTTTCTCGATGGGGAGAAGAGAAGTGCCCTTTTCACTTGAAGACAAAGAAATGTCTGTAATGGAAATGTGTGAACCAATTTTCCAAGGCGAGCTGCTGAAACGCACTGATTAAAGACAGTGAGGTGATGAGGCAGAGAAATAAAGCCAAAGTCGATCCACTTAAAATTCGCCACAGTGCTGATGGCGCTGATTTCCCCAAGTGATGAGAGCTGCCCTGAGCCCCCGCCCACATCCCCCCCACCCCCGCCCTGGGCCCCCAGCCACCACTGACCCTGCCATTTAGACAATTAGAACCTGCCAGTGTGTGCGGTGTTTACTGTTTCTGGCTTCTGTGTCCTGGTTACCAGGCTACTCCACTGTGGATGAAATGGGAACCAAGGCGCCCACATGACAATGCCCTTCTCCACAAAGCCTTCCTGACTGGCCTGGATTCAGGGATTTGGAGGAATGTTGGGAAGATAAGCAGACAGTCATGCCTATGGCAGTTTATAATGGCAATTCTTCAGTTGGGTACAGAGATGAACTGATTTATTCAAGGAATTCTAGTTCCTAGAGAACGAACCAAGGCATAGAGAGGTCAGGTACCTTGCTGGAAGTTGCCTAAAATATGACAGCCCCTGGAATTAGCAGAAGCTGCTGGTAACAAGGACAACCCAGCTACGGAGCGTGGTTCCCAGGCTTGTCATTGGGCCCGTTCGGTCTAACTGCCGCCATAGCTGGACATATCTGCAGTAGCATTTACTATCTCACTATTTTCTTCAAACTGACTTTAAGACAACTCATTTAAAAGATCTGTCATCTCCCCCTGACCAATAATTTCTGTGAAATCACACTTTGATAGGCAGTAGATTTTTTTTCTACTTAAAAATGTAAAACTATTACAGTAAAAATGTTCATCCACCATCCACCTAAAATCATCTTGCGTGCACCAAAGGTACACACTAGAAAAGACCCAATAAGGTATTTTTAAACTAAATAAGATCTATTAACTAAATAGATAATAAATAAGGGTGACCTAACAGGCTATTTTTGTTTCCAAATATCATGGAGAAACAAGAATAAGGGAAGTTTGTAGTATTGATCCTCAGGATATCCATGAAGGACTTAAATATCTGAAATAGAATGAAGGAAGCAGGGAGGAGTGAAAGTAACTTTCTGAGTATGGGAAAACAAAAGGCCAGGAGCACTTACATAAAATTCTCCGGATATTCACTGAGGGCCATGTCAATGATATTCAGAGCATCGTGGTAATGCTTTTGTGCAGACAGTAGGAGGGCAAGGAGGTGCAGGGAGTTGGCGTCATCACCTTGAAGTTGAAGAGCTTGGCGGACATACCCCAGAGCCTCTGGGATCTGGTTTAAAACAAAATCAAAAAGAATTTTAAAACACGTGTGTATGTGTGCACGCACACACACACAGACTCACGAAGCTACCACTTCAATATCTGATTCTTTGTAAATATCAAAAGTTGCTTCACCCTGTGCCACGTTCAGATTCTAATCTCTGTGATCGCCCCGGGATATTAACCACAGACATGCAAGCAGATGTCCTCTTGAAGCGATGGTGTGACCCAGGGAGTGAGGCAAGAGGCTCTGTTTCTCTGTGAGACTGCCAATCCCAAATCTTCTGTTTCTCCCTAAAACACAATTTCTCTTTTCTGCAAAGCTGATGCACTCTTGATTGTGCCCAAGATAATTTCACTCTCAATGGACAGACATACAAGTTGCCAGAGGTTCTTAGTGGAATTAAACTACCTTAGCTGAACTGTTCTCATTTTTTAAGGTCTTACCGAACTGAAGTACACATTGAGTTGCAAAACTTAAACAGAGTTTTCCAGACGATCAGACACCTGTGAGTCTAAGTTCCTTAGTCCAGGACACCTCCATTAGATATCAAGGAAATATGCAAACAAACAAAAACCCCACACCTTTCCAAACTACAACCCAAATTAGCTCTATCTGAGAAACAAATTGCAACGCCACACACAAAGCAGATGTATCCAAATTCAAATAGGACAAGAGAAGGGCTTAACCTTGAAAATGCAAGAGCTGTTCAAGACTTCCTTCAAAATCACCCAAGCACCAGGGTAGATAAAATGCATACATAATGGATATTTGAACACCCGAGATTCCATGCAGGTTTAACAGTGACCAGGAAGAATTAGAACCTGACACTGGATTTCGAAATAGAGCTCGGGACTGAAGCATTCTTACACAACCTCCCCAGGGACTTCTTCCCGTCCGCCCCTCTCCCCCAGCTCCAGTCCTCATGCCGGACCTCTTCTCAGCTCACCTGCCTCTTCTCAGTCCTCGGTCTCCTCACTCCTAGGAAGAAGCCACGGCTTCCCAAACCTCTTCATTTTCCTCTCTGATATCCTATTTTTGATGGATTTAAGTTATAAATGCTGGCTACAGAGCCTTTCTGCCACTGAGCCACAGCCTCAGGGCTGTCACAGCCCAGCCCTTCATTTATAGGGACGGAGGCCAGTCCAGGGAGGTGACATGGCTTGAGCGCTGCCATCTAGCTACTGACTGACTAGGACAAGAGTGGCACTAGACCTTCTGATTCCCCTCCTGTCTTTTCCTCTTGCTCAAATGGCATTGGCTCTAAAGATAAGAGGGCCACAGCCCTGGGCCCCTGTCTAGCAGGGACACTGTCCCACAGAGTGTGGGCCTTAGGGTGTGGGCCCACAAAGGTGGCAGCTGCACCCACAAGGCCACATCCACTTATCCTCTCCTCGGAGCAACCACCCACCGTGTGGACGGCACCCAGCCTGTGCTTACAAGGAGGGCGGAAAGGCAGGTCTACTCATGGTGTTGATTTGCAGGAGTGACCAGAACAAGCAGGGGCAAACTGCTATCTGGGACAACATGACGCCCTTGAGTGCTAGCTGACTTGAAGGAACTCAAAGCTGGTTCCTTCACGGGACGAGCATTACTGGGTGCCTAACACATGTCGGGCAGTGTTCAGCTGCTGGGGTGAAGCAACGAGGACAATGGACAAGGGCCTCTGCTCTCATGGAAACTAGTCTGGGGAGGAGGACAGATCCTGAACAGAAGAGCTGAGCAGGAGGAGGGGGAAGTGCAGGCCGCTGGAAGGAGGCTTTGTGCAGAAGGTGAGAGAAGCTCCCAGGAGAGGGGGGACCAGCGCCCAGGTGCTGCCGTAGCAGCTCCCCATCGGTACAGCTGTGAGCCCCACCACGCCAGGCGACAGGGCCTGTATGGAGGAGTCATCTTGGTTACCACTGGAAGCCATTCCTCCACACCATTCCCAGGCCTGCGGGGAGTCAGAGGCATGCCTACAGCCCAGGCCTGCCCCGGGAATGGCATGTCTGGGGAACTGACCTTTGCTTCACCCTCCAGTCAGCACTCAGGAATGTGCTGGGGTTACCACCAGCGTCTTGCACCTGGTGGGCAGGCAGGCATGCGGCCAGAGCCTCAGAGCAGCTGGGAGGGGACGGGAGGGGGTGAGCGTGGCCAAGGCGGCTTTTGGAAGCTGCCATTGAGAAGATGAAGGCCAGCAGAGCTTGCCTCTCCAGCAAGGAGCATGCTGCCGAGTCCCACATTTGGAGGAGGGAGCCACTGTGACTGTCCCTATCTTCTACATGTTATAAAGGAAGCAGGTAACTCTCGCCCCTGCCTGCTGGCATCTTCATCGTGACAACCAGTGGCTCATTCCCCACCAGGCAGCTCAGCACTGGGCCTGCCAGCAAGCAACAAAGGCTCCTTGGTGACTCCTAGGCTCAGGGCACATGCCATGAGCTGCATCCCGTGCTGCCCTCTGAACCCTCCAGAGCTGGGACTTCCTCTCCCAAAGAAGGGCCTGTGACACCTGCGTCTTCCCAGCAGGGGCTCAAACTGACCGAAACACCGGCGGCTGTGCTGTGAGGGGTCAGCATCCTCTCAGAAGAGACCCCGGCTCCAGGTCCACCTCAGGTGAACGAGGGAAGACCAGCTAAGGCCTCACATGGAGGTGCTGAAGGAACTGTATGGAGATGGAGCGCGCCCTGGGTTTAGGGAACGTGGGAGAAACTGACCTGTCTGGAGATGGCCAGCTGCAGAGCCAGGTAGAAAGCTGCTTGGTGATCTGTAGGTGACAGGCTGTGGGCCCTGAAAAAGTATTGGTGGCCATTAGTACACGGAAGAGGCCATCTTGTCTTTCCTAGCCAACGGGTATGCACAGTTGCTGTTTCACACCAAAGCCACGTATTTAACTACGTGATGTTTCACTTAAACTTTTCTCTCTGGTCCACCCACAAATGTAATGCATGTTCTCTGTCAGGACTGTGTGCAGGTAGGACACAGGAGCGTGCTTCTGTGTCTTCTCCGGCATCTGAAACGGCAGCCCGTGATCGTTGGCTCCGAGGAGGAGCCCAAGGGGAAGGACTTCTGGGCGCTGGGGTCTGACCCCCCCAACCCCAGCTTATGCCTCCCCTTGGGCCGAGCAGGAGAGGCGGGGAGGTTACGAGTGTCCTTGGCAAAGCGACGGCTGCTTTGGTTAAGTTTTGGCTTGGCCTTAACGCTACTTCATCCAAATGTCTGGATTTCAGAGAAACCATATGAAAATCAAAGACCTGGCTTTGCTTGTAAAATGAGGTTTTGGTTTTTGATGAACCAAGGGAAGAAGAGAAGGGTTCTCGTTCAGTCTTTTGAAGCTTTTACTAAGTTCCACGCAGTTTACTACTGTAGACTGTGTAACTGTGACATGCAGGGCTCTGTGGCTGGGCACCAGGCGTGGTTTTATTAACTGGCCTCTGACAGCGGATGGGGAGAGGCTATCCCGGCCTCCTACCTGACAGCAAACAGTCATCCTTGCTTTTATGTGGAAGTTGACAGTACTCCACCTGGAGTAACTCAACACGTGACTATGTACAAGAAATAATTCTGCATTTAAAAATTGGGGAGGAAGAGAAAAACAAACTTTTACTTTCTTTAAAAGGCACTATGGGGCAGACTAATTACCAATGGGGGGCAGATGGTAAACAACCCTTCATGCTCTTCTGTCAACACTCGGTGACTAAAGGAGGATCTTCCACCAGCAGAAAACAAATTCGAGATAAAAAAGGAAGCCAAATCATTATGGATTCAACTGCATCAAACATGCCAAGGATGGTTTTTCTGTAGTAATAAAGACTTTTACTGAAACCATCCATCCTGCTATGGAGAAAAAGGCTCAAAAGTCTTCCAGGTATTTGGCTTCCAGAAAATACACAAAGTCCAACAATTAGGGCATTGTTTAGGCAAATGTGGTAGCTCCACACTACCACATTGTGGGGAAAAGTGTCGTGGTGGGGCCCGGGGTGGCGGCGGGGGGAGGCTCTGTCCTTCTGTTAATCTCAACAGCAAAGCACCTAAACTCCCATTCCTGGGGAGTCTTCAGTGGTGACCTTGCCTCAGGACACAATCTTAGTTTAAGAGGCGGTGACTGAGTAGTTGCCTGTGTGGCCTTTTTAAATGTCTTATTGCTATGTGAGGTCTGCTCTGTGGGCTCCAGTTTTTCTTTTTTTATTTTACAAGTATTGGTTTTCCATGAATTTATACATCAAAGAGTTTTTTTTTCTTCAGTATTCATAAAAAGGGAGATTGGAATATCATGGTTTCTGTCTCTCCCGATTACTCAGGAAAAATGACTACAAAATTAATTATGAAGAGATTCTGAATTATTTAGCATTATTTATCTTATCTTCTTTCACAATTGATAAAGCCAGGTTTCTACAACTTAAAAAAAAAAAGAAAATTCCTCAGAGCTATAATTTTCTCAGCCCAGTCTAGAGTTGTCACAAATGAAGTTAAGTCAAATCATGGCTGCCTCTGCCCAACACCAACCAAGGGAGAAGCTGGCAATGGCCCGGTGAGTTCGGGGAGTGGGCGAAGATAGTCCTAACCAAAGGCCTCACTCTGGCCTCATCAAATAATGACTAACTGCTAGCCACAGCACTGACTGTGAAAGGAACAAACCAGAAGGGATAGAAATCTCAGCCTTCCATGGTGCATCAGCGCAAACTGAAGAACTGCCAACTTGACTAATAATGGATATCCAACTGCCAAGTTTCTAGGAGACGCAACTTAAACATACACATTTGAAAAATTTCACTTCAGTAAGTTGGCTAATGAATTAAACTGACCACTTTAGCCTATGAGAACAACAAAGAGATAAAGGAGAACGTCCAAGAAAGCAAGAAAAAGTGCACAGTAGACTCCAGAAAACTTGCTTCAGTCAGGCAGAACAGCTTCAGCAGCCATGCTTCCCGTGGCAAAGCCATGTCCCCAGAAATCCACTCAGCAGAAATCGGCATGTTGATGCAGGCAAGAGGAAGGATATCAGTGATCTTAAAAACTACAAGCCTGCTGGACTCTGCACATGGATTTGTTTTTTTTTTAAACGTAGGCTCTACACCAAGCATGGAGCCCCATGGGGGACTTGAACTCATGACCTTGAGATCCAGACCTGAACTGAGATCAAGAGTTGGATGTCGAACCATCTGAGGCACCCTGGTGCCCCTCTGCACATGGATTTGAAGCAGCCTCATAAAGCCTATTCCCATACAGTGAGGACCTGGTGAAGCTGCTAGGAGAAAGCCAGAGACCTAAAAATGGCACCACAGGGACACTCACAAAAGCACTTCCCTTGTCAAAGCACCTCCATATCCATTAAGTCAATTTCTCTTCTATAAGGAAAGAAAGAATTATTAGATTGCTGGCTCACTGACGTTGCCCATCTATCCATCCACTTACTCCCATTCATTCACCTACCCAAGTAACCCATCCATCCATCTATCCCTCCATCCATCTATCCATCTATCCACTCATTCTTCATCCATCTATCTACCCTAGACACCCATCCATCAACTCATTCACCCATCCACCCATCTGCCCACCCATCTATTCATCTATCCACCTGCCCAAGTCACCCATCCATCCATCCATCTACTCATCCACCTATCCATGCACTCATCCATCTATCCATCCACTCAACCATCCACCCAACCATCTATCCATCCACCTACCACTAATCCATCCATCCACCCTAGTCATGCATTCATCTACCCATCCATGCATCTACCCATGCATCACATTATGCAGTATGTACTGTGATGCCAGTACTTTCTCCAGCCACTGGGGAGGCTGAAGATGAAAGAATAATTCAAGTGCCCTTCCTTCAGGAGCTCCCCCCATCCCACAGAGGGGGAGACCCAAAGTGATCATTACAGTGCAGTGGGAACACGCCCTGAGAGGTATGCCAGGCTGTTACTGAAAAGCATGGACTGGCCTCCCAGACCACCCAGCTAAAACTCAACATGCACTGAGGTCACACCAGTGCTTCCCTAGACTCTGGTTCCAACATCCTCTAGAACTGAACCAAGAATATAGAGAAGACTGGCCAATTTGATCCTGGCCCATAAGACACATACCTTGTAACAATAATAACTACAGTTTATAAGGCATCTACTATTAACCATCCTGTCTAAGAGCATCCAGCTGAAAAGGTAAAGCCAGAAGTGAAATCTGGAGGCCTGGCCTCCCTACCACATCACTCTGCTGTCTTGTTCAGTCAGTTTTTGAGGTCCCTTTAGTCCTGATTCTAGTGGGTATGATGACATCAGTGTGTTATTAAGAAAAAAAAATATAAACCTGATGAAAGCTATTACTCAGGAGTTCACACATAGGATGACCAACTTGTCCCAGTTTGCCTAGGACTGTCCTGGTTTTAGCATGGAAAAGCCCACATTCTGGGAAACTGCCCAGTTCCTGGCAAACCGGGATAGTTGGTCACTCCATGCCCACAAAACATACCACATTAACTTAAACTCAAGCTCAGAGGGAGAGAGAAAAAAGAATGAGATTGGACACGCTGGGCCACTTTGTATGGCAAACACGAATGACACCATGTCCCCTCTTCTTTGTGGAGCAGCCTAGATTTCTGCACATGGTCGGGGGAGGGGGGTGAAGTTCCTGAAACATGCTTTCTACTCTTTGCAGGCTTGTTTTTCTCTGGAGGATGTGAGAGCCCTTCAGATCAGCTGTACACCTTCAGAAAGCTTTGCAGACAACACTGTTTTTCTTCGTGACACTTCTGTACCAGGCAAATGAGCTGGTTCAGTTGCCTGGGCTGAGTGTATGAGTCAGCAAACAGCTGAGGGTCTCAAGATTAAGACGTAGTCATGCATCTGGTATGTTTTCAAAAATCGCCTCTTTGGGTCTACTAGAGAGCAAATCTTTCTGAGTTCTGACTCCAGTGATAATTGAGTTAATTTTCACGTGCTGTAACTATAACCCCATCCCTTTCCCTTTTTAAAGCAGGCTTCATGCCCAATGTGGGGCTCCGAGATCAAGAGTCCCATGCCCCCCAGACTAAGCCAGCCAGGGCCCCCCACCTCATCCTTTCTGAGTCACACCGCTTTCTCTTTAAACAAAAAATAGTCAAACGATAGTAGACAATAGAATTGTGGAGAGAAGATTTATAATGCACAGCAAATAAGTACTTCTCCGCCAAGTGGTTTTTAAATACCTGCTTACATTTAAGAAATAATACAGATCATTCTTACTTACTTCAAATCATTCCGTTATAGATTTAAGTCTACAGTGTACCAGAATGGTTCCAGTTAATGAATGTATTTGAAAAAAATAATTTTATTCCTTTGGAAAATATTATTTATTTTCCACAAATACTAATTTAGGTTAGCCTTCCTCAAGATGGTCACGTAGGTAAGCAGAATTTCATTACTCTTTATTCCCATGAACTAATATTTTTTTAAAAACCTCTATGAATTGAAACCTAAGTAAAAAAGGAACAGAAAGGAATTTCAGGCCAATGGAATGGCTGTTATGTAACACGAAGTTACGAATTCTGGCAGCTCAAGGCAGACCACCACCATGGCTGTTTTTAGAGAGCTGGTAAGATGTGCTGATTTAAGAAAAGTGAAACAGATGTGATGACCACTTTCGTAGGCATCCATGTGTGGGTTTGACAAACTAGGACTAGAGGACATAAAACTCCAAATCATTTGAAATGGAAATGCTTCTACACTCCATGCTGGAGAACGTTAACAAAAGCTTAGCACAGAGACAGAAGGTCTGTTGGCAGATGTCAACTGGTACTTTGTGCCATTAGCCAGTCGGGGCGGGACTGGCAAAGTGAAGAAGCCATCAGCAAGCCTGCTAGGAAACAAAATGAAACAGAGACGAAAGTCTCCCAGTCACTGAAGCCAAGTCATGATGATTTCATGAGAAAAGGGAAGTGTGCATGGTGACAAATGTGCAGGCAATCCCCGTTCGAAGGAAAGAAATTGAACGAAGGTGATTAGGTATTGAGAGGGCCTCATGAAATTTTTAGGTAAGTAACTAAGTTTCTAACTAAGTAACTAACTCCAAGAAGTCAGTGCGACTCAGATATATTCAAGGTGGCAGGATCAATACCCATTCAAGATTTGACATCATGGGGCTATACTTTCAGGCAATGATTTGTTGGGGTGATTTATTACACATGCAGTAAGAAACAAAATTAGGGCAGCATGGTATAGTAGGGACAAGGAGAGCTTGAGTGGGAGTCAGGAGACCGTGATTCTATCCTGACCTCAATAGCTGTGTGACTCTGGTAACTGTTTTTCTGTCCTGTGCATCTCGGTCCCTTACCTGCAGAAGATGCACCACTGTCTGCGTTAACTGTCCTGAGGATCAGGCCTGAGAAGGAGTGGAAAAGAGCCCTCAGGCACTCTCTAATTACAAAGCCCTCTCCTAATATCCTGAAGATCATAATGATGGAGACAATCATAAGGTTTATGGAGCACGGTGGGCGTGCAGGGTCCTGAGATTTGCTGGCCTGCCATTAACCAGTATTTTAGAAACATTACCCAGTGTTTTAGAAACTAATAATATAGCATTTCAGAAACTGTCCTAAAAACTGGCTTTTTTCATTCTGTCATATAAAAATCTGCAGCATGACATGTAAAACAAAAGCTAGCAAAGAACGATCCCTCTTCTAGGCGAGGACAGTTGCCTTTAAGAAAAGGAATCAGCTCCCTAGACATCCAGAGTACCCATCTTCTTAGAGCTGAAATCATTTGATTAGGAATGAACAACACGTGCCCAAATGTAGGTAAACAGAGTAAGAGTGCGGATTACACGGCAACAAGTCAGACAGCAAGTTTTGATACTGTATGTTCAGTGCACAAGATGAAAGACTCCTGGGGGGAAAATACTGTTTACATAATCTTTATAAATATCTCTTCTTTTTATACTTATCATACTTTGGTGTCATTATGAACAGCCGAGTGAAAAGATGAACTCCCACTCACCTCTGAAATGCAAGAAGCGCCTTTCTCTGTAGGACCTCCTGCATCCCTCGCAAAGAAGCTAAGAAAAGTGTTCAATTAGTCAGTGGCATGGAAGATCAGGGAGTTTTTGACAAACATGAAGCTCATCATAAAACCTATACATTCAACTGGAACAAAAGCAACATGCTTGTGGCCCCTGCATGCCTGCAGAGGTGCAGGCACCGGGCAATGAAGCCCAGGCTGACCCCAGACATGCGCACTTGATGGGCATAGTGATGGAGCCATGCCGAGGGGAGAGTGTGAGTTGGCAGGTGACCTTGATGCCTGACGCATGGGGCGCTGTTGTCAGAAGGCCAGCTGGGAACTCTAGAGGGTGCAAGCATGTGGCTTCTGGGTAAGGACTGCCTCTATGGGGTGGTACGGAAGATTCCAGCACCAACGGTGTTGACTAGAGATGGCCTTCAGAGGTCCTTCCGGCACTAAGAAGCTATGACACTGAGCCAAGGGAACTAGCCTGATGCTATAAAAGGCCCGTTTAAGTCACACTGGACAATGGCCAGGACCTTTAATACCTTGATGTAAACACAAGGGAGAGACCAGGCAAAGCCAACACTGACACTAGAAAATCAGCTGGAAAGTGTGAGGCCATCTTGCCGAGAGCCCATGTGTTCCCTGTAGGGAGCATGTGAAAGATGGCGCCCTTCGGGTCTGTCAGGGGAACTACAAGGTACTTTTTACTGGGGCAAGAGCAAAAGTCCTGGAGGAACTCTTGTGGGTGGAACTGAAGAGGCCCTCTTGAACATCGTCGCGGGCCAGATCCCTTCCTGCCACCACACTGGGAACGGAGGACGGCTGTCCGCAAGTGCCAGATGTGGCTATCACCACAGCGAACTCAGAATAACAGGGACGAAGTTAGAGGGAACCTCAGGTGACCCTACTGAGCCATGAATGCAAGATGAGGATCAGCTAGGCCGAGCCGCTCTCCCAAAGCTACAGGGCGCGTGAGAGGTGGGTTCAAACTTGGAATTGATAGGGATAAACACAGGGCATTACACTCCCGCCTCACTGAAAGTCTACTACAGTTAAAGCAAGGTGCTGGCAGGTGTCTGCTAGCATACTGCGTGTGCGTGAAAAATTAGCCAAAATGCCATTATTGAGAATCAACTGATATGCGAAACCTCTTTAAGTTCTCGGATTATTTTAGGGCAGATGAAAGAAGGCTTTGGGGTAATCTGTAAAATTAAGTATAGCAAAACCATAAAAAAGAAAAAGAAAATGAATACTATAAAAATCAGGAGAGCATTTTCTCTTAGGAGTCCTGTGACTGGCAGGGGGCACATGCAAAGTTCCCCAGGGGGTGGAGATTACAAAGATATTTGCTGTATCCTAATTCATTAATTATACACGGGTTTTTGAAATTTTTTTGTATTCATATTATATTTAACAGTGAAATGCTGAAGAAATATTAAGAGTTCAGGAAAATAATTAATCAATTTATACTTCCTGCAAACACATAATGGAAAACTTCATGAAGGATACAAAGCATAATTAAGATTTTTTAAAAATAGCCAGAGTCCGCAAGGTCTATGTACATCCCAAATGCATGTCACCGCATGCGTGTTCGGTAAGTTGCCACACAGCATGTGTAAACATCTGTGAATTTAAATGTACCAATAGAGAAGGGGCATCCTGAGCAATCAAGGGAAGCTGCCTGGAGGAGGCTGGCCCTAAACTCTTCCACATTCCAGTGCCTGAGATCCAATATCTCCTCATGTAGGGACAGCCCCACCAAGTGCCGGGGTGGACGCAGGTGCAGGCTGGGTGGGGGGAACCATCTCTCAAGGGCCCCCTCACCTTCACCTCATGGCAGATGCCCTGCACCTGCAAGTTGGGCACTGTGCACCGCCAGCACATGCACCTTGGCCCCCAGGACCTTCATCTCTGCTCTCCGACTCTCCAGCCAGTTTGAGCAGAAAGGACAGCAGCCACAGGTTCCCACATGATGGCATGCCTGAGTGACCCAAAATACGTGGCCTCCTGCGACAGTCCTCTCTGGGGACTGTGGGAACCCTGCAGTGCAGACTTAAGCTCCCAGATCTCACGGGGGGCGGGGGGATGTCTCTCACCATCAGTGGCCTGCAGACTGTACGTAAGCCCCAGAGCTAAGTAGCCTTTGGCCTTGAACTCTGACGTTTTCTCTCCCGCATCTACGACAGTTTTGGCAAACTTCTCAGCCTCTTCCAACTGAAAAACCAGACAAGTTAAAAAACAACAACGACCTGCAGAATTTCTAACATGAGTTCCCATAAGCATCTGCTGCCAAAAACAGATTTCTGATGAGTCACTGTGAAAATCACTCCCAAATCTTTCGACTCCACTGCGGCGATTCCGTTTTCTTTCTTTGAGTCTCTCCGACAGTCCTCAGGGTTCCCACCTTGCCTTTTTTCTTTAACGTTTTCCTTACTGCTTTTTTACCTTCTTTTCCAAAGTCATTTTCATTCTTGGTGGGGGGGGGGGGTCCTATCTTTTTTATTTCTATTTTTTACTAATTGATTTTGGTTAGGTATTCAGTCAATTTTATATATATTTAAAATAAAGTCTTTGAAACTTTTTGTGTCTGGGTCCTTCCTTTTTTTTTTTTTTTTTTAGAACGACAAAAAGAATACATTTAGGCTTGGATTCTCTTTTCTACAAGCTGTTAACATGTTCAGAACTCCCGTCTATTTATTTTACAATGCACATCACATGGACCTCGTGCCAGCAGATTCCAATGAGAAAATGTGCACCTGTAAACTACACCCACAATAAATTCTTTGGCATAATTCATTAGAAGCCAAAATAATAAGATTCATTCCTTCAAAATATGGCCAACAGTAAGGTCCCTGAAGCTGGGTAAGAGTATCCAGGAGTTCATTATATACTCTTTACTTTGGTAGAGTTTGGAAATTTTAATAATAAAAATGTAAAATAGATAAACAGAAAAAGTCTGTTAGGCTCATCTTTAAGAAAAAAAAAGAGTCTGTTTATTTTTGGTCTTAGAGAGATCTATGTGACAGTCACGAACAATGCCATAGCTGGAAGGAGCGCGACAAAGTTCATGGCTGGAAATTGGCATTTTCAAAGCTGCAGGGTCTGGCCCGCTCCCCGGCCTGCGGCTGGAGCCCGCCTGCATTGTTCCCTCACCAGTGGCACCAAATGTTTGAATCCTGCACGGACCACACGACACCTTCACAGCTGTGAGAGTCAGGTGAGAACCTGCTCTTTCAAAATGTCTTTTTCCTTCTACATTTCCCCCAGTCCAACTGAGCAGAAGTAGAACACTTTCTCACAAGGCTTCCTTTTGTCTCGCTGGGTGAGGAAAAGTGGAAAAAAAACAGGCAGCAAGGACCGTAATGGTGAAGACCCTTAGCAAGGCACTATGGTCTTTTGAGCAAAATCTTCTTGTAATTAATCTTTTTTTTTCCCCTTATAATTAATCTTGATGTGAAGTTAAAGAAAAGAAATGAAAACTGGATCGCATGTGGTAATTACGTGTACCACCACCTCAGCGGTTAGTGGAGGCTTTTCTATTTTCTTCTTCAATGGTGCATTTTTGAGATACTGGAACTGTTACAAAGTGGACTAGCCCCCAGTTCATATCTGAACAAGACTATCTGAAGAGGAAAGCCTACGTGAAGGAAGAGGAATGAGCATGGTTGGCTTACACAGGAGCTGAAGGAGAGGGTGACTGTGCTTTATAGAAGAACTCAGCCTTGCTAAGAGTGAGTCATTCGGTGACATAAAGCTTTTCAGTCCCGCACCCCCAGCATCTACAGCAAGACTTACGTGAGTATGAATTCTAATTCTACTCTATCAATTCAACTTTTGAAGCACATTCCCATGGGGATCTCAGGAACATGATTCCCGTCAGTCCTAGGATGGGTTGGGGAGGCCTGAGGGGGTCTGGGGGCCGTGCCTCTGAACAGCCATGTTTTTATGTAGCTGAAGGATTGCTCTTTTCTCTCAGTGCCTTGAGGTGGGAAAGGCTGGCAGTCCTGCCTGTGAGCGCAGGGCCCCAGCCCTACTCACCCAGTGAAGGGAGCCCATGCACAACTTCGCGGCGAGGAGCGGGATGGTGGCGTCGTCAGGCTTCAGACGGATACACTCTTTCAGCACCTTCACGGCCCGTGCAGACTTGGCAAAAGGAGATTATTTCGGTGAAACTCAGAAGTTTTTGACGGAACCAAACACTAAGGCCTTCCCTGAGGGGTTCTGGTTGGGAAACCTGTTAATGAGGTTTTTCAACCTTGAGCCCAAGCTGAAGATGGTGACAACCAGGGCGTGGGGCTCTTGAGGGACTGGGGAGTGAATTGTGGTTAGAACAAGCAGAGGTGCTTCCCTGGAATCACCCTTATTTTCTCCCTTACTTGTGTAGCCATTGTAAAAATAAGAAGAAAAAAAAAAGACAGGGAAGGCTTAAGTTACTATGAAACATAGACTATATAATTTTAGAGCACTCTATACTAAATTTCTGTCTCCACTTGGCCCAAATAATCTCCTATCTCAGACTTAATAAGCCACTAAATGGTCCGAATTAACAAGAAGTACAATGGCTCCTCCCTTTATTGAGTATGTACTACGTAGGGGGCCCTGTTCCACGCATGTTATGGGTATTACCTCATTTACCTAGAAAGGTTCTGTGAGGGAGGTGCTGGGATGTCTCCACTTTGCTGAGAGGACCTGGAGGCCAGTGACCTGGCCTGGGTCAAGGCCTCAACCCCAGCAGCTGGACTCCACAGAGCGTGGGCTTCTAACCAGTATCATATGCTACCTGATGTGATATGTTGCTAATGATCACTAATGGCCTCCTCCTCCGGGAATACATTTATGCTCTCAAATAAGTGAAAGGGTCTGTGTGAAGAACCAGCCTTGGTTTAAGCCTGTCTTCATATGACAAAGTTACCAGGGCCAGAAAAAGGCAAATATATTTGATTTTTTTCTTCTCTATGGCATGTCCATGCTGGCTCCCAAATCACTAAATTTGATCGCTCTTTTGTAAATGACCACAGGACAGCTTCCGATAGTTGGTTTAGACTTCTCCAAGGCCTCATATCACCCCTTGGAATTCCGGGACGTGAACACTGACAGGGAGGATGGCGCCTCCCAGGGGGCGACTCACTTTTCCCGCAGCCATGAGAGACAGAGCAAACTGGTACCAGAGCTGGAACTCCTCGAAGGCAAACTTCATGGCTCTTTCCAAGCACTGATGGGAGAGAAGAACAAAGGCAGACATCTGAGAACCGCCAGGGTCACAAGTGGACGAGTGTGGTTTTGCGTCTCTGCACATTAAGTCCTACAAAACCTAAGCATTCCCTTGGAAGCTTAAAACAGAATCCTCCAGGACCATCCACAGTTGACTAGAACACAATCCTGGGTCTCACGTGCTTTCTCATCCAGGACAAAGAAGGAGGCAGGGACACAAACACAAGGCCTAGAGGGACAAGTGCCCCAAGCATGCGAAAGTAATCACAGGATTCAGAAATGGCATCCTGGAAAAATGCTCCTTGAACTGGGCCTTGATTAATGAGAAAGAAAAAAAAAAATGCAGCTATGATTTGGAAGGGGGGTTATGAACAGACACGTGGGGGTGACGGGGTACGCTCTGACTTGAGGACGGCAGGTGGTCCAGTATGAACCTAGCTTAGGGCACATGGGCAGGAATTGGTGGAATCAGGCTGCAAGCGGGGTGTGGGCTGGGCCCATGTCATTGAGTCTGACATGGCAGCGCCGTTTCAAGGATATCCCATCTCCCTCCTCCATCCCAGCTTTGGTTCTCTTTCCTCTGCGTTCCTCAAGCTTTTAACTGTACATTAATGTCACTGTCCTTACTCTTCCTGCCCCAGTCCAGTCATATCCCACTATGAGGAACGGTCAAGGGCAGAAATCCTGACTTCTCTGGCCCCTCCGTGCTGGGGGGGGTGGGGGGCGGGTAATCCACAAACACACTCCACTCTGTGTCAGTGAGGAGCTTCTGGCTTCGGCACAGAGTGATAATGATCACATCAGAGCTTAGGAAGTTCACTGCGGGGCCAGGGGAGGGCTGTGCTATCAGAATGGAGACAGACCAGGAATAAGGTACATAGAATGGTCCAGGGACCTAAGAACCAAGAAATGTATCTGAGTTAGAAGCACAAAGAAAGGCCACCCAAGGAAGGGGTGGCTGGTGAGGTGTAGGGACGAAGGAGGCCTCCAAAGTCTCTGGGACCAAACTCCTGGCAGAAAAGACCCTTCTGTATGCACGTGTGCGTATGTGTGTGTTTATGAGAAAGAGAAATTTTTAAAAAAGATTTTATTTATTTATTTGAGAGAGAGAGAATGAGAAAGAGAGAGCAAGAGAGGAGAGAGGTCAGCGGGAGAAGTAGACTCCCTGCTGAGCAGGGAGCCTGATGTGGGACTCGATTCAGGGACTCCAAGATCATGACCTGAGCTGAAGGCAGTCGCTTAACCAACTGAGCCACCCAGGTGCCCGAAAGAGAAAATTTTTAGAATAAAAGGAGAATGTGGAAGAAAGGATTTTTTTTTTTTTTTTATTAATGAGCTTGGTAAGGAACATGGTGGGCTTGAGGTGTCACATGGGTGACTTACTAGAGATAATCAGAGACGATCTGGGGACTTCAGAGAAGATCTAACAAAAGACATACCTTTAGCTGAGAGAAAGTAAAGGCATAAATAAATGGAAACACATCAGTACTACTCAAAGAGGTCTATGTATTCAACACAATCAATCCCTATCAAAATCCCAATGGCATTTTTTTTACAGAAATAGAAAAACCTGTCCTAAAGTTCACGGAATCTCAAGGAACTCCAAATGGCCAAAATAATCTTCAAAAAGAACAGAGCTGGAGGACTCACACTTCCTCATTCCAGAGCTTACTACAAAGCTACAACAATCAAAACAGCATGGTACTAGCATAAAGACAGACCCCAAAGAATGAAAAGCAGGGGCCCAAACAGGGAACTGTTTATCGGTATTCGTAGCTGCATTATTCACACAGCTAATACATGGAAGGGACCTAAGTGTCCATCAAAGGATAAATAGATACACAAATTGTGATGTTAACACATAATAGAATATGATCTAGCCTTAAATTGATTTATTATTTTAAAGATTGATTCATTTATTTTAGAGAGAGAAAGAGAACACACGCGAGTAGGGCAAGGGGAGACAAGCACATTCCCCACTGAGCGGTGGGCATGACGCAAGGCTCGATCCCAGGACCCCAAGATCATGACCTGAGCCAAAACCAAGAGTTGGACGTCTGACCAGCTGAGACACCCAGGTGCCCCTATCTAGCCTTAAATTAAAAAGGAAGGTAATTCCGACATACGCTACAACATGGACAGACCTTGAGTAGGTGACGCTCAGTGAAGTAAGTCAGTCACAAAAAGACAAATGTGTGATTCCACTTGTATGAGGTACTTAGAGCAGTCAAAATTAAGAGACAGAGAGCAGGATTTGGGGGGAGCGCCGGGGCGGGGGAGTAAGCGTTTCATGGGGACAGAATTCTACCTTTAAAAGATGGAAAGCGTTCTGGGAATGTATGGTGCTGAGGACTGCACCACACTGAGGGGGTATTCAAGGTCACCGAACTGCGAACTTGAAAACGGTGAAGGTGGTGAGATATGTATTTTACCACAAGAAAAATAACTGGGGAAAAAGTACATTCGAGAAAACAGCTGACACCCTTGGAAGAGGTCGGAGGACGTGAGAGGAGTGCTCGCAGGGAGGGCAGCTGGGGCGGGACCTCAGGAAGCATCTCAACTTCGGGGCCAGGAAAGGAGACGCAGGTGGGGTTTCAGGGTGGAGACGACGAGAGGGTCAGGGCTCTGGAGGCCCAGAGGCCCCGGACCAGGCAGTGGGTGACCCAGCTCTGGGAGCACAGTTCTGGGGTGCGCTGGAGGGTGCCCCCTGAGGAGCAGAGAAAAGAAGGGTGAGTGGTGAAGCACACGCCTGTGGAAGGAAGATCAGAGACTTACCATGGAGGCAACCTAAGACGAAGGAGCAGAAAAGGCCCCCAGTGGAAGGCCTTCTCTTCAGAAGGCAGGCTCTAGAAGATGAAGAGGAGAGCCCTGTCCTAGATGTCCAACCCAGCCACTGTCTTCCCGGCAAAGATGGGATGAAGTGGGTGTAGGAGCAGAGAAATGGAATAGAGCTGGGGGTTTTCAGAAAAGCTTTAAACAACAACTCCCTCAGGGGACAGAATGCAGACATCAGGGTCACCTTGGGGATTGGGGTGTCAGGCACTGGCATCTGCAGCACGGGGCTGCCAGTTCTCCCCATGATGCTCTGTGGCCGGCCCCGGGCAGGGAGTGAAAATGGAAGTCTCAGGATTAATGGACAGACACACAGGGAGGGGCAGGGGGCTGGGGGATATAGGAGCCACAGACAGGGTGACAGACTGTAGGAAATGATGAAGGTGGAGTGAGGAGGTAGGATAGGATTTGGGGTGGTATTTACCTAGAAGGTTCCAGCAAATTGTATGCTAGCTGGTTTACTGGGGAAACCTGCCCTAACAGAAATATATTAAAAAGTGAAGTAGTTAGCATTTAACACGTACCACCTATATGTTTAGTGATGGTACAGGACAGGCATCTGTAGATCCCATGCAAGACAAACACTTGGAGCCTCATTTTGATCACACTGGCAATGTGCTTAGCCCAAATCTGTGGACATGTAACTTCACTGTGGGTGATGTGATGTCAGCAAAAGCCGCTGGGCGAGCCTTCAGCAGGGGTGTCTAAGAGGAGGACGGTCCCAACTGGCACACACCTGCCCTCAGCCCTGGCCCTCCCACCCGGGACGCACATTTGGTGCTGGAGGTGGGGACACCAGTAATGGTGGGAGCATGAGGACGGAACCCACTCTCTAGAATGACTGAGCAGAAGGAGAGAAAGCACTGGGTCCCTGAGGCCATGATGTGCTGTGGCTGTGACTCCAGCCTCTCGCCAGACTTGCTGTCATGGGGGAGAAATTCACTCCTACTTGGTTAAGTCACTGAGAGTTGATTTTGTTAATTACATCTGGCTACACCTCTCACTAACACAGGCGCCAAACAGCAGAGCTGGGATCTGAACTTGACCCCAGGGCCCTCTTAACAGCTCTACTATACTGATAAGAACAGGAAGCCCTTAAGAAGCCCTCACTGTGCCTTTAAGAAGCACCTTGGGAGTGAAAACTAAAGCTTCTTGTTGAAAAGATCAAGTAGGCAAGATGGGCAGAGGGGAGACCTGATCTAGGTGTGGGGTGCGATGGGCTGGCAAGACGTGGGGGAGGACGGGTGCTACAGAGAGAGCCTCAAGTGATGAAAAGCCAACAGCACTTGGAAACTGAGTCGGGGGATGAGGGGTGGTGGGGGAGGAGGAACCAGGAATCCGGATCATGTTGCTGGAATCAGGCAAAGGAGCCAGTGCGTGGAGAAGGACGCAGAGGACATAAAAAATGAGGTTTGTCCTAACAGCTCTACATAACCAGCTCACTGCAATAGGACCACTAAGTACTTAAATATATACACAGAAACATTTAAATGTTTAAACACTTTCCTTCTTCCTATTGCTAGAAGGAATGACAAATATCAACTGTTTTCCCAATAAACAGAAGGAGCTCAGTCGCTGAAACAGCCTGTCCTGAATCAGAAAGCTAGATGTTACAAATGAGTGTGCACCCTTATTTTCTTTTGTGCCAAAGGCTAACATACTCATTACACAGTCACGGAAAAACACTGGAAGCCTAATTGGTATACAGCTCTGTTCCATGTTCTATCAGTCATGGCACCAGGAAAACAGCAGTTCTCCTGAAGAGCAGATCCAGAGAATCTTGGGGATATGAGAGAACATAAGAAACATCCAACTGAGGTCCCCAAAGGAAAGGACATTTGTCATTTTGGATTCCTCTCACCTCAAAACTCTTGTAGTGGGAGTCGGGGAGTGGTGGGGGGTATGCCCTAGATAGAAGGAAAGCAGCCTCTCCAACGGCCAGTAATGAAGCCTTGAAAGAAGGAACCAGGAGGGTGTCACGTGACCCAAGCACAGCCAATCAGACCCTCCTTCGAGAGCTCTGCACGGGGAGCCAGGAGGGGTGGGGACTGGGATGTCATTTCCAGTGGCAAGGCCTGGGGGCCCGAAGAGCACCAGGGTGGGTGGAGGCCCTTGAGCCAGGCGTGTCCTCCCAAACTGGGCCAGGGTCCTTGCCTTCTTCATTTCTGCCCACGCCCATTCTTCAGCCTTCTGTGGATCCTATGAGCAGTACACATGGACGAATGCCTTTTCTGCTTGAGTGAGCGAGTCGGGTTCTGCTACCTACAGCCAAGGCCCTGAAGGTACCCCCAAGCCTATACTTCAGGCTCTTATAATCAGCTCCTGCCTCCTAGCCCCCAAGTAGTCGTACTGTTTTGTCATAGCCGTCTGAATGGACTAAGACAACAAGCCTTTGGATAACACTATGAAGCCAGGGACAGGAACTATCTTTCTTTTTTTTTCTTTCTTATTTATTCATTTGGGAGAGAGTGAGAGAGACTGAACAGGGGGAAGGGTCAGAGGGCGGGGGAGAAGCAGACTCCCCGCTGAGCAAGGAGCCCCACACAGGGCTTAATCCCAGGATCAAGGGGTCCGTCCCTGGGATCATGACCTGAGCTGAAGGCAGACGCTCAACTGACTGAACCACCCAGGTGGCCCACCAGGAGTCATTTTAATTGCTTTACAACAACAGCCCCATTGCTTGTCCTAACAACTCTACAAGGACAAGTAGGCACTGTTATGGTCCTCCATTTACAGGTGGGGAAACTGAGCACAGACTACAGTCTGGGCTCCCCCGCATGACTACGTGGGGTCTCAGTGTATTGTTGGAAGGGCAGGACCTGAATCTGGGCAGTGTGGTTCCAGAGTAGGAGCTCTGAACCATAGCACTCTGCTGCCTCTGCGACTTTAATTACACACATGCCACTCTCACTGAACTCATCAGGCCCACTCGTGCTGCGTAAAGCAAAGTATAGCTAACTAAAAGGCCCCTAAAAATGCCGCATGTTCCTTGAACTATTTTGAAGATTCAGTAATATTTTTTACTGCTAATGGGGCATAGCCTCTTTGGGATCCTTGAGGCTACGAAGCACTGAGGCCTTTCCAGGTTGCAGAATTTTCGAGAAACCTCACAGACCCCATGAAACCCACCAGCACCACAGGCGATATCAAAGGCACCAAAGTTCTATCAGTCAGGCACTTCCCCTCTGCTGCCTCGTCTTTCACCGTTTGGACCTCTTCCCCATAACTAAAACAACCCATAGCCCACAGAAAGTGTGTCATAAACAGAGTCCAGAAATACAAGCCAGCGACTACAAATTAGCCCTTCACCCCCAATTCTGAGGTGTCTGAGCTCCAGCATCACAGCTGACAGCCCTGTCCTCCCAGGGCTCTTGGCATCTTATATATAGTGATGACTCGCTGGCTCTGAGAAAGTGCCCAGAGAGCTCCAGGTGGTTCTGGAAGCCCAATGCCAAGCATACCACGTGGATATAATAGCACGTCCTCCCCTGTGTTCCCGTAAACATCACGAGTACACAGTCCCTCAGTAGCTCAGGCCAGCATACCTCAGAAACAAAAGGAAGCCCTCTCTCCGTGAACACATCTGAGAATAAAAGGCACCTGGGTTGACCCTGGAGGCATTTGCTACCCACAGCCTCGCCTCCTGAGGTGGTGTGTTTGCCCACCCAGTTCTGACTACCCCTTTTAAACCCCCTAATCATCTCTGTACACAACAAAGGAAAAATTCCCAGTTTTAATATAGTGACGGAGATTGCAATCAGAATATATGCTGTAAAATGAAATAAAATAAAATAGAAACATTCACGTTTCTGTAACGGCTCCAGTCTGAAAGAAGGACCAAGGAAGCGGACTTTGGAGAACACGTGGGTGTAAGGTGGACTGGGGGTAGGTAAGGGGCTGCTTCCGTTGCCCAGCCCTGCGTGGCTAGTGGCTGGGAAGGGGACAGCAGTGGCATGGGGCCAGGTGAGAGCAGTCACGTGGTGAAAGTGCTACTCACCAGCCATAGGCTGTTGCAGGGTAGAGTGAAGGAACATGTGTCAGATGCTTAGAAGAGTGTCTGCCCCAGAGCCAGTGCTATAAATGTATTACTGTTGATGCTGCTTTTATGAAAAAAAGAAGCAGCAGATGCTGAGGGGCTCGGGGTTTGACCCGAGGGGGGGAGAGAGGATCCCTGGGAATTGTGCGGAGGTGCTGGTGGGTGACAAAGGACAGATGGAAAGGGAGACATGACAGCAAGATTCTGGCCCTTTCGCACTCGCAGTGTCCAATGGAGAGGCAGCAGTGTGGCCTGGGCAGGGGGACATGGGGCAGATGCCTGGGTCATGCGCACCAGGTGGCAGGTGACATCCCCAAGCCACCTCCTTGCAAGGAAGGAAGGGGGCTGTGGCAGTGGTGTTATTTCTACCAAGAAAGACAGGCCCATTTGCCGTCATCACACTTCTGCCACCTCACTAAATCCCAGATAACGTTCATGTAATACCACAGATATTTGGTAGGACAATAATTAGACTCTAAATGGCATCCTAATCATTTGAGTGAGGTCGTCAAAATGCCACTTGCGAAAATGTTGTTTCCTTTTGGGAGCAAGAGCTCCTCCTTTCCGGTCTCTTATTTTGGCTTTTCATAGACCAGCCACCTCTGAGGGGGATCCAGGAATGAGAAGCTCTTCTGGCACAAGGAAGGGATTTAGCAATTACCTTCCTAGTACCCAAATCCCAATGACATGAACTGGGTGCGTGGCAGTGACAGCTGGACACTAACCACAAGCAAGGAAAAGCCAAAGCCTATTTTTGGAATTCGAGAGCGAGATTCAACAGCCAACACCCAGGGGGGAGGGGGCAGGAATAAAACAATCAGATACCCCTCAAATTTAGCCTGCAGCTTATGTCTAAAATCCATCAGTGTTAAAATAGAACAAATAACCCAGCGAACTGTCTTCATTATTCACCTCTGTGGGCAGGTTGGCTGTGTCCTGAAAGTTCCAGTCACAGAGATCCTTCCGCGGCTGAGGAAAATTTTCTTTTCTACATCATATATCCTTAATGAGTTAGTGGATAAATGTAATCCTTTGCAGTTGTGTAAAACTGTGGCTTTTTTTTTTTTTTAAACTTTAACACAGCACATAGATAATATTTCATGTCTTCACTTGCAGCGGTGAAAAACTACCTAAGCAATTGGGACATTTTGGACAACTACCTTTTCTTTCTTTCTTTTTTTTTTTTTAAGATTTTATTTATTTATTTGACAGACAGAGATCACAAGTAGGCAGAGAGGCAGGCAGAGAGAGAGGGGGAGGTAGGCTCCCCGCTGAGCAGAGAGCCTGATGTGGGGCTCGATCCCAGGACCCTGGGATCATGACCTGAGCCGAAGGCAGAGGCTTTAACCCACTGAGCCACCCAGGCACCCCTTGGACTACTATCTTTAGGAGAGTGTTGGCCTCATTCTTCCTTTACAGATGGGGAAACTGAGACCCAGATGGAAGACAGGATCTGCCCAGGGCCACTGAAATCAGAGCTCTGGTGCTCAGTTCCGAGCCCCTATTTCTAAATTAATTACAAATAAAAGTACACACGACAGTGGAGTTTGAGAGATCTACTCCACAAGAGTCAGGGTCCAGGAAAAGCTTCTAAAAGTCATGCTTATGGGACTCTCGGCTAGAAAGAAAAGTCCCCCCGGCCCAGGTTTTGAGGAAACAGATGATGCCCATCAAATCTTGCTTAATAAGATTTCTCCTCTGAAATGAGAAATAAAATAGAGCAAACCCCCCATCCGTGCCCCCATCCATTTATCTGTTTGCTTTACAACATCAGTACTGCTCCAAGCAGAGGTTTCTCAAAGCTTTATTGCTTTGGCAAATGCTGAAATTAAAGGATACCACTGCCTCTGGCCATGGTGGGAGGAGTAGAGAGTGGGCTGTTTTTCAAAGGTCACGGATTTTATTATAGAATTTGAATGTTGGATGCCATCCTCTGGCACACTCTCTGCTCAAATCTACGAAGCAACTCGACCGACTCTGCCTAGCGAGTGACGGGTCTCCAGGGTCCTACTCAAATACTGTTCCATCTGCCGCTGTGCTGCTATTGCTGCTGCTGATTACTCTTGCAAAATCAATCACTAAATTCAAGAAATGGGTGTTTCGTTCATCTACCGCCTCCTCCTCCACTGCCTTTCACCTTGGGTCTTCATCTGTTCTCAGTCCTCCTGCCCCGGCTGGGGGCCATGGGTGTCTGCTCTTCAACAATGCGGTGACAGTAGCCCAAGGGCGTGTCATACACAAAGCAGGTGCTCAGTGAATACCTGAATGAAGGGATAAACCTGCCTCGAGTGAGGATCCATTCTTCCGGATATCCTTTAAGGGGGCCACCCGAAACAAGAGAGCACTTGGGAAGAGGATCCACAAAATGCTCAGAATCTGAGATCGATGCGTGTGGCCTGGGAGCCAGATCCAACCTGCTGCTTGTTGTCATAGAGCCCAACAGCTAAGAGTCGTTTCACAGATGAACATTTGCCAGCAGTTTGATGAGAGGAAATACTAACTTTGAGTTCCGATTAAGTGAACTGTTGTCCTCCAAAACCATCCCATTCTTCTCATTAGTGGACCGGTATTATAGAAAGTTGTACTCACTATTGTATTTTGAATTTAATCAAGAGAAAAATCTGTGGAAATTTGTTTCCTCTCTTGTCATACCTACATAGTATCCTTGATTTTGCCTCTTGGTTATCAAAGCCTAAAATATTTAGTGTCTGGCTCTCTTTATAGAAAAAGTTTGGCAACCCCAAAACTAAAGGAATGGGATACTCTGTGCTCAAGGGAAGAAGACAATAGAACAGTTGCTTTCAATCTGATGGGTTGTGACTGAGGCAGAAGTGGCCTTGCCCTATTGTTCCAAAGAGACAGACTAGATGGAGGCTGCAGGAGACAATCTTCAGCTCCATTCTTTCTAACAGCTAGAGAGGAATGGGAGGTATGTATTACACACCCAGGGCTGTGCTGGCTATTTTACACCTATTGTCCCAGCACACCTCCTAACTATCTCTAAGGTGGAAGCCCAGAGTGGCGAACCCTTCCCAAAATCATGAGCTAGGAAGAGTAGTGCCAGGCTTGGAACTCAGATGTGCCTTGACTCCAAGCCTGTTTTTTTCCACTATTGAATGAAGGACCCTACTAAGGGTCAAGCATTATCTGCCAAGGTAATTACAGAGGGCCATTTCCTTGAGAAAGCAGACTATCAACACCACTGATAAGAACAATAATGTGCACTTTGCATACACTCTCTCCTCAATCCTTACAATAACCCTCAGAGGAAGGTCCTATCATTATCTGAATTTTCCCCCTTGGGATAGGTTTAGAGAATTAAAGGAATCTGCCCAAGTTCTTACCCAGCATATAAAGCACCAGAAATGAGATTCAGATGAAGATCTGATATCAAAACATGAGATATTGTTAGGAGGGTAACACTATCCAAACAATCCACAGAGTCAATGCAATCTCTATGAAAATTCTAACAGTCTTCTCTGCAGGAATGGAAAAGCCAATCTTCGAGTTCCTGTGGACTTGGAAAGGGTCCTGAACAGGGGGAAACAATCTTGAAAAAGGACAAAGATGGAGGATTCACACTTCTTGATTTCAAAGCTTGTAACAAAGCTATAGTAATCAAAACCATGTGGTACTGGCATAAGGAGAAACAATAGACCAATGGAATAGAACTGAAATCCCAGAATCCAATCCACACATATACGATCAATCAATTTTTGACCAGGGTGCCCAGTCCATTCAAAGGAGAAAGAACGGTCTCTCAACAAATGTTGTTAGGACAACTGGATTTCCAAATGCAAGGAATGAAGTTGGCTCCCTACTTAAAATACAGAAATTAACTCAAAATGGAGCAACACGCTAAATATAAGAGCAAAAACCATAAAATTCTTACAGGAAAATATAGGAGTAAATCTTTAGGACCTCGGATTTGGCAATGGATTCTTAGATAGGACACCAAAGGCGTGAGCAACAAAAGGAAAAAACTGACATAATAGACCTCATCAGAATTAAAAGCTTTTGTGGATCAAAGGACATTATCAAGAAAATGGAAACACAGCCTACAAAAATCAGAGAAATATTTAGAAATCATAACTGTTAAGGGTTTATTATCCACAATAAATGAAGAACTCCCCTAACTCAACAACAGAAAGATAAACAACCCAAATTAAAATGGGTGACAGTCTTGAAGAGATATTCCTCTGAACAAGACACATAAGTGGCCAAAAAGTACGTGAAGAGCTATTCGACATCATTAGTCATTAGGGAAACGCAAATCAAACCCACAATGAAATACCATTTCACACCTACTAAGATGGCTATGACAAAACAAAACAAAACAAAACAGAAGTAACGAGTATTGGCTAGGATGTGGAGAACTTGGAACTCTTGTGCCTCGCTGCTGGTAATGGAAAATGGCGCAGCTGCTGTGAAAAATAGTTTGGTAGTTCTTTGAAAAGTTAAGCGTAGAATATCATATGAGCTGGCAGTTCCACTCTTGGATATATACTTAAAAGAACTGAAAACAGAAACTCCGATGTGTACACCAATGCTCATCACAGCATTATTCACGATACTCAAAAGGTGGAAACATTACACATGTCCACCCACAGATGAATGGATAAACAAAATGTGGCATATATACACGGGAGTATTATTCGGCCAAAAAAGGAACAAAGTCCAATACATGCTACCAGATGCATTATCACAACAGAATGGGACCTCAAAAACATGAGGCTAGGTGAAATCAGACATAAGGCATAAGAATTGCATGCTTCCATTTACATGATGCGAACTCACAGAGACTGAAAGTAGATGACAAGAGGGAATAGGGAGCTACTGTTTGATGGGTAAAGAGTTTCTGTTTGTGGTGATGGAAAATTTGGAAATAGTCATGAAGGCTGCACAATATTTTTTTTTTAAAGATTTTATTTATTTATTTGTCAGAGAGAGTGAGCACAGGCAGACAGAGTGGCAGGCAGAGGCAGAGGGAGAAGCAGGCTCCCCGCTGAGCAAGGAGACCGATGCAGGACTCGATCCCAGGACGCTGGGATCATGACCCGAGCCGAAGGCAGCCGCTCAACCAACTGAGCCACCCAGGCGTCCCAAGGCTGCACAATATTGTGAATATAATTAACCACTGAATTGTACACCTTTTAAAAAGGTTAAAATGGCATGGTAAAATTCACTAAGGGCCATAAGAAGAGAGCAATGATACTTAAGTCAAGAAAAGCTTCCATAATGGTGGAAAAGTAGGTGCTGGCGGCCATGTCGATAGCTGAGATGCTTCGGGGCAGGCCTGCCATGCAGGGTCCTGGTCGCTGCTGGGTGACCCCTGAAGCTGGACCAGAGCTGGGATCTGTACGATGCTCTGTCCCACCTTGGGCCCAGCTCTTCCTCTGTTACTATTTCCCAGCTACATGACCTTTACCCTTTGGGCCCACCTGGGGAAGACCTATTCATTATATATTCAGGGAAAATTTATCTCAAAAATCAAAGGAAAGGGAATGGGATTAGAAAGTACATTCGCTTTGAAGCACTGGTTTATTCAGCAGGTTTTTACTGAACACCTACCATGAACTAAACATTCTGCCTTCATCTCTCAGAAGTCTTCAGCCCTATTGGTCAGGTCACACTGACACTGCCTAGGGAGCTTGGCACCCAGGTCAAGGCTGGGCTTCTGCAGTCCAAGTGGGGCTGCACGAAACACCAAACTCTAACAGAAACTGACAAATGGTAGGCCTGTGAACAGACTTAGACGTTCAAGTGTTTTTCACAATACTCCCTGATTAAATAAGTGTTTGGGTTAGGAATGTGTAAATTGTCCCTTTGGTACAAGCACTAAGCCAGACAGTTCTACCCACAGAACTATAATGTTGTTGAGATTTACCATAAACAAATGAATATGAGTTCAACAGGGAAGATAAAAATATCATTTCTGTCTCCCAAGCTGCCATAGCTATGTAGAGGGGACACATACACCCTTCTAGAGGGACCCCATAACATTCTGTCGAAATGGAGCCATTAATAGTCAAATTCAAGAAACAAACCTACTTAGCAGTTTGGGTTCATTCTGAAAAACAGAGGAAGCAAGCCTTGTTGCTTTACTTTTAATAGCACGGGTTGTCATGCCAACTAGTGCTGCTGTTTACATTGAAGGGGGAAGAAAGAAGTGTTCCTTCCTACACAGACCTTTCAGGGAGGCTCACAATTAGTCTTTTAAAAACACGAAAACTCATCGCACTGGAGATATGGCAAACATCGTGCTTATATTTAAACCTGTCAGAATGAGGATATGATAACCTCTGGTTTGTATTTCCTTTGTACTACACTTCTGGCCCAGTATCTGGCCGCGCAGTGCCCTGAAAAGAAGAAAAGCGTTCTGTGGGCACCCACGAGGGCAGCCAAGCTTGAGCTGAGAGAGGAACTGTCCATCTGGAATAAATACAACTGAAGAAACAGACAGAGAGGACAGTTTTCTCGCGAGAGTGTCTCTGCTCCCCTGCAAAGGCACAGTTCCTGAAAGGCTGGGTCTGCACCATGCCACAGGACAGACCAGAAGTGTCAGCGAAAGGGGGAGAGCAGATGACAAGACCGGCTGGGCACCATGGCAGAAGCACCCCGTCCTTTCCCCTATCAGTGTGGGAGTGCTGAGGAGCTCAGCTCAGCTGGCGAGGCAAGCCAGCAGAAGGAGAATGGGCCGTGTCTGATGTGGAGTGTTGGTGGTTGGGGACAAGAGAAGGCAGGAAAGTCTGAGGCAGGGGGAGGAGGTAAGGGGTCTTCTCTCCCAATAGCCTGGTTGTTGTTAAATTCTGTTTATAAAAATTTTCAGCTGGTATAAAAGATCTGTGCAGCGTCGCTGAGGCTGGGAGGACCTGCTCGCGGACAAACCAAAGGGGGATATGGCAGGAGCCCATCAGCAAGGGGCACAAGCAGTCTGTCCCAAGGGGGCTGAAAACCTGGCCCCGCACTTTCAGTTCGGTGTCCTGTCCTACTTCTCTTGCACGAGAGCAAGCTCTTGGCTCCTGGATCCTCAGGCCTCATGCCCTTTACCCCCACAGTCTTGAGGATGAGTCTCTCTGCTCTGAGACTTTTAAAATTCCTATCAGCCCTTGATGTACCAGCTGTTCCTACTCTCTCACGGGCACCCCAACCTCTAAACATGGCTGCAACCTACCCTGTCTGTTCACCTGCAAGGAACATGCCTTGGACTCACCAGTCTTCTCTGTTCAGTTGTCTTTTCGTGTCTTTCTGTTTGATCTCCTGAACTAGACTGGAAGTTTCTAGAAGCCAAAAGACCTTTTTCTTTTTTCTTTCTTTTTTTTTTTTTTTTAAAGATTTCATTTATTATTTATTTGACAGACAGAGATCACAAGTAGGCAGAGAGGCAGGCAGAGAGAGAGCGGAGGAAGCAGGCACCCTGCTGAGCAGAGAGCCTGATGCGGGGCTTGATCCCAGGACCCTGAGATCACGACCTGAGCCGGAGGCAGAGGCCTCAACCCACTGAGCCACCCAGGCACCCCAAAAGACCTTTTTCTATACACACTGTTACTTCTCCTGTGCCTGGCCACTCCTGGGCATACGGTGGTGGGAACAGCGCAGTAACACACAGCTGCCATTTAATAAACTCTACTTATTATCATGTAGTAGGTGCGGGGCTCTGTTCTGAGTACCTTACATGGTTTAATAAATAGCCTCACAATGATCTGAGATAGGTATGGTTATTGTCCCCATTTTACAGAAGGAAAAACCAAGGCATAAGGGATTAATGACTTGCCAGGATCACCCAACTGTTATCTGGGAGTGGCAGAGCCAGGACCCAAACCCAAGCTTCCAGACACAAGGGCCTGGGCCCAGGACATACGAGGTTGCTGACCTGGGTCTGGGGTCTAAGGAGACAGAGTTAGGGTGGAGTGCCAATGGAGGGGAGAAGAATGGTTGGGAACACCTACAATAATACATATATGACACTATCCCATTCCTTGAAACTTACATAAATGTACATGCATTTACTCATAAAGAGATACATGAAAAGACGGTCTCTACAATGTCAATGGGTGGTCAATCTCAGGAGGGCAGGACTCTAAGTGACTTTTATTTCCTTTTCCATACTTGTTTGTGTTGTTTGATGCTTCAAGAAATCTGCAAGGTGCTGCATATTGCAAAAAAGATAATCGAGGAAGTCACTTTCCTGATGGGAGGAAAAGGAATACAAGACAAACGAAGTAAAAAGTGGGGGGGATGGGAAGAGCCATCAAATGTTTCTGCACAGAAGGGTGGCATGACACTCCTGTGTCTTAGAAAGGTCGCTTTGGCGACAATGTAGGAGGTGAAGAAGACATGGACCATACTACCACGATGAATGACAGCAAAGATAATCACTAACACTCACGGGGTCCCCAGAAGTAGTACAGGAAGTTTAAAATCCAGCTGCCCCCATAGTAGCACGACTCACCAGAGTCAAATGCCCACCACCGGATAACTGGGTGAACATATTGTGCTAGATCTACACAAAGGCATGTTGTTCAACCACAAGAAGGAATGAAGTTCCGATACGGGCTATAGCATGGGTGACCTTGAAAACATTACTCTGAGAAAAGCCAGATATCAAAGGTCACTTAGTGGATGCTTCCAGTTATAGGAAATATCCCAGATGAGTAAATATCCCAGATGAGTAAAGATTGGTAGTGGAGAGGGACTGGGGGAACAGAATGGAGGATAACTGCTTACTCAGGATGGGGTCTCCTTCTAGGACTTGATAGAAGCGATGCCAGCATAGCAGTGAATGCACCAAATGCCACTGAATTATACACTTTTAAATGGTTACCTTTATGTTACGGGAATTTACCCCAATTAAGAAACAATACAGTTAGCCTTTTAGCCTAGAGCCCTGAGAAGATGGAAGGGCAGATGAGAAGAAAAGAGAAAGAAGAAGAAGAAGAAAATCCCAGGAAATGAAGGAAGCAGGATCCTAGGCCTGGGGCCAGGGGAGAGAGGGTCTGTGCTCAGCCAAGGCTGGACCTTCCGAAACTGAACACCCAGATGTCAGGTGCTTTCTCTTAGATAGGGCCTGTTTTAGTTAAAAGACCAGAGACGACATGGCCATCAAATGTTTGCTGGGGGCGGCTCCAACTGCAAAACTAAGTAGAAACAGCAAGAAAGGCTGGAGCCATGTATTCAAAGGCCTCACTACTGGAAGCAGACCCTGCCCTCCCCAGCACCAGACTCATCAGACGACAGCTGCCTGCGGCCTGGCTGCCTCCCGCTGCATGAGGGGGTGGGTGGGGGTGCTCATGGGCAGGGACCATGCCTCGCACATGGCTGAATCCCGGCCTTAATCACAGCCTCTGGCTCAGTACAGGGGACTCCATATATGTGTATTATGGAAATGAATGTCCTCCATTATCTCTATCTTATTAACTGATTTATATATTTAATAGATAATACACACATATGGTAAAAAATCCTTCAAGGAACATATAGTGGTAAATTTCCCTTTCTCCCACCCTTGTACTCCCTCACCGATGAGGCACTCTCTGGCCCTGTCCTCATTGCTTTAAATGTGACCAGCGCAGTGAAATTCTGAATCGCAAAAGCTCTGGCAATGGGATCGGACCACCTAGTGACTCAGGTATCAGGTCATTGCCACAAGATGGAAGCTATGTGTGATACCAAGACAAAAGTCACCAGAGTGAAAATGAGGCCCCAGTATTTGGTGCTGGAAGGAGGCGTGCGGCAGGCTTGCAGAGGAATGCTGCTAAGGTGACAGCCGTCCCCCTACAGCCATTCATGGCATGACGAGAAGCCTGTGGGCAGGAGCCATCCAGCCAGCCAACCACGCCAGCCGCCCCAACCTCCTCACACCTGTTCCTGACGTCGGTGAAGTTCAAGCTGAGGAAAGGCCAGATTGCTACATGATGGGATGAAAGGAGACATGCCAACCACAACCAGCCTCGGACCCAGAGAGATGCTTTCTTTAGTGGTTTGTCTGGAGGAAAAAAAGTTCACTGGAAAAGGACTCAACTGGGAGCTGGGTGGCACTGTCCCCATGGAGGGGCTCCACAGTGGACACAGCAGACAGGCACTACGTTGGCTGGGAGGGGAGGGTCCCGGGAAACCAAAGCACATGGAGGGGGGAAGAATCCGGGCAGAGTCCCAGGGGATGAGCCACATGTGACAGGAGCACTGGGCAAACTGCTTTATCTAGCCGGACTGCAAGGGGCTTTTTTTGAAGCCTGAGTAACCATTGCCCTGTACAGTCACCAAACCAAAGACTAAAAAAAGACCCGAGCCATGCAGGCTCATCTGTCCTCCAAGGCTCCTGCCTTGTGTGGCAGCGTCACAACAGCAGGCTAGGGGGTGAGCCTGGCGCTCATCTGATTCCAGCCAATGTGTTACTACATTTCAATCCCTGTCCCCAGGCTCGGAGGCTGCTGGGGTGTGTATAAATTTAGAAAGAAAAAGAAAAATAACATGGAAAAGTCCACTTTAACAAAATGAGTTGTTTCCCTGTTTCCTTCCTTCCTTCCTCTTTCTGTCTCTCTCTTCCTTCCTTCCTTCCTTCTCCACTAAAGAAAGAATAAGCCGATCGTGGCACTCATTCAGTCCTTGCCTGGGTGGAATCTGGTCTTCTGGGCTACTGCTCAGTAATGCATGACCGAAGCCCGAGGTTAACTAGCTTCTTCTGAAAACCGTGTTAACAGTTAAGCTTCCGTCCTCCATGTTCTTCAGAAGCTGAAGGAACAAAATGACAGGACCTTGCACAAGATCTGTAATCAACTCGGGTCTCTTCTGAATGAGCAAAAGTCTTTAAGTGAAAACTGTGTTTCTTGACACAAGAGCTGACACCTGCTCACCTGACAATCACGTGCCTAATGGGGCCACTTCACTGGCCATTACACATCCATGTTTTAAACAGAGTAAAACCGGCTTTCTAAGGAAATTAGGATTACAGATGGGAGATTTGGGGTGATGGTAGAAATTACCCTGCAAGAGAAGCTGCTTGAGAAATGATTGCCTTCCCTCACACACAAACTCAGTGGGTTTGGGGCCACTGCTAGGAAGTCGCCACCAGTGAATTCCATGATCCAATCATTTAACCCAATTCCCATTTCACAGAGTTAAGAGCCGGGCCAAGGTCACATGGCTGCCAGGGACAGAGGGGTCAGGACCTGGCCTCACAGCTCTTCTCAGTGCTACTTTGGCTAGCACCGCCCCCCCCCCCCCGACAACCGGAAAGTACCAGACTCAAGGGCTCTACCTCTGACAGCATCTCATACTGGCCTCTTCTTCCAAGGGCAATGGTCAGTAGGTCATAGACCACCGAGGCACTCTGCAAGCTGATGAGACGGTCACTCTTGTGCTCGGGTGTTCTGCTCAGCACAGCGTCCCGATTGGCCTGAAAACAACACAGAAGACGAGAGGAGCAGCTGGTGAGTCAGCCCATGCACACAGCTATCATGCATAGAGAAGCCATCTAGGCCCTCCTGCCCCTCGAGGCTTGCCAAGGGCCTGGAGACAAGGGCAGGAGCGAGTAAGGGGCTTGTCACCTTAGCTTGTTTACTCAGAATGCCCCGAGCCCTGCAGCAGGAGGTACAAGGTATTAGCCAAACACAAAGGCCTGGAGGTGCGGAGCCAGAGGACCCTTGGGACCCTTGGGACCCATCAGCTGGCGGTTGCAGGGGGCTTTAAGAGCTGATGCCAAGCAGGGTGGTGGCTCCTGGGCTCGGGCCCACCAGCCAGCCCTGCTGCAGACACCGCCAGTGCTCTGGGGTGGCAGACTCACACACCGGGGTGGGGGGGCTCTCGTGTCTTGCCTGTCGGTGCAGCTCCTGCTCTGCATTACACAGCGGGGGGAATATCCCTAGCCCCATACTCCCACCATCACACGGTGCCATTAAGTTCCCTCAGTCCTGCAGGAACGCATCGTACTTTTCCTCTGTCACGAAAGCAACATTCAGATCCCTCTATGGCACCTTCATTGGAACAGACTACAAAGACTAATGCAATCCTGTTTAGGGAAGCACAGAACAGCTGTAGAAGAGAAAGCAAGAAGCAGTCCGAGTTTTGTTTTAAAAGATATTACCAGAGGACTCAGGAGAACACCTTGCCTCTTGCACATCTCCACAGCTTGCTGCAGAAATACAGCAGGCACATTCGAGCTTATTAATGTCATCTATCTAGAAATCAAATGCTCTTTACGACAACGTGCTTTCATTACTTTTTGAAATTTAATTTCTCTAGGGAGTCTCCAGACATATCACATGTATTAGGGCCACTAAACAAATCTAACCATTTTCCATCCCTCCCTGCTAGGGAGTTCAGAATCAATTAAGTTAGAGTTTGCCTGTCTTTTCTCCCCCTGCTCATTACCAGAAGCTTCCAGAATTATCCATTCCTAGGAGGAGAGAAAGGGCCCCTTGGTTTTTCCTGTGCAAGTGGTAGGTGAGGCACCAGGGTCCCTGGTCCAGGCAGGGTGAGGGCTGACACGCCCATACACTTTCTCCCTCACTAATGAGACGAAATGCCTTCTCTGTTTGTGTGAGTCCAAGCCACTCACTTTTAGCCATCCATCCATACTTACTTTAAAACTCCTTGCTCTAAAATGTCAAAGACAAATAAGAATATATAAGACAGGCCACTTCCTACCAAGTGAGTCATCTCTTACAGATACAAGCCTGCTTTTGAAGATTTCATTCTAAGGCTTTCTTGTGAGGAACGACTTTGAGCCAACAAAGGAAGCTCTAAGGGAAACAGGGGCTGCTGTAGGGAGTCTCATTTTATTTACTTGCTATAAATGTTCCATATTAGGACCAAGGCCTGGAAGAGAACAAAACAAAACAAAATACTACTTAAGAGAGATTTTTGAGTTATGCCAAGTACATTTTTTAATAATTGGTGTCTTTTGATTCAAACCTCAAACAGATCCACAAATAAGAAATATCCCAGAACACCGTCTCAGAGGTAATTGTGCAAATGTAGTTCTGATAAGTCCTTTCTCCTGGGGAAAATGCATTTGATTTGAGGTGAGAAAGCAGTACAATGCCAAACCATATCTTACAGGTGGAGAGACTACGGACAAACGGATATTTCTAAGTTAAAGTAAGAACCAACGAAGAATACAATTTTCTCAGACAACAAAAAACACAGTAATTCTCATTTGGTTCTGAAATTGAGCACGTGCATTTTCTGTCTAAAAACCGAAAAATCAAGCAGTCAAGAAACATGAAAGAGGCTTCCAAAAGGAACTTAGTTTAGACTTCTACCTACATCATTATGGAACAATTTACAGAGAGAACATAATCATTTTGGTTGGAAATCCAGACCTTCATATTTACTGATGATGTCACTGGGTTTCACCATCCTCTGAAGAGAGTTTCCAGAAATTAAATACCACAGAGCCACATCTGATGGTCTCAAAGGGATCTCAATTTTGAGTATTATTAGTTTCTATCATTTCAATTAAGGAGCAGAAAAGGTGGAGACATCATTCCCAAGACATCTACACTTGGAGCAAGCATTTTAGATCTGTGGCTCTGTTTTCCAAGTTCTAAATGGGAACACATGATCTGACAACGGAACACAATATTTTCGATTAGAATTGTCCAAGAAATAAAAAATGTGTGGTCGCCACTCCTTCATAACTTTCCCAACATAACCAACCAAGTGTGCCCAAAGGAAACTCACTGCCAAGCTGCGAGAAGTCCCCGTCAGAATGAGGGAACATGAGCTAGGGGGCCACCATGAGGGGATCGCCCCCCACTGAAGAACTTATGGCAAAGCATGGTGAGACCGGCTCATTCGAAAAACAGTTACCAAATGCCACCAGGTGCCAGCCTGTTCACATATATGCCTTCCCCGGCCGTGCCAAGGCAAAGTAGAGAATGTAAATGACACCGTTCTGAGTTACCAGCTGACAGTCAAAGAAAGATGAGTCAAGGGGGGCAACCTGTTTCCTTCAGAGGAAGTAAGGCCAATGACGTCAAAGAGGTTCCAAATAAAAAAGCAGTGGTAACTCAAGCAGTCTTGCTCTTGTAAACATCTCTGGGCCATTTCGCAGAACAAGACAACGCAAGGCTTGAAATTAAGGCAAGAATGCTAGCCTCCCTGACTAATCCCAGCCTCTCTGGATCCCTCCTTCACTCAGCCCATCGGGCATTCTTCTTGGGCTCCGCTTCTAAATCCTCTTCAGCTGGGTGTGTTTCATGCCTCCACTGAAACCACCTGCTTGGGGAAGAAGGCAAATACCTCCTCTTGCTTCGGTCACGATTCCTGTTCCTCCTCCTCCTTCTCCTGCCTGCCTGGTGAGGTGGGAGACATGGGAGGAGACAGTCTGATCCAGAAAGAGCAACAGACCACTGCAAGATGCATCCGTTTTGCCTGCTCTGGTCCTCAGGTTCCCTACTCATGGTATGAGGGAATGGGTATGAGGACATCTAGGTCCTTCCCAGTTCCAGGAGCCTCGCCATCCTGTCCAGGTGCTCAGCAAACACCACTTACATGCCAAGGGACTGACTACTAGGACACATTGCCTCCCACAGCTTCAAGCCTGGGCAGTCATGCCTAGCACGACGCAGAGCAGAAACCCAATAAATGGTGAGGAATGAAATTTTAGACGTAAACTTTGATAGCCTGGCCAGACATTAACAAAACATTTCAAGGGAATCCAATGGCCTGGCAAAAACTCCCTCATGACAGCAGAGCCAGGGAAAGGAGCGCGCTCTCGCAGCCGGGGACTCCAGAGTGCCTGGGGAGCAAGTGGGAGGCCTACCCGGGAGGCTGAGGCTGCTTATCAGGCTCCTGCTCCAAAAACCAGCCATTTGCAGCCACCACCCACTGATTGATCCCTGAACTCTCCCTCCCCCCGCCCCAGGCAAGTTGAGGTGGCTTGGAAAGGTTACCCTCGGGGGACTTCCTTCCCTTCTCAGGATTCCTCTGGTCTTCCTTTCAGCTATAGTTTACCTATCCACAATTGTGTTTGTGTCCTATCAATAATCAGTGGGCCAATGAATGAACTCAGATGCCTGTAACCGGCTTGCCAAAGAGAAGCTCCATGCTCCAGGCTGAGCTTAACCTACAAGGGACACTTCTAACTAGCCCAAGAATTAAGAAACATCCTTCTTCTTAGGGGCGCCTGGGTGGCTCAGTGGGTTAAAGCCTCTGCCTTTGGCTCAGGTCATGATCCCAGGGTCCTGGGATCGAGCCCCACGTTGGGCTCAGAGCCTGCTTCCTCCTGCCTGCCTCTCTGCCTACTTGTGATCTCTGTCAAATAAATAAATAAAAATCTTAAAAAAAAAAAAAAAGAAGAAAAGAAACATTCCTCTTCTTAAATCCCTATTGTTCCTTTCCTCCCCCAAGCCAGGTATCCCCTCTAGAAAGTATTCTTTTCCCAAGTAAAATAGCCGCTGTACTGATGGAGTGACCATATCAAAAAGAGGACTGTAGGAAAGGGGGGTGGAGAAAAATTTGAAAGCACATTCTACTTACCATCGATTCACTAATCAGCAGTAACAACAGGGCTTCTTCAGTATTTTCTTGAGGACAAAAAATGCTGTGTAAAGAAAATCTGAATTTTATACATGGCAATTTCAAGATCATATGAAATACATGACGATGAACAGCACTGAATATTAAAAGCTAGATTTTTATGTAGAACCATAAAATATACTATATCATCTGACACTTGAATTAATTTGCTTATTTCTATGGTAATCTATGGAATTTATACATTTTAACTATGCACTTTAATAGCAGGCAGCAGAGTGAAGTCAAGCTATAAAAACCACAGTGAAAGCCCAAAGAACATATATGCCTGTTATAGAGGCAGAAATTGAGATTGCTACAAACTGACATCATCTCAGTGATAAAACTTTCTCCTAAACCCATTTTGGGGGTATAGACTGTAGACACCTCACTAAGCAGTCCGCTTTTTTTTTTTTTTTAAGATTTTATTTATTTATTTGACAGACAGAGATCACAAGTAGGCAGAGAGGCAGGCAGAGAGAGAGAGGAAGAGAAGCAGGCCTCCTGCTGAGCAGAGAGCCCTATGCGGGGCTTGATCCCAGGACCCTGAGATCATGACCTGAGCTGAAGGCAGAGACTTTAACCCACTGAGCCACCCAGGCGCCCCAGCAGTCCGCTTGTTACCTATCACTTGCTAACTGCCATATCTTATACTGTCCTTCAGATAAAATAAGAGATTGGAAACAATTTTAGATTTTGAATCATTTCTAGAATACTGTAAGAACTTGGGCAAGTCACCCTAATTAAACACACATGTTCTATTATGGGGTGGCATGCAAGCACTAGTTGTCTTATTAATCTATTTTATGGAAGTTGGCCGAGCTCTGACATCTGGGACTAAAAGAAAAGGCTTTTAAGCTCAATATTGCTCAAGATTAGAGAACAAAAATAACAACAAAAACCCCCAAACCTAACCCCGACCTCCATCCTTTAGAGCCTACTTTTTTGGTGCTTTGAGGATTTTTAGAGACTTGCAGCATTTTTTCCCTCTGTTCTAAAAGCTCTAGAATCCTTTGAGTAGAATTGAGAGTGTTATCACCAATTGAGCCAAACTCGATTCTTTTTCACGGAATGAAAGAAGAGAGCAATAAAAATGAACTTGGTTTAAAAAAAAATTCCTGGATGTTTTAGAGATGATCAAATAAAGACTAAATTTACATCTTCCCAGTGCTAACATCACAGTCATTTAATTTAAGAGATGGGATGATCCTCCCCACCCCTCAAAATGGCAAAAAAAAAAAAAAAAATCTTCCATATCGTCATTATAAATACTTGTTCTCTTTGAAGTGCTGGCAACTTTTGTATGGCATCAAAGGACCAGGAAGAGCAAGACAAAAAAAGCACAGGGCCCAGTTCTCTTTCTGTACCTCTGACGTCCATAGGGGTAAGGGGACCACCTGTGGAGTGGTTCCCATTGCCCTTGCAGGGCTAAAATTTGATGAAAAGTCTGGCCTGTAAGTGGAGAGCAGGATTCTGGGATTTGCAGAGAACTTCTTTAAACAGGTAGCTTGAGGGTAGCTGGGGTTTTCGATGACAGAACTCTTCTTCCCCTTCAATTCAGAAATAGAGCCTACAGGCTTTGAATGAAGAGTGCTCCCAAGCATGTGTATGTGTGTGTGTGTGTGTGTGTGTCCACCCAGCAATTGTTTCCTGCCATCCTGGCCGTGCTTACGTACCATTGGGACCTTACCAATCGAGCAGTAACATTAACCATTTTTTCCATGGCGGCTAGCCAGTTCTACATGGTCTAGACTAATTGAAAAGAAGAGAGCCCATGCTAATTGTGACTTAACACCAGCCAATTCAGTCCATGGATAATCCCCAAATTCCATCTGAGCCATCCAGCCTGCTTAAATGCTAAGTTGTGTTATTTTTACCAGAGCTGCTAACAAGTAGCACATTAACTGATTCTAATTCCACTTCCTCTACCCTTCCTTTTGAGGCAGGCGAGATGGGACTCAGGAGTGCGGCAAACTCTCAGAGCTGGCAGGAAGAAATGGGCAGTGAGAGGAGGAGGAACGGCAGTTTTAAGAGACATGCTGAAAAACTAGACACCAGAATGCCCCTTCCACTACATGTGGATTCTCTGGACCCCCTCTCTGGCCATTTCTCCCCTGTTCTCTGTTGAAGGAGATAAGGAGCTCAGGGTAGATGGTTGAAACCACTGGGCTCTTTTGTGACAATCTCCTCTGTGGGCCCAAGAGCATCAGGGGAGAGCCCTGGGTGCCCAGGCCTCAGCCTTGTGGAGTGGAAAAACTGGGGGCCTAGACCAACAGGACATTGACTGAAGGGCAGGGTGTAGGATAAGAAGGGACAGGGAGCACGCAGGGCTCACGGACAGTGAGGACAAGCTGCTGGTGGGAGCACAGTGCTTCTGAGCAAAGCTCAGAACTGATGGTGATAACTGGCCAAAGCCCAGCCACCTTACTAACTCGCGGGCGGACCTTCAGGCAAGTTGCTCATTTTCTTACTTTGGGTGAATTTATCTACTCATTGTCTGACTCTACACAAAAGGAACAAGGGCAAGAATCTTCATTTATGGATAGTGATCATGACCTTGCCAAGGTTGCCAGATCACAGCCCTTCCTAAAAATTTTCCCAGATGGGTGAAAAATGTCACTGTATGTGGTAGAAACCATCCTACAAAAGAAATTAATCCAATTTTATCCAAATGCAGTTCATCTTTCTGTCATCTTTAGCTATTACACAACCAATGACAAGCTGGATGTCTGAAAGTCAATGGCACCATCCAGGTGTCAATGCAGACCCCAAGTAGGTGAAGGAGGGCTCCGACTGTTCTCCAAGGAGAACACCTCCAACTCACAAGGAAGTTATGTGTAAATGACAACACTAACTCTAAGGCCCAGCAATAGTGTCTTTCTGGTTTTTGTTTTTGTTTTTTTTTAAGATTTATTTACTTATTTTCAGAGAGAGCGAATGAGCAGGGGGAGGGGCAGAGGGAAAGGTGGGAGAGAATCTCAAGCAGACTTCCCACCAAGCAGGGAGTCCAACTCTGGGCTCACGCCCACGACCCGTGAGATCATGACCTGAGCTGAAATCAAGAGTCGGATGCTCCATTCACCGGACCACCCAGGCGCCCCTGCCTTTCTAGTTTTAATATGTCTGGCCCGGTTGTGAAACCCCTAGAGAATTCCCAGAGAAATACAGCCTCTGAACCACAGCCAGTGGATAAAAGCTAAAAAGAGTCAAAGCCCACAGTGGCTACAGCTCTGCTTCGTCCTCGAGTCACACCGTTAAACGTGCTGAGGCAGAAAGTACCTCAGTCTCAGGTCTGTATGGAAGGACAAAAGTTCCAAGAAAGGAAAAGGACTTAAATTAGTCATTGAGAGTACCTGTTGGTTATGAGGGATCAGCTAGTCTGACCTGAGGATCACCCTGGCACACAATTCCAGACAGGCCAACACCCCTTCGTGACAATAAAGAAGGGTCCTCCATTCAGATCAAGTCCACTGAGCCATTCTCTGGAGTGGACTGGGTGAGTCCCACAAAGCCTATGGGGAGGCCACCGGTGCTTTTCCTGACCCTTCAATGCCCTCATCTTCACACTTTCAACAGTGTCGTCATCCTTCCCCAAACCCTGTGCCCTGGCTCAGGGAGGTTCAGACCTGTATTTAGAAGTCCACAACACTCACCCTCTCCTGCGGGGCCTACAGAGGAGCTGAGCACCATGTCTGGCTTTTGGTAAATGTTTTCATCACCCACTTTCTGGCACAAGAGTAGTTTTTAATCTCCTTTCTTACTTTGTGCTAATCATGAAGTCTAACATGCATTTAATGATCTAAGCCATCTCAAGTGTTTTTTACAAGGAGGAACACAACAGCAGGAAGACATCCCTGATGTATGTGCACTAAGGAACATGTGTGGAAATGTTCACTGCAGCACATTCTAGAAGAAGGATAAACCAAAAAAAAAAAATCTGTATTTTAGGTGCTACGATGAAAAATAAATGAGCTCATGTGATAGAAAATGCTTCGAAAGAAGGACAGTTAGATAAGGTGACTGGGGCATACCTTTCTGAGAAGGTAACAGTCAAGCTATTCGGGCCTGGGCCTGAATGAGATGGAAGCAGCCCCATATGCGAAACTACTCTAGCATCCATCACGGTAGAATGGATCAATATATTGGAGTATATATGGAAAACTTCCTAATAACGGAAACAAACTCCGGCTGCATGCAGAAACATGGATGAATTTCTCAAACATATCAGACAGAAGTTAAACAGAAGAGTTTTTAATATATTATTCCATTTATATAAATTTCAAAAATGGCCTATACTAATGAGTGGGCTCGGACTCAGGATGGTTACCCTTGGGTAGGGGCAGTAATCAGGAGAGGGTACAAAGAGGGCCTCAAGGGTTCTGGCAATGTCTGTTTCTTGATCAGGGTGCTAACTACATGGATGTGTTCACTTGGTAAAAATTCATCAAGCTTTATACTTTTGGTTCGTGTATTTCTTCCAGTATGTGTTATGTGTCAATAAAAAGCTTACTTAAAAAATAAAAAAGTGGGGTGCCTGCATGGCACAGTCAGTTAAGCGTCCGACTCTTGGTTTCCACTCAGGTCATGATCTCAGGGTCCTGGGATCAAACCCTGTGTTGGGCTCTGTGCTTGGCAGGGAGTCTCTCTCCCTCTCTTTCTGTTTCCCCCGAAATAAATAAATAAATCTTTAATAAATAAATGAGCAAAGGTCAAAAAAATTCCTCACAGAAAGACCTAGAAGGAAGAAAGTAAAGAGGTCCATGGCATGTGATCCCTTTTCTATCTAGGATTGTCAAGAGAATGAGCACCCTGTTTCCACTCCAGGTCCAGGCCACAGTGACAAGGAGTGGAGTTTTCTGACAGAGCTCACTTTTCTGCTGGATTCCATTATGACCAGCTATTCTGAATGGTCCTTGTGATCTGCTGGAGCTGGAAGGCTCTGTGCTCATATTTCTCATAAGGGACTAAGGAGGGGAAGCGTTTGAGACTACTGGCCAAGATGGGGTTTAATCATTATCTGTGGATTCCCTTTTTTACCTGCCAAGCAGCATAACTGAATTGGTGTTAATATCCTTTTTGCCTAATTAGAGAGTCCTGGTGATCAGGGAGCCCCAAGACAAGTATAATCCCAACAGGCTTTCTTTCTCTCTTACCTAATAAACCAGAATTATCATTGTGAACAAACAAAACTAGAAACAAACAAAACTAGAAAGTTCAGAACTGATGGTGATAACTGAAAGAATAAGGATCAGTGTGGAAATTAATAAAATTTTAGTGAATAGAGACACAATAGAAAAAAATGAACAAATGAACAAAAATGAACAAATGAACAAAAAATGAACAAAAAAAAATGAACAAAACCAAAGTTGCTTCTTGAAAAAGATCAATGAAATTTGTCAAAGATTGGCTTAGCATCTGAAAATCCATTAATGTAATACATCAACAGAATAACGAACATACATGATTCTTTCAATGGATGCAAAAAAAGCACTTGACAAAATTAAATATCCTTTCAAGATAAAGAGTACCCACAAACCAGTAATAGAAAGGAACTTTCTCATCCTGATGAAAGGTATTTATAAAAACCCACAACTAATTTCACACTTAATGGTGGAAAACTGGATGCTTTTTCCCTCCTAACATCAGGTATAAGACAAGGATGTCCACCAGTCCTTGCCATTTCTATTCTGGCCAAAGCAATTAAGGAAGAAAATAAAATAAAAGCCATCTAAGTTAGAAAGGAAGAAGTAAGACTACCTCTATTTGCAGATGACATATTCTGGTATGTGGAAAATCCTAAGGAATCTAAAACATGATTTGAACAAATGAACAAGTTCAGCAAGATTGCAGTATATAACATCAATACAGAAAATCAACTGTATTTCTCTATACCTGAAATGAACAAACCAAAAATGAAATTAAGAAAACAATTCCACTTATGACAGTATCCAAAGGAATAGCATGCACACACACAGTAAGTTTCAAGAAATAAGTAAAAAAGTATACTCTGAAAACAACAAATAACTGTTGAAAGAAATTAAAGAAGACCTAAATAAATGAAAGACATCCCATGTCCATGGATCAGAAGACTCAGTATTGTTAAGATGGCGATACTCCTCCAAATTGATCTATGGATTCAGTGCAATTCCCACCAAAATCCTAGCTGCTTTTTCTTTTCTCTTTCTTTTTTTTTTTTTTCCCAGAAATGGACAAACTGATACTAAAATTCATATGAAAAAGCCAAGGGATTGGGGATGGTGGTGTGACAGCTTAGGGGCACTAGGTTTATTTCCAGGGTAATAAAAATGTTTCAAAGTTGATTATGGTGACAGAAGCACAATTATGTGACTATATTAAAAGTCACTAAACTGTATTTTTTTTAAAGTTTTTTTTTTATTTATTTAGGCAATCTCTACATCTCACATGGGGCTTGAACTCATGACCCCAAGATCAAGAGGCACATGCTCTTCTGACTAAGTCAGTCAGGTGCCCCCTAAACTGTATACTTTATTTATTTTTTTTTAAGATTTTATTTATTTATTTGTCAGAGAGAGAGAGGGAGAGAGAGTGAGCGAGCATAGGCAGAGGCAGAGGGAGAAGCAGGCTCCCCACCAAGCAAGGAGCCCGATGTGGGACTCGATCCCAGGACGCCAGGATCATGACCTGAGCCGAAGGCAGCTGCTTAACCAACTGAGCCACCCAGGCGTCCCTAAACTGTATACTTTAAATGAGTGAACTGTATAGTATGTGAATCACATCTCAGTAAAATGGTAAAAAAACAAAACAAAACAAACAAAAATGAAACAAAACTAAACAAAACAAAACTAAACAAAAAACCTGACTATAGGGGCACCTGGGTGGCTCAGTGGGTTAAGCCTCTGCCTTCAGCTCGGGTCATGATCTCAGGGTCCTGGGATCGAGCCCCGTATTGGGCTCTCTGCTCAGCAGGGAGCCTGCTTCCTCCCCCCTCTCTCTCTGTGCCTGCCTCTCTGCCTACTTGTGACCTCTGTCTGTCAAATAAATGAATAAAATCTTTAAAAAAACAACAACAACAACAACAACAAAAAAAACCCCTGACTGTATCTGTGTGGAATGAAACTGTGACTCAGCAACCAGTCTTGGTATGGGAATCTCCCTTTAATAGTCATTGCATTTTCTAGATCTTCATGTTGCCTCCATAATTCTCCTTGGACAGCTGAGGATGTTGACATCAGGAGAGTAACAAAGTCTGAGTGGTTCACAAAATAAAGGAGAAATGGCCAGCATCCTGAGCTTTTCTGCCTTCAAGGGATGAGGCCACATTGGAATAACACCCAAAGAAACACAGAGCTCTACCCATGTTTCCAGCTTGATCAGGGGAAGGAGCAGGAGCTGAGTTTCTCAATATACCTGGCACCTTATATATCCGTCTACTAAGCAGCATAGAAAGCAGAAAACAAACAAACAAAGAACTCAGGCCTATTTTTAGAATATAAATTTCACTTTCAAGATGAACCCCAAAACTGCTTCTAAATACTTCATACTGAGGGTTCAGCATTTTTAAAGTGAGAGTTTGGGAATTGCTAGAACAGATGTTCTGTGAATTCAGATAAGGACTAAAGAGTAACACAGGCTGTGAATTGAGCAAACTCATGGTTCAACAAGGCCACAAAAAGGGGGGTTAAATTAAAAGGGGGATTAAGCGCAAACTAAAATAAACCTAGGGAAAAAGTTGAGAATATGCTCGCTTCTCTGAATCCATGTAAGAAATGCAGTCTGAACAAGAGGAGGAGAAATGCCAGGGTCAGCGTAAGGGGATTAAGAGGAGGCTGCCTGCCAGAGAAGCGTTGTCCCTTTTGAAAATGCGACAATCATTTCCAGAAGTCACACATGCAGTAAGCATCTAGTCAAAACCCCCTCCCTGCCCCAGCTCTAGAGTCTCAGAAGCAGCCGCCTGCAGTCTCTCTGCCATTTCTCCAATCTGATAACCATTGTGGAAGGTTTCCGTATTTATTCATACACACCCCCTTCCCCTCATGGAGAGATTCTGAAGAGCCATCATGCCTTCTCCTTGCAGGAACCGGCAAAGATGGGAGGGTGAGACTCTAAGGGGAGGAATCAAGAATGAGTCAACAATCTCCTGTCTCCTGGCCCCCTCATGGTCTCTGCCTGCCACCCCCCACTTCCCAACCTGGGGAAGGCCCGCATGGAGGCTGTAGAGGTTACCTAACCCACCTTCCTCCAAGGTGGTCAAGTCCCAGATTTATTTATTTATTTATTTATAAGATTTTATTTATTTATTTGACAGACAGAGATCACAAGTAGGCAGAGAGGGAGAGAGGGAAGTAGGCTCCTTGCTGAGCAGAGAGCCCGATGTGGGGCTTGATCCCAGGACCCTGAGATCATGACCCGAGCCGAAGGCAGAGGCTTAACCCACTGAGCCACCCAGGCGCCCCGTCCTAGATTTAAAATTTAAAAAAATTAAAAAGTTCAAAAGAGACATCGCCTTCCAGTCACTTACAAATTGTTTAGTTCTCTTTCTTCTTATAGCTAATTTGGTTTAAAACAAATTTATGAACAAAAGGACCAAGGAACTGCTGAAGAAAAGAAAAAAGGCTAACTCTGGCTTACAAACAGCTTTGTCACTGATTGTTGGCTAATGCTAGGGTTCTTAGAAGAAACAGAATGAGAATCCGAGAGACCAACAGTGATGGCCAAGAATAGTAGCCAAGGACTGAGAGGAGAGAATTTTCCTACTTAAAATGTACCCACTGGTGCACAGATATCTACTGAGGTTACTAAAAGGAATGGAGTATCTCCATTAAATTGGCAAATGAGACTTGTTTGTCTGGTTCTCTTTTAGGGGAAGAATCTGTCCCAAACTTTAATCATCCTTGAGTTTTCCTCCCATCCCCTAACCTACGAATGAGGACATCAAGGGCCATACTTCTCTCCTGAGTAGACACGGGCTTTCCGAGTGAGGGTGTAGGTTTTTGTGTTTGCTCCTTTCCGGAGAGGGTCGTCCAGAGGTGACTGGCAGGGCGGATCCTCCAGAGGGTTCCAGTAGCTCTGTTCACACATACCCCGCAACAAGATCTCTGCCAACTGCCTGGCTATTGTCTGGGAACACAAAGGAGCAAAGGCATAGCTGTGAGTCCATTCTGTACCATTCCTTCACTCATTCACTCATTTGGTCAATATTTTCCAGTCATCACTTTGTGCTAGGCACTATTCCAAGACTCACGATTAAAGATTTTTACTTCTCCGATGAACATTTTACTACAAAAAAGAAAAGGAGAGAAAATACACTAAGGTATTTGAACCATTAAAAAAAAAAGTCTATGCCCTTTGAGCCATCCTGCCTCTGTGATACTCCGAAACAACTGAAACTTTTAGTTTAGCTCTTTTCCAAAAGCTCTTATCATAAGTTAATTGCAAATATTTTCATCACCTCCCAACAGATCCCTGCTAAAACCCAAACTCGGCACAAAGCCAGTGCACAACCTAGATGATGTTACTCCTGAAGTGGGGGGAGGAGGGGGGAAAAAGCTCTTCATTGCTGATAAGATGGTATCCAGTGTAGATTTCGGAAATGCCTTCCCTCTTTGAAGTGCCAAGGGCCAGTCCCATGGTGGCCCCGTCCTGGGACTCAGCGCCCTGTTCTCAGTGCACCCTGGGCCTTCCAGCCCAAAGGTTACTGCTGGCCTGTGCAAAAGAGAAAGTGAAGTGGCAAGTATGGCTACTGATCAAGAAAGACCTCTTTGCAATGCTGCATAGGTATCTCTTTCCTCCCTGAGAAAACCCAGACATATCTGGATCTTGTCATCCTAAGTTAGACAACGACTACTATGCTTTTCGAGCTCTCTGCAGTAGAACAGTGCCCCGTTTGATGAATGGGAGGAGGGGGTATGTGACATCTACTAAGAAACATTTTGTTAGCTGATGCATATCAGTTCACTTACCTCATAATCTTCCAGTGATAAAGAAGAGAAGTAAACACAAACAGATAAACAAAACCCCCCACAAAATCTCCCTGAGAACAGAAGCAGGTACACCTCAAGGTGGCCCGTGCTACCCCACGATCAGCCAAAGGTGGCAAAATAAAACTTCAACCATCAGGTTTTTCCACAAGGCTTTCATGTTCTTTGGAAACACGCAGGCAAAGAATGCTGATCTTTCCTGAGAGTGAGACTTTTTAAATAAATATGTTCCAGAAGAGAACTTTGCTAGGTTTTCATCCACGTGAAGTCGCCTAAAACACCACCAGGAAACTTAAATGCAACCAAGTCACTAGCTTAGCGGCTTCTGATAACCACTGGGTAAAGGCAAATTTTCTTGATTATTCCCAAGTAAGACCCACAGGCTTTAATGTCTATAAAAATGTGAAATTAAGTGCACTCCTATCATCCCCAACTGAGCCATCTGTAAAGATCTCATAAGAATACGATTTTCAGGACCTAAACAGTTCCTGCACTGTTTTCTTAAACCTTCCATTATAGTTTCATTTCGATCTCCCTGTAGTCATATAAGCTAATGACTTCTGCTGGAACCATCAACGGGCAAAAATAACCTCGACTCACTATAGCCGAGAAAAAAAAATGTCAAAGGGAAAAAAAATGAATAAGGAGCTTCATTTTCTGAATATACCTGCCATGGAGGGATTCTAAAGTTACAAAAATCTCTGCCCTCCACAGTCTGCTTGTCCACTATGCGACAGCTCGTGCTAGATGTCACTTTACTTCTGGGTATTAACCTTCCAGGGAGACTTTTAAAATGAGGTTTTAATGTGATTGCATATTTTAAATGTGTCACTCTACCACTGCAGTAGCCGACTAGGAAGGCTGTCTGGTTGTGTGCACTGACAGCTCACATGAAGTTCAGAACAGGAGATAAATATGAGAAATGACCAGCACGATCACCAATAGTGATTGGACCTTTTACTTCTTATATCGGGTTTTATATGCTTGCCATTGAAATGCTTACAAATTGTTGGTAACAAATAAAATCAGGAGGAAAGGAAGGGAAGGAAGGGAGTCAGAAAGAAGTCAAACTTTAATGTATAAACTTGGTCATTAGATCCGTTTTATATGTATTTTCTTAATTGTGGTAAAATTCACCTAACCTAAAATTCACCATTTTAACCATTTTAATGTATAACCCAAGGGCACTTAGTACATTCACAGTACTAGGCAACCATCACCTCTCCCTGGTTCCAGAATATCACCCCAAGAGGAAGCCCTGTACCCTTTAGTGGTCATTTTCCACTCCCTCCTTCCAGACCCCGGGAACAACTAACGTGCTTTCTGTCTCTGCAGATTTGCCCACTGGGGACATTTCCTATCAACGGAATCCTATAATATGGGGGCTTTTTGTGACTGGCTTTTTCACTTAGCATCACGAGGTCAAGGTTGACCCATGTAGTAGCCTGGGTCAGTGCATCATTCCTTTTTGTGGCTGAATAATACTCTATTGTGTGGACGTACCACATTTTGTTTATCTCATCATCAACTGATAGAAATTCGGAATGTTTCCATCTTCTGGCTAGTATAAACAGTGCAGCTTCGGACATTCATGTACAATGTTTGTTTCTAACACCCGCTTTCAGTTCATTGAAGTATTTGTCTAAGAGTGGGGTTGCTGTAAATGGACTTGTAAATCCTTCTCAGCTATGGTCTCACCCCCTGACAGAGTTTACAAGGTAAATTTTTCACTTCATAAGAGCATCATAAATTTGCAATGATCAACTAATCTCGAAGGAATCATAGAGTTGTGAGCAGCATTAACTTGACAAGCTTTCTGATGGCTACTGTAGACCAAGATACCAGTGAATAAGGCCCATGAAGTACTTCCCAGCTAGGGAAGGCAAACCATTCCCCATGGAAACGAGAAGAGAAGATTCTTGGGTTCTGCCCCAAACCTACTCAGCTGGCATTTCTGAGGTCAGGAAAAGGGACGTGCATTTGTTCAAAGTTCCTCAGATAATTCTGAAGCACACCTTTTGCTGAGCACACAAGGGATTGTAAACAGTTCAACCTAGGGCACCTGAGACTCATCAACCAAGACCAAAGGCCTACTTACTTGCACCGCAAGTCCAACAGAGAGAGGAAGTGACTCCCCTCATGTCAACACCAACCAGTTAACAGCTGAAAATGTGCAGGGGCAACTCCAGTCTACCCAGCCTTCTTCAGAAGCCTCCTCACAGCACGTCTCAGAAAAAAGAAAGTAATAATTGAAGAAACTTCTCTCACTTCCTGACATGTCTTTATTCAGAATCTCCCCTCACAGGATTTTTAGAAGTTAAAGTAGATTGATCCAAATAACAGAAACCTTAGGCAATAATGGAAGATATTCTCTAATTCTGTGAAGAGTAGTGTTGATGTAAGCAGCAGGCAGACGGCCCACGGAGTAGTCAATGCACTCACACCTTCTAACAGGCCAAAAACCATTAATCACTTTAATAAAACATATATGCTTTTGAATCAACAATATGGACAAATGCTCCACATTTAAGCAATTCTGAAAGATTGGCTTTTTAATCAGCTTTTAAAACAATGATAAGAACACTAGCCAATATCATCGATTACTTTAATTGTGCTTCAAAGGAAGCACAATTAAAAAGGAGCTGTTCATGCTGACCAGACAAGAAGTTTCATGAAATGTTGGGAGTAGGTCAATTTGAGAGAAAAGACACTTGGCAACAATTTTTACCCATATTTTTTCAGAGGCTTTTTTTGCCTTAAAGAACTCCACAAATCAAAATGTCTGGTTTGAACTTCTTAAGGCTCACCCAAATCATATCAGTATATAAATAAATACCAAAGACCAAGTGAGGTCTTGGGGCAAGGGTGGGGGAGTGTAAAGTTGCTCCTCTGTCTCGCCCCCACCAGTTCCAGGAAAGCCTATTGATTCGCTGTCTGGCCCCACGAGTCGGATATCTGCATTCCCAAACCCTGAAGACACCAAAATGAAGATACAGCCTCACTTCCCACAACAGGAGTCACTGAGCCTGGCCCAGCTCTAAACTCTCTGGCAACCCTGAAAGGGGTCATGACAATGGGAGGATGATGGCGTTGGGGACAAGACCCAAGAAGGTGGACTCTTCCATGGGGCTGTTGTGTCAGTTGTGACACGTGGTATTTGCTTCGTCTCTCGTGAGCACCAGGCCTTCACCCAGACAGCCCTTGGCAGAGCAGCCATAGAGGGATCAGCGATCACCTCCCCAGCCAGGAAAGTTCAAGGGTTCAAAAGGAAGAGAGAGAACTTATGCCAATAACACAGCCAAACTGCTGATGAGCCACGTTCTCTAGCTAGCTTTTGCTTCTCCTCTAAGTTTTAGCATCACTATACTTAGTTGAACAACTAGGTACTCTTCAGGATCCAATCTGCTCTGCTCTGGCTGGGTTTTGGTGCGAAATCATTAGCATACAGCCAACCCTTTCACCACACTGGCATCTGGGAGGGCTTATACTCTCCCTGCCGTGAGGGACGCAGTTCTTTTGTTTCAAGAGGTAGTATGACCAATCAGTACATAAAAAGATGCTCAACGTCAGTAGTCATTAGGGAAATCTAAATTAAAACCACAATGAGACAGCACTTCATACATACTAGGAGGGCAAGACCAAAAAGACAGACAATAACAAGTGTTGTCAAGAATACGGAGAAATCGGAGCCCTCCTAACTGCTAGTGGGGATACAAACTGGTACAGCTGCTTTGGAGAATCATCTGGCGAATTCCTCCAAATGTTAAACGTACAGTCTGTCCACCTAAAACTTGTCCACGTGCCCACTTAAAAACTTACATAAGAATGTCCATAGCAGCATTATTCACAATAGCCAACAAGTGGGAACAATCCACGTGTCCGTCAACTGAGGAACAAATGCAAAAAATGTGTTCTGTCCCCACAGTGGGATAGTATCTGGTCACAAAAAAGGAGTGACGTGCCGATCCATGCTCCAGCGTGGGTGAACCTTGAAAATACCACGCTAGGTAAAGCAGGTCAGTCACAACAAGACCACCTAGTATATAATTCCATGTATATGAAATGTCCAAAATAGGCAAATCCATAAAAGCAAAACATAGATGAGCAGTTACCAGAGGCTGAGGGTAAAGGGGAGAATGGGGAGTGACTACTGAGAGGTATGGGGTTTCTTTTTGGGGATGAGAATGTTCTGAAATTAAATATTAGTGATGACTGAACAATGTGGTTAGTACACTAAAAACCACAGACTTTAAAAGGGTGAACTGTGTGGTGTGGAAATTGTATCTCAACAAAGTATATATATATATATACACACACACATACACTCACACACACATACATACATACATGTATGTGGAGGGGGAGAGGAAGAAGGGAGGGAGGGAGAGGGAGGGGAGGAGAGAGGAGGCCTAAAGTGCCCTTTCGGCCTCAATCAAATTATCCATCACACTCACCATTCGCAGGTTTTGTGTTGTTCTTGTTTCTACTGCTCTGAGGATCTCTCTGAATCTCCCGACTCCTCTCGTCAAGTTCCTGTGTGCACACAGAGTTTGACAGGGTTTCCATCTGGTGTGCATTAATATTAAATATTTTATACACATATTTCAATGCATTTTGTCTACATAAAAGCTGTTGGCTAGATTTTAAGCAAACAATTATTCTGCACATGTCTGTCCATCTTTGCTTGACTCTGAAAAATTTGGCCTGGGATTGCTGGTCTTTTGTGCTTCCACAATCAAATTTTCTCAAGGAAAAAAAAAATCTGAAAATCAGTTCTGAAGCCAAGGAAGGAAGGAAGGAAGGAGAGTGAGAGAGAAAGAAAGAAAAAGAAAGAAGGAAGGAAAAAGGAAAAAAGGAAGGGAGGAAGGAAGGGAGCGAGGGAGAAGGGAAGGGGGAAGGGAAAGGGTAGGGGAAGGGGAGGGGAGGGAAGGGGAGAGGGGAAGGCAAGGGAGGGGAAGGGAAGGGAGGGGGAAAGGAAGAGAGAGAGACAGATGTAAGGCATCTAGCAAGAGTCTACCCTCAACCTCCCAATGGCTCCATAGTTTTCCTGCTCTACTGAGTGGTGCTGAAATCTGTTTTCACTTAAAAGGTGGGCGGCGAGAGAGTGCGGGAATATCCACAAGGCACAGAATGCGGTGTGCTCAAGCCTTCCTGTAACTTGCCATTTTTATGGTCAGGACAAAGATAACAGGCATGAAAACTGAGGGGCTCCACCACGCAATCACTCTGCATCTCTGAGAACCTAAATTACTGCCCCCAAAAAGCCACCAAGCCAACGCTGCCCTCCCCACTCTGCCCGGACAAGAAGCAGCAAGTGGTCAAGGACCCTTCTGTGAGCAAATGCATGAGGACCGGAGCCCTGAGCGACCCGACTCCGATGGGAACATGTCTCCTCTCACTGCCCCACACTTCACTGAGACACGTTTGGTGACACCTTTCCGTCAAGGACAGGTAATTCTTTAGTGACACCCTGGTCACTGTATCCAGCCCCCACTTGCAGTCCTCCCTGCAAAGCTGTGCCCGGCCCGTTTGGCTGGGAACACTTCCCAGCCAGTCCCTTTACATTGAGCACTGCCACCACCTATGACATAACTCGGTGATATTTATAACTTGCTCATTAGAACACATCTCATCTTTCCAAAAAGCCGCAGAGCGGGTCAGCCGGTGCGGACCTGTCAGCCAGCCTCCGTGGGCTGTGGCAGGCGCTCTAGGCTTTTGGTTTTCTTCTTGGATGACATTTTCAATCGCGCAAAGGTATTTAATCAAACTGAATGTGGGTTCTGTATGCTACAAGCACCCACAAGGGCTATTAATTTGTATCTTCTCCCTACACGGCATCCCAGGACTCTCGTTCACAAGAACAGCCCCGGAACTTTAAGATAACAGTTTACTGGCGAGAGCCCATCAGTTCTCCTGTGTTCCTCTCACCCACACATTTCAGATGGTATCAGATCAGAAGCTTCACGGTGGCATAAAAAGACGCTGGTGCTCGGGACTCCAAGCGGCGCTACAGGGACTCTTAACAGAGCCGTGAATGCAAATTAGGTCATGGGCCCCAGGACACGCGAGCCACTCTGCTTTCCCTTTCGTTTGTTTTTATGGGATCCATGCTCATGGGCAACAAAGCACGTTTGCTCTGGATGGAAGCTCAGCTCTCCTAAGTGACGGGGGAATCCGGGGTGGGGGGGCGTGGACACAGTGGTCTAATTTCGTTCCAGAACCGCAGATGAAGCTCCTACCCTGTGTACACGGAACATCAGTCTTGACTGTATGACACAGGGGTGGGAGGGACTGAGGGAACGTAACTGGAGACCCGGGTTCACAGGGCTGTTTCACCAGGTGGCGATCAGCTCTGAAAAGGCAGCATCGAATCTAAATAGGATAAGCCGGGGTCGGCTACAAGATAGGAGCTGGTCATCCGCACTGTCTCTTGCGCCCTCCTGGCAGAATGAGATACTGATCCAGTTACGAAAGCCCAGAATTTTCTAGCTATCCACGAGAGCCAATGCAAGCTAGCTCCTTAGGACAGAGAAGTGGAATGCCTTGCTCAGGCTCACTAACCCAGTGAGAGAGTGAGCTGGAAGCTGTCTACTAGATTCTGTCGCCTTCCTGGGCAAGAGAAACTGGCTCTAAAACTGAAGTGCAGCTCTAGAAGAAGGAACAAAATTCGAATACAAGAGCTCAGGTCTCTGACTTAATCATTTATATGCAAATTACCTCATATATACCTAATACACATTTTATGCGTTCCAGTGATCACGGCTAATGAGATGCTCCCAGGAAGTGGCTCAAAATTGGAAAGAAAACCCACCGGCCCAGATGAAGCAGTTTGGTGTCGAGGGTCCTGCTCAGCTGCCTTAGAAGAGAAAGGATGGCTGGAGAAATCAACTCCCCTCTGAGGGCCGGGTGGCTCTCCCGCGCGGGACCGAGGCCCCCTGCTGGACGACTGGGGGAAGTGCCCGGACTCACGGGGGCGCCGCGCGGGAGGAGGTGGTCGGCCACTGGGGGCTTATTCCCAAGGCCGGGCAGTGGTCTTGAAGCAAATATTGTTTTTCGCAACTGTTTCCAGATTATTCCGGAGAGAGCCTAGGATTCAGAATCAAATTCTTCCTCAAGCTCTGGGAGGTCCTGCTTGTAAACAGTAACCCCCAAGGGCTGACACCTCGCCAAGCAAACAACAGGGAGCCCTCAGGAACGACCACAGATCAGTCTGACAGCAGCAAAAAGCCGCTGGAGGGGGAAGATTTGAAATATTAGAAAAGGAAGGAAGTTTCCCAAATGGAAAAACATCTCATTTTCAGCAACTCCTATACCATTCATACATTTTTTTAATCACCTAATTTTATTCAGTCAATCATTTCTACTATTGCCATGTGAGCAGAAAAAGAATTTTTTTTAAAGCTGGACAGATAGGGACGCCTGGGTGGCTCAGTTCATTAAGCGGCTGCCTTCAGCTCAGGTTGTGATCCCAGGGTCCTGGGATCGAGTCCCATATCCGGCTCCTGGCTCAGCAGAGAGCCTGCTTCTCCCTCCCACTCTGCCTGCTGCTTTCTCTGCTTGTACTCTCCCTCTCTGTTAAATGAATAAATCAAACCTTAAAAAAAAAAAAAAAGCTGGACAGATAATCATGATAGAAAGGAACAAAGTGGGGAAATTAACGTATAAGAATTATATTCTAAGTGCTATGAAAGACTCCAATTTAAGGGAAATAAAAGCCACATGGTTGCTTTCATGTCTCTAAACTATTAGTTCATTCCTAAAATGTTGAGGTCGTTAAATATCCAGAATGAACTGTTGCTTAAAAACTCCACTTCAAAATGAAGACAAGGGAGCCAGGGACTCTCCTCGGTTTTGAGGGTTTCCACAAACCCTTCACATTAGGTCATTTATTCCATTTCAACATCCCTGACTGAGAGAGCGCAATGATGTCAGAATTCATTATGGCAAACTATTCTCAAAAACGGATGTTCCTGCCAGCCTATGAACAGCGGGCACTTTGGCAGGCTGTCAGAACATGGGGTTCACCTCCCGCATCTTGCTTGGGTAAGCTTCCCGAGCGGGGTGCGTGTCCTTCCGTGTGGAATGGTTCCCAACGGCTCAGCTATTACCAGGGAGAAAGGAAGGGACCTTGAGCACCAGCTGCCTGTCCAGTCTGATGAGCAGGCACAGCCCTGTTTTCCCTTGCCAGCACCCCTTTCTGTCCCCGACCCTGCAGCGGGAGCTCAGGCCAGTCCCACCGCTTTGCTCGTGTTCCAACCCAGGCCATCTACTGCTCTGTCTTGACAGGAAAGCCCATCCACTTTTCACAGGGACACATTTGACTCCTGGTGACCTATCTGCACTTTTTCTTTCCTCCTTCTTTTTCATCGGGTTTCATCATCTTCCTTCCTCCTTCCAGGTCTCATCTGCTGGCCCTTAGGTCGGGGCAAAAGCATGACTTCCTGAGGACACAGAGGGAGGCCGACTCAGTAGCACTTGGCCTCCCTCCTGACTTGGAGGCCCTGTAAACAGGATTTCTGAAGGCAGGTCGAGTCCAGGGCGGGGCCTGTTCTGTGACTCGGAGCCATATTCAGAGCTCTTTAACACTGTCACCTGTGACTCTGTACCACCAAACCAATGGGCAGCTGTATCAGGAGGGAGGCCAGAGCTCCAAAATCAGAATCAAAATGGAAAACCGGGGCTGGGAGGAACTCGGAGATTTTGAGAACCATTTCGCCTCGTGATGGGTGGCTACTAGGCTCAATCCACTTTTTTGGTTGTCATTTCTCCTTTCATTTCTTGGGATTAGGCTGGGAAGAGACAACTCTTCTCCTTAACCTGTCCTTCCAGATTATTTTCTGACCTCGGAGTGTGGCCTAGGCCACCAACGCACTTAAATTCAGTATCAACCATCACTGTCATGCTACCTCGAATGTCAGAGGTGAATAAAATGTTTGTCAAACTCTGGATAGTGAAGACAAGGCATTTTTTCTCCTTCCCGGTGGTTTAGAAATCCTACTTAGAAAAGATCAGTTACAAAATGAGCCAACACCATAGATGTCTCAGAGCCTAGAAATTGTGTGGCGTTTCCCAGGTCCTTTCATACCAATGAGCACTCTGAAGCTATTCAGCAGCAGGTCATTTCAACAGTTACTAAGCGTTATTGTACATCGGGTTCCAGGCTCATCCCCAAGGACATGCTGGTGAGCAAGGGAACCCCGAGAGCTTCACACCCCTCACCCTCATAAAAACATGGGCACCGTGCGGACCAAGATCTGTGTTTTGCTCATCGACATATCCCAAGCCCCTCCAACAGAGCCTGGCATACAGCAAGTGCTCAACATATACTCGTTGAATGGATTTCAGAATGACAGTGAGTTGAAATAACCAAGACCAACAAGGGGACACATTTTCTACCTGTTCCTTGTCCTCGTTCTGACTGTACTGGATTGGGCAGCCTGGCAAAGCAGAACATGTCACATGTGCCCTCAGGGGCACCGCAGCATGGGTCCTGTGGGGGCAGGGACCCACGTGCCTGACCAAGTGACACAGCTGGGCAGGCCCTGCCTGACAGCATGGAGAGGGCTGCAGGGATCATAAGTATTTTGAAGCCCTTTCTAAAAACCTTCCAGACATTTCAGGGAAGCTTTCCTGCCCGTGTGCCTTTATACATGTTCCTTTTTGTCTGAGGTGGCCTGGGGGAAGGGGACTGTTAGTGACCCTTCCAGACCCGGGTCAAAGGTCACCCTAGGGAATGGTTTCCCAGCTTCCCTAGTAAAACAAAGGTACTGCTTCCTAGGTGCTCCCAAAAAGCTTGCACGTGTTTTGAGCAACACACTGATTTTCATTTGTTTTGATGTCTGTTAGTCCACCAAACGGTGATCACCTTGGGAGCAGTGGCCCTCTTTGTTCCAAAGAGCCAACCAGGCACCCAGTGACACCTAGGAAGCTGGTGCCCTCAAAGAGCGATGAGAGCGAGGGCATCTTATATTCTGAAGTCTCCTTCCCCACATCCTTGCCGAAGAGTTTTCTCAGTTACAAATGGGATGCCTGAAGCAGACACTTCTTACTTCATGAGATCCACCCCAGTGGAATGCTAGCCACTTCAACACGACCCCAGAAAGCCAGAAATAAACCCTGCTGCTCTGGGTCACTTGCTCTGAGTTCTCAGGCTGGAAAACTGCTTCCCCTTCATTTACATAACCTCAGCGGCACCTATTTGGAGAAAGTCTGAAATCAAAACCAGAGATCCAGATCTGGAAAGTAGGAGAAGAAAAAGGCATCCTTCCCAGTCCAAAAGGGCGCTTCTGGCCGGCGCTCGGGGAGCTGTTTTTCCCAGAAGGGCCTCCGGCTTCTCCCTCTGTACGCGCTCTTCGCCTTGTATCCAATGACATGCATTTGTGGACACAGATGGCCCGCTGGAGTCAGAGGCCAGGGATCAAACCCACAACCTTGGCCTCAATAGCAAAGGACCCCGTCTGATCAACCGAGCAAGCCAGCTGCCGCCTAGATATGGTGACGGAGGGTGTGACAACTCTCCACACTGGGATGTGAACAAGCCGGCGAAGCTTCCGGAAGTCTCATTTCAAACTTAATGAGAGTTGTACTAGGCTTAACAACATTTTTTGTGACTACCTCAGCAACTGAGGATTCCCCGTGACAAAGGCGGAGCAGAGGAGACACTCTGGTCAGCTGGCCAGGCAGCCGGCAGCACGCTGAGCGGGCGCCATGTACCAGGCCACATCCTGGGCAGCAGAGGTTCAAATCCAACAAGGCAGACAGAGCTGTCTTGGTGTCAGGACAGGGACATGCAGACTGGTCCTTCCAACAGGGCATGCTAGAGGCCCAGGTGCAAGCCCGACTCCGAAAATGAACCACCCTGCCTCCCTCAACGACCTGGTCCCTGACACTCATCCAGACCCCAGCTCGCTGAGGAAACAACAGAGTACAGGAAGCCTTGCCTCCTCCCATGTCCCTCCTCTCCAACCTTTGGGAACGGGTCAAAGGATATCAATCCTCATTCCAGCAAAATATCCAAAGGGCCTACTGTGCATCAGGAAAGGGCCCCGGGGGTGCAGTCATGAGCTAGCACGAGCCAGGCTATCACCACGCTCAACGTCACCCTGGAAGCCAAACAGTACCCAGCACGGAGCTGGGCTTCTCGGTCTGATGACACCTGTATCAGACAACCCAGAGCTTGTCTGCCATGGAAGGCCTGGAGATCCCTACACTTATCTACACACTTGCACTGGGAGACACAAAACAGAACGTGGACCCTGGAGCCAGATGGGATGGGCTCAAGCCCCAGCTTCACACTCACTAGTTGTTGACCTTGGGCGAGGGCCTGTGCCTCAGCTTCCTCATCTGTAAAATGGTGATGACAAGAACACCTGGGTGGTACAGTGGGTTAAGCCTCTGCCTTCGGCTCGGTCATGATCTCAGGGTCCTGGGATCGAGCCCTACATCGGGCTCTCTGCTCAGCAGGGAGCCTGCTTCCTCCTCTCTCTCTGCCTGCCTCTCTGCCTACTTGTGATCTCTCTCTCTGCCAAATAAATAAATAAAATCTATAAAATAAAATAAAATAAAGTAAAATAAAATGCATCCCCCTCGTAGACTGGTCCTAGGAATTAAATAAGTTAATGCATGAAGTAAGTGCTTTTAAGTGTTCACCTGTATTACTACTATTCTCCTCAAAACTCTGCCATTGCCCTGAGCCGTTCTGGAATTCTGGAATCTACCTTCCAGTCCATTTACAGAATGAAAATCTGTTTTACTGCTTTGGTGACATTTAATTTTGGAGGAAAAAAAAAAGGTAGTCCCCAGTTTGATTCATTCATTGACTTTATTATTTACTGAAAGCCTGCCATGTTCTCAAAGACAAAAGACAGCAGCCGATGTCACAGGAGGGTAACAGAAGCTCCTTCTCTGGGGCTCTGTGGTTACTCTCCCAGGAAAGGATGGTGACATCGCCTAAGAGGGCGGGTGCCCCCACGGAGGAGTGCAGAGTCTCCACCGAAGGCCAGAGGGGAGGGGCAGAGACAAAGGCAACACTGAGAAGTTGAGGAACTGAGGGGCTTGAACTGAATCCTTCTTGTTCTAGCCCCGTTAATATAGCCAACTTCCAGAGATTGTTGTGGAATCAAGTGACAAGGGTCAGGCCAAACTCAAAACTGTTATCGGGTGGCTGAGCCACAAAAGGTAGTTTAGTGGCTCAAACCGATAATTTGGGTGGTTGAGCTACTAAGGTTTTGTAAGTGTGTAACACATAGCTGACCAGACAGAAGCTTAGCACTGACATAATTTCCTTCCACTGAGGGAAGTGTTTGCTCCGGATCCTGCCCAGGCTGGAAGGCATCCACATTTAGCATGAACAGAACAGGAGTGGCCAGGGCTCCAAATGACTTGCCTCCTAAGAAGGGACATAACTGCACGTGACACTGATGAGCATCAGGTCAACTTACTATTCATTTTATAAGTCGCTATAAAGGTAGCAGAAAGACAATCTAAGAGGTAGAGATGGTCTGCTAACAGTATGACTTCAAATGTTAATCGACACTAAGCGGCAAAGTCACATAGATAAAAGGATTTCTGACCTCCTCTTCATCCCATCGGTTGTGCTCTGGAGAGGGCAAAAGGCGGGAGCGACATCAAGGGGAGGACGGTCCTTCCAAATGTACCAAAGTACTTGAGCTAAACGTTAAGCACAAGGATCAGAGTGCAATGTTCACTTCTATTTCAATTAGCAAAAAACAGAACTACATTTCCAAAATAGCATCTGGGGACAATATTTCAAAAGCTATGACAAGTGAGAAAAAAATCCAAGGGACTTGGTTTAAAAAAAAAAAAAAAAGACCTTTAAATGTACAGGGGTCACTGGTCCAAATGACTCCAGGAGCCAAACAGGCAGCAACGTTGGTAGGGAGGGACAGTTTGGGCCCAGGGAGTAGCAGCAGCTCCGGGGGACAGGGGACTGTGCTCAGGCCCAAGGCCAGTCTGAGTCCTGTCCAAAACCAGGCCAGATGCACTCAGTAGGGGGCTCAGCCATTACATTGGCAAATAAAAGCCTCCAATATTTTCTTGGGGGAATAAAGCACCGCAGTATGGCTCAGCTTGAGGCAGTGTGGTGCTGTTTGGGATTCTTGTACATTCTTGTGAGTCATGCCAGATAATTTGCTTGGGCCTGGGAGAGGCTAATCAGAAAAGAGAAAAGGGCAAAGGTTGAGAGTGATCATGAGAAGAAGAGGAGGAAGGGAGAACGGAATGTGAGACATCTGGAACCACATGGAAGGGAAGACAACTCCAGATGCTAGGCGTGCACGGAGAGAACTAAGGACTTGGGCAATGGGCTTCACCCTGCTGGGCCTATTTCCTCATCGATGAAATGGGACTGTCCCCACTCCTGATGCCCCAGTAAGATGACACTTGGAAAGCTCCTGGCCCAGTGCTCAGAATCATGTCGACCCTCCCATTCTCTCACCTCCCCACAGCCTCCCACCACCTGGCCCTCTACTCCACAGGGAAACATTCACTGGGCAAGAGCCAAAAGCAGCCGGTGGTGTGTTTGTGTGGCTCTGGTTTAGCAGAAAATGCTGCAAAATCATAACTATTTTATACCCTGTCAAAATTATCTTTTCAACCAACAAGTGTTTATTTAGCACGTTCTGGAGTTTAATATGTGGGGAAACAGGCTTAGGATATTAGGTAACATGCCGATGGTCACCATCTAGCCACAGACAGAAGAGCTGGGATTTCAACTCAGGCTCCATTTGATTCCAGGGCCCGCAAAAGCTGAAGACAACCCCTGTGGTGTGGGAGCCAGGGCCAAACTGGAAACTGTGACTACTTCCCATGACACGAAAACAGAGGCAGGAGAGGAGCCAGAAGGGCTGGGAGCAGACAGGGCCAGATCAAGTGTCCACCTGGACACGCTTGTTCCTGAAGAAGGGGTGGAATTCAGGGCCCTCCCGTGGGGGTGGACGACAAAGGGACAGCAGAGAATTTCTGCTGAGCGGTCTGAGCAGACACAGAACTCTAAAGTAAGACAGTGTCAGACAAAGAGACTCGCAGTGACGAAAGGATGACAATACCAAAGTGGGTCTGTCCACGGTCGTTATGTTACAAATTCAATTCTTTCATCCTACAGCGCCTCATGTATCTGGCCCTTCCCAGTCAGAATTCACAACTAATCACCCCAGATGGTGAGCTCCATTGTACGTTTGGATCACCTACCGAAAACAAGCTTCGCCAAGTGCCAAGAGCAGGACAAGTGTCACTAAGAGGAGCATATGTAGTTTGCTCGGGGGGATAAGCTATTTCCAAGCCCCTCGAAGCCATTCAGAAAAGCTGGCTATCAGCAAACCACTGGCAAGATCATTAAAACAGATTTCACTCCCTCATTAAGAAAGCCCCCCTAATGGGCACCTGGGTGGCTCAGTGGGTTAAAGCCTCTGCCTTCGGCTCAGGTCATGATCCCAGGGTCCTGGGATCGAGCCCCACGTCAGGCTCTCTGCTCAGCAGGGAGCCTGCTTCCTCCTCCTCTCTCTCTGCCTGCCTCTCTGCCTACTTGTGATCTATCAAATAAATAAATAAAATCTTTAAAAAAAAAAAAAAAGAAAGAAAGCCCCCCTAAGAATTTTGGCTCCTTCAGGACAGAGACTGGGTCCTCACGTGCCCCATGTAAAAGACCCAGCAGCACACCTGCTACTCACAGGGCCACTGTGAGGATAACATGAGGTGACAGTAAATATGAGTGAAGGTGAGCCATCACTGTCATCTGAGGCAACACTAACTGGTTCCATGCCACCCTCCAACCTACTATTCCAAATGGTTCTCCCACCAACCTAGTGAGGCACACAGGACTTCATTATCTTCCACTGGCAGGGAGGGAAACGGAGTCCCTGAGAGAGAAAGGGAGAGGCTTGCCGAGTGGCCCTGTGAGGGAGCAGCCTCTTGATTCCCAGCACGAGGACCCCTCCCCTGGCCTCTGCTGGCCTGTGTTCTACCTCATCTTTCACTGCCCACCCTCCCCCATACACGGAAAGCCACATCAAACAAATCTACCACCTGGGTAATTCTTATGAGACAAACACCCTTGTAACTACCACCTAGGTTTAAAAAAGATGATTGTCGATATCCTCACCCCAATTAACAGGCTCCCCTGTCCACCCGAAAGTAACTGCTACCCTGACTTTTGGAATAATCTCTTTATTCCATTTTCTTATGGCTTCATCACTCGCGTGTACATGCCGACACCAGAGTTCAGTCTGTGCCACTTTCATCCTTACTCAAGGAGGCTTTCAAATCTCTCCATCTGCAGGTGCCCCTTCTAGCTCTTTCTTTTCCTTACAATTTATCTGTTAAAGAATCTGAACTGCTTGACCTGTAGCATTTCCCCTTGGATAGAAGTTTCATATATTCCTCTGTCCTCTGTGTTTCTTTCACTTGGCAGCTGGATTTCAAGGCTTGACCAGTCCAGGTTCAGTCCCTTTGCTCAAGACTTTGCCAGTGGTACGTTCTTCTATTAGGCGCTTCATCATGTCTGGCTGTCACTTTTTTGTGTGTGTGTGGGGCGGTGCCAGTTGCCCTTGATGCTCAGTGGTTAGATACATTAATTCACTGCGAATTACAAAATGGTGACATTTCTTTCTTTCTTTTTTTTAAGATTTTATTTATTTATTTGACAGACAGAGATCAAGAGCAGACAGAGAGGCAGGCGGCGGGGGGCGGGGGGAAGCAGGCTCCCCGCTGAACAGAGAGCCCGATGCGGGGCTCAATCCCAGGACCCTGAGATCATGACCTGAACCGAAGGCAGAGGCTTTAACCCACTGAGCCACCCAGGCGCCCCAAAACGGTAACATTTCAATGTAGAATGTCACCCTGTAGTTTTCATTCATTAGCTGGAATAATCTTACAGGAAGGTGGTTTCTTTCATCTAATATTTGGTTCTCTAGTTCTTTTTATTTACTTTGTTAGATACTGATTTAGAACTCATGAATTTAAACATATTTGATGAGGTTATTGCAATTTTTATCCTTCTTGAAATTCAAATTGTCCCATATTTGGCCTGAATTCTTTTACCATGATCCTAGAAATCTTTTGAGTTTCCTTGCTATCTGGTATGTAAAGATGTTCCAAGTTCATCTTATTCATCTCTTATTCCAGAACTGGAATGAGGTTTCTTTTATTGGTAAATGATACTTCAGGATCACAGCCATGGCACTAGGGATGTTCACTGGTATTGGGTCAGTCCCTGAGATGGAGCTCTCTCTCTCTCTCTGTCCCTCCCTCCCTCCTTCTCTCCCATGCACACATGTATATATGTTTATATACACACACATGCACACAAATGTATATATGCAAACACACACAATACCTCATGATTTCCATTGTTTCCAGTATTTCCAATTTAATCATTTGGATTCAGGACTGACAGTTTGTTTCTTATTTCTTCTATCTCATTTTTTTTAAAGATTTTATTTATTTATTTGACAGAGAGAGATCACAAGTAGGCAGAGAGGCAGGCAGAGAGAAGGGGGAAAGCAGGCTCCCTGCTGAGCAGAAAGCCCGATGTGGGGCTCCATCCCAGGACCCTGAGATCATGACCTGAGCGGAAGGCAGAGGCTTAACCCACTGGGTCACCCAGACACGCTGATTTCTTCTATCTTAAATCTATTTTGCCTTTCTCCCACACCAAGAATCCTGGTTCTCAAGGACACAGGGGATAATACTTAGAACATTCCATAAGTATTCATTTGCTTTATACAATGTCACATAAAAGCATTTCAGAAATGCAATGCTAATACCGCCATCATTATGATTACTGAAATGTTAAAAACTTATTTTCTGCATGTGCTATCAGCATTCTCCTTCCATTTTTAAATGTATGATTGTACTCTATCTGTTATGAGACAAACAAAAAACAGAAAAGCATGACCCACAGTCAGAAAAGACGGCAATAAAAATTCACTCCAAATGGACCCACATGTTGGATTTAGCAAAGACTTCAGAGAAGATAAAAGTACGATCAAAGATTTAACAGAAACTATATAAAAGACTTTTTTCAAGATAGGATGACGATGATTCAACAAATGGGGACTCTCAATAGTGAAGTAGAAATGATAGAAACTAGCCAAATGGAGATTTTTAGAATTAAAAGTATAAGTACAAGGAAAAATCCCCTAACTGGCTCAAGAGCAGCTCTGAGATGGCAGAAAAAACAATGATCTTAAAGATACACGAATAAAAATTATCCAGTCCAAAGAACAGAGAGAAAAAGGACTGAAGAAATACAGACACATAATTATAAAACTGCTAAAAGACAAAAGAAAAAAATCTTGAAAGTAACAACCAAATTAATCACATACAAGGGAACAATAATAAGATTGACAGCAACTTCTCATGAGACATAGAGGAAGATACACTCAACGTACTCAAAGAAAAGAAACTGTCACCAAGAATTCTATATACAGTAAAACTGTCATCATGAATGAATGAAGGCAAATAAAGATGTTCCCAGATAAACAAACAGGTGAAAGAATTCATAGCTAGCAGACATGCCCAATATGAAATTTTAAAGGAAGTCCATCAGACTGCAAGGAAATGACAACAGAGGGTAATTTGAATCCACAGTAAAAAATTAGTTAGAGTATCAGAAATGTAAATATGTAGATAAATATAAAATATTGTATAAATACATTTTAAATCATTTCAAATTGTATAAAAAATAAGATTGTTATGAGGGAATATTTTCTGCACTGTTGTGTTTATAACATATAGAGACATTAATAGCTCAAAGAAGGGAGGAAATGAAGCTCTATTAAAGCCAAGTTGTATATTTTACTAAAATTAAGTCAGTATGAACCTGAAGTACTCTGCAATAATTTAAAATGTACATGATAATTCATATAGAAACCACCGTAAATATTAAAAAAAAGACAGCTAAAAAAATCAACAGAAGAATTAAAATGTAATACTAAAAAGTATTTGTTTAAAAAGATGCCAGACATACAGAAAACAGAGCAAGATGGCAGACAAAAATCTGATCATATCAATAGTTCCATTAAATGTGAATGGATTAAATATGCCAGTCAAAAGGCAAATATTTTTATGTGCTATCTACAAGAAATATAAAAGAGAGGTATTTTGCTCCAAAGACACAAATAGTTTGAAAATAGAAAGATAAAAAAGATATACCTCTGTAAACTAACTACAAGATAGCTAGTGTAGCTGTATTAGGATCAAGTAAGACAGTCCTTAAGTGATGAAACATTACCAGAGACAAGGAGGCATTTATGAAGAATCTACAGCTAACATCAGGTCATGGTGAAAGACCAAATGCTTTCTTCTTAAGATCAGGCAGGAATAAGATAAAGATGTCTGCTCTTGCCACCTCTCTTCAACTCTGTATTAGAGATTCTTGCCAGTGCACTAAGGTAATAAAAGACACACAGTTTGGAAACGAGAAGTGAAACTGTTTTTATTCACTGACGACATGATCCCATATATAAAAATTCTAAGTAACCTATTAAAAAATTCCAACTAATTAATAAGTTTGGCAAAGTTGCAAGGTACAACATATAAAATCAATGGTTACATCCATATGACAGTAAAGTAATCTGAAAGTGAAATTAAGGAAACAATTCCATTTACAAGAGCACGAGAATGAATAAAATACTTAGGACAAATTTAACAAAAACTGCAAAACTTGCATAATAAAACTACAAAACATTTTTGAGAGAAATTAAAGAAAATCTAAATAAACGGAGAGATACGGGATTGGAAGATTCACTATTATTTATATGGCAATTCTCCCTAAATTGATCTAGAGATTCACTGCCAAACTTATCAAAATCCTGGCAGGCTTCTTGTGTAGAAATTGACAAGCTGATTCTAAAATGTATATGGAAATGTCAAGGACTGAGAGTAGCCAAAATAATTTTGAAAAAGAACAAAGTTAGAGAACTTATACTCTCTAATTTCAAAACTTGCTGTGAAGCTACATATTTAACACAGTGTGTTACTGGCTTAACGGTAGACATATAAATCAGTGAAACAAAATAGAGACTCTAGAAATAAACCTTTAGATTTATGTTCAGCTAACTAATTTTTTACTAAAGTGTCAAGGGAATTTAGTGGGAAAAGAGACTTTTCAACAAATGGTGGTTGGACAACTGGGTATCTTAGATACAAAAAAATTTTACTTTGACCCTTACCCCACACTATACACAAATATCAAAAGACAGACTAGAGACTTACATGTAAAAGCTAAGACTATAAAATTTCTGGAATAAAACATAGGAGAAAATCTTTGTGGTCTTAGATTAGGCAAATTTTCTTGACAGGACACCAAAAGGATGATCCATAAAAAGAAAAATTGATAAACTGAACTTCATCAAAGTCAACTTTTCCTCCTTAAATGACATCATTTTAAAAATGAATACAAGCCACAGACAGGCAGAAAATATTTGCAAATTATATATCTGGTAAAAGACTTGTATCCAAAACATATAAAGAGTTCCTACAGTTTGATAATAAGACACCGAATAGAAAACAGGTCAAAAAATTTGAATAGATGTTTTACCACAGAAGCTACAAGAATAGCTAACAGGGAAACAAAAACTGCTGAACCTCCTTAATCATTAGAGAAATGCACATTCAAATCACAATGAGATACCATTATGAACCCAGAGACTGGCTTCATTTAAAAACTGGCAACCCCAAGTGTTGCAGAGAATGGAAAGAACCTGGAACACTCACACATTGCTGGCAGGCATGTAAAATGGCACAACCACTTTGGAAAACAGCTTGTCAGTTTTCTTAAAGACTTAAACATAAACTTGTCATCTGACCCACCAATGCCACTCCTATGAATCTCTCCAAGGGAAATGAAAACATGTGTCTTCAGAAAGATTTGCACATGAATGTTCGTTAGCAGCATTATGCATAATAGCTAAAAAGTGCAAAGGACCCAAATGTTGATCAGTTGGTAAATGAGTTAACAAAAGAGAGTGCAGCCATACAATGGAATAACTTATTTAGCAATAAAAGGGAGTGACCTATGCAGATACGCTACAATGCGGGGGAACGTGAAAATCATGCAAAGTAGAAGAGGCAGGACACAAAGGTCCACCTACTCCTCGATTCCATTTATGTGAAGTTTTTAGAAGAGGCAAATCTATAGGGACAGGTAACAGATCAGTGGTTGCCTGGGGCAGAGGGTGGGTATGGGAACTGACAAATAGGCGGGAAGAACTTTTTAGGGTGATGGAAATATTCTAAAGCTCAAGCATGCTAATGGCTGCCCTGCTGTGAAAACTGATTGAGAACTGAACTGTGTATTTACAACAGGTGAATTTTATATATATATTACAACAGGTGAATTTTATATATATATAAATTTATATTTTATATATATATAAATAAATATATATACATATAAAATATATAAAATATGTTTACCTCTACCTTTCCGTTCTTTTTGTCCCTTGTGCCACTACTTGGTCAATTTCCATTCTATACTCCCCAGTTTCCCTTCACTGTGGGGAGCAGTTCCAGCAAAAAGCCCAGTGGTCTATTTTCAAGTCTTCGCAGGGGCCAGACCACTCCAGCCCCTTGGATCTTACTTGGCTAATTCCAATTGGCCAGTAAATACTTGTTGGCTATTTCAGGGTCTCTTGTTCTCAGGCCTGTGAGATGGCCCATTGCTTTCTCCCACACAAATGCAAGTGACACACCAGTCCATGGTGTAAGTGCTCACTACATGCCAGACACGGTCAGGCACACTACCATTACTAACTCACTTAACCCACCCAACAACACTATAATGTAGGTGCATTATTGTCCCCAGTTATGAAAGGGTTAACCGAACCACAGACAGGTAAGTAACTTGCCAAGGTCAGGATGCTAGCAAATGTCTCTGATAACATCCAGAGTCAGTGCTCTTTATCCACTAAACAATGCTGCCTCTAACGAGAGCATATGAAGTTATCCTGCCTGACAGATCAGCATTCACCTATGACTAACAGCCCTGTCCCCCTCAATCCTCCCTGAGACAGGAAATTGTACCCCTCCCTCAAAGACCAAGTTCAAATGTCAGTTCTAAGAAACCGGATGAACTCACATTGGCAGGTGGCTGCTTCTTCTTCCCCTCCCTTCAATTCTCCAGCCCATCCCTCTATGACAGTGCTTGTCCCCAGGTGTTACAATTATGCGTTGACATCCTTGTCTTTCTCATGAGCTCAGAGAACATTTTTTATTCATCTCATATCCCAGAGCTTACCCTAGTGACTGGCGCCCGGCAAGCTCTCAATAAGCATGCACGGAATTGAGTGGGCAATAGTTGGTTTAAAAAAAAAAATAGCTCAAAGTGTACTTGAAAGCAATATAATTGCATCTTTTAAAAAGATCTGTAATTCAGAGGTTTTACCAAGGCTGGCTAATGAGTTTTTCTGGAGTATTCTTTAGAAGAAACACAGCATTTGATTCTTCCTGGTATTTTAGCTGCTTATTCCCAACAGACAGAGATTGGTGCTTCTGATGCTAATTTGCCAGGGAGATTCAAAGGAGAACCAGCTACCATACCCTTCAACCAAGCACCTGCCAGCACAGAGAGGACAGAGGAACAAGAACTAGCAGACGGAAGGTACCATGGGTCTGTGCCAGGCCTAAAGAATTACCACCAAAGTCACCTACGTGAAAAAACGAGAAAATTTCAAACCTAAAATAGAGAGGAAGGTGAAAAACCAAATGTCAGTTGAAAAAAAAATTCATTAATTTTTTTAAACTCTTAAAATTTAATGCAGGATTTTGCTATGAGAACATACAATTATATTGTGGATTTCTTTGTTGATATACAGACCTCCAGTAGACATTGCCATAAAAATATAAAGGCAGATACTTATAAGAGAATTTATAGCCCCTCTCACTTTCAGTAGAAGGTTCTAGTATTTCCTAAGAAAAGTCAGAAATTCTGCAAAGATGTCTCAGTCATTTTCTGGGCTTTAACTCAATCTCTCTCTATAACTCCAAGAGTTGACTAAAAATACCTCTGGGAAAAAAAAAGAATGGAGAGAAAAACAATGATTTAAAAAGAAATAGGTAGGAAGTATCCCTTGAAAAGAGCTGGCACCCTCACACCCTCCAACCCTGCTCTCACATGAAATATTAATGCATTTGACACCCAAACCAGGGAAGGAAAAGATCAGGTTAAGGAGTTTGCTCTGGCCAAGAGCCAGAACAGGGGTGCTGCCTGTTCTCCCCAACTTCTCCCATGCACCCCGCCTTCTAGGGCAAACACATCTGGACCCACTCTGTGGCACAGATGTCACCAAATTACCAGGAAAGTTCCCCAAGTCTCACAGACTCAGAGATGGTGAAATTTGCCTTCCTTCTTGACCAGACAGGATGCGAATTCCTCTTTCCCAACACACATGTGTCATTTCAACCGTCTACCCTTGAGGGGCTGTGTGCAAAGGCCACAAACACTGTCACATGCTTCTGGGTCCAACTTGGCCCCACAGAGTTTCAAGTTGAAGAGATACTTAAAAAATGCGGGTCTGGGAGGTCCTGGGAGCAAACTTTCTCATCAACTAAACCACTGAAGACAATAATTCTCTTTCCTGCTGTGGGAACTCTGGAACTCCCATCCAGATGTGTACACTCTAGGCTTAAGTGAGGAGGCCTCTAATCACCGAAATTGCGCTAAGCTAGGAGCATCTCAGGAATGAGAGTCTGTCAGAGCCTGCTTGAGGACTTACTTTTCTTTCCTTTTTTTTTTTTTTAAGATTTTATTTATTTCTTTGAGAGACAGAGAGAGAAAGGGCATGAGAGGGGGAGAGGCTGAGGGAGAAGCAGACACCCCGCTGAGCAGGGAGCCCGATGAGGGGCTTGATCCCAGGACCCCGAGATCATGACCTAAGCCAAAGACTTAACCAACTGAGCCACCCACATGCCCCAAGGATTTTCTTATAATTAACACACCATTATTCTAAGTACTATCCAATCTCAGAGATATGGGAGCAAGCAGAGTGCCCTATGATTTACCCAGAAAATGTATTATTTCATACTGAGGTCAAGGAAGGTGTTTGATACCTGTCCCCCTCCACCTTCCTTTAGCAGAAGGACATCATATGCAGAAAGACCTAGATGAGCAGAGTACATCTCCCTCTCCACCACCAAGACGCAGGAATCCGGGCAGTAAGTTCTACTTAGCTCTCAATAAATATATGCTACGCTACCTAACTTTAAAGAAAGCGTGTAACCATTAGGCATCTGTGAGCCACAGCCATCTCCACTGAGAATGAGAAGCTCATTCACTCATTCGTTCATTCATGTACAATTTATACCAGACATTGCTCAAGGTACACATCCCTCCCCAAACAAAAGAGACATTTCTGCCCAAGTAGAACTTATATTCTAGTGAAGAGAGACAGACAAATTAGATAAGAAAAAAAAATACAATGTGAGCAAAGGGTTAACAAATTCCTTTCCCTCTCTGCTCCAGAATTTTACCTGAGGTTAACTTCCTAGTTCTGTTTCCCTGGAAACCTAATAAAGATAAAATGTCGATTATGTTACTAGGGAACACTGTTTATGATAAAAATGACCCCTGATTGATAACTTGCATCTGGACTAGAAGGACCATTCATATCTGATAGGGACATCGTAGCTTGGGCTTCCTAAAGTGAGGACTTCCTAAGTCCTTCCTAACGTGAGGACTTAAAACTGAGCATATCCCTTGGCAAACCATGAATTCTTGGGACAGATCCCAAACTCACTCATTGTGAGGCTCATTCTCTACTGGCTGAGCTGTCACTTGAGGGGGGAGGGGCAAACAGAACAGCTCCTGGGCGGCCATATGGACTGCTGAGGGCATGATTCACATAGAAGAGAAACCCCTGACGCTGCCCTGCTGGCAATTTATGATCCTGTTCTAGATCTTTCTATTTAGATGGGTGTCAACTGTGGCCTATGGAAGTCTTGAGTTGGAATGTTTAACTAAACCTAAGAAGACCCTAGTTAACACTGTTTATATTTGATGCTGGTTAAATGTTAAGGAAAAAAGTAAGGCTGGAGGAAAAAGATGCTTCTGAAGATCCCTTCAGGTCTAAATAATAAACATCCCTCCCGCCCCACTTCGGTGTTGCTAGTTAGCTCTCACACACTGATTTGTCCGATTTGTCTTCAGGCTTCTGCTCAGTTACTCCCTCGGGGAAACCTCCCTTAACCACCAAATCTAGGTCAGTTTCATTTTAAAATGGACTCTCCCAGAAATGGGTCCCTTGCTTGCTGAACACTATCTCAGCGCGATACATCCCAGAATAAAATGATCTAACATCTCTCTGAGAGCAAGCCACGTGTCCAGCTGCTCGCCATTCTATCCCCAGCACCTGAAGAATGTCTGGCATGGAGCAGGAGCTGAACAAATGTTGGCAGAACAAGTGAATATCACAACACACCTGAAACCCGAACAGAGCTGGGAGTAGCCCTCATGGCACACTGCTACACTGTTTGTTCCTGGGCGTTCTAGTCATGCTACTCCCATCCAGAGTGTGACCCAAGAGGCGCTCTGCAAACATTGCCATTGTTATCAGGAATTCCCAGGGGGTCCATCTCCGGTCATATCAAGAGGTATTGGGAATATTTTTAAAAATTATGTTAATTTTCATTGTTAGACACTGTATTGTACAACTATCTCTATTTAGGAAAACTTGCAAAGTGATAGGGTAAATTTTAAACCTTAGCACTGTCTTCTTCCTGTTTTCCTAAGGCTTAACCCACTGGTAGTTAATAGTTTCCTGCTGAACTAGAAAATCCATAGAGATCATTTGCTGTCTTGACCCTAGCTCCTAGCACATGAATATTTGAGGGATGAATACATAAGTGGATGAACAAACAAAGAAAGAATCTCTCCCTCTCCTCCTGCCCCTGTTAAAAGAGAAAATCACTACCCGAGACAAATCTCTGGTGAAGAACTAAAATAAACTCCTGTACTAGTTCACGTTCCAGAGAATTTCAATTTGAAACGGTGGCTAAAGGAGGCAGTGTACGGCTGATCAAAACCATGTGGGGAAAGGCCTTTATGAGATGGGATAACTGCTAGTTAGTTTACTGGTCCCTCCCCCTTCACCTGCCCCAACCTCAGCACTCTGGAAGCCTGGTATGACCCACCCTGTGCTCACAGAGCTTGCAGACGACCCAGAACTCTAACACATTGTTAGTACACGGAAAGCAATTACCTGTTCCCTAGAATTCATGCCCCGTAATTCATCACTGAAAGTGGCCTTGGAGTTTCATAATTAAAATTGACAAAGATTTCTTTGTTTCCATACTAACAGTTTTGAAGGGATTAGCCAGACCTAGTCTACACTTAAACAAACAGAGAAGATTTGGCTGATGCTTTTGGTTACATAAATAATTACATCTAGACCAGCTTTTAAAAGTCCCGGTTTTCTAAGTGTAGCGTATTCGTTCCAGCTCTGTGGCTCAGTGCTCCACTTTCAAGGACGGGGTATGACCTGGGCGTGGTCCATGTGGTCCAAGTGGTGAGAAGTGGGACTGGGAGTCAGAAGGAGGAGGTGCAGGTCCCAGCTCTGCCACCAACCAGCTGTGTGGCCCCGAGTAAATCACACGGCCTTATTTACTGACCATTTTGCCAACCAAAATGTAAACTCTACATGGGCAGTGACTGGGTCTCACTTGTTCTCTTAGAACAGTGTTTGGCTCTAGTAAGTAACCTAGTGAAGGTTCTCGATTAACATTTATTAAACGATACTGCACATGATTTCTCTAGATCTTAGACCACTCATCTAGAAAGGGCAGTGATCAAAACAAACGTGCTCTGACAGATTCTGTACCCCACCATCAGCTCAACGATTCTGGAACTCCTCCTTGGTGGTGAGATGATTCATGGGACGTGCTCAGCACAGGGAGCAAGGTTGACCAGAGTCTTCCACACCCAGTCGTGCCTCTTTTCCCCCTCGCAATGGCTTCTACCACACTGGACCCCTTTCAGATTCCGAAGCACATCAAGCTCTTTCCTGGGTCAAGGGCTTGCACATGCTGGACCCTCTGCTTGGAATCCTCTTTCTCCTGCTCTCAGCAGGGTTACCTCCTACTCACCGTCATGTCCAGGGCTCTGGGTCACCTCCTCAGGAGGCCCAGCCTGACCACCTACCTAAGCAGGTGCCCTCTGTGATCCGCACGCCCTGCACCCATTCATTCCCTGGCACACATTCTAATTTGTAATAGTATCGTTAGTTTCCTGGCTGATTGTCTGTCTCCCTCAGTAGATGGCATCCTCCCTGAAAGCCTGGACCGTGTCGTCTCTTCTATTTGCCAACATAGCACCAGGCACAGTACCGGCCACATAGGGGAATTCAATAAATACTTGTCCAGTGACTGGTCAAACCCACCGCGTGCCCGGTGCTCTGCTGAGAGGTTTATATAAAATCCACAGATCTCTACAGAAACCCTCACTCCAGCCAGACTGGTCTCCTCATACCCTGTATCAACGCTGAGTAGGGCTCTAAGTGCACACATCTACCCACTTTCTGGGAGGGGGCCCTGGCTTCCCCAATCAATTCATATCGACAGGATGAGTGCCCTTCACCAAAGCTTTACTCCAGCTTCGCTGCCCTTTCCAGATTGTGCAGCTGTGTCCATACGGCAGCTTCCTTATTTGCTTTTGTGGCAAGCTGAACTCGCCCGGTCAGCACACACAAACTATCCTGAAACTGCTCGTTTGCACCCTTAATTCCCCATGGGGCTGTGCGTTGTAGCAAGGCAGGGACTTTGCTCCTCCTCCTTGCTGCTGCCTAGGATAGGGTCCAGTACCTAACACGCAGGCAAGTCATCCTCCTTACGTGATGAACAAATGACCTTCCTGAACGAAGGAATAAATGGGCCTAGAAACTCGAGCTCACTTCGGTCGGTTAAAGTGATCAGGTGTTCTCCCATGGTTTACTCCTTTATACAACAGAACCACATTACCTACATTTACATCTAAACCTTTCCTTCTCTCCGACTGTCTCCTAAAATGCAGGCCCATTTCCTTCTAATCTCTGAATCTCTCTCAAAGACTGTTCATGGACAGAAAGTTGATACGTATTAAATGCTTCCCGGAAACATGTCTGAATTCTCTATTCATTGCATTTGACTTAACGCTATAAAAAGTTACGTGCAGTTTGAAAAGTGAACGCTTCTTACCACTGCGGGAGGGAAGACAGCCAGAATGCTAGAATGCACAGGCCAAGTCCAAGCTGCTCTGGAGACTGGGGAGCCAGCACAGGGGCCCCCCTCGCTTCCTGGCCGGCCCCCGCCCCATGACCATGTGGGCTGGCTGCTGCGGCTCCTGTCTCTGGGACGGAAACATCGGAAGCGCCCTCCTCGGCAGCCGCTGGGACACTGTAGGCCCCATGGCCCCTTTTTCGGCCTGCTAATTCTAGGCCACATCAAGCAGAGTTGAAGAGTCACGAAGGTCAACAAAATTACCGAGGAAGTCTGGGGATTTTTAAAGCCAGTGCACAGTGGTGATCAGTGGTCTGTTGGATTGACTATAACAAAACTCCCCAAAGTCCCCTCTATATGACTTTATTCCCTGGCCTGGCACCGAGCATCGCAGGGCAACTGGAGTCTCATGGTACCTCCTGACTTCCTGCCTTCTCCAGGTTGGGGTCTCCTGGGCAGAACTCCGTGATATACCCCAGCAAAGAGTATGACCCACGGGCACGCCTCCCAGGAGGTGCGGGGTATTGGCCTTTTTGTTTTAATGTATCTGCACCCTCCCTGAATTAAAACAAATTCGGAGCCAAGGAAAACACCGGCTGCCATCCATTTTGCCCAGCCAGTGAGTCTGACAGGGCTGACAAGAAGCAAAGTTACTTGAAACGGCCTTTGCCACCCTTTGTTAATAAGAGTTGGCCAAATATTCCTAAACCAGCACGCAGACCATAACTGGCACCCCAAACCCGAGCTTCCTGGAAATTCTGGCCATAAGGACTCCAGTGAGGAGTATCATTTCTCTTCCCCTTCGAAGGCTGAGGGGAGGAGGGTGCCTGGCTCACTCAGTAGGGAGTATGTGATTCTTGATCTCAGGGTTGTGAGTTCAAGCCCCACACTGGGTGTAGAGATTATTTAAAAATAAAGTTTTAAAAATTAAAAAAAAACAAACAAACCAAACAACAAGGCTGAGGGGACCCCCAGGCTGAAGCCATCTCTGGGTACTAGCTGTGCTGCCCGGCGGACACCCCTCGCTACCACATGGGACCAGTCACCCCACCTCCTTTCTCTGGCGCACCGACAAGGTCTTCAGTCATTAGCACTAGGCCACTCAACCAGGACACATCTTGAGCCGAGCTCACCTAAACCAGCAGTCGAAAATAAATGCCCTTCCCTGAAAAATGTGTCATGGAGGCTCAGCAATCAAATGAGTGATGCGTGCTTTGCAAACTCCCACTTCCACTGGAGGCCAACCTTCACCTAGTCCTGTCCTGCTGGAAAGTCGGTCAGGCCTCTGCATCCCTGGAAACGACAGCTGGGTGCCCACTACCTACCTAAAGACTTGCAAAGTGCTTCTACACATGTTGTCTTACTTTTGTCTCACATCAGCTCTGTGATTGGGGGGGCGGGTGCTAGACCCATTTTACAGATAAAGAAACTGAGACCCAGTGAGGAGAAGGACTGGTTCCAAATTGCTGCTCTTCCTCTGAGTGCCTGCTTGGACAAGGCCACTCCAGAAACCCTTGGAGCTTGTGTCCCAACCCTCAGAGGCTAATGCACTCTCATTTCCCCCTCGGCAGAGCTGAGCAAGAGGGTTTTTTTCATCCCTCCCAGGCTTATTCCTGCTACCCAGAGGGACATGAGAAGTAGACACCAAACAGAAGTGGCCCGGTGGGGCTCGGATGGCACCAGGTATTCTGTGCCTCCAGGAGGAAGAGGCTACGGGGGGTGTGGGGGAAGAGGAAAAGGGGAAGAGAGAGAAGGAAACAGGATCTGCGGCACGCGCTGGATAGGATGCAAGGAAAAGTAGGAGGAGAAAACCCCAATCGACAGCACAGGCTGGGAACCATCCCCGGCAAGGTTTCACCCTTGGGTCCAGTGCCTCGGCGAGGCAGGGTGACGACAGACCACTCACTGTCGGAGGGTCGGACCCGGGCTCTGCACACACAGCCTTTCCCCTGAGTGGAGCAGTGCTGGGAGGACAGATGGCAGATCCTAGCAGCCAGGTCACCGTGGGCACACGGGGACAACACTAGTCATGGCGCCAGCCTTGCAGGGCACCAGTGCCCGGGAGAGAGCCGACGCCGTGGGGATCAAGGACGGTGAAGGAAGAGCCTTGGTCTGGGACTCGGGTGCTTTCTGAAAGAGACCCGAGTTCACTGGTTTGGCACGTACTCTTGGGAAAGATGAGAGGATTATAAAAGAATAAGATTAATTACTAAAACTCATTAAGTCCTCAGGGATGACAACTAGGAAGCTGAAGATATCGAAGTACATTTCTAAAGACAAAGATGGGCTTTATCAATTCCCATCTCTTATTGCAAAGCTCTTCTATAGCCCATTTCCTTAATCCTTGCAAATCAAACCCTGTCCATGATACCCTTCCAGATTTCTAAAGTGCAGAGGGGCACCGGGGTGGCTCGGTCTGGTAAGTGTCCGACTCTTGGTTTTGGCTCAGGTCATGATTTCAGCTACCTCCAGATGTCCCTACCTACTCTACAGAGATCCCAGCTGTGAAAGTCCATTGACAATGACCCAGGCGTGGCTCTTGGGCCCTGAGAAATCCACTGCTCTAAGTCAGGCAGCCTGGAAGCACTGGACATGCCCAAAAGCTCCTGCTGCTTTCTCTCCTTTCATCCACAGTCTGTGGTCCCCAAACTGGCCTTCGCCTCCATCTACCTCAAAGTAATCTCTCATTCCAGCTGCAAAGGACGTGGTAGCTAGCAAGAACCCTCTAGAGAAGTTGGCCAATCCTATCACTGGTCTTTGAAGCCATAAAAAGAGTGAGAGGACAAGAAAGGAGAAAAGTCTTAAAAGTTAAGCAGTCCCTTCACTTTGGCTACGTCAATGGGAATCTCCTTGAACTTGGGTAAAATAAAAAGAGAAATGAGCCACTAAGCAATTCCTGGCATGTAATCAGTCTTCTAGGGCAAACTTGTCATCATTATTATTTTTTAGTTGGATTCCAGTGGGCAGCCAACATTTCAGGGCAGGAGGTCAGAGCCCAAGAGGACTAGCGTCTTCCTCTTCAATGAGTAGGCTTCAGATGAAAATAAATTTCCAGCCCACCTTTACCAATCCTAAAATCCAAAGCATTTTCAATAGAAGTAGTGGTTTGGCACGCCTGAGAGCCCCAAGCGAATGCATTCCTGCCTCTGGACTTGCATATGGGAGTCGAGCACAAACACTTTCAGATTAGAGGAACAGAGAGCAGGGTTGGGGTTCCTCTGTGATGACAACCATTTATTGTCAATAGGGAGAAGAAACAAATCACTCAAAAAAAAAAAAATTCCACATTCACTCCCTTCCCCCTCTACTTACAACACCATAGGAAATAGAACTAAAAATTCAGCTTAGAGGACATGCACTATTGCTCAGATGATCCCAATCCATGGCAGATGAGATCAAACTCGAGAGCATCTTCTTGGCCACCAAGGCCTCAGGCCAATCCAAACCTTGGGGTGTTACTGAGACCCTTCACACACCGTGTTGATCTGAACCAATGGCCTTTGGAGCCAACCAACAATTTAACAGGATTTGGAAAGCATTTACTGGCAACAAATGAGAAATGATTGCACATGTCTCTGAGCCACTGGGCAGAAGAAACGCCACTTCCATGAGCTACGCCCCAAGGTTTGATGCTCTTGAAAATGAAGAGGGAGCAATTCCACTGTTCATTTATCCAAAGGCTGGGACTCATGTCCCCTCTGTGGTTCCAAGCACTACTGGACTATTTCTAGAGGAAGGGGAACAGGCCTACGAGGAGCTACGGAGAAGCTGGATACCTACTGTGGGTCTTCATGCACATCTATCCTGCAGCACAAGGTCAAAACAAGGGACAGCTGAAGAGATGTGGAAGACAATCATCGCATTTCTCATAAAAGCAACACAGAAAGGAAAACAAACATCAAATGTAACAGAGAGCTATCCCTCACGTTTGCGTTGATAAACTTTCCTAAACCCTTCTCGAAAGCAGCTCAAGGGAAAAGTGTACCCAGGTGATAGCAGAGCCACACTCACTTCCCTAAAAACTGCTAGAGATTTGGCAGTTTCTCTGAACTGAGAAGCCAACTGGAGATGACCCTGGATGTGGGGATTTCCAGGTCACTGACTCCTCCCCCAACCAAAGGGGTTGGCCTTGGCCTCCACTGCCCAGGAGAGGGGGTGTGGCATAAAGCTGACTCCCCAGAGACCCACCCACCCAGCTGGTGCTTCCAACCTATGACTCCTACTCACAAAGGGGCCCTCCTTCGTCCCTTCTCCCACCTTCACATCTCATGGCAAAGGGAGAGAGCTGGGGGAGAAGAGACAAAAGAGCCTACATTCATGATTTTAAAAAACTCTTCCGATCATAGTTCATATTTAAAATTGCTCTGATACAATAGCTAAACCGGAGATAGCATGGTGAGGCTTTCTACTTTCCTCCTTTAGGAACCTGAGTTAAAAAACAAAGAAGGCTTACCCATTTTTGAAATAGAGGACATGGGCTCTCTGAAGTCCTGTTTCTAGGAAAAAACCTAGTTCTTGATCGTGGGGAGCAGGGCCAGGCTTAGGGCTTCTGTTTTGAATATTGGTAAGTATTACCTGGAAGGGGAGAAAATCGGAAAACTAATCAGATCCACATCCAAGCCTACTCCTTTCAAACCACATCTCTAAACGCGCTGCACGACCTGACAGATCAGCTTCCTCGCGCCAGCATCGGTGCATGGGGACTGGTGCAGAGGTGGGCGCGAAGACTAGGAAAGCCGGGGTGTGCCCAGCTCTCCTGGCACAGAGGGCTCAGGACTGAAGGGTGCTGAGGGGCGCACAGTGCCAGCGGAAGCACTGAGGCAGAGGGGCTCTGCTAGGTGCCAGGATGTGGCCAGAGAGGCAGAGTGAGTAAGAAACGGGTCCCGGCAACAGGCAGGAAGAGTCACCGTCCACCGATGGGCGAGGTCACAGACAGGTGGGCCAAGGCTCCAGCCCTAAGTAAGCTTGATGAACCCAAGGAAAGCTAAGCTGAGAAGCGCTGTGACTGGCACTGGCCCCGAAATTCCCCAGGGAGGGTGAGCTCTCTAGGCTTCAAAGCCAAGGCCTATGGACTCTCAAGGGGACCGAGGAGAAAAACAAACTAAGCTCTCTCTCTCCCAAAACTTGATCTTTTGTCAACAGATGATGAGCTTGTAAAGGTCTAAATGTTTAGTCCCACAAGAAAGACTGCCAACGAATCAGGAGAAAGACCTTCAAGTCGAGTGGGTTACAGAGAAGTGTAAACACATGTCTACTATTAGAGGTTACCTGCTTTATACTGGCAAGTGAAATAAAGCATTTATCAAACAGAAGCTCCTTGCGGCCCATTTAAAAACCCTACACGTGTTCTCCAAACATGTTGTCCCCATCTGCTGAAAGTCAGCAGCCCTTCAAAGACCCAGCTGTAAGCCAAAGCCCAGACACTCTAGAGGTCTCAGAATTATTCTCCATGTGGAGTTGAAGCAATTGCTGGTTCTCTTTTTTTTTTTTTTTTTAGTTTTTTTTTTTTAGTTTTTTTTTTTTAATTTTATTTATTTATTTGACAGACAGAGATCACAAGTAGGCAGAGAGTCAGGCAGAGAGAGAGGAGGAAGCAGGCTCCCTGCTGAGCAGAGAGCCCGATGCGGGGCTTGATCCCAGGACCCTGGGATCATGACCTGAGCCGAAAGCAGAGGCTTTAAGCCACTGAGCCACCCAGGCGCCCCACTGGTTTTCTAACTTTTAAGCTTCAGGAAACAGCAAAGAAAGTGCACAATGAACAGATGTTGTGGGATGAAATCCAGGTGGGCAACCCTTGCATTTGAACTACATCCCAGCATCTTATCAAAACTGCCTGGCTCCTTCCCGACTTAGCACTTGGCTCTGCGAGTGCTAAGCAGTAGGTGTTCCTCCTACCCCTGCGAACTGTCATTTTGGGCTTTACTGCAGGCTCCTCCCCAACACATCCTCCAAGGGCTGCACATGCAAAGAGTGCGGTCTCCTGTAAGTCTCTCTCAGGATGATCTCACCCATAGAAATCTCTGAAGCCAGCTCCCAAAGTTATCCTCTCTACTGCAGACTTTCCTTCTGAACACTAGACTCATACATTCAACTGCTTCCTTGTCATCTCCACTTGGAGGCCCAACACTTAAACTTTTAAAAAAAATTAGCCTTCATTTGCTTTCAAGAATAGTTTTTAATTTTTAAAAATGCTGTGATTACTGTAAAGCAAAGCCAGTTCGGTACACACAGAAAGAAAATTAAAAATCATCTCAAAATTCCACTGCACAGAAATAACCAGGTAACATTTATTGAATAATAATTCAGGTATCTTTATACATACATATCAAGGAAAGAAAGGTAAAAGTCATTTTCCAAAAACTGAGATTGTGTTTTGTATGCCAGTTTTAAATGGAAACCATTACATTTAATTTTAATTAAATTTAACAGGAGAAACGAAAATGTGACCAAAGTAATCACTCAACTTCAGAAAAATGTGTTTTTTTTTTTACACAGAGTCATTAAAGGTATGGGCACTTGTCTTAGTTAAAAATAAATCTTGTATTTACTATATGTATATATGTGTGTGGGTGCATGGAGAGAGTATAGATGTAGATACAGATGTATTTTAACAAATTAAGTCTTTTGCTCCGTAAAAGTGAGATGTCTTACCACTATTTAGGTTTTCTTTAATTTCTTTCAATAGTGCTTTGTAGTTTTCAGGGTATAAGGTTTGCACTTCTTTTTATTATTCCCATGTATTTTCATCTTTTGATGCTATTATAAACGAAATTGTTTTCTTAATTCCATTTTCAGGTTATTAGTGTAAAGAAATAAAAGTGTAGTTTTTATACCGACCTTGTATTCTATAATCTTGTTGAAATCATTTACTAGTTAAAATAGGGTCTGTAAGTGTGAATTCCTTAGGATCTTCTATATACAAGACCATGCCATCTGCAGACAGAGATAGTCTTACTTCTCCCTTTTCAACCTACATGTCTTTTATTTCTTTATCTTGCCTAACTGCATTGGTTAGAACCTCTACTACAATACTGGATAGAAGTAGAGAGCAGATATCCTTGTCTTGCTCCTGATCTTAGGGGGGGAATATCCAGTCTTTCACTATTATATATGTTTTAGATGTAGGTTTTTCATAAGTGCCTTCTGCCAGGTTGAAGATGTGAACTTCTATTCCTATCACGAGAAAGGGTGCTGGATTTTGTCAAATGCTTTCTCTACATCTACTGAAATTATCATTATAATATGGGTTTTGTCTTTTATTCTACTGACACATTACATTAATTGATTTTCATATGTTAAGTCAGCTTGCATTCCTGAAATGAATCTTGCTTAGTCATGGTGTATAATCTTTTCTATATGTTGTTGGATTTGGTTTGCTGATATTTTGTTAAGGATATTTGCATCTATATTCATAAGAGATATCGGTCTCATAAAATGAGTTAGGGAATGTTTTCCTCCTCTTCTGTATTCTGGAAGTTTTTATAGTATTGCTGTCATTTCTTCCTTTAATGTTTGGTAGAAATCAGCAATAAAGTCAACTTGACCTGTAGTTTTCTTTATGGAAAGGCTTTTAACTACAAATTAAATTTCTTTAATAGATACAAGAATATTTGGGTTATCTATTCCTTCTTCAGTGAACTTCAGTAGTTTGTGTCTTTCAGGGAATCTTTTTTTTTTAAGTGATCACATTTATTGGCATAAAGTTGGTCACAATATTCCCTTACCACCTTTTTTTTTTTTTTTAAAGATTTTATTTTTTAGGGCACCTGAGTGGCTCAGTTGGTTAAGTGTCTGCCTTTGGCTCAGGTTATGATCTCAGGGTCCTGAGATCAAGTCCCATGTCCAGCTTTCTGCTTCCACTTCTGTGCTCACTCTCTCTCCCTCTCAAATAAATAAAATCTTAAAAAAAAAAAAAAAAGATTTTATTTTTTAAGTAATCTCTACACCCAACATGGGGCTCAAACTCACAACCCCAAAATCAAGAATCACATGCTCCACTGACTGAGCCAACCAGACACCCTTTCCCTCACAGTCTTTTTTTTTTTTTTAAGATTTTATTTATTTACTTGACAGACAGAGATCACAAGTAGGCAGAGAGGCAGGCAGAGAGAGAAAGAGGAGGAAGCAGGCTCCCTGCTGAGCAGAGAGCCCAATGCGGGGCTTGATCCCAGGATCCTGAGACCATGACCTGAGCCAAAGGCAGAGGCTTTAACCCACTGAGCCACTCAGGTGCCCTCCCCTGCAGCCTTTTAATGTTTATTAATCTATGGTACCATCTCCTCATCTTGGGTGTTGGTAATTTGTGTATTTTCTTTTATTCTTGTTCAATCTTGTTAATAGTTTACAAATTTTATGGATCTTTTCAAATAATCCATTTTTAGTTTTACTGATTTTCTCTGTTTATCTCTTTTCTATTTCATTGATTTTTTTTTCTGATCTTTATTATTCCCTTCCTTTTGCTTGCTTTGGCTTTAATTTGTTCTTTTTCTAGTTTCTTAAATTGGAAATTTAGACCATGGATTTGAATTTTTTTCCCTAATACACATTTAATGTTATAAATTCTTCTATATATTTTGTTTTAGACATTTAGAAGCTCTATTATTAGCTACATACACTTTTAGAATTACAGTGCCTTGTTGATTAACTGACTCCTTTCTAGTGTAACTTCTCCCTTTATCGCTTGAAAATATTCCTTGTTCTAAATTCTACTCTCTGATGTAATAATCACCCTAGCTTTGTTTTGATTATTGTTATATGGTATATAATTTTAGTTTTTGTCAACTTATATATTAATTTTAAATGGTTTTCTTATAGATAGCATATATTAGGGCTTGCATCTTCATCTAATCTGAAAATCTTTTCCTTTTAATTGTTCAGACCATTTACATTTAATATAACCATTGACATGATTGGAACCATCTTGCTTGTTGTTTTTTTATTGTCCCATCTGTTGTTTCTTTTTTTCTCTCTCATTCTGCTTTAAAAATATATATATTTTTTATTTTTTTATTTGACAGAGATCATAAGTAGGCAGAGAGGCAGGCAGAGAGAGAGGGGGAAGCAGGCTCCCCGCTGAGCAGAAAGCCCAATGTGGGGTTCGATCCTAGGACCCTGGGATCATGACCTGAGCTGAAGGCAGAGGCTTTAACCCACGAGCCACCCAGGTGCCCCTCTCTCTTTCTGCTTTTTTGATGATTCCATTTCATTTCCACTAATGACTGGTTAATTATGTTTGTCTACCTGTCCATTCACCCATGCCCCCATCCTCCATCTCTTGGCTGCCCAAAGGTATATAATATAGCTCTTTAGTTTATCACAGTCTATGTTCAAATAATATCACACCAATTCATATATAGTATAAATGCTTTAAACAATATACTTACATTTCTTCCCCCATCTTCGGTGCTTTGGTTGTCACACATCTTACTCCTATTGTATATCCCACAATATGTTACTATTATTGGTTTAGGTGGTCAATTATATTTTTTAAAAATTAAAAATAAGAAAAAGTCTTTTATATGTATGCTCGTTGTCACCATTGATGATGATCTTTATTTCATTGTATGTATCTTTATTTTCTTCTGCTTGAAATTTCTTTAACATTTCTTGTTATGCAGGTCTGTTGCTAATGCATTCTTTCAACTTTTGTTTGTCCTATAAAAAAACAAAGTCTTTGTCTTCTTTCATCAAAGGTGTTTTGAAATTTTTCATCCAGCACTTTAAAACCATCTCTCTGATATCTTCTAACTTGCAAATTTGCTGTAACTAAAACCATCTCTCTGATATCTTCTAACTTGACAAATCTGCTGTAACTATTAGCTTTTATTCTTCTGTATTTAAAGTTTCATTTTCTCTGGCTTCCTTCAAGATTCTGTCTTTGATTTTCAATAGTTTAACTACAATACATCCAAGTGTAGGTTTCTGTTTATCCTGCTTGGGGTCCTCTGAGATTCTTGGATATGTGGTTTGTTGTGTTTCAGTAATTTTGAAAAACTCTCAGCCATTTTCTCTTCAAATAGTTCTTCTATTTCAGCTTCTCTCTCCTCTCCTTTATGGACACCACATACATATTTTTTCTGTATTTCTTGGATGCTTTGTTTTGGTTTTCCCCACTCTTTTGTTCTTTTCTTTTTGTGTTTCTATTTGAATCATCTCTACTAACCTACCTTCAACTGAAAGATTTTTTCCTTAGCTGTGTCCAGCATTCTAATAAGCCATCAAAAAATTTATTTATCTTGGGGCTCCTGGAGAGCATGTGACTCTTGATCTTGGGGCTGTAAGTCTGAGTCCCATGTTGGGGAGGTAGAGATTACTTAAAAATAAAACCTTTTATTTAAAAGATTTATTTATTCATTTGAGAGAGAGAGAGAGAGAGCGCGCGCGTGTGCACACACACTCATGAGAGTGGGGGAAGGGGCAGAAGAGAATCTTCAAACAGACCTCCTGCTGAGCTTGGAGCCCAACATGGGGATTAGTCCCAGAACCCACGAGATCATGACCTGAGCCAAAACCAGGAGTGAGACACTTAACTGACTGTGCCACCCAGGTGCCCCAAATATGAAATCTTAACAAAAAAAGTTTCTTCATCTCTTATATCATGTTTTATCATTTCTAGCATTTCAGTTTTACATTTTTAATAGTTTCCATCTCTCTGCTGAAATTCTCATCTCTTTATGTATGTTGTATACTTTTTCCACAATATCCTCTAATGTACTATTTTTTAAAAATATTTTATTTATTTATTTGACAGACAGAGATCACAAGTAGGCAGAGAGGTAGGCAGAGAGAGAGAGGAGGAAGGAGGCTCCCTGCTAAGCAGATAGCCCGATGAGGGGCTCAATCCCAGGACCCTGGGATCATGACCTGAGCTGAAGGCAGAGGCTTTAACCCACTGAGCCACCCAGGCACCCCATCTCTAACGTACTATTCATTGATATTTTTAAGCTCCTATCTGATAGCTCCAACACCTGGGTCACTTCTGGGTTTCATTTTGTTTATTGCTCCTCACAACAGTTTGTGTGCACACTTGTATATATCTCATTTTTTAAATACAATGTTGAAGATTGTGTGTAGAGAATAAGGACGAGGTAAATAATATTTATACCTGAAAATGGGCACCTCTTTTCATCTATAAGGCAACAAATGTGGGGGACTGAGTCAATCCAGTCAGTAGTTGAAGTTGGGCTGGGCTTTGCTGTTTCTATAATTACCTCCATACACTGCAGACTTCAAAGTCCTCAAGCAGTGGGCTACTGACTTGCTTACTGTGGGACCGGGGATTCCCGAGGGGTTTTCTAAGTGTTTCTGTTCCATCCTATTTTCAGCAGTCCCTGTATACTTGGGCTAGAGGTGACTTCTCTCCAAATTCATGCCCCTTTCCTAGCAATATTCTACAGTTACTTGTTACTTGGTGCTGTGTTGTTTTTTTTTTTTTAATATTATTTATTTATTTGACAGACAGAGATCACAAGTAGGCAGAGAGGCAGGCAGAGAGAGAGGGGAAAGCAGGCTCCCCGCCAAGCAGAGAGCCCGATGCGGGGCTTGATCCCAGGACCCTGGGATCATGACCTGAACCGAAGGCAGAGGCTCAACCCACTGAGCCACCCAGGTGCCCCTGGTGCTGTGTTTGTTACATTGCTGGTGGTGGAAGGGAGAAATTCTTGGGTTTTCCTGGTCCAGCCTCAGTCTTAGGAAGGGCCTATATATCTAGACCTCAGGGATGGGGTTCATCCTCAAGGGGACCTTTCTGGGCCTCTCCCTCCTAGCTCCTAGAATGTCTTCTGGGGACAAGAACTACTTAAATTCCACTCCCAGGAAAACTCTAAGCATGAGTAAAGCTCCTAGAAGCCCAGTTTTACCCCAAAACATAATTTTCTAGTTATTCCATCTTAATAAATAACATCATCCACCCAGATGCCCAAATCAGACCCTGGGTGGGGGGTAGGGAGGTAAAGTTTGAAACCCTGACACTCTCTAATCTATTACCATGACCCTCCTAATTATTTCTCAAATATGTCCGTATCTATCCATTTCTACAACAATTACCTTCATGGAAGCTACAATCACGTCCTGTGAGATTTCCACAATAGTCTCCTAAATGGACTCTCCATGTCACCCCTTGCTCCTTTTCTTCCTTCCCACTTTCCACAAGCAGTCTGAATAACTTTCTATAACCCAAACTGGGTCATGCTGCCCTTGTGATCTTTCTCATCCTTCAGGTGTCACCTTGATTGTCACCCTGTTGGAAGGGCCTTCTCTGGCCACCTAACATCACATAGGCCTACCTCTATTATTCCCTCTCCCAGCAGCCCATCCTGTTCCTTCACTGCATTTATCAGTTTTTGTTTTTTTTTGTTTTTTGTTTTTTGTTTTTTTATTACTGACTGTCTTCCTCTGTGGTGCTGAAACATCCACAAAGTCAGGGCCACATCTATTTCACTTACTAATAACGTTCAATGTCTACTGCAATGTTTGGTGCAGGGTAAGCATTCAATATACATAATAAATGAATGAAATACATGATGAATGAATGGATGAATGAATGAATGAATGAATGAATGCATCTGTAAGACCAACCAGAAATGCAGGGAAAAAAGCAGTAAGAAAGTAACCTACTCTGCACTAGGCACTATGTAGGCACATAGACTCTCTCATTTATTCCCCCACAAAAAGCCACTGAGATCCACACTACTACCCTCGCTGCACTGAAGGAGGAAGTGAAGCTTTTTTCCACTGGGTGAGTCCCCAAACTGCATGGCTAGCAAGTGTTAGAATCGGTGCTGAAACTCATGTCCACCTGACTCTGCAGTCCAGCTCCTTCCCCTTTGTCCCATCAGTCTGCCTTTGCTGGCAGAACAAAGCCCAAAAGACAAGAGGTCAGAGCTGCCAGGATGAGGTTTTAAGTTATAAATGGGAAGAATGGAGAAGATACAAGTGGGGAGGCAGAGAGAATAGCTTAGCTCGGATTTAGCCTTAAGTTTAAACATCTTGGATTTCATCCTTTCTTCACAAAGAGCCTCTAACACATGGACCTGGGCAGGAGCACTGTTTGGCAGTGTCAAAGCCACCACTTGTTCTGAGGATAAACACTTCCCTGCAAGAGGACTGCCAACAAGCATCCTTAACACGCGCGGCCTGCTTTGGCAAAAGCATATATGCAGTGACTAAGGAAGCACGACAGCAAGAGGGGCAAAGACTTTAGGTCCAAAGACCCAGGTTCAAGGTCAGGTTCTGATACCCCTCACCACTTATGGACTTAGGACAATTCCTTCAATCTCAGACCTTCACTGTCCTCATCTGTGTAATGGGGTAATATATACCTGATAAGATTGTTACGAACTGTAAGTGGGAAACTTAATGAGGATATAAACATTATAATCCTTAATGGAGGGGCGCCTGCGTGGCTCAGTTGGTTAAGTGTTGGCTCGGATCATGATCCCAGGGTGCTGGGATTGAGTCCTGCATCAGGCTTCTTGCTCACTGGGGAGCCTGCTTCTCCCTCTGCTTGCTGCTCCCCCTGTTTGTGCTACTCTCTCTCTCTCTCTCTCTCTGGCAAATAAATAAATAAAATCTTCAATAATAATAATAATCCTTATTGGGGATATATTAAAGAGTTACCTTCAAGTAGGAACAAAAAAAACTTTTATTTTTTAACATGGTATTAGAAAATCTGGAGATAGGAAAAAAGAATCTGGAGATGGGGGGCGCCTGGGTGGCTCAGTGGGTTAAAGCCTCTGCCTTCAGCTCAGGTCATGGTCTCAGGGTCCTGGGATCGAGCCCCACATCGGGCTCTCTGCTCAGTGGGGAGCCTGTTTTCTCCTCTCTCTCTGCCTGCTTCTCTGACTAATTCTGATCTCTGTCTGTCAAACAAATAAATAAAATCTTAAAAAAAAAAAACAATCTGGAGATAGGGAGATAAAGTGGAAAATATGAGATAGGAAGGAATAATAACAAAAATCATTCCTCTGCCACATATTCATACTCTTAGAAAAATGAAAAGAATCAACTGTATTTTTGTAGAATTCAGCATTGTGGCTAATATTCCTATGTCTTTACCCTTGTCAGCCTTCAAAATTCAGCTCAGGTGTCCTCTCTTTCAGGAACCATCCCTGAACTACCAGGCTGGTCCACCAAGACACTTCTGTGGGCTTGCAGAGTCCTCTGAGTGTTCATCACCAAAGCATGGCCCACACTGGTTATGGGCCTAGGTCTTTGTTAGATCATATGTTTCCTAAGGACAGGCTCTGTGGCTTTTTCATCCCAGTGCCCCTGATATCAAGCATAGTACAGAACATAGACAGCACTCAATAGGGGCGCCTGGGTGGCTCAGGCGGTTAAGCGTCTGTCTTCAGCTCAGGTCATGATCCCAGGGTTGGGATCCAGTCCTGCATTGGGCTCCTTGCTCAGCAGGGAGTCTGCCTCTTCCTCTCTCTCACCCTCACCCCTGCTCATGCTCTTGCTCTCTCTGTAAAAAAAAAGGGACTCAACAAATGTTTGTGTAACTGAATTAAAAAATCAGAACCATTGCTATATGTGAAAATATAATTTAAAAAATAATGATCCTATTCATAAAGCAATACAAATAGAAAAACCTGGAAATAAAATAAACCTACTAAAATCTGTGAAACAAAAGGTCTTGCAAAATGGAAAGAGATATCATGGTCATAGACAAGTGAAGACTAAATATAATTCTCCAAATTATGTATAGGGTTCATAAAATCCAACCAATCCCAACAGGATTTTTCTAGAACTCAAGAAAATTATTCTAAAATTCACCTTGAAGTATCATCAGAAAAGAACTAGGGATATTCTGAAAAATACAAGTGATATGTAGTTACAGTTCTTTCAGATGTTGAAAACAGTCATAAAGAAATACTTATTGAATGGTGTCATACTGGTACAATATAAGATCAGAACAAAATAGGAAAGCCAGGAATTACTACTGTATCTAAAATTTTATTAAAATACTTAAAAATATGTGATAGCAAATGTAAAAAAACAGAGATAAGATCATCTTAAAGTGGTAGTGAATTTGAGAAAAACATTCATTTAGAGTCACATCTAGTGTCGCACAACAAAATAAATCCCAAGAAGATTTGGAAGTTAAAAGTTGTTTTGAGGGGCACCTGGGTGGCTCAGTGGGTTAAGCCTCTGCCTTCAGCTCAGGTCGTGATCCCGGGGTCCTGGGATCGAGCCCCGCATTGGGCTCTCTGCTCAGCGGGGAGCCTGCTTTCCTTCCTCTCTCTCTGCCTGCCTCTCTGCCTACTTGTGATCTCTGTCTGTCAAGTAAATAAATAAAATCTTTTAAAAAAAAAAAGTTGTTTTGAAAATATGGAAAAGGATTGAAAACTTTTTAAATCTTAGAGGGAGTCTATCCCAATATTTCAGCTTTAAAACAATGAAATAAATGTAAAAAAAATCAGGTTAAATAAACTATATACAGATTTTAAACATATGAGCAACTTAAAAATGGAAATTTAGTGACTGAGAAAATACTCAGAGCAAATGTGATTAAAGAGTTAACATATTTATGATGTAGACTTTATTCAAATTGTCAATGACTTCATCCAAAAACTGGACAGAAAGCATACACAGACAAGAATGGAATATAACATAAAGTTACCATATGACCCAGCAATTCCACTCCTAGGTATATACCCAAGAAAAATGAAAGCATTGTCCATGCAGAATCTTGTATATGAATGTTTGTTGAAGCCTTATTATAAGAGCCCAAAGGTGGAAGCAACCCAAATGATAAATGATGAGTGGATAATTATACCCAATGTAGCATATCCATAAAATCGCATATTATTTGTCAGTAGAAAGAAATGCAGCATTAGGACATGCCGAAGGAGCCAGTCATAAAAGACCCCATGATGCATGGCTTTATTTGTATAAAATGTCGAGAATACACAAATCTGTTCAGACTGGGAGAGATCAGAGGTAAATGGAGAGTGAGTGCTAGTGGGACAGGGTTTCTTTTTGGGGCAACAAAACTGTTCTGGAATTAAATATTGGTGATGGTTGTATGACTCTAAATATATTAAAAAGTATTGAATTGTGTACTTTAAATGGGTGATTTGTATGGTATGTGAATTCTATCTCAAGAATGCTGTAATTCAAAAAGAAATGAGATATAACCCATAAGCAAACAGATGGGGAAAAAAATTCACCCTGACTGATAGTCAAAGAAATGCAAACCAAAGTTGCAAGCAAGGTACCACTGTCACCTAGCAAACCAGCAAAATAACATTTACATAATAGCAACCCCGTCAAGAGTGCAAAGTGACCACTATCCCCCTGTATCGCGCCAAAGGGAGATGTTGGTATGACTCGTAGCAAGCAAACGGGACACAATATGTATGTAGTTGAAGAGAATGTCAAAAATACCTCCACTTGTGGGAATCTGCCCTTGGGAAACAATGACAGCAAGGGGAGAGTTACCCGAAGGAAGGCAACATCAGCATTATTTACAACAGGTCGGACCCAACAATAAGGTAATTATATCATAGAGGCCATGTACTTGATGAAATAGTGTATCTCCATGAAAACATTTTCAAGTGTTGACATAATGTTGAGTGAAAAAAGACAGACAACACTCTTTAATGCTATAAGATTATGAGGACAGGGGCACCTGGTGGCTCAGTGGGTTAAGGCCTCTGCCTTCGGCTCGGGTCGTGATCCCAGGGTCCTAGGATCGAGCCCCACATTGGGCTCTCTGCTCAGCGGGGAGCCTGCTTCCACCTCTCTCTCTCTCTCTGCCTGCCTCTGCCTATCAAATAAATAAATAAAAAAATCTTAAAAAAAAAAAAAGATTATGAGGACAAAGACTAACCAAGAATGTATGAAAATTAAAAGAAGCTACTGGTCTTTTCTGGTTTTCAGACTTTTCTAACTCAGTTTCAAGTGCATGTGGCCTCCCATCCCAGTCAGTCAGATGGCAGGCCTGGAGTCAGAGCACATTTACTGGCTGGTCGCTGGCTTGACATTTCTTCAAGGAAGAACCTGGTCCCTGCCGCTTTGGCTCGAGTGGAGAGGGAGGGAATGGAAAGGGCATGGATGGCAGAATCTTTGCCTTTATTTTGTCTCGTACATGAAAGCCCAAAACATGGCTACGTGGAGCCCCAGAGTCACACCCCACCTCTGCCATCAGCAGCACCGAGCACTTCTCCTGGGACGTCTCATTCAAATTCAAGATGCACCTGAATCTCACCCACCACCAAGTCTGGCACCTCAGCTCTGTGGCTGCAAGTCCCCCCAACAGCGAGGAGGAAAGGAGGCCAGGGCCTGGCTATGCTCACCAGGGAGCTACTCCCCGAAGAACAGAGGAATTCCGGTGGGGTCTGGCAATATTTGGGGACCACCTGTTTCTCCTCAAAACTTTAGCCCTAAAACTGCCCGTCAAAAGTCGATTGGTAGCCCATCATTTAGCGTTCACTTCTCTAAAATAGGGTGTGAAGAAGTGAACTGTCGGCAGAAGGTGAAGTTCCAGCCTGGCAGGGCGTCTGCTCAGGACAGCCATAAGCAGCTGGTTGGCTGCTGCCTGCCAAGGACAGAGACGGGATGATTTCATTTGCCAAAAGCAGGGCTCAGAGTATGATATTCAAGAGTGAAGTCATCGTTATTCCTATCACGGCACCACGAGAAGCTCCTTGTGGGGCAGGTAACTTTATTTACCGTTGGCATGACGCCACCATCTGAAGAGAAACAAATCAAGGACAGCCTCTGTCATTTCTAATCTAACTCAATTTGTCTGATTAAGTTGTTGTTTATGCACAATTTTGGAAGTATCTTTTATTCCCCTTCAGAGAACAAACTACCAGAGAAAATTAGATGGTTCTAAAACCCTAATAGAACAAGAACAACACTAAATAAATAGTTAATTGCCCTGCTTTCGTGTATTCAAATTTTCAAATATTTGAAATATTTCAAATATTTCAAATATTCAAATTCGTGTATTCAAATATTCTTTGGCCCTGCCTCCACCTTCAGACAGAGGTGGGGGGGACAAGAACACATGGAAATTTCCTATGGCAGCTGGCTCACGAGTTCTCTAGCCCCAGACAAATCAGGCAATATTAGCCCCCCCATGAGAACAGGAAGCTGCAGCACACAGAAATACACGACCCAACCAAGGTCGGACAGTCAGGGGGTAAACAGAAGCCCAGAGCCCAGATATGACATGGAGACTCCAGTGGGGGGAAGATGCTGTCCCATCAGCTTCTGCACAAGAGAGGGAAAACCAAGTTCTCCCGAGAAAAATTACCCTGTAAATATCCTGTTAAAAATTATTTAACACTGGGGGGGCGCGCGGGTGGCTTAGCGGGTTAAAGCCTCTGCCTTCGGCTCAGGTCATGATCCCTGGGTCCTGGAATCGAGCCCCACATCAGGCTCTCTGCTCAGCGGGAGCCTTCTTCCCCATCTCTCTCTCTGCCGGCCTCTCTGCCTACCTGTGATCTCTCTGTCAAATAAATAAATGAAATCTTAAAAAATATATATTTAACATTTTTAATGAAACAGCATGTTCCTAATGTTCTACCTATCTGAAATCTTCTAAGATGAGGAAAGAGTCCACTGGCAGGTGACACAGGTACAGAACATGACAACAAAGCTAACATTTAACTGTTACTAACCACGTACCAGGAAGTACGTTAATTAAGCCACTCTATCCTCACCATAGCCTGATAGCAGTCACTACTGCTACTTTACAGATGAGGATCATGTGGTGGCACAGAGAGGCTGAGTAACTGACCCGAAGTCCCACAGCTAAAAGGTGGCAAATCCAGGATCTTGACACTGGCCGTCACTCTACCACAGTGCTCTGCTCCCTCTCACAGCTTAAGTTAGCTGCCTCAAGGGTCAGCCCGGGTCTCCCCCTCTCTGAAGAGTTATTGTCCTTCAGGTAGCAAACAAATCTATCATCAAACATCTCCACTATTCAGAGAACGGGGCTGCCTCAGAAACATGATTTTGTGGCTTCAGATCATGAGAAAATACTAACCTAATCTGTCGTCAAAAATCCTTCCCCGATTTTTTTCTTGCTAGTGAATGAAGTGAAGAACCAATACTAATAAATAAAATGCCAAAGGTCCTGGCCAACAGAAGTTTCTTCACTATGGAATGGCTAGGAAATGGAGGGAAACCAATGAGCAATGGCCTGTGCCCAGCAGAACCCATAAAGGAACAGAGTGTGTGGGATTTTCTAGATACAAGGCTTGCCTACCCAGAAAAACAAAGCATTATTTACCTAGGCTTGTCCCAGTTCATTACTTCTTTCAGATTCTATTTCCCTAACATTTCTGTTTTTATTTATTTATTTATTTATTTATTTGGTTTATTTATTTGACAGAGAGACAGCAGTGGTGCACAGGCACAGGGAGCAGTAGAGAGAGAGGGAGAAGCAGGCCCCCCACTGAGCAAGGAGCCTGATGCAGGGCTCGATCCCAGGACCCTGGGATCATGACCTGAGCTGAAGGCAGTTGTTTAACCAACTGAGCCACCCAGGTGCCCCACACTTCTGTTTTTAATTTAGCATAATTCTTAAAAGTTATTTTAGGTTCAAATTTAAAAAAAAAATGTCAAGGTGGTATCTTCTACATAGCATCCCCCCATCTTGCCTCATAAAGACCTTGAACGTCCACCAAGCCCAGCAGTCACTTAAGGAAGGTGGTTTTTCTCTTAGACTTCCCATGAATCAACAAATGGCTTCTTGAGCACTTACTACAGTCAAAACAGATACTTGGTTCAACTAGTCTCTCCCAGTACTAATATCCCAGCTTGCTGGACCTGGGGAGGCCTGAAGTGGTTTCCCATAAAGGAAAACTAACACTGGAAAATCGGAGCCAGAAATGTGAAAATCATCTCTACCCCCTAGGACTGTACCCAAGCCTGAGGAAGCTTCCTCACGCTACCAAGAGCAATGGCTCACTTGGCCACAGGGAGCGCTTTCTGCAGGTAAGGGTGTGGGAAACAACAAAGTGTGCACTTGTGTGCAGTGGCCTGGAATAATGACATGAGTGGGCCCTGAACTCAGTGTCAGAAGAGCTCTAGTCCTAGCTTTGGTCCTAACTTCTGTATGTCCTCCCTGTCTGGGCCTCCATTTCATCTTTAAATCTGACATCCTCTGACACTGTCTCCCCAAAACTGCACACAAAAATCTCTTTTAAATGCTATGATCAGGGGTACATGGGTGGCGCAGTTGGTTAAGTGTCCGACTCTTGATTTCCATTCAGATCACGATGTCAAGAGTTGTGAGATCGAGCCGCGCATCAGGCTCTGTGCTCAGTGTGGAGTCTGCTTGAGATTCTCTCTCCCCCTCTCCCTCTGCCCCTCCTCCTCATGCGCTCTCCCTCTCTCTCTCTCTCTCCAAAATCAATCAATCAATCATTTTTAAAAAATGCTATGATTATGCAAGTCTCCTCCTCGATGGTCTGGCCAGAGAACCCAACAGTGAGGAGGTGGTTACACATGAACACAACAGGAAGTACATCCAGATCTGCCAATCCCCGTGTCATTAAACACACGTGTAACAGACGCGCCTCCTCTCTGCCAGCCAGGAGAAGGCAGCCCCGAGAGGACAGGTCTGTAACAACTGTTGGAGAGTAAGGTGCAAAGCAAGGGCCCCTACGGGGCAAAAGGGCTGTGGGGTCAACAAGAACAGCTTCTCCCCTTCCAAGCACTGGCTAGCAAGGAGGCATATGGTAAAGACAGTGTGGATTTTCAAAGCAGGCTGCACAATCATTTCTCTAAAGATCATACCACAAATTCTGAATAACCAAAAAAATTCCTTTCTCACAGCAGCTTTCTGATAGAACATTTTGGCAAGACGGTCAAGGATCTTCCTGAGTTCCCAGACATCACGACCCCTGATTTAGAACCCATGCTGGTGTTGGCCAGGTTCCAAGCTGGTCCCATCATTCTCCCCTCCCCCTCTCTGTGGTGCTCACCTGCACTGCCTGCCCCTTACAAAGCAATTCTGATCCTTGTCACACACATCAACACACTAGGAGAAGACTGTCAGTCCGTACACTGACAACGGAACAAAGCTAACCAGACTTTGGTAGCCCCTCCCCATTCTAATCCTCAGGGAAACAGAGAACCCAAAAAATTGATGGGAAATAAGCCTTGGATCATTTTCAAAGTCTCACAGGATTTCTCATCTTTTCAAATAATCTCATAGGACACGTCTCTGGGCAGAAAGGGGGGAATCTCAGTGGCAAGCCTTGGTAAGAATGTCAGGAAACTCTGCTGGGAGCAGAAATGACTAGAACCAGTTGTTATTAGTAAAAAAAAGAAAAAGAAATAAATAAGTGACATTCACTAAGAATCCAGGGTTTCTGCATCTGGGCTAAGTCCCTTCATTTACATGATCTTTTATAATCCCCACCAGAACTGCACGGGGTAGAAACTATTCTGCTCTTTTCACAGATGGTAAAATTGAGGCTGAGATGAAGGAACAGTAAAGAGCAAAGCTAAAAGGCAGCTATCCTTCTGAAGAGACAAGCTCAGAGCGGACAAGTCTCCAACCTCCTCCGCCCGAGTGTGTGGGCTCAGGGCCTCCTGCTCCATGTCTGCTCGGGTGGCCCCCCTGTCAGCTGCTGGTTTCATTCCCCACTACAGGCAACCACTGACTGCTGGGAGGAAACCACCCCAGACTGTCTCAGAGGATACACACTCACTCCAAGCAGGTCAGCTGGGAGGCCCCAGCAGTAACTTTCTTTCGCGTAACTACTGAGGTAAAGCCTCCTCCCAAACCCTGGAGGTACGTTCTGTTGGCATCTCGTCCCCGTGAGTACAAATGAAGGCAGCCCACTGTGTACCAGGAGCACACGAATGACTGACCAGCCTGGGGGCACACTGTCATTGCTGCTCTGAGGATGTTAAATGCTTCCCAAATACTCTTCACAAGGTCCCACCGTTGCCACCATCTCTTTTGCACTGAAACAGAAGTCAAGCTTTGCACCCAGAGGCAGATGTGTTGAAGGTTTTCCAGAGATCGATCGCAGCTCTCTATAGTCTGATTTGAAATTTTTAAAAAATTATCAACTGGAAGAAACACTTGGTCCTCACTTACCCTTTCTATCTCTTGGAGGTACAGGAGTGCAATGTCCCCTGCTTTCTCGTAACAGGTGATGACATCCTGTTCCCGGTCCACATGGAGGTTACTGGTAGAAGAGGAAACAGGCAACTTCTCTAAACAAAGTCCTAAAAAAATCAAACATACAAAACCTGGCTGAGTTGTTTTTCATGGAGCTTAATTTTTCAATATTGCCCTAGAGGGCCAGAAAACAGTTCCAGGATATGACAAACTGTCAGAAGAAACAGGTTCTCTGTCCTTTACCCTCCCTCGTTAAGGACACATGACCTTGACATCCAGGTTGAGAACCTGATCAGTTACTTCACCATGACCCCATTCAGACCTCATGGAGCTTCTCAGTCAAGTTGTCCCAAGGTCCTTGAAGTAAGCAAAGGTAAGCTCACAGCATAATACTAACTGAAGAACATCTTCTAACCCAAAATGTCCACTTAACTCATTCAACATAAAAAAAATTGTTAAATACTCTTGGGGTCTCAGTCACTAGGAAAATCTTCCAACTCAGAGCCTTAGAATTTTGGAGTCACAATAACATCACAGACCACAACTCAGTTGTGGGCTAAGAAAATACCAGAACTGCTTTGGGCACTTCTTTGGAGATGAAGGAGATCCTCTTTGCTGAGAGAGAGCTCAGGGTTGGCATGTATGAAGGCACAAAGGGATGAAAGAACACACTACCGGGAGGAGCAGCAGGTGCCTGAACCGCCCCCAATCTCTGGGCCTGCCTTGGGCCACCAGCCTGGAGCAAGCCAGGCCCCGGGTGTCTACGCACAACCCAGGGTGAAGAGAGGGCATGCTGCAGGGAGGGCGTCTGATGCCTTCACACGAAAGGGCTTCTGCTGTTCCAAGTGCCCCGGGGCACATGTATACACACAAGACACACATTCCGCTCCAGGCCAAAGTGTGGGAGAAGGTTTGATATTGACAGAAATGGGGTCTGGAACTGGAAGACATCAGGGAAATTCCCCCCAGAAAACCCACTCCCTGTACAAAGAAGCTGAGATGGGCCATGGGAAAGTAAGTGACTTGCCCCAAACCTGGCAGCCAGGTAAGGACACAACAGGACTCAGAACTCAGGTCTCTGACCTGCCAAACAACACCCACCAGTTAGCTGCTGACTTTCAGAGCAGACGCCACTCTGGACAGGGCCCCCGATGCATTAAGCACCAGCAAATGACCCATGGGTTCATGCACCATCATTTCCAGAATGGCCTCTTCCAAGCTGCTCCTGTCAAATAGTGATTGTCCCTCCAGGCTGTAAAAGGCCACGAGAGATGGTTCTGCAGAACCAGAAGGAGGAGAAACTGCTTCCGCTCACAAGGAGCCAACAACCACGGACCACGTGCCTGGGATCTCAGAGGTTACCCGGTCTGTCACAGAAGGTACGGCTCAAAGATTCTGTCATTTTCTTGACAGCTGTTATGGAGGTAGAATTGGCATATAACAAGCAAAACATTTTTTTCAGTGTTGCATCATGATGATTCTTTTGTTCATATTTATTTAGTCTTATTTTTTTTTTAACTATAGTCCATACTTAAACCACTTTAGGATTCACGGTATTCTATAGTTCATGAATTTTAACAAATTCATAATGTCGTGTGTCCACCATTACAGCATCAGATGGATAAATTCACTGCCCTAAAAAGGTCCCTTACCCTCTAGTCACCTCTACCCGCCTCTTCCTGAACCCCTGGCCATCACTCATCTTTCCACTGTCTTGATGGTCTTGCCTTGTGCAGAATGTCACACAGTTGCAATTATGCAGTATGCAGTCTTTTCACACTGGCTTCTTTCACTCCTTTCACTTAACATTTAAAGTCCCTCCACATCTTTCTGTGGCCCGATCACTTCTTTTTGTCCCTACATAATATCCCATTTATTCATTAATCCATTGAAAGGCAACTTGGTTGATTCCAAGTTGTGGCAATTATGAATAAAGCAGCTATAAACCTTCATGTGCAGGTTATTGTGTGAGTATAGACTTCAAGTCAAGTACGTAAATACCAGGAGTGAGACTTCGTAAGAAAAAGTGAAATAAATATACCTTATGAATAGCTTTGAAACAATATTATATTTAGCTTTGTAAGAAACTGTCCAAATGTCTTCCAGGGTGGCTGTACCATTCTGCATTCTTGCCAGCAATGAATGAGACTAACTGTTGCTCAGCATCTTTGTCAGCATTTGGTGTTATCAGTTTTTTTGGATTTTAGTCATTCATTTTTTTTTAAAAGATTTTATTTATTTATTTGAGCTAGAACATGAGTGAGCGAGCACAGGGGGGCAGAGGGAGAGGGAGAAGCAGACTCCCTGCTGAGCAGGGAGTCCAACATGGGGCTCGATCCCAGGACCCTGGGATCATCACTTGAGCCACCCAGCACCCCAGTTTCAGTCACTCTAATAGGTGTGTAGTAGTGTCCCCTTGTTGTTGTAATTTGCAATTCTCTAAAGACATATGATGCGGAGCACTTTTCTGATGCTTATTTTCCATCCGTATATCTTCTTTGGTGAAGTGGCTGGTTGGGATCTTTGGCCCTTTTTTCAATTAAGCTGTTTGTTTTCTTATTGCTGAATTTTAAGAGTTCTTTGTGTATTTTGGATACAAATCATTTAGCAGATATTTTATGTATTTGCAACTATCTCCTTCCACTCTATGACTTGTCTTTTCATTCTCTGAACAGTGTCTTTCACAGAACGAGAATTTTTGGTTTAAACACAGTCTACACTGTCAATTTCCTCTTTCATGGATCCAGTCATCTTGGAATGGTATCTAAAACCCCACTGCCACACCCAATGTCACCTAGACTTTCTCCTGTGTTCTAAAAGTTTTACAGTTTTGCATCTTACACTTAGGGCTACAATCCATTCTAAGTTAACGTTGGTGAAAGGTCTAAGGTTTGTGTCTAGATTTATGTCTTTTGCATGTGAATGTCCAGTTGTGCCCAGCACCATTTGTTAGAGAAACTATCTTTTCCCCTATTGAATTGCCTTTGCACCTTTGTCAAAAATCAGTTGACTATAATTGAAAGGGTATATTCCTGGCCTCTCTGTTCTGTTCCATTCATTTCTTTGTCTATTCTTTCCTCAATATTATGCTGTTCTGATTACCGTACACCATTTTATTTTAAATAGCTCTATTGAGGGATAATTTATATGCCATAAATTTCACTGGTTTAAGTACAATTCAACAACCTAGATTTTATTTTTATTTTGTGACACATGTAGGGTATTTGTTCATAGGAAGGCCACAAATTTTGTGCTCCTTGTCACAATGAACCCAGATTCCTGTTGGGTGTGTTGTAAACAGAGGGGCCATTTCTTCAGGCCCCCTGCTCTGAGCACACCCTCAGAACTTTTAATAAACCCAGAGCTGTGCAACCATCAACACAGTGCAGTTGGAGAACATGCCCATCATTCCCAAATGATCCTTTCTGCCCCAAAAAGTCAATCCTTATTCACACCCCTGCTTCAGGCAACCACTAATTTGCTTTCTATTTCCATATTTTTACCTTCTCTGGACATTTCATCAAAACAGAATCATAGAATATGTGGCCTTTTGTGTCTAGCTTCTTTCACTTAGTATAATGTTTCCAATGTGCATCCAAATTATAGCAGTACTCCATTTCTTTATACTCCTGTTTGGATAGACTGCATTGAATCTCCCCATTTGCCACTAATGGACGTTTGGATTGTTGCCACTTTTTGGCTACTATGAATAATGCTGCCATGAACACCCATGCATAACTTTTTGTGGGGACATGTTTTTAATTCTTTTAATGGGTATATACTTAGAACTGGAATTACTGGATCAGATAATACATTTATTTTTAATATTTAAGAAATACCAAATTGTTTTCCGAAGTGGCAATACCATCTTACTATCCCCACCAGCAGATTACAGTGGGGGGGGAGGGGTAGTTTCCAGTTTCTCCACATGCTGGCTGACACTCATTGTTGTCTGTTTTACCATAGCCGTCCTGATGGGTGTGAAGTAGCATCTCATTGTGGTTTTGACGGGCATTTCCATAATGACTAATGATACTGTCCAACCTTTCATGTGCTTATTTGTTATCCAAGTATCTTTTTTGGTGAAATGTCCATTAAAATCTTGTATCTTTTTTTTTTAATTAATCTTGTATCCATTTTTATTGGGTTGTTTGTTTTCTTATTACTGAGTTTTGAGAGTTCTTAATATATTGTGAATATAAGTTTTCTACCAGATATGTGATTTGCTAATATTTTCTCTCAGCTATGAAGTTTTGTCATTCTCTTAACATGTCTTTTGAAGAAGAGAAATCTTAAATTTTGATGAAGTCAAATTTGTCAATATTTTCTCCTCCAAATTGTGCTTTGGGTTTCATATCTAAGAAATCTTTGCCCAGCCTGACGTTACAAAGATTTTTTTTTCTTATATGTTCTTGTAAAACTTTTATAGGGTTAGGTTTTGCATTTAGGTCTATGATCCATTTAAAAATAATCTTTGTACATGTTGCGGTAGAGATCAGCATTTACTTCTTTACAGATAGATAGCCAAGTATGCTGGTACCACTTACCAAAGATTTGCCTTTGTACTTTTGTGAAAAATCAGATGGGTACAGTCTTTCCTGGACTCTCTTTGTTGTGCCAATGAGCCATTTGTCTATATTTATGCCAACATCACCCTGTCTTGACTCCCGTAACTTTATAAATCTTGAAAGTAGTGTTAGTGTTCCAATTGTGTTCTCATTAATCAATTTTCTTGGCTAATCTTAGTCTTCTACATTTCCATATAAAATCTGCTTGTCAATATATATATTTTTAAGTTAGCTGGGATTTTGATTGAGATGATGTTGAATTTATAGACCAATTTGGGGAGAACTGGCATCTTAACCATATTGAGTTTTCCAACCCATGATCACAACATGTCTCTTCATTTATGTGGGTCTTTAACATCTCTTGACAATGATTTGTAGTTTTCAGTGTACATGCCTTGCGAACATTTTCTCAGATTTACCCTTAAGTATTTAGTATTTACTATGGTGTTGTAAACAGTATTGTTTCAATTTCAATTTCCTTTTGTTCATTGCTATAGATTTCTGCGCTGCCTGGGAGGCTCAGGAGGTTAAGTGTCTGACTCTTGATTTTGGTTCAGGTCATGATTTCATGGTTATGGGATGGAGCTTCACATCAGGCTCCTCACTCAGCAGGGAGTCGGCTGGAAATTCACCCTCTCCTTCTGCCCCTCCACCCCAAAGATAAATAAATAAATCCTTAAAAAAAAACCACAATAGATTCTTGAATACCAGTCTTGAATTCTGTAACCTTGCTAAATTTACTTGTTAGTTCTACCACCCATTTTTGCGGATTCCCTAGAATTTCTACACAAACCATCATGCTGTTTGCAAATACAGGCAGGTTTGCTTCATCCTTTCTAATCCGGATGCCTTTTATTTCCATGTATCGCCTCATGCCTTATTACCCAAGAACCTCCAGCTGAATGTACTCGTGAGGGCAACATCCTTATCTCATTCCTATTTAGGGAGAAAGCACTCAGTCTTTCACCATTAGGTTTGATGTTCACTGTCAGTGTTTCACAGTTGTCCTTTCTTGGGTCGAGGAAGAGCTCTTCTACACCAATTTGTACGAGTTTATATCAAGAATGGATGCTGGATTTTCTCAAATCCTTTTTCTTTGTCCATCGAGATAATCACATGGCTTTTTCTCTTTTAGTTTTTTAATCTGGTGAATTACACTGATTTTCAAATATTAAAAACAAACTTTCTGTCCTGAGATAAACCCCATTTATTATGATGCATTATTCTTTTTAATATTGTCAGATTTGATTTGTTAAATTTTTCCTTAAAATGTTTTTCATCTATGTGCATGAAGAATATTTGTCCATAGTTTTCCTGTAATGGTTTTGGTATTTGTGTAAATGCTAACTTCATAAAATGACTTGAGAAATATTCCCTCCTCTTCAATTTTCAGGAGGAGTTGGTGTAGAATTTTTATTTTTTTCTTATGTTTTTGGTAGAATTTACCAGGAAAGCCATCTGGACCTAGAGTTTTCTTTGTGGGAAGCTCTTTAACCATAAATTCAATGTCTTTGATATAGGGTTGTTTGGATGATCTCTTTCTTCTTAAGTGAGCTGTGGTAGTTTATATTTTTTGAGTAGTTTGTCCATTTCTTCTAAGTTGTCAAATTTATTGACAGAGTGTTTTTTTATAATATTCCCTGCTCCCTTTAATATCTATAGAATCTCTAATGATGGCAACTGTCTTATCCCTGATTTAGGCAACTTGTGTTCTCTCTTTTTATCCTGAACAGTCTGGCTAATGGTTTATCAGTTTTATTGAAACTCTCATTAAAGATCTTTTGATTTCATTGATTTTGGTTTTTCCAATTTTTCTCTATTGCTTCCCTGTTTTCTATTTCATTTATTTATGCTCTAATTTGTATTATTTCCTTTCTTCTGCATACACTGGATTTGACTTACTCTTCCTTTTCTAGTTTCTTAAGGTGGATGCTAAAGTATAAGTCTAAGACCTTTTTTCTTTCCTAATATAAGCAATTAATCAAAAATTCCTCCCTAGGGGAGCCTGGGTGGCTCAGTTGGTTAAGCTGCTGCCTTCGACTCAGGTCATGATCCCAGGATCCTGGGATCAAGTCCCACATTGGGCTCCCTGCTCAGTGGGGACCCTGCTTCTCTCTCTGCCTCTGCCTGTCGCTCTGCCTGCTTGTGCTCTCTCTCTGACAAATAAATAAATAAAATCTTTAAAAAAATTTCCTCCCTAAGTACTGCTTTAGCAATATCCTACAAATATTGATATGTTGTTTTTATTTTCATTCAGTTCACAATACTAATTTAACTTTTGATTTCTTCTCTAGAGATGTATTATTTATTTATGATTTTTATTTCTCCTCTTTCATTCATGACCCCAAATAGCCAAAGGAATGTTGAAAAAGAAAACCAAAGCTGGAGGCATCACAATCTCAGACTTCAAGCTATATCACAAAGCTGTCATCGTCAAGACAGTATGGCACTGGCACAAAAACGGACACACAGATCAATGGGACAGAACAGGAAACCCAAAAATGGACCCTCCACTCTATGGTCAACTAATCTTCGACAAAGCAAGAAAGACTATCCAATGGAAAAAAGACAGTCTCATCCACAAATGGTGTTGGGAAACCTGGACAGCCCCATGCAGAAGAAAAAAATTGGACCACTTTCTTACACTCTACACAAAAATAAACTCAAAATGGATGAAAGACCTAAATGTAAATCAAGGATCAAAGACCTAAAACAGGAATCCATCAAAATTCTAGAAGAGAACACAGGCAGCAACCTCTTTGACCTCCACCACAGCAACTTCTCGCTAGACACGTTTTCAAAGGCAAAAGAAACAAAACAAAAATGAACTATTGGGACTTCACCAAGGTAAAAAGCTTTTGCACAGCAAAGGAAAGTCAATAAAACTAAAAGGCAACCTATGAAATGGGAGAAGATATTTGCAAATGTCTTATCAGATAAAGGGCTAGTATCCAAGATCTATAAAGAACTCATCAAACTCAACACCCAAAAAACAAAACATCAAGGGGCACCTGGGTGGCTCGGTCAGTTAAGTGACTGCCTTCAGCTCAGATCATGATCTCAGGGTCCTGGGATTGAGCCCCATGCCAGGCTCCCTACTAAGTGGGGAGTCTGCTTCTCCCTCTCCTTCTCTCACTTGTGCTCTCTCTCTCTCTCTCTCTCAAATAAATAAAACCTTTTTTCAAAAAATCCATGAACAGAAGACATGAAGATACATTGCTCCAAAGAAGACACAAATGGCCAACAGACACATGAAAAAATAGCTCAGCATCACTCAGCATCAAAACCACAACGAGGTATCACCTCACACTGGTCAGAATGGCTAAAACTAACAAGTCTGGAAACAGCAGATGCTGGCGAGGATGTGGAAAAAGGGGAACCCTCCTACACTGTTGATGGGAATGAGCAGTGCAGCCACTCTGGAAAACAGTATGGAGGTTCCTCAAAAAGTTAAAACATAGAACTATCCTACAACCCAGCAACTGCACTACTAGGTATTTATCCGAAGGATACAAACATAGTGATTCGAAGGGGTACATGTACCCCAATGTCTATGGCAGTCATGTCCACAAGAGCCAAAATATGGAAAGAGCCCAGCTGTCCACCAACAGATGTTGCATAAAGACAATGTGGTATGCATACCATACACACCACATCTTCTTCACACACACACACACACACACACACACACACAAAACCACACACAATGGCATATTACTCAGCTATCAAAAAGAATGAAATCTTGCCATTTGCAACAATGTGGATGGAACTAGAGGGTATTATGCTAAGTGAAATAAGTCAGTCAGAGAAAGACAAATACCATATGATTTCACTCATATGTGTAATTTAAGAAACAAAACAGATGAACATAGGGGAAGGGAAAAAGAAATAAAATAAGACCAAAAAAGGGAGGCAAACCATAAGAGACTCTTAACTATAGGGCAAAAACTGAGGGTCACTGGAGGGAAGGTGAGGGGGTATGGGGTAACTGGGTGACGGGCATTAAGGAGGCCACTTGATGGAATGAGCACTGGGGGTTCTATCCAATTGATGAATCACTGAATTCTACCTCTGAAACTAATAATACAGTATATATTAATTAAATTGAATGGAAATTTAAAAATTTTTTTAAAGAAGTGTATTATTTCGTTTCCAAATACTTGGGCATTTTCCCAAGATCTATCCTTGATTCCTAAACTAATTCTATTATGGTCTGTGCAGAAAAACACGAAGCAGGCTTGGGATGTTCCAACTCTGCACGTTTCCAAGAAGGGACTAGCCCTTGTGCAGCTCTTGGGGAATACCCTCTAAGACCCTGGACCATCCCACCTCATAAAAATCTCTTTGTATATCTGGGGCCTTAGGCCACACCCGACAGTTACGCTTGCAGTGTGATTTATTGTGAAGACCTTGGGCCACACTATATCAGTCTGACCCCTAGAGGTGCTAAACACTGAATAATTAAGGTCTGTTCCACTGGGCACTCCATAAGCACCTTTTCCCTTTACATATTATAATCTGTAGCCTTTTGTTGTGATCAACAGAAACTGGTGAGTAGCGCAGCTTTTCTGAATGCTGCAAGTCTTTCTAGTGAATCACTGACCTGAGGCTTGACAGAGGTCAAAGAATGCACTCAAACCCTTCTAATCTGTAAAACTTATTTCTGGCTCAGAATATAGTCAATCTTGGTAAATGTTCCATTACACTTGAAAAAAACATGTATTCTGTTGTTGGGTGGCATGTCCTATAAACGTCAATTAGGTCAAACGGGTAGACTGTTTTGTTCCAGGATCTTGTATCTTTATGGACCAATCAACTGTGGACTTGTTCTACCACGTATGGAAATGGGTATTTACGTCTCCGGGCAGAACTGTCAGTGGGTGCTTTAGGGTTTAACTTATCACGGTCAACACCGTCACAAACGTAGACTTCCGTTTCTCCCTTTCCAGACTTTATCCTCTCACTATATATATACATTTCACTTTCACACAGATTATCAATCCCATCCTACATAGTTGTTATTTTCATTGAAATGACCAATTATCTTTTAAAGACATCTAAATAATAAGGAAGAACGCATATAGCAGCCATGGACGTAGCTGTGACTTCCAACGCGCTTCCTTTCTTTATATGGATTTGGACTTCCTTCTGGTATCATATTCCTTCTACATAAAGGGACTCCTTTAACCTGGACTTGCAGCCCGGCTAATGATGATTTCTTTCAACTGCGGAATGTCTGAAAAAGGCCTTTCTCGGCCCTCATTTTTTTTTTTTTTAAGATTTTATTTATTTATTTGACAGACAGAGATCACAAGTAGGCAGAGAGGCAGGCGGGGCAGGGGGTAGGAGAAGCAGACTCCCTGCTGAGCAGAGAGCCAGATGTGGGGCTTGATCCCAGGACCCTGGGATCATGACCTGAGCTGAAGGCAGAGGCTTAACCCACTGAGCCACCCAGGTGCCCCTCGGCCCTCATTTTTGACAGATATTTTCACTAGCTATGGCAAACAGAGCTGATAGTTCACTCCCCACCCACCTGCTACGCAAAAGTGTCACACCACTATATTCTCACATGCGTGGTTTCTGACAATAAACCCACTACCAGCGTTATGCTTGTTCATCTGCATGTGCTGTGCCTTTCTTTCTGGCTACTGTTCAGATTTTCATCATTGGTTGTGAGCAATTTGGATTATGAAGTGTTTTGGTTCAGTTTTATGTTTCTTGTGCTTGGGCTCCACTGAACTTTCTTGATCTAAGGATTTATAGTTTTCATAAAATTTGAAAAATGTTCAGCCATTATTTCTTCAAAAAATTTTTTATCTACCTCTCTCATTAGGGAGCCCCAATTATATGCATATTAGGCCATTTAAAGTTACTCCACAGCTCACTTATGCTCTCTCCGCTTTTTGAAAAAGAATATTTTTCTCTCTGTTTCATTATGAATGGCTTCTATTACTATGCCTTCAAGTTCACCTATTTCTTCAATGTCTAATCTGCCATTAACCACAACCAGGGTATTCTGCATCTCAGACACTGCAGTTTGCAATTCTAGAAACTTGACTTATGTCTATTTTTATCTTCCAAATCTCTACTCAATTTTTAAACAGAAGGAATACAGTTCTAATGCCTGTTTTAATGCCACTCCAATCCTGGATGCTCAATATTCAATCCCTTCCTGTTTAGAGCCAAGTTTGTTTATGCAGTTGCAAAAAAATCACTAAGCAGCCTCTCTCCAGTGTGAACTCTGTTACAACCTCTTGAAATTTTCTTTGGAGGCGAATACAAGATAAACTGAATGAGTTCAATGGGAGTATTAGTTGAGTTTATTTACATAAAGCACTCAACAAGGGTTTGCTATTATTACTGTTAAGATATTATTACTATCACAACAAATTGTCTTATACTCAAAAACGAAACCAAACCGAACAAATTCACCATTTGGCAGAACAGCACTAAAACTACTCAGGCGTGCACACTTGACTGGAGCTTCCTAAATGTGCTTTAAGTGCTCACTTGTGCAAAATGAAAACCACCAGAAAACAACAAGATGAGATAAATTGTTTCATAATCTGCCCTCTGCTTGCATGAGAAATAACCAAATAATGTGCAAGTCCATATCAGGAATTTAATATAGAGAAAAAAGAATTCTCCAGAGTGTGTCCAAGGGCCAGGAAAAAAAAAAAATGGGTCTATTCTTTGGCACTGGGTAACACTGCAGTCTGGCCCTGACTGCTAGTGCTCCCGAAGAGGACCACAATGCTCAGGACCCGCCAGGCCCACTGACTCAAAGAAAAGCCAAATCTAGTTCAACACGGTTTGTCTACCTTCTGTATTTGGAGATCTGAAATATTTGAAATCCAGTCATCTAGGGCTGCAATCCATTGACATGCACAGTTGGTAAGAACGCTCCAGCTAGTTACACAACTTAATCCTCCGCTATGAGGAGACACTGCTGTTCTTGCTGGGCCTGTGTTCTAATGAGGGAGATAAATGGACACCCAAGGACTGGGGTGACAGATGGGTCCCTGGCAAGGAGTCCATTCTTAAGTAGGGTGCCCTGTATGGTGAACATTATTCCTTTCCTTCTCCCAGATGCTGTGAAATTCTTTCCATGTGTCACAGGCACATCCCAGAGCAGTAGCAGAGTCTTGATTTACCACAGTGAATTTGTGGCTCGGCAGCTCGGTTCCAGAATATTTAGTTCTCTGTCAAAAGCTACTTACAGGACCTCTTGACTAGACTATAAATTTTTTAAGTGTCTGGGATCAGATCAACACTGTCTGAGAAGTGAGTCCTGAGGTCATGGCCCAAACTGGCCCCCATTACAATGTCAGATGACACCCTGTCAGTTTGGAAAGCGATCATCAATAATGTTTTGAGTTCCTTTCTTTTTTCCAGAGAAATGCATGACCAAAACACTGAAAAACAGACTTGACAAATAGCTGGTCTGACAGCAACACCCAATGCACATCTTGATAAGCTTGGCACCTCCAAGATCAAAGCTGCCTACAGAGAGTGGCAATCAAGTGCTCGCTGCCCAGTCATCGTGGCCAGCTTCAGAGCATGGATGGCGACATCGGCAGACAGGGTGCTCTCACTGATAGAATGCTGGGTAGCCCCTGGCCCCCAAAACTATCTTCCTCCAGAAGAAGGGGTTCCCACAGGCAGACTCACTTCTGAAAGATCCTGTCTAGGAAGGGTTTAACACATTTAAATAAATTCAGGATGATAAAAGCCTGTAGATCACACTTGACTGCTTTAGAAGCTTTTCCATGGACACCGGCCTATTTGGCCCTGTTGAATAGGCACCATCCTCTTTCCAATCTTGTGGGAAAAGAATGTCTTGGAAAAGTGAAGTGACAGGCCGAAGGTCTGTGGGAGGGCCAGAAGGACACGGTAAGAGGGCCCAGGAGCAGGGGCACATGTGTCCTGCCCCAGGCAGTATCCTAAGATATCCTAACAAACACCGGTCGGAGGCAGGAGTCGTCTCATCTCTGAAAGGGAGCTCCGTTGTATTTCCCTGAGGGCTTGACGTGGCTGGAAGTCTGGCTGAGGAAGTGGAAAACTGTACATCTCACCACCCAAACCTCCAGAAGGGTAACCACCCCCCAATTCTTTCAGGACTGTCCAAATTTGAGAAGCCTCAGCGAGGAGCCTGATTGGGTACATAAGACTGAAGAGTTTCAACAGTGATAAAGGTTCCTGAATCGAGGCCTCCTCTGCACCCAGAGCTCTGCCTGGGGTTTGACAAGTCCCACAGCCACCCTGCCAGGATGGTGTTAACAGCGCCTTACAGATAAGAACGAACTTCGGGCTCCACAGCTGGTAAATGATAAAGCCACGTTTCGACCCCTGGTCTATCTGACCACAGAACCCTACGCACAATCCCCACCCAGTCTCAATGAGCTGCTGACAGCGTATTCTGGGTCTGATAAGAGCAAGGACAATAAAAATGAGTTTCAAATTGGAAGGCACAGAAGTCAAGGTCCAGGGCCCAAAGGCGGTGTGATCTCTCCCACCCGGCGATGCACCACCCTTGCAGCTCTGAGGCTCACTGGCCCTCCCACTCCTTGCCGGCATCAGGAAAGGCTCAACTACTGGGAGACCAGCTTGAACAGTAGAACTTTGGAGCACTAACAGCCAAAACAAATATTTTGACTTTTTTTAATCGCATTAAAATGAACAAGGAATTAATTTCTTATAAAGTTATGCAACGCGATAAAGCTATAAAATATAATTACAGGAACTATGTACTACAACATTAGGCATCGTTTCCTTATTTATCTTTAACCGCATCTCTGGAAGCCAGACCCAGGACAGGTGCACTCTACTCTGATGGTTTGTTGTAACATGACCCATGAGGGAGTTTATAACTGGAAGTACCAGAAAAACTTTATTTATAATACCATGTCTCTGATCACCTAGCCCTGTGGTATAGACTTCAAAGATAGTAAGAATCTCCAGGGATCTCAATTTCCAAGGCTGAAAAGAAACTCAGGAAAAGAGATTCAAGATCTTCAAGGCAAAGTCCTGGCAAAGGCAGCCTCAGATTGCTGCTCCTGTGTTCTCACCTCTAGAACAGCCACATTCCCACAGGTGTCACATGTATTCAACTCAGAGGAAGGACAAGCCACGGTACAGGGAATAGAGAGAAGAAACCAATGGAAACCACCAAATACTGGTGGGGTGGGGGATGGCCAGCCCAGAATTCCTGTGAAGTTCCTGTCACTCCAGAGATTCTCTGATTTGTAGTGGTCTCTGGCCTGGGAGACTCGTTTGGCCCCTTCTGGATGTTTCTGCAAATTCCTATCTTCTTTCCAGAGTCAGCATCTTCTTAAGAAGATGTGCATGTACACACACACACACACACACACACACCCCTCATAAAAGATGCCAGACCTTGAATCAGACATTCACCTGCTAGAGCAGATGACCTTTCAAAGCCCCTTCCATAATTCTGTGAGCAAATGAGATGCTAATTCAATCTGAAATGCTCACTCGATGAGTCTGCAATTGAACCTAGGCTCATTAAGTCACTACTTAGTTACATCATAATAGTAGTAACAACAGGTAGTGAGTACTAGCTACACATGAGATACTTCTGAGAGTTTGGCATAACTGACTTGACCTTCACAAGAATGCTCTGAGAGAGGACTCACTATCATGCCATTCTAGAGATGAGGAAACTGGTCTCTGCACTATTAAGTAACCCAGCCAAGATGATGCAACTGGTAAGCGGCAGAGTAGGATTCCAACCAGATACTCTTACTTGAGTTTTTGCTCTTAGCTTTTTCATTACACTTTCTCACGTCTCTGATTTACCTATCTCTATATGTAAAGCAGCACTATGTAGAGGCTAAGAACATGGGCTCTGGAGCCAGACTCCTTGGTTTCCAACCCACAGCTGATTTTGCATGTAAAACTGTTATGTGCTTGCAAATAAAATCTTAATAAATAAATAAATAAATAAATAAAAATGGGATGCCTGGGTGGCTTAGCCGGTTAAGCAGTTGCCTTCAGCTCAGGTCATGATCCCAGTGTCCTGGGATCGAGTCCCACATCGGCTCCTTGCTCCTCAGGTAGCCTGCTTCTCCCTCTGCCTCTGCCTGCCACTCTGCCTGCGTGTACTCTCTCTATCTCTCTGACAAATAAATAAATAAAATCTTAAAAAAAAAAAAAAAAGCTGTTGTGTGCTTGGAACAGTACCCAACATACAGTAAGCACCTGAAAAATAGTACCTACCAAGATTATTCTCGAGACCACTATTGTTGTTAGGTAATAGGAGGCTGGAAGGTCTCCAAGTGGGAACATTTTATTCATTTGCTATATTTCTATACATATTTTAATAACAGCTTTACTGATATATTACACATATATTACAAAACTTAGTCTGTTTAAAAAATCACAAGTCAGTGGTGTTAGTATATTCACGTAACTGTGGAACCGTCCCCCCTAGCTAATTCAGGAACATTCTCATCACCCCTAAGAGAAATCCCATACCCATGCACAGTCAGTCCCCATTTCACCCTCTTCCCAGACCCTGGCAGTCACCAATCCACTTTCTCTCTCTATAAACTGGCCTGTTCTGAATATTCCATCAATGGAATATGACTGTATGAGACCTTTTGTTTCTGGCTTCTTTCACTCAGCATGTTTTCAAGGTTCATAGCTCTTATACCAAGTATCAGACTTCATTCTTTTTTTTAATTGAGGGAAAATGCACATAACATAAAATTAGCCATTTTAAAAATATTTAATGGCATTTATTACATTCACAATGTTGCATAACCGCATTTCTATCTAGTTCCAAATACTCCATTCTTTTTATTGCTGAGTAATAGTCCATGGTACAGGTATAGCACATTTATTCCTCCATTCATCATTTGATGGCCATTTGGGTTGTTTGCATTTTCTGGGAATTATGAAAAATGGTGCTATTAATATTCATGTATTGGTTTTGTATACACATATGTTTTCTTGTAGCTGTTGTTCTAACATCCAGTCTTTGTTTTTTTATTAAGTATTTAATTTTAATTCCAGTGTAATTAACACAGTGTAACATTAGTTTCAGGTGTACAACAGTGATTCAACAATTCCATACACTACTCAGGGCTCATCATAAGTGTGGGCATATGTTTTTAATTCTCTTTGATATATACCTAGAACAAAACTGATACAGGACATGGGGTATTATTATAATTATATAATATTAAAGTGTTGTATTACTTTCGATCTTTGTTCTAAAAAATCACTAACTGCCACACTGCTGGATAAAATATTAAGAAGTGAAAAAACAAGGGCTTCTGGGTAGACAGACCCAGACTCAAACACCCTTGCTTTTCCATTTATTAGCTCGATGACTTTGAGAAAGCTGCTCAGTGTCTTAGAGCCTCTGTTTCCTCATCAAGTCAATGAGAATAGTAGCACTTACTACAACTACTATGAGGCTCAGCCCAGTGCCTGGCACACAGTGAAGTAAGTACTTGATAAATGGTAACTATTATTACCAACCAAGACCCTTTCCTGGGGGCAATGACAAAGCTCCTCTTTTTTGAGAGGTGTCTGAAAAAGACAGAAAAGCACTGAGAAGGAAATAATAATCATCCATAACCCCACCATTCAGAATGACACGCAGTTAACATTTTAGCATACACTCTCAACCTTAACCATTCATGATGCCGTGTAAACTCTGGTCTCAGCTTTCCTAGGAGAAGTGGACTGACTCATCATCCTAGAAGATCCCTACAGTGTAAGTGTAGGCCCTGGGTGCCCCAACTACAGCAAGGAATGAGGGCTGCCAGTGAACAGATGTGCCTGTCCTTCCTTCATTTCCACAATTCTCACTGAGCAAACCCTGTGCAGTGCTCTGGTGCGGGCTGGGCTTCCGAGAACAGGCCCCGCTCTTCTCCCTGGAGAAACTCACCTCTAGTGCAATGGAGGAGAAAGACATTTTCAAAACAATGTAAGAAGTGCAGTGACTCAGACAGAGCAGGTATCACAGAAGAACTAAGAACAAGCACCTCAGTGGACCTTGGCCTCGGACTCCAGCCCCCAAACTTTTTTTGGTCTCTTTGAGTCTCTGCTTGCTTCCGCAAAGAGAACCAATGAGGAGCCTATTAACACCACCAACATTAAATATGAATATGGGTCAGTGGCAGTAAAAGGGCTCTTACTCTTCTTACACCATCTAAATATAAACAGGAAGCTTTGACTAGCAACCTGAGATGAGTGGCTGCACAGCATGTGGCCTCCCACCAGTGGCAAAATGGTTATATCTAGCTGGGAGGAGGCCTGAGATCACCAGTGAGAAGGCTTATGCTGCACAACCCCTCCCTCCACCGCCAGGCCCTGGCCTCAAAGCTCCTCCCATTCTTGCACCCCCGCAGCCACTGGTTCTGGGTTTGGCACACTGGCAAAAGCAAGCACTCTGCAAGGACACCCCTGGCCCCACCTCTATTCCCGCCACCTTTCGATTTCTATGCAACTACTTTTTTCAGGGTACCCAAAGGGATCTAAAGGCTTCAAAAAAAAAAAAAAAAAAAAAGAAAGAAAGAAAGAAAGAAAGAAAAGAGAAAAGCAGCTTCTCAAGGAAAAAAACCGGATCTCTTATCTTCTCTGCTCACTCTGCAGATGAGGAAACTCAAGCTCAGAGAGGGTTCCTCATCTGCCCAAGGTCACATGGGGGTGCTGGTACTGGCAGAGTCAGCCCAGAGCCCTGATCCCGCGAGCTAACTGCCAGAGCAAGGCCGCAGTGGTTGGACCACGGGCCCCAACGGACCGGAGACTCCTGCCAGGGAAGAGGCACCATTAGCGGTTACCTGTCCATGCTGGGCCTCCGGGATACCTAGAGGGTCCTTGGCAAAAACCCAATTCATGAAGGTCAGACCTAGGTACTGTCACTCCAAGATCAGTACATTAATCTACCAAGCAATCCTCCAGGAAAATCATCCTTGGGCTTCCACTGTCCTCATGACCTGGGGTTTTTCGGTCCGTGATAAAAAGGGGCCGCGTTAATTCCTGCGAAACCTCCGCCAGCAGCCTACAGACTGGCACGTCCTTTCCCTTTGCAAGTGATGCCTGCCCGGAAAGCTTCGGGACCCGAGGGCCGCGGACGCCTGCGGGGAAGCAGCAGAGGCTGGGCGGGGTCAGCACCTGCCGGCGAGGCCCCGCTTCCAGAACTGGCCCGAGCTTAATAAAGAAGCCTGGCAAGCTCACCCCTCTCCTCTGACCCCTGGCCTAGCGCCGAATCTCACAAAGACCCCAGTTTCGGGGACTGCCTCGAGTCAGCCCAGGCGAGGGCAGCGGAGGCCGCTGCGGGAGGCGGGAGGCGGCGGGGGCTCTGGGGCGGGCTTGGCGCATGCGCGACCAGGACGCCAGGCGAGGACGAGGCTCCCGCGCCCCCTGGCGGCGGCGGCCGGCTCAGCCTAGAAGCCCTGGAGCGGCTGCTGGCCGCAGTCCAGGTTGGTGTGGCCCGTGACGGAGCCTTGAGCAGGTGGCCTCGCTCGAGGCCTTCTGTGGAATTCCGGTTCTGGAACGTGCTCACAGGACCAAAGAACTCTACTGTTTAAATAGGAACCCCGAGGGGCGCCTGGGTGGCTCAGTGGGTTAAAGCCTCTGCCTTCGGCTCGGGTCATGATCCCAGGGTCTTGGGATCGAGCCCCACGTCGGGCTCTCTGCTCAGCAGGGAGCCTGCTTCCCTTCCTCTCTCTCTGCCTGCCTCTCTGCCTACCTGTGATTTCTGTCTGTCAAATAAATAAATAAAATATTAAAAAAAAAAAAGAAATAAAGTTTGTTAAAAAAAAAAGTTTATAAAAAAAAAAATAAATAAATAGGAACCCCGAGTGCTGTCTGTGCTGTTCACGGAGATGGAAGTTCTCCAAGAGCTCCTGGGAGCAAACCAATGCACCCCCGGAACCGTGGGGTCCATGCGACCAGAGTCCGGCTTGGACGGTATATGGAGGTCACCTGCGGGTTCCTACCGACACGATACACCAGCCCCAGTCTAGGAAGCAAGCCCTTGACACCAAAGAAAGAAAAAGGGCCAGGGGCTGGGCCAGGGGCTAGCACAGGGGACCCACCCCTCACTCCTCTTAAATGGGGAACCCTACCTGCTTCTGTCTAACAGGGTTGCTGTGAGGATGAAGGGTGCTAAGGGGTAAGGGCTTAGAATGGTGTGTAGAAGGAATATCTTTAATGCTGTAGATATTAGTAATAATTTGTTGCTAGTATTCCAGAAGCTAGCACACAGCAGGAGCTCGCCAAAGCCGAGAACCCCTCCCTGTCTTTTGAGTTCTGGGTGTACCGTTCAGGGCAGCTGCAGGCCTCTGCCTGGTTGCTGGGTCAAGGCCCGGCCCCAGCAGGTCCAGCCCAGCGAGGCCAGCCCCGGGATGGCTAGCCCCAGCCCACCACAGCTTCCCACTCTTCTGCACCAGTCCCAGCGTGAGGGAGAGAGCGGGAAGAGCCAGCTCTGACACCCTCCTTCTCCAAAGAACAGTCTGTGCTCTGCTCCCGCCCCCAGAGAGCTCTGAGCTTTCCAAATATGGATGCTTTTTTCATTCCCGAAGCATCAGGAACATTTGGGGGAAGAAAATGAACACCAGACATGGTTTGGAAATGATGGAAGCCTAGTGATGGGTGGTGGTGGAGGGAGCACTGTCTGAAGAGTCAGAACTCGTGGTTTTTAAGATATTGAACAGGGGTATGAACTGGATGATCTTTTAAAATGTGGCCAGCTTTGTATGCATCTAGGCCCCAGGAAGATCCCAGTAGTAAGGACCCAGATCCTAAGAGTGAAAAATACAGCAGCTAGCACACAATGCAGGGGAGAAAAACGGCTTTAAGGACACCCAAAGAGTCACCGGCTTTCAAAGTAAAGGAGCCACGGGAGACGGGCTCTCTAGAGCCCCACTACCTGCAAGACAGTCCACAGATTGGGATGATCCAACCTGAAGCTGGACGTGGTAGGAGTTAGAGACAAGATTATTTTGTTTCATATCAGCCCCAAACCAAAATCTGTTTTTGTCTAAAATGGAGAGGATTTCAGTACACTGAAAACACTGTACTTTTGCTTAAGCAATAGTGTGTTACTCGGGTAGAGTTTATCTTCAACAGTGCACCCCGGTGGTTGCTAGGGAAAAATGTTTAAAGACCCACCCCATCACAAGTAGCCCTGTGTGGCAAGCATTGCCCCTGGTGCAACTGTAGAGACACAAAACAAACGGTTTAGACATGGCACAGCCCCAGAGCCCAACCTTAAGTAGGCACTCACATATCTGCTAGTTTACTGAATTAATTAAACACACAATCTAGTTTGAAAGAGGCAAATGAAAGATATGAAATAATTAAAAACTGAATGCCAAATTGCATAAATACTAACTATAAAAGGTGGGAGAGGAAGGGGAGATTGAAGTGGACAACAGAGCTGCAGAGGTTGTCACTGACACGTCACCCAGGGTGGACTCCTCACAGGGAAAAGGAGGAGACCCCGGCTGGAGGACAAAGACAAGCAGAGGTGGGGAGGGGGCCTGGGAGAGGTGAGGGCAGGTAGGCGGGCATCAGCAAGCAATCTGGGGCAGAGCATGCGTGGGACAAAGCAGGCTATGAGGGCCCCCTGGCAAGACTAGGACGTAGCCTTCAGAATCTGAAAAAATGCTCGGCCATGCCTAGACCTGCTTTGATTAGCAGCAGCACTCATCAAGAACCCGGGCTTCAGTAAAAAGGGAAAAGATGATTTTGGGCGGGGAGGCAGAGGGCTCCACTCTTGATCACCTGAGTGTGGAATTTTCCACAGTACATTAAACCTCAGACTGACTTGTCCTGACACTCAGGCCGCTGTCGACTTACAGCTTTCCCTGCATTTTCACTTCAACCTACTTATGAATATCAGTCTGCCACAACGGTAAATACTGCTCCTGTGTTTTAGGCCCGGTAGAGCCCAGGGAAAAGCTCTGTGTCATGTGCGTCCCTCCTCCCCTTCAGTACCTCCCTGCCCCCACCCCCCACCAGGCCCTGCTGGTTGCTCTGCCTCTAGGGGAGCTCCCCTGGTACATCCTGGGGCCCCCAGAGCTCCGGGTTCACTTCTTGCCTTCCTCAGTCTCTGTGTTCTTCTGAGCGAGCATCAGACGCTGCTGGGTTGTGACCAATCTATACTCAATCAGTTCCTAAATCCTGACCAACAAACCCATCGCCTAGCGACCAGTGTGCCAAGCAAAGTCCCTGGAATTAGACTGATTCCCAGCACAGCACCCCCTTGCGGTCACAGAGGTGTCACCACGTCCCCCTCCAATCCAGTATCTTCCCCCACCCTCCAAAGGAAGCTGGCTCCTCCTCCTGTAATCCTTAACCTGGTTTAACACCATTCCCTGCCCAGTGAGTGAAGCTAAAAATCTCAGTCATCTGGATTCCTCCCTCAACCTCCCTCCCACTGCAACTCCCTCAGCATACACACACACAGTCTCCTTGGCCTGCTGCAATACAGGCTTTTGCAATATCTGTCAGGCTCCAGCCAGGACAAAAGTATCACTCCAGATCTTTCAAATAAAGGAGATTTAAGGGGATGAAACCACTGAGATGCCAAACAGGAGGGTATCGCATCCCAGAATTCTAAAGTGGCAGGAGGCCACTAACTTTCCTAGGGCTAGAAAGGACAAAGGGAGGAGATGGAGTTCCAAGAACCCAGAACTGGGGCCACTGCCTGGGAGACAGAACCCAGCAGAAGCTCCCTCCTGGAAGCCAAAACCCCAAGGGGTGGGGGGGGGATGAGTCTGTCAGAGGTGCTGCTGCTGGAGACAGAGAGAGAGAGAGAGAGAGAGAGAGAGAGAGAAATACCCTGGCTGCTCTCTCCTCTTGCTCCTCAATTTCCTGCCAATGCTTCCTGTTGGCCAAACCCAGTCAGAAACCAGTTGACTAGGGCATCCTGGAAACAGCTTGCAGAAGTCAGGCCCCCTGCAACACAGAACAAGAGGGTAAGGGCCCAAAGCCAGTTCACCTCTCTTGCCTGTCTCCTTCCCTCTAATCTCTCATTCCTTCTAATTGGTTCTCCATTCTGTGCCAGAAAGATCATTCTGACTTATAAGCTTAAGTCATTCCTTCTGCTTAAAAGCTGGCTGGGGCTGGCAGTTTCCTGGCAGGGAAATCCAGGACTCTTCCACCGGGCTGACTTTGTCAATCACTTGCAAACATAGGAAGTGCTGCTTCCCTTGACAGCAACATGTACTGAGTTTACTGTAGGACATGGGATGAGCTGCTGCTCTAAGTATTACTGGGCGAGAAAACAGAGACTAGTCCTCAAAGTCATCCACTCAGAAACCAGTAAGTAAATAGCTAAGCTTCATTCCTTTCTGGCCAGGGTTGTTTGCCACAATCCAGAGGCTTGGGGCTCCAGTGAAAAGATGCCATGTCCAAGAAAGTGGAGAGTAAGTAAAGGCTTCTCAAATCTATTAAAACAATAGAGTAACAAAAGAATGAATTGAGTAATCAAAAAACCTCCTAGAAAGAAAAGCACAGGTTCAGAGGGCTTACTGGTGAATTCTACTAAATGTTTAAAGAATTAACACGATGCTTCACAAACTCTTCCAAAGAGTAAAAGAAGAGAAATACCTCAAAACCTACTCTGTAACCCCAGTGTTACCTTGATACCAAAACCAGACAATGCATCACCAAAAAACTATACCAATATCCATTCTAAAATTGAAGTAAAAATCCTCAACAAAATATTAGTGCACCAAATCCTGCAACATATTTTTTAAAAAGAGTGTATACCATGACCAAGTGGGATTTCCTCCAGGAATGCAAGGCTGATTTAACACATGAGAACCAATCAGCATAATACACCATGTTAGAAGGATAAGACACAAGAATTATAAGATTATCTCATTAGAAAAAGCATTTGACAAAATCTAACATTCTTTCATGATAAACACACTCAACAAACTGGACATAAAGGGAAACTTCTTCAATCTGATAAAGGGCATCTACGAAAAACACACCACTATCATCATACTCAATGATGAGTTCCTATCTTAGAAGAAAGGAACTTTCCCCTATGTTAGAAGACATCTGCTCTGGTCATTTCTATTAAACATTGTAATGGAGCCTGTAGCCAATGCAATGAGGCAACAACAACAACAAAAAGGCATCAGATTGGAAAGGAGGAAGTAAAACTATCCAATTTACAGGTGACATGATCTTGCATAGAGAAAACTCTAAGGAATCCACACACACAAAAATTATTAGAGCTAATAAGTGAGGTCAGCAAGGTTATAGAATAAGAGATCAACATATAAAAATTGCTTGTATTTTTCTATACACCAGCAATGAACAATCTGAAAATGACTTTAAGAAAATCATTCCATTTATGATAGCACCAAAAGAATAAAATACTTTGGAATAAATTTAACAAAAGGAATGCAAGACTTGCACACTGAAAATTACAAAACATTTTTGAAAGAAATTAAAGAAGACATTCTATGTTCATGGATTGGAAGACTTAATATTGACAGGATGGCAATACTCCCCCAAAATGATCTATTGATTCAACAGAATCCTCACCAATTTCCTAGTATGCTTTTTTTTCCCCCAATAATTGACCACGTGATCCTAAAATTTACGTGGAAATATAAGGGACCCAAAAAAGTTGGAAGACTCACACTCCCCCATCTCAAAATTTAATACAAAGCTACTTTGTATTAAACTGTATAAAGACAGTGTTGTTATTGGCGTAAGGATAGACATATAGACAAATGGGCTAGAATTAAGAATCCAGAAATAAACCCTTACATTCATGTTCAGTTGATTTCCACAAAGACACCAAGACGATTCAATGAGGAGGAAAACATTCTTTTCAATAAAAGCTGCTGTGATCACTGGATATCCACATGCAAAAGAATGGAATCTTACCTCATACCATACAGAAAAATTAATTCAAAGTAGATTATAGATCTAAATGTAAGAGTTAAAACTATAAAACTCTTAGAAGAAAGCATAGGAGTAAATCTTTGTGAACTCAATTAGGCAGCTACAATACCAACAGCACAAAAGCAACCAAAGAAGGAGGAGGAGGAGGAAGGAGGGGAGGGGGAAGGGAAAGAAGGGGAAGAAAAAATGAACTTAATCAAAATTTAAAACATTTGTGTTTCCAAGGCTACCATCAAGAAAATGAAAATACAGCTCACAGAATTGCAGCAAATATTTTAAAACTAAATATCCACAAATCACACATCTCTAAACCATGTCTCCTATATCCATATCTAGCATATATAAAGAACTATTACAAGTCAATAATAAAAAGACAAATAACCCACCTTAAAACTGGGCACAAGAGCTGATTACACATTTCTCCAGAGAAGATACACAAATGGCCCATAAGCGCATGAACTTTTGCTCAACATCATTAGTCACAGGGAGACACAAATCAAACCCACAATGAGATACCCACTTCACACCCACTAGGATGGCTAGAATCAACAGGACAGATAAGAAAGTGCTGACAAGCTGTGAAGCAGTTGGAAGCTTTAGAGCAGGGCAACCTCTTAGAAAAAACAGTTGTGGCTCCTCAAAACATTAAACCTAGAGTGGTCACGTTACCCGGCCGTTGCACTTCCAAGTGTATGTCCAAGAGAAATGAAAATATACACGCACCCCAAACATTATACACAGATGTTCACAGCAGCGTTACTGATGACAGCCCAGATGTGGAAACAATCCCATGTCCATCAACTGATGCATATGGATTAATAAAAATGTGCAAAATGTGGGCCATCCATACAACGGAACAGTATCTGTCAAAAAAGGAACGGAGCATGCATTCGTGCTACAACACATTTGAACCCTGAAAACATACTAAGTAAAAGAAACCAGACACAAAACATCACATATTATGTGATTCTGTTTATATAAAATGCCTAGAATAGGCAAATTTACAGAGACACAAAGTAGATCAGTGGTTGACTAGGGCTGAAGGGACGTGAATTAGATAATTGAAAGTGACCACTGATGAGTACAAGTTTCTTCTGGGGGTGATGAAAACGTTCTAAAATTGACTCCGGTGATCACTGCACAACTCTTAATATACTGAAAACCACTGAACTGTATATGTCAAAAGGTTGTTTTTCATGGTATCTGAATTACATCTCAATAAATCTGTTTTTTTAAAAGCTATAGACCATATTTGTAATATGAAAATCTGAATCAGACATTCCATAAGCAACTGTTCAAAATATCCATAAGGTACATCATGGTGCAGTCACTAAAAACTCTTTTCAAAAATATTTAATGATATGGAAAAATAATTGTACACACACATATACACATATGGTGAAAAACAGACTATAAAATAATATATGGCATGAGCCTAATAGTGTATAAAATATTATATAAGTATATATCTTTGTATATTTAAATATTTTATATATTATATAAATATATATCCTTTTATATATTTATATATAACTTCAACAGTGGTTCACTAGCTCAAGTAGTCATATGGTGACTGATTTTATTTTCTGCTTTATATTTTTCCTTATTTTCCAAATAGTCTACACTCAACACACAACCAAGGAATCAAAATTCACTTTCAGATCAAAGGGATTCTATTCAGTGTCGGCCAGAAGGAGAGGCAGCTGGTCCCACACCCTGTGGGCAGGAAAGCACAAAGGTACAGCGGTGCTGCAGAGCAGTCTGGAAATACTTCTTTTTTGACCCAGAAACTCCACTTCTGGAAATCTCTCCTAGGGAAATCATTAAGGACAAGCACAGAGACCAGGCTGAGAGGGCGTTCGTCACAGCTTTACTTATAACAGTAAAAAGCTGAAAACAACCTCCATGTCCAAAAATAGAGGCTTTTTAGTTAAATATATTATAGCTTATCCATATAATGAAATGCTGTACAGCTGCTAAAAGTGTTTATGATCTGTAGCAAAGCGGAAAAAGCAGGTCATAAAGCAGTGTATGTGGTATAATCTCATTTTTATAAAAAAAATCACTCATGATAATTATAGAGATCTAAAAGTAAATGCACTAAAATGTTAACAGAATTTGGCTCTGGGTAGACCAGGTGATGGATATTTTTATGTTCTTTTGACCGGTCTGTATTTCTGATTTTTATATAATGCACACATATGTTGTCTCTATCAAGAACAATAAGATAAAATTATAGGGGAAAGGGCACGCAATCAACCCCAGTGACAGCTAGAAGCCCTGCTGGCTCCCCAAGGAAAGGAGCATCTAGACAGGATTGGTGGGGGAGACCGTGGGGACAGTGACACCATCAGAGCCACCGGCTGCTCCCAAATGCAGGTGTGCATGAGGATGGACTACACAAATCCCCTGCTGTTGAGCTCAGATTTATAGATTTCAAAGCATTTTCCCATTTTGTCTTATTCAGCTTTCTCAGTACTCTCATCTGAGCATTATCCCCATTTGGCAGATAAGAAAAGCGAGACTTAGAGACTTAGATCAAAGGGCTTAAGATCGCAGAGCGGAAACAAGGGCTCACAGCTTATCTGACACCAGTCCCTTGTCAACAGCACCCCCACTCCAAATGTGCGTTTGTGCTCAGCTGAAAGGCAGGTCAACAAAGCAGACAGAGCAGAGACTCCGAGGCCACAGGCCTTGATGTGAGTCCCTCCTCAACTCGGAAGTTCAGCCTCTCAGCTCCTCCCAGGGAACGCTAATCGCTACGCACGGGGCAATTGCCAGAATGAGGCGCCGTCAACACACAGGTCAATCCGCAAGCACCACACGTGGCTCTGGGCAGGGCGGGATCTACGCTAACCCCCTGGAACCCCGACCTCGGGGTGGCCGAGCCTGGAGATGGCCACCACTATTAGAAAGACTTCAGATACAGGCCTAAGGCTGGACTTGGTACAGTTCTCACTGCCTAGCTCTGGCGCCATCCCCAAGCCAGAACAGGGAAGCCTTTCTTCCCCCAAGGGTCCTCCAGCCCTGGAGACTACACTTCTCTAAGAGGCCCCATCCCTTCAGCACGGACCCATCTGATGCGGTCTGGTCTCGAGGAATTACCAGTCCAGTCCACGGTGACTCTGTCACAGAGCAGTCACCAGGCTCCTCCCCAACCATCCCCTCTCCTTCTCCCCTGCAAGGACCGCCTCCAAGGAGAGAAGGGCACACAGGACCCTGGGCCGCTTTGACGAGAGGGCTCCTATTCAGAAGAGCTGTGCTGTGGACGTCTGTCGTGGACCCGCCCTCTGATTCTCCTGGTGGGACCACGTCCCTGCATCATAGCCTTCAGGCCACATCGAAGCCAGTCCTGGGGCATGAGGCTGGCCACTGGAGCTAGATCACAGGTGGGAATGTGATCCACCAAGGCCACTGAGACACAGTGAGGATGTGGCCCAGGTTAAGAGAATCAAGGGTCTGGGGCTGCTCCAGCCAGCCACGTGGAGCCTGAAAGGGGAACTGACACGGATTATAGCAGGCCGAGGAATGGGGAGAAAGAACCCATCTTTGAGCCCTGAATCCAGCTGCCACTGAAGTCAGACTAGGTGGGGTTTTCTTTCACCAGCAGCACAAAGGGCCCTAACCCACGGAACTGGGCAGAACTTCAAAATGGTCTTCAGCTGGGCTCGGGACCTCAACTCTCCCTATACCGACCCCACTTCTGCCCCCACACAGCCCAGCACGGCGGCTCTGGCCACCCCCACCAGAAAGCCCTGCAGGATGGAACTGGGTCCACATGGCCTCCTCCCTCTCTGTGACCATATCACTCATGTACCACCTCTGCCGAGCAGCTGGCTGGGCCTGGGCAGGCCATATGACATGGACACATGCCCCTGGGCCACACTCTCCCTACTCTGGGGTCCCCAGCGACCGTTGCATCTCTCCAGTGACACCCTCTCCCACCAGGCACAAAAGCGGCCTCACCCCCTCTCAGCCACGCCTCGCCATCCCCTCCCCAACCCTCCCCAGCAGCTTCTGCCTCTGTGTGCGGGCCAGCTGGAGAGCTAAGCCCTGGTCACCATGTCGGTGCCCGAAGCCAACTGGCTCAGAAGACAGCTCCCCTGCCCCCTGGTCTGGAGAGGGCAGGGGGCCCTATGTGTGAGTGTGACCCCAGATGCCTTCGGCACTGGCAGAGCCTGACCAGCCTGCCGCCAGCCCTCCACACCCAGGCTCCCCTGGGACCAGCATACCTCCTCCGTCCTCCACGGACGGAGCCCACATCAGTGACAGCCCAACCACTCCCTAGTAAATACGCTTCCACTTTCCTGGGGCAAACTGGGGCCGCTCCTGGGAACCAATATCCCAGGATGGAAAAAATAAGCTTTGAAGCAGGAAAGTCAAGCATCCTCGTAGGAAACGCATCCCTCACGTCTCGGGGATCTGGCCTCACCTTGATGTACAGGACTGTTAGAATCAGCCTCTGAAGGGAATAGAGCAGACAGGCCTTCATTATCTTTTCTTTTCTACTTCACAGAGGGAACCCCTGATTAGAGAGAGATGCTTCCTCTGTGGTCTATGTGCATGGAAGCCTTTAGGGAGGACGAAAGATCGTAAGTCATAACCACCCACGATCTGAAGAATTTCCAACTCAACTTGTTCCAAGCCTTTTCCCATGGCACCCAGATGCCGACGACTGGCAGGGTACGGGGAACAAACACACGGGCGACGCGTGATAGAAGCCCCTCATCGAGGGACTGCATCCCTTGTGCTGATGTATCTGAAGCTTGCTCTAGTGGGAGGCCCCCCGGAGACAGCGAGCAAGCCCCAGGAGCATCTTCTGAAAACACCTGTCGGTGAACGTGCTAAGTCTCCCGGTCTAACTGCTTACGCTAAGCTGAAGTCTGTGAGTGGGTGAAGACACTCAGTTCCAAGCTGGGGAGAGCAAGGCTGGGATCCAAGCCTTTTGGAGATGGGATCTGTTTCAACACTAGTGCTCATCAGCTTTGGGGAAAAGGCAGCACTTCTGAAAAGCCTCCCTTGCGAGTTCCTTTGCCCCTTCACCCTGCCCGCTGCAAAAGCGGGGGTCTTCATTCCTTCCTGACACCGTGTCCTGAGACGGGATGCTCAGCTTCACACAGTGGGCCGTCCATACAGAGGCCCGGGCCAGCTTTACACGAGGCAGGCGAAAGAAGCTGGAACATTTTCCAAGGGGAGGTCATTACGTAATCTGAACGCTATCCTTCATCGCACCTGCGCTTCTGGGAAGAGCAAGAGGTCCGTGAACTCTGCAGCCTCTAGAGAAGGGGACGTCTTTAGGGATCGGCCCGCAGCCTCTGGCCAGGAAGGGCAGTCCAACCGAGACTCCTAAGAGTCTCCCCTCTTAGGAGCACTGTGTTTAGCATGCTTCTTATGAAGACAGCTGTCTGAGGACTCTGAATGGCTCTCACCTCTTAAAGGACGACTACTTGAATCAACCGTCCATTCCACTGTGAATGGCCTTTTGTGAAAAAACCGTGAACGTGGGCCCAATTCCAAAGACCTCTGACCTTCTGGGTCTGCCTCTGGCAGGACTGGGAAAGCACAGAGGGAGTGGGTCTTGGGCCCCCCTTCGAGCAAACCTCTCCATCTGCCCCTGGCCACTGGGTGCTGCCCATCCTCCAACACCGTCCACACCACTTCCTCCCCAAGTGGCACTCCGGACCTCAGTCTCTGCTTGCTCTGCCTCTAAAGAATTCCCTCTCAACGTACCGTTCCTGGGTCCACTCCTGGGACCGCACCCTCTGCCAGACAAGGCAGATATATAAGGCAACTCTCCCCTCTTCCCTGGAACTGGATGTTACCTGGGGCTCCCAAAGAAGTCTATCCATTTGGGGGTCGCACCCAGGAACAAAAGGAGCTAAACTCTGTTGACCTGCCAGGCACGGTGCTAAGAACTTCACCCCCTCATTCCCTACAATCACGCTATAATGTAGAGACTCCTATTACCTCTCTTTTATAGATGAAAAACCTGAGCCCCAGGGGGGGTAAAAGTCACTTGCCCAACATCTTATAGCTAATAAGTGACAAAGCTAGAGATCAAACCTGGGCAGTCTGGCTCCAAAACCCCAGGCTCTTAACCAAGGCATCAAAGGCACAATTTCAAACCCGGGAGCAAAGGAGGAAGAGAGAAAATGGGAGGCTCCATGGAGCTCCCCAACACCGTGCCGCCTTCTCCACCTGGCACAGAGGTCACGCAGTTTGACAGGAAGGTTTCCTACCCCCTCCTGGCCTTGCCTGCAGCTTGGTGGGCGTCATCAGGCAAGTCCCTTCGCCTTTCGGGCACAGTGTCCCCAGTGGAAAAAGAAAGTGTTCGTATGAGGGATGATTGGGAAGGCCCCGCTGACCCTCTGCCATCAGTCCTTCTCTGCATCCTACTGTGTGATCTAGAAAGGAAGCTTAATACCAGGCGACTGTTTCCAGGCTCATAATTTCCCTCCTCTTGGGCACCAGAGCCTCAGGTCCTCCACATCCCCTTCATTCACCTGAGTGCAGGCTACTTCCTTCTCCCTGCCCCCTTCTACAGATGTCAGCTGGCTGAGAGACCAAGCTCTACTGGACATGTCTAATCAGAGACTTACGTGAGCCCCCAGTCTTCTTTTTCCCAGGCTCCTGGTGGATATGTACGGTGCTAGAGTAACCTCTCTCCAGTGGGCTGTCAGCAGAACCGACATGCACTTCTTCTGCTCACCCCAGACGTCTCCCTCTATTGCCCCTTTCCATGAGATGCGGCAAGCCAGCATGCCAGCTTCAATCACACAGACGAGGACGGCACCCTAATGGATGGGGAGAAACAAGAACCTCCGAGAACACAGCTGCCCCACCAGCTGTGACCAGCCTGTCGGTTCCAGGACTCCCTCATATTGGAGCCAGTGAGTTTTTGGTCCCTGTGAGACAAAATAGCATATATACCAAGGCTGTTCATAAAGGCCATATCTGGGAAGGCAAGCCACTTCCAGCTCCCACTGGCCTATCTGCAGAAAGTCACCCCATGTCCAGCAGATCTAAGTCCCAAAATAGATGGTGGCCATGTGTCCACTATTCCCCAGCATTCCCACTTGTGAAAAAAACATCAGTGGCCACTTGGTGTCCTGGAAATTTCATTTGCTACTTCAATCTGTACCCCAGAGCAAAGATGCCTACTCACTTGATTAAATCAGCACCACCAGAAGCCAAAGAGTTTCTCCATTTCGATTCCCACTCTCTGTTTGCTTACATTTACAAGACAGAAGGAACGAGTTGAGGGGATCGTGGGGGGAGCTGAGATCCACTTCGGAAGTCCCCGATCATGGAAATGAACTGAAATGTACAACCTTTCAGAGAGAAGTCCATGTCGGGCTCTGTTACAGTGTGACATCAGCATGCTCACAGCGATATTGCCCGTAATCAGCAGGGAAGGACTCTGAATCATCGAAATATGCCCGAGGTATATTCACCTACAAAGAAAACGCATCTCAACATGCCAGGCTAGGAGTGAAGGTGCCCGGATCACCTGAATGACACGATGGGCATCTCGATAAAAATGCCACCAAGGGAACTTGTACAAATTCCACTCCATAACTGAGCACTGATTACGTGCCAAGTCCTGCGCTGAGCTGTGAGGATGGCACACAAACAAAACAAACAGCTCCTCCTTTAGAGGAACTCACAGACTGGCAGGGGCACCTGATACCGGGACAACTGATGCTAGTACGATTCTCACGTCACCTACTGATCTACTGAGCAAAGACAGCAGTGAATCTGACCGTCTCTGAACAGGTGAGTCCCAGAGGCTGCCAGAGAAGACAGGACGTGTGAGCTGGAGGTACAGAATTTACAGGAAGAAATCTGGGCAAGGAGCAGGAATTATGGTGGAAGAACAACAAAGGTGAGGCTGCCAAGTGGGGTCTATGTGCAAATCAAGAGTATCCTCTAGCGATCTGAATGTTTTCTACATGAAGAAACCTCACCTGGCCCAAGCATGCTCTGATCCACATGCCAACAGAGCAGAATGGTAAGAACATGGGCTTTAGACGGAGGACCCTTCTGCCTCTCACTAGGAGAGTGTGGGCTCTGCCTCGAGTCCTGCCTCAACCACTTCCTGGCTTCAGGACCCTGGACAGCTTATCTAAACTGCCTGTGCCTTGGTCTTCTCATCTGTAAAATGGAAAGAATAATAGAGGCCACCTCCTAGGGTGGTGGTGAAGACTGGTTGAGATATCCAAATAGAAGGCATCTAGTGGGCATTCCACTAACCTCGCCCAGTCTCATCTCCCTTGTCTGTAAATTACAGGTTTGGAGGATTTCAGAGACAGTGAAGCTCTAACTGATAAGGAATGATGTTGGCTGCGGATTCCCAATAAGCCAAGGCTACCATTACCTGGCCAGGGGAAGAGCTCGCAGCCATGGCTGGAAACGCGAATATGGGAGTGATACTCCCAGGCTCTGGCTGAAAACCTTGGTCCGGTCAGACCTCGGGAGACCGTGGTGGCCAGGGGAGAGGTGCGCGCTGGATGCCCATCCTGGGCAGCTGCACTCAGCTCCAGCCCGGGCTTGCCCTTCCCTTCTTCCTGAAGAAGCCAGAAAGCCACATTTTTAACAGGATGGTCTCAATTTGGCAATGTCAGCAGCTATTTCAAAAGCCCTGAAAATGCTGAGTTGATGACACCAACCCTCCCTCAGGCACCGGCAGGCTTGTGGCTCACGACGGAGCACACTGGCATTCACCGAATGTTTGTCCACAGTCTCTCGTGGAAAGTTCTCAAGGACCTTGAAGAAGAAAGAGTAAGAAGAAAGAGGAACCAAAGAGTGCTGCTACACAGAGTTAGGACCAAGAGCCTCTTGAACTCCTCAGAGAGCTGGTCCGTCTTTGGGCATCTCCACAAATTAAAGGGACAGTATTTTGGCTACTGTAAGTCACTTCTTATGGTACCCCATTAAACACTCGGCTTTTATGCTAAGATTTAGATCATGTTCACTATGTGCCGGGCCTTCAATACGTAGGAGCTTGTGGAATCCACAGGACAATCCAAGGAGAGCTGGACAGACGGAGAAACCGAGGCACAGGGCCAGTACGTGGTGGTGGTGGGCAATGGAGCAGGCAGATGGCTAAGCTCCAGTGCTCAGAGCCACCACTCCGCACTGGCTCTCCCCTGGCTGGCATCAGCTCTTGGGGCTGGGGTCCCCCTGGGCTGAGAGCCACTTCCTCTGGCACAAGCAACCCTTCCCTCTCCCGTATGTGTGTGACACTGTGCAGGCCCACGGAAGCCAGCTAGGACCAGGCCTCCCGGGAGCCAGCCAGTGTGTCCCAAGTGCCTCAGCACCATGGCAGGGGGCCCACTGCTAGCCACATATGACGTGGGCCCAGTCCCAGCAACCACATCTCCTGGCCTCCTCGGCCACTTGCAGCCACGAGGCTGAGCAGGCTCTGCTGCCTACAGAGGGCTGCTGGGGCCAGTCGTCTTAGAGCCAATGTGAGGGCCCAAGCTCTTGCTGCGAAGCGGGCCCCAGAGCCATCCCCCCTCCGCAACTAGCAAAACACTCCCAGCAACAGTCCACCGGGCCCCGGGTGCCAGGCGACTGCCCGATGAAGCTTTGCTCTCCTTGCAGGATATCGTTTCTGGCCCCAAATCACCACAAACTCCCACAAGCCCAAGTCATGTGAGGTGAGGAAGCAGGCACCAGGAAGGTGGCACACAGCCCAGCACAGCCTGCAGAGCCCCCAGGACCCCTCCAATAGCCTCAGGGGACTGTGCCCGCCAAAGCACCAGTGCATTCCGCCAAGAGTGACAGCGTCTTTCCCCGGGCCGCAGGGAGGTTCAGAAGATTAATTAGATGAACCTGGCAGTACTCGAGGTTCCCCAGGGAACTGGTTGAATATGTCACCCCTGACACAAAGCTCTGAAGTGTGCCTCAGACTGGGTCTTTGTTCACCATTGCGCCGGACAACCCAGTCAGACAGCCCACAGCAGACGAGTGCCTAGGGCCCTGGCCTCCGTGCCAGCCACAGTCAGTCACAATGCATGGTTTGGACAGTAGGTGGCACGAGGGAGCGGAGCTGCTTCAGATGATCCCTTTCTTCAGGTGGCCTTTCAAATTCATATTCAAAACCTCCTCCTCCTCCAGGAAGCCTTCCTGGCCCTGCCAGCCTGTGTGACCTCTCTCACCTCTAAAAAGCAATAGCTTTTAGCCATGCCCGACTTTTACCATCTGCTGTCTTGTTTGGGGCTGATATTTTAAAATATCATTTGATAAACATTTAGTATGCGCCAGGTACCATGGTCAGTGCTTTACATACGTTATTTGACTGAACCTTTAGAATAAATCTATGAAGTGAATGTGATTATACCCATTTCACAGATGAGGAAGTGGCAGCTTGGAAAGGTCAAACGATGTGTGTGTCCTGTGTCTGTCATCTTCCTCTCTGTGGGACTATCCTCTCTCGTGGGATTGCAAGCTCCTCTTGGGCAACCAGGCTGACGTTTACACTTCCTTTCAGCCCCAGAGCCCCCAGGCACTGAACTGGCTGTTACAGTGACTGCCATTCACAGGGACCAATCCACCTTAATTCAATTAGCCCAGAGGCAGCATTAATGAATAACACTGGTCAGCCACGTGGCGAAGGGGCCATACAACAAGAATCCTGGCCTGTTCTGGGCAGTATTTTAACTATAGAAAAAAAAATCCTGCTTTCATTGCATATTAATTATCAGAACCCTTTACTGGAATTCTGCTGAGGAACTGAGGGTCTGAGGGAACGATGTGTGGCAAGGCCCACATCATGCGATGTGCTGTGGGCCCAACCCCAAAGCCTTGCTGGGAGGTGCTGAGCCAGGGCACAGGGTCGGCCTGTGGGCTCCACGCAGCATGGCCCCGGGGGACAGCCACCCAGGAGGGAAGGCTCACCTTTGGTGGCGTAGGCTTCCGCAATCATGCGCAGCCTGTAGGGAGGGACGGCTGTCAGCGGCAGGTCATCGAGGCCCACCCGGGCATAGATGTTGAGAGCCTCCTTATAATCTCCTTCCACATAATTCAACTTGGCCATGATCAGATTGGATTCTTGTAGGAACTCTGACTAGAAGGAAAAGGAGAGAGAAAAACATTTTCCTACAATGCTATGAGTAATGCTCCCTCGGGGACCCGCCACCTGCTGCCACAGAGCCTTGGGGCTCTCCACACAAAATCACGCACACGAAGGTTCACAGCAGAACTGTTCACCATGGCCCCGGAAGGGGCAACAACCCGAATGCCCACTGACGGGGGAATGGATAAGGAAAATGTGGTCTGGCCTCACAGAGGAGTATGACTCAGCCACAGCGTGGAAGGAAACACTGCCCCACGCTTACAACAGGGATGACCCTCGGAAACACCTCAGCAGGTAAAAAAGCTGATCACAAAAGGCAACATGTTGTGTGCTTCCATGAACATGAAATGGCCCGAGCAGTCAAAGCTATGGAGGCAGAAAGTAGGTTAGTGTGTGTGCGTAGGGCTGGAGGGTGGGGGGATAGCAGGTGACTGCTAATGGGTACGGGTTTATTTTGGGGGTGATGAAAATCCTCTAAAATAGGGTAAGGACTGCACGAGTCTGTGACTATACTAAAAACCACTGAACCGTACATTCTAAATGGGTGAATTACATGGCATATGAGCTCTACTTCAAGAAAGCTGCCATAAACCAAAACAGAAGAGAACACTGAGGCTCCCCGCAGGCCCGTGTCCTTGACTGTGCTGGGCCAAGAACGGAAGGGACGCTTAATGAACAAGACACACAGATACCTGTCTCAAAAAAGGACAACCTGGTGCATCCTGCCTGCTGTACTGGGGGTGTGCCACAAGACTATAACCCAAATAACCCAAAGAGAGAGGTTTTCTAAATTGGCGCAAAACCCAGGACTTGCTTTCTTTCCAGTGTCTAACTTTTCCCACTGAGCCATTCTTGCTCATTCAGGTGACTGAGCCCTGGTCCCCTCTGCCCCGGGAGGCTGCAAGCTCTAGCAGTCCTCTGATGGGTCCTCATTCCTCTCCAGGCAGGAGAGGTTGGCTTCCCTAGTCCACAACCCCCAGCCTCATCCTCTGCCCTTCTCCCTGGCCAGCACTCATCAGCAGGAAAAGAGGAGACAGCCCAGCCTGCTATATTAGGAAACAGATTTCTCAGCCTCTCGCAGGCCTGTTCCTTGGAACCCAAGCTATGCAAGGCTAGATTTTCCCGCTTATAGGAGCATGCCAGGAAGCTGCACTGCTCTGTACCCTGTAACCATGATGGGGTGGGCAATGCCAGCTAGCCAGCCAGAGCATGGCAAAGCAGCTATCCACCAGGATCGCCAGCTTCCGGGCATTTCTTTCTTTCTTTCTTTTCGAATGTAGTTGACACACAATGTTACATATTTTTCAGGTGTATGACATAGTGACTGAACAACTCCATAAGCTATGCTGTGCTCGCCACAAGTGTAACTACCATCTGTCACCTTATATCTGCCACCTTACATCTTGCAAGGCTGTTATGATACCACTGACTATATTCCCTGTGCTGCCCCTTTTATTCCCAGGACACATTCATTCCATAACTCTATCTCCTGCTCCCCTTCACCTGTTGTGCCCAGCCCCCAACTCCCTCCCCTCTGGCAACCATCACTTTGTTCTCTGTATTTATGGGTCTGTTTCTGCTTTTTGTTTGTCTGTTTATTCATTTGTTTTGTTTTTTTTAGATTCCACATAGAAGTGAAGTCATAAGGTATTTCTTGAAAGGGGGCAGGGGCAATAGGCAGCATTGAAGAGAGGGTAAAATGGGCAAAAGGAATGAAGGGAGCAAAAGGGGTATTTTAAATTAAATTAAATTTTATTATTATTATTTTTTAAGTAGGTTCCACGCCCAACGTGGGGCTTGAACTCATGACTCTGAGATTAAGAGTGGCATGGTCTGACTAAGCCAGCCAGGCGCCCTGAAAGGAACAGAAAAAGAGAGTTCTGAGTGCCCCGAGAGAGAGAGAAATTAAAATGCAAGAAATTAGAATTATATTTGCAAACAGAGAAATCAAACCAGACTTAAGAGAAAAAGAGTTATGAAAAAAGACCCACCACGGGGGTGGGTCTCACCCAGAGAAAAGGCTTCCTGGCAGACAAGGCTGCATCTTCCTTCCTACCTTAATTAAGCCTTCCAGCACTGGGACCACTGGCTTAAAAGCAAAAGGAAGGGGGAGGGGAGTAGCAGTTAGTGTTCACTGGGCACAGTCTGCGGATGGACAGTGGCCACGGTTGCCCAACAGTGTGGATATACTTAATGCCACTAAACTGTACACTTAAAGATGGTTATGATGGCAAAGCTTGCATTAGATATTTTTGGTTACCCAAAGAAAAAGATGTTTAACGCAACTTAAAAACAATTTTTAAGTTTTTATTTTTGTTTTTGTTTTAAGAAGAGTAAACTACAAGTCTGGATGGAAAAGATGCAAAAGTCTGAACAAAATTCCAAGTGCAAAGGCACAGTGTGGACACACTGGGAGAGCCTTGCCGAGCAGGTGTCGTTGGTGACCCCACATGGAGGCCACTTGCTGCAGAGGGCATAGACTGGCCCCAGCACACTGCTTGTGCTGCTGTGCCCATGAGAGACACGGTTTTCTTGACTTGACTCAGAAGCAGGTCTCCTGACTCCCAGGCTGGGCTCCTTCTGTCCCACCACACTGCTATCTTGCTCTGGTCCTTTCTGCCTCAGTCCATGTGTATTTTGTGGGCACCTTGTCTGCACTGGGCTTGGGCAAGCACCCCACCAGGAGACGCACTGATGTCAAACAGAGAACAAGTTTCACATTAGCCAGCTATTGGGGTGACACACCCATGCAAAAGCTGGGCGACTTTGAAACATTCTCTATAGGGTAGAGGAAGCTAAAAAATGGCCACCACAGGAGAAAAAACTCTAGGTAGAACCAATAAAATCGCAGTAAACGACATGTCTCTGGTGCTGCGAAGTTGTGAAAGAGCTTCCACATCCGAGCCTTAAGACAACCCCGAGCTACCTACGCTTATGGATGAGAAATGTGAAGCTCAGAGAGGGTAAGTAACTTCGCTGAATCACACAGCTTACAAATCTTGAACTGGAACACAAACTCAGGAATTCTAACTTGAAATTCCATGTTCTTACTACTACACTGGGTGGAGAGCAAAAACCATCAGCACCTGGTAAACCAGAAGGTTAATTTTCACAATGAAGTCAGGGATCTGGAAGGGGGAAAGAAACTAGCCAGATGTCAGGCTTGGAGCATGGTCCTCAACCTTTCTCCCCTAGCACACGGCCATACCCTCTGGCTTCTTGAATGGATGCTTGAGTCTGGGAAGCAAAGCCCACATGTCCACTGTCCCTCTACCCTTTTTCACTGATGAGGACCAACCAGTATCACAAACTGACTCTGAAGAGAAGTATGGCATGGCCCTTTGAAAGAAACAGGGAAAGGGAGACCATGTGTTCTAAAGGCCCAATTTACTTAAATTTACCAAGCGCTTAGTAAACTGGCCTTCCTATGTTGAAGTGATGTGTGGGACGCCTGGGTGGCTCAGTCAGTTAAGCGTCTGACTCTTGATTTCAGCTCAGGTCATGATCTTGGGGTCGTGAGATCAAGCCCTGCATCAGGCTCTGTGCTCAGCATGGAGTCTGCTTGTCCCTTTCCCTCTCCTTCTGCTCCTCCCTCCACCCCCACTCACAGTATCTCTAAAATAAATAAATAAAATCTTAAAAAAAATAAAATAAAAAAATTAATTGATGCCCTCAAGCCAGCCTGAGGGGCCTGGAGATGTGTCCAGTGGAGACGGACATACACAAAGGCCTTTCAGAAAGGAGGCTTTCTGCCTGCATTTCCAGAAGCCTGCAGCCACATAACTGACAAACACTAACACTCACTTATACAAACGTTGCCCAGGCCCCCAAATGCTCCAGGGCCAAGGAGGTGACCAGATGACAAGAAGGAAGGACATCTCCCTGGGGTCACCCAGCAATTTGGGAATAGGCACAAGCTTCCAAAACAGATACAAAAAGTAAGCTAAGGAAACGTGGCTTCTCAGGGGGTGGGAGTGGGGGGGGAATGTAAACAAATATCAGAATAAAGCCCAAAGAAGTAGCCCTGGAAGGTTCTAAGATGGGAAGTGAAGAAAAAAGAAATATAAATCATCAAGGTTAAAAGCAAAGAGATAAAACTGAACAACAGCAAAAAGAAAAAAAAAAAAAAAGCCCTACCCAAATAACAAATGGGCAAAGCACCTGAATAGATTTTTCTCCGAAGAAGACATACAAATGGCCAATAAGCACACAAAAAGATGTTCAACATCCCTGATCATCAGGGAAATGCAAAGCAAAACCACAGTGCGCGCTCACCCCAAAACTAATAGGATGGCTACTATGCAAAACCCAAACAATACCAAAGAACAGAAAATAAAAAATGCTGGCAAGCATGTGGTGAAAGTAGAACTTGTGTTGGTGAGAATGTAAAATGGCGCAGCTGCTATGGAAAATAGTATGGAGGCTCCTTAAAAAATTAAACAGAGAATTACCACATGATTCAGCAATTCCACTTTTGGGTATGTGCCCAAAAAGAACTGAAAGCAAGATCTGGAAGAGATATTGTGAACCCACACGCACAGCAGCATTATTCGGGTCACACTGGTGGCTCAGTGGGTTGGGTGGCCAACTCTAGATTTCGGTTCAGGTCATGATCTCAGAGTTGGGAGTTCAAGCCCCACATCAGGCTCTGCACTGGGCATGGAGGCTGCTTAAGATTCTCCCTCTCCCCCTCTTCTCTCTCTCCCCACCCTCTAAAATAAATAAATCAATAAAGTTTGTATTATAGCAGCGTTATCAAAGTCCCAAGAGGCAGAAGCAACCTCAGGGCCCACTGAGGGATAAACAAAATCCAGTATAAACCCACAATGGAGTATTACTCAGCCTTAAAAAGGAAGGGAATGCTGACACACACTTACAACAGGGATGAACCTTGAGGATGTTACATTAATGAACTAAACCAGTCATAAGGAGACAAATGCTCTATAATTCCACTTATCTGAGGGACCTGGAGCAGTCAGAATCACAGAGACAGAAAGTAAACAGGGGCAGGGAGGCTTGTGCACAGAGTTTCAATCTGGGAGGATAAGAAAGTTCTGGAGACGAGATAACGGTGAGGGTTGCACAACAGCAGGAGGGCAGCTGAGGACACTGATGGGCCTGGGGCTGGGAGCAGGCAGGCGCAGGGGTGAGGAGCGTGACCTCAGAAGGGCAGGAAGAACAGGCCTCAGCCTTCAGGGAGGGGAAGAGTCTGGAGCCCAGGAAGTGAGCTACTGGGTGAGGGGGGTGGCGGGGGCAGGGGGAGAGAAATGGAGAGGAAAGGAGATTCAAAGGAAGCAAGAAAGGAATATGTGGTGAGAGGGAAAGCTGAGTCTAGAGACGGGAAGACAGGGCAGGGGAGGAGCAGGAGGGTAGCGCTTAAGGTCTCCTGGGCCGTGGGGTTAGGGCCATGGCTCAGGCGGGGGGACAGGCCGCCCGTCCTGGCTGCCTCCCACACCGAAGTACCAGGCCAGGAGGAGCCCACACCGTTCCAGGCCACAGCGGCCTGGGGACGCTCAGGAGCTGCATATTTGAGGCAGGAATTGAGAGGTAAACGGTCCTCCTGACTAACTTCTCTCCTTCCTAGAGTGGGCCAGGCGTCAGGTTGAGCTCTGGGCCCTATACAACAGCTCCCTTCCAAGCGCCTGGAGAAGATTTTTCAGAATAATGAGTCTCTGAAGACTCAGCAGAGAGACCCTAGTGAGCTGGAAGCCCCCAGAAGGTGGTCGACACACACAGGGCGAGCGGGCCTGCTTCTGAGGAGCCTCGCCGTGGCAGCGTGCTCGTGCGCTCCCAACACTGCCCGTCCATCATGGGCCATCCTTCCCGACAGCCCACTACCCCCCTCAGCTCAGACACCCACAGTACCTTTAGGTTCCCACGGTCCAGGGCGGCGGTCAGGTGCTTGCGGACCTCGGTCAGCTGGGGCCTGGGGCCTCGGGGACTGGCCCCCTGCCGCAGTGGGTGCTCCTTCAGGGACTGCTCCAGCTTCGACTCCCCAAGGAGGAGCTCTGCCATGTCATCTACAAAGAACCAAGTGAGAAGGTAAATGGGAGCTGGGAATGTTCTGCATGTTGGGAAGCCCCCCAAGGACTTCAGGACTACCACGCCCTTGCTATGTGCCCTCAGCAAGGTCCTTCTGGAACTTCATAGCCTTAGAGGGAGTCCAAGTGGGCGCCAGCTTACAGTGAATTCTGTTTATAAATAAGAATGTTCCAGAATTTGTACGCAGACAGGGGATAGCTCATTCCTTTGTCACACATTTACTGGATCTAGAAAGACTAGAGACATATTAATATAGCGAGAGTGCAAGTTCAGTAAGAAAACACAGCTGTCTGACGTTATTTTTCAGCAGGATCTGTATAAAACAATACTATGTATTTTCTCAAACACTGACACAGTGAAATCTCCTAGCTCTTTTGTGTTCTGTGGTCTCACAAATGGATGTGAGCTGGAGCAATGTCTTGTACAGTCAGATTCTTAAAACAAGTTTGTGTCAAAATGACCTGAATGCACACGGTCTGTTTCTGCCTAAAACTCAAAGCTATACAGACACTGACAACCTCTCCATGAAGGTTTTACCCCTAAAAGTACTCTACTTAGAGTTGCAATTTCATTATGGTCTGTGTCGGCTTGTTAATTAGAATGAAGAGCTCACTCCAGAAGTAGCTCTTGGGAATCCGCACATCTACACATTCTGAATAAACCCAAAACAATTCATACACCAGCCTGAGCTTGACCTATTTGGGACAGGACCTAATTGTATTAAAATATAAGCATAGTGTAAAAGGCACCTACATAGTGTAGCTACCACTGGGCTGCAAAGTTGGGGGGACCCCAACTGGAGTTAGGGGCCAAAATGGACTTCAGTTTTATCTTTAACATTACGGTCCCAGAAAGGAGAACAGATTTGCCTATTATTTAGGTAATCTAAAATTAACTCCAGAAAGAGTCATGGAGCACCCACTGAGATTCTAAGTGGTAGGTCCACTGAAGGCTGCGAGCTATAAGGAGAACCTTCCCAGTCCTCTGGCCAGTGACCCAAATCTGCCAAATCTAAAGTTCTCAGCAGTGTCTCTGTCTGTGTACGGGGAAGCCCAAAATAGTCTCTTAGAGATGAGACCCAGGGTCCTGGGATCAGCCAAGCCACAGCAAACCAGGGCTGAGTTAAGCTACCGAACTCAAGAATTCCCTCAGTTGTCCAAGAAGGAAAAGCAAATTGCCTTTAACATGAGGGGAAGCTCAGACCGGACCCACAGCAGCATCCTACAGCAGAAGACAATGAAGCGATGTCTGCAGAGGGCACAGGGACACACAGCATAAGCCAAGGGGCCTGGAGCGGGCCAGGTTCGAGAGCCACAAGCAGCCTCCTCGCAGAAGCAGGAGCCCGTCCTTAGAATGAAATGCAGCTAAGAAAGAAATCCAGAGCTCAGGGATGAAGGGTGTGTCGGCAAAGGTCTGACGATGAGGATCAGAGCATTTACATATAGAACACTAAATGCCTACAAGAATTGCTGTAAACCAACCCAATGCAAAAGTGACAATGTATCAAAATTGGGAAGTGCTTTAAAACATGGTAATACATGCTTAAAGAGAAAAACATGACTCCGATCAACTTCACTGCACTCTTGCAGGAAACCATGCCACATGGTAACACATTTATCTAGAGCTCAACAATTCCCTTAGATTCACTTTTTGTTTCCTTCTTCCCATTAGTACTTACTGATACTTTATTTTTAAAATAGCTGCTGCCCAACAGATACAGATGCAAGCCACACTTTATTTTAAAAGTTGCAGCAGCTATGTTAAAAAAGGAAAAAGAAACAAGTGAAATTAATTTTGATATCTTTTATTTAACTCAATATATGCAAAATGTTGCTAGTTGAACAAGCAATCCATATTTTTAAATTATCAACATGTTTTATATTCCTTTTTGTGTTAAGTTTTCCAAATCTAGGGGTGCCTGTCTGGCTCAGAGCATGTGACTCTTGATCTCGGGGTTGTGAGTTCGAGCCCCATGTTGGGCTCAGAGCTGACTTGGTGTACTTTGCACTTATGACACATTTCAGTTCGAACCAGCCACATTTCAAGTGGTCAGCAGCTACCCGTGGCTAATGGCTGTGATATTGGACGGGAACGTGATCACCATTTATAAAAGTATGCCTGTTTATCTTTATTCCGTCTGTTTCCCTAAGAAGATGTCTAGAATGAGTATCACTTAAGAATAAGTAATAAAAACTTCTGAATGATAGGAGCTGGGATAATTTTTTCACTCTCTTCTTTGCAGTTTGAATTATTTTTATTGAGCAAAATCATTTTAAATTACCTTTAGGAAAAACTGTGATTCTTCTTTAAAAACTGGAAGTATATACCTTGGGACATTAATGGTGGTTATTTCTGAATGGTGAGACTAATAGTATACATTTGTTTTCTTTTCTGTATGTTTTAAATTTCCAAAAAATAAAATAACATGAGATTCAGAGTCGTAGATATAAATCTCAGTTTGTCACACTGTGTCTGTGGCCCTAGGATTTAGCCTCAGTGTTTTGGGGGACAATTCTAAGAACGCCCCTCTGTACATCTGAGCTGAAGATTCCTCTCTCTACATTATCCCCCGTTACTCCCCCCACTCCGATGACCTCCCTGCGGCAGACTCCTCTGACCTTGCAGCTGGAAATGGCTGTTCCAAGCAGAATCCCCAGGCCAACAAGCAGAGAGGACAGCAGATCAGGCTCTCTGCTGCCTGCCACCTCTTTCTAGCTGTGGGACCAGGGGCACGTCGCTTACTCTCTTGAAGCATCAGCCTCCATTTATGAAACGGGAACAATACCACGACCATAGCAAGACTGGATGAGAGCTAATGAGTTCTCAGCGAGGGAAATGCTGTGGCCTGGCCTGCCACACCTCTCAACTAGACCTCCCAGGATGAGTAGGGTCTGGACTGGCAAACAGGACAAGGAAGGGCAAACCAGGCTGAAAGAACAGCAGGGCATAAGAAAAGTGGGAAGGTGGGGCACCTGGGTGGCTCAGTGGGTTAAAGCCTCTGCCTTCGGCTCAGGTCATGATCCCAGGGTCCTGGGATCGAGCCCCACATCGGGCTCTCTGCTCAGCGGGGAGTCTGCTTCCCCCTCTCTCTCTGCCTGCCTCTCTGCCTACTTGTGATCTCTGTCTGTTAAATAAATAAATAAAATCTTAAAAAAAAAAAAAAGAAAGAAAAGAAAAGTGGGAAGGCAAAAGCACACTGGACCAAGTGGCCAGAGAAGAGGGTGTGGGTAAGTGAGAAGACAAGAATGGAGACTCAAGTGGGGAGCAGAACATGGGACTAACGGTTCCCTTCTGCCCACTCAGCCCCATCCCCACGTAAAAGAGGTCCTGGCAGTTTCCACAGGCAGTTCTCCACACATAGGCCCTGTGAACGTATCTCCATATCTTTGGGATATATCTCCATATCTTTGGGACGACTTGGAAAGCTGAGAACACCAACCGCCATTACTTGATAAAGACCTATTAATCTTCCCGCGCTGTTCATCAACCCCCCGCCCCCCACCACATGCCCTACCCCAAGCCAGCCCCAGCTGCCCCAGGAACCTCGAGCACCCCAACCAGGGCATTTACATATCGGTCTGCCCCTTCAAGACTGTAATGAGAGGCCTGAAGGAAGAGTCTGTGTGTTACTTTTTGGTCTCAGAGCACAGCACAATGTCTGGCACAGAGTCACTGCTCAATAAATGGTGAATTAATTCAATGATAGGCCAAGGCACTTGAACCATACTCTCCTGTGTTAGGCCTGGTCCTGCCTGTGGCACAATCTGTCAGTTGTTCCCCAAATATTTGTTCTCTTCTTCTTCCTTTATTATTAGAGTCTCTGAGTTTTATCAGTGCACAGAGCTGCCAACGTAAAGACTACTTCCCAGGCTCCCCAGGAGGTGCAGGCTGTCACACGACTAAGTTATGGCCAGTGTGATGTGAGCAGAAGTTCTGCATGCAGCTTCTCTGCTGGGCCCTCCCAGGGAATGCACTTACTCTCCAGTTCCTCTTCACCCTACCCCATTAGCTGGAATGAGTCTGTGGCTAGTGGAAAATGGTGCATCCATTCCGGTCCTAAAGATGGAAGCCATCTACTGAGGATCCCAGAGCGTCACAACATTAGGAGCCTTGGTCTCCCACATCCCGGGCTGCTACTCAGCCCTGGATGCTTATGATCAATTATCACACTAGAGAGAAACATTAACTTCTACCTTGCTCTTGCTTTAGTCACTGTTCCTCTGACCTTAGTTACAGCAGCCAACTGTTATCCTAGCTAGAGCTCCGCACTACCAAACAGGCTTCAAGTTGAGATCTGCTACCTGAGAATACCTTACCAGTCAATACTCATTCCCAGGGTCCCTCATGTCTGGAAGGAATCCCACAGAAACCAACTGAGGCCTTTGGTAGAACACCCCTGACGACACCTCTCCTGTTTCACTGGCTTGCAGAAATATTTAAACAAAGGACTACACACAAAGAGAAGTATAAAACTACCACCTTAGTGCTTTGCAGGATTTACAGACTTTTTGTTTCTTGATTTCCTGATACTGGGGGAACATACCAGCGTCTTGCTGCTAAGATGTGCAGAGAGCCCAGCCCTATCAGAACAACGGGGGTGGGGGTGGGGAGGTTGCTGGGAAAGGCTCAGCTGAGAGGAAGAGGCTTTGCACAGAATGCAGAGACACAGCCCCTCGCCTCAAGGGAGTTCCAGTCCCTCAGCACCACTCCGCATGCTGTGGCTCTGCTGGAGATGGGTAGTCCTGGGTGGTGGAGGAGGAGACAAAGCCTTCACCAAGAACGTTACAGGTACATGTTTACAAGATGGAAAAGGTGGGGAAAGGTCTTTCAAGCAGCAAAAACAGAATATGCAAAGGCATGACATGGCCTAGATGTTTGGGGAACTCCAAGTCATTTGTTAGAGCTGAACCATGAAGGGCAGAGAAAGGGAGATGGCCATAGTTGGGATTTCCTGCCAGGCAGGCAAGGATCAGCTCCTCAGGTCTGGAAGGAGCTGTGTACTCTGAGCGAAGAGCTTACAGTCCAATTGGAAATTAGCATGCTGGCTGCAAAATCATTGTGCAATTTTAAACATTTTCAGGCTCCAGTGAATCTTCCAAGGAAACAACGTTTTCTTTGCTCTCCTTAAAAAAGGTGACTTCCCTACCACTCACTCTCTCAACCATCGGAAAACATCCAATGAACTCAGGCTGGAGAAATCATACAGAGACTGCAAGGCTCCGTACTCACGAGGCAAGGGCTCAGCAGCCCGACCAACGCTCCACTGCTCTTGTCGAGGAATTCAGAGTCCACAAGTGACGAAAGAAACAGAGGTCACCTAGCCAGCTGTTACTGCCCATAGTGTGTGCGCTTACACGCTAGGACAGTGACGTACAAGGGAAAAAAAGGCACCTCGGGCATACGAGAAAATTAATTCCAGCTGGATTAAAGAATTATGTATGAAATAAAAGAGGATAAAAAGATAAAAATAGAACTTTTGCTTTCAGCCAAGATGGAACAAATTTACCCTCCTGGATAAAATAACCACAAACTCAAGACAGAATATATGAAAAAACAATTCTCACGACACTGGACGTGGGACCACAGAGAAAAGTGATCCCTGAGAAGCAGGTAGCAAACAAGGTGAACTCTGGGATTTGCCTTGAGAGTTTCCGGCTGCCCCACAGGAACAGGGAGCCCTTACATTAGGATTCTGCCTCATGAAAGACTTAAATCTAAGTATCTCTCCCCCAACTCGTTTGCCTGCTCACACTCACCAGGCACAGAGCAGGGCACATCCAGGCATTCCACACTGCAGAGGGTGAGGCAGGACTGCAAAGTGGGGCCAGACATGTACTTTCCAGAATGCAAAAGCCCAGGATTACAACACAGGGGACAGAGGTCTGGCCTAAGGCAGCCCTAGGCTTAATACCAGCTCCTCTGCTTGTTAGCTGTGTGGCATTGGCCAAGTTAGTTAACCTCTCTGAGCCTTCATTTCCTCACCTGGCTACTATGAGGCCAAGACATAATGTATGTAATGTAGAGAGTACAAAGCGGGTGCTGAATAGATATAGTTCTTGTTCCTGTTCCTGCCATTCATTTTGGACTTGGTATTTCCCAGAACGGTTATGTTGCAGCTAATGAGGTCAGAAAGCACTGTGAGACACAACCCCTGTGCTCAGGAGGCCTGCAGTCCAGTAGGAAGATAAGAATGTTTGCAACATTTATTACTAGACAAGCCACGCCAGGCTCTTGCTAAATGCTGTGCAGTGGCCTAAGCCATCTGCACAATCCTGTGAGTCCTCCCAACCTCGCTAGGACCTGTTAGCCCCTCCATCTCACAGATGGGGAACCAGGCACAAGAGGGGAAGCAATGCACCAAGGGTCACAGAGCCAGCCCATCCCGGAGATGGGATTTTGAACCCAGGCTGTCTCTCTGCCTGTCACCCCGGCATGTGCTTCCAGAAAAGGGGCCCAGCTTCCCTCCTAACCAGCCGTGTGACCCCAGCCAAGGCACTTCATCCTTTTGTTGTGGGGCTGAGCAGGCCATTCCTATGTCCCTTTCCTGCTCCACCTGCTAAGACTCTCAGGGGACAGGAATGAGGAGGGACTCGGGGGTGCCCAGGGCTTGTTCCACCTTTCCCTCGGGCATTTTTTCAGGGTTTAAGTGAGGCTGCAGAAACCAGCTCTCCAGGAATTTATATAGAGCTAAAGCCTGAAGCCAAACAGAGACCACTCCTGGGGACCATCACTGAGAAGAATATGGGTAATCAGGCCCGGCAGGGCACTCTGGTGCCATACTTCGTCTCTAAACAGACAGTCCCCCAGGCCCCAAGCTGGCCCAGCTCCATGCCCAGGCGGCTGCGGCCTCCCTGATCCCCCTGAGGAAGGGCCGGGAGCTGTGGTCTTTGCCACTTGAGGTGACTGCCCCTTCCTCCCAGGCTTCTTCCTCATGGGATAAACCACTGACACCAAGAGATTTGATCAGATGGGGGAAAAAAAGCTTAGGGTTTCTACTCTATTCCAGGGAGTACTTGATATCAATACTAAAAACAAAACAAAACCAAAGACCCAAATCTCAACAACTGGGATTTGTCAATAGAGAAGCATTTAGGTCTATTCAAACCATTCCTGCCATGGCCGTGATCCAAGAGGAAAAACAAACCCCCATTCAAGCAGGGGCCGGTTCTTCGGCGTCTCCTCTGTCACCCAGCAGGGACAGCCAGCTTCTCCGTCTCTTGGTCTCAGCAGGACCTCCGTGAATGTCATCCCCTCACTTATCCGCTTCTTTTAAGTCACAGGTCCCTCAGCACTCGCAGTGCCTGTCATCCCCCTTCCCACAAAGGAGTGACAGAAACACAGACACTGTTGGACAGTGCTGGTAGGAGCATCGTCGGTATGAGTGTCCACAGAGGGCCACTGAGCAATGTCGATAACGTGATTTATGTACCTAGACCACGTGACCCAGAAAGCCCAGTTTCAGTAACGTCTCCCCCCACACAAGCGCTCTCCGGGACCGATGGTTACCCCCAGGGATGTCTGCTATGTACAGCCCTACTGCTGAGAGCAAAGGACAGAACACAGCCGTACCATCCTCCCTGGGGACCTGTGAAATGAATTACACCTCACCCCACATGACGGGACATGGTGTGTCCACTACACGAAGGAAATGGGTCTACCTGCAGCCCCGCAGTAGCCGGATTGTGCACACCACTCCAGGCCTTCACACCTCCCTGAATCCACATGCTCCGTGGCCGCTCACCCTGACCCTGGGCTTGGCCACGCGACTTGCTCTGACTGTTCAGACAGTAGCGCATCTGACACACACAGAAGCTGGGAAACGGACTTCTCCCTCTGCTTCCTGCTTGCTTCTCTGTGGCCACCTTGAGCCTGTGGCCAGGCTGGCCTGGATCTAAGAAAGGCCACGGGGGACATAGCAGAGTCGTCTCAGCCAGGCCCCGCCATGTGAGCAAGCCAGCCAAGGGCAGCCAGGTCACGGAGCCAACCCGAAGCTGGCTGCAGATGCACGAGCAAGCCCCAGCAAGCCCAGAAGCATGACAAATAATAAAAGGTGGTTGTTTTAAGACACTGAAGTTGGGATGGTTTATTACACAGCAATAGGTAACAATGTCAGAGAGATACAAAATAGGGTGAGTGGTATGTTACCACTGGGTGTAAAAAAAAACAAAAACAAAAACAACAACAAAAAAATGTTTTCTAATAAAGCTCCAGATATGCTGAAAATTACTGAAAGGACCCCCCAGGAAAGTCCTAAAGGTGGCTATGTCCATGGAAAGGAGCAGGAGGACACAGAGAAGATGTAGGAAGGAAGTTATTTTTCCCTCTTGTATTATTTGATTTTTAGTACCGTGTGCATTCCTTACCTGCACAAAACATTAAGTAGTTAATTTAAAATTTAAAAGGAAAAGAAGATGGCCTGTGTTGGAGTGAGCTCTGACTCTGGAATGCCTCGTCTGGTCACCCACGGGGGTTGACAAACCTGGCCCATCATCTCAGAGCCGGGGGAGGAGGTCTGAGTCTGTGGTATGACTGAGAGCTTGTCACCCGCCCTCCCTGGGCCACCAGCCTCATATGTGCACACTCTCCAGGCCCCCCGCATCCTTCTGAGGCCATGGCAATCTGTCTCACCTGAGGGTGCCTGGACACATTGTACCTCCCTCCCTTCTCCTGCCAAAATCCAGGCATCGCATGAGATGCATTTCAGGGTCACCTTGGAGAAGCCCTCCTGCTCCCTCAGCGCAAGCTCCCCAGCTCCCCGTGCTCTTCACATTCACACACCAGCCAGTATCTGGCACGGACAGCACTGAAGGAGAAAGAGAGATCTCTGCCCTTGTGCTGCTTATATTCCAGTGGGGAGACAAACCAGAAAAAGGCCAGCTAGTGGTACAAGATCAGCGGAGAGTTAAAACGGGGATGTGGCAGGGAGTGACCAAGTGGCTACTTGAGACTGGAGGGTCAGATCAGAGCCAGAGTCTCCCAGGAGTCTGAGTTTGAGACCTGCATGACGAGACAGAGTCAGCCATGCAAAGATCTGAGGGAAGAGCACCCTGGGGTGGGAACACTGCTGGCACATTCGAGGAACAGCAAGAGGGCCGTGTGGCTGGGGCAGCGGGGATGGATCAGGGTAGTCAGAGGGCGGCTAAGGGCAGCCGAAGCACACCTGGAAGCCTCTGGAGGGGGCTGGGAGTGTGCAAGCAGGGGTGAAGGGATCTGGTTGAGGCGTGCAAAGACCCCTCCGTCCACTGCGTGGAGAATGAACTCAGGGCTGGAGCCGACGAGGCGACGGCAGGGATGGTCAGAAGGTCACTGCAGGGGCGCCTGGATGGTTCAGTGGGTTAAAGCCTCTGCCTTCGGCTCAGGTCATGATCCCAGGGTCCTGGGATCGAGCCCCGCATCGGGCTCTCTGCTCCGTGGAGAGCCTGCTTTCTCCTCTCTCTCTGCCTGCCTCTCTGCCTACTTGTGATCTCTGTCAAATAAATAAATAAAATCTTTAAAAAAAAAAAAAAAAAGAAGGTCACTGCAGGAGTCCGCCGGGGGGTGACGGACACTAGGACAAGGGGGCAGAGGTAAGAAAGAAAGAGTGCAGAAAGGGAGAGACAGGCAGAGGGAGGACACAATTTGTAGGTAAGATAAACAAGACTTACTAACGGGTTGAACTGGAGGAGTGGCAGACAGACTACCCCCCACGCCCCTGAGATGACTGCGTCCAAGTTGCTGGAACCTGTGAGTGGCATAAACCCGTCACGTTACAAGGCAAAAGGGACTTTGGGGGTGTGATTAAGTTACAGACCTTGAGACAGGATGATCCTAGATTATGTGGGTGGGCATGCCGGGGTCCTTGGAAGGGGGAAGTAGGCGGGTCAGAGTCAGAGGACATGTGGTGGCACAAGCATGTATAGTCACAGAGGAAGCTAAACTGCGGGCTTCACAGATGGAGGAGGGGCCGAGAGCCAAGGAACATGGGCAGCCGTGGAGGCTGGGAAAGACAAGGGCACGGATTCTCCCCGAGAGCCTCCAGAAGGAAGACAGACCTGTGGACACTTGAGTTTAGCCCAATGAGCCCCATTTCCAACTTCCGACCTCCAGAACTACCAGAGACCACATCTGCATTATTTTAAGCCAATAAACGTGTGATCATTATTAGTTACAGCAGTGATGGGAAACAAATGCAGGAGGGATGAGGAATGGAAAGGGATTAAAGAGAAATTCTTTTAGCTTTGAGGCGGCACACTGGACTGGATCTTGCCATTTAGTGAGGTGAGCAGAAACAAAACCAAGAGTTCTGTTCTAACTTAAATAACATTTGATACCCAAGTAGACAAGTCAAGTTGGTGGGTGGAAGTTGGCATCAAAGCTGGAAGAGAGTGAGTAGAAGGACCCAGTTAAAGAAACCAGGACTGTGTTTGTTACGGAAACAGATTAGAAGTTTCCGGAAAGACGGAGTGGCCAAGTGGGTTAAAGGCAGCTGGAATATGGAGGAAGATAAGAACACAAACAGAACTGTTGGATTTGGCAACAAGACAGGGCAACCTTGACATGGGAAGTCTTGGGGTGTGTGTGGGGGGGTACCAGCTCTAAGGAGCAGGCCGAGGAGACAATGGTTCTTTGAAGACACTTTGCTGAGACAGAGCAGAGAGGCGGGCAGTAAGTCACAGGGATATGGGCTTAGGGAAGGTTTTTATAGGAGAGTCTAGGGTGTCTGTGAATCCTGGAGGGAATGACCTGGGAAAGAGACAGGGAATTGATCCAGAAGACAGGAGAAATGACAGCAGCCTGAAGTCCTGAGGAGGCACGAACAGAGGGATTCTGAGCACAGGTGAAGGGGCTGGAGCCTCTGCACAGTGACAGCAGGCACACTTGGTGGTGGGAAACAAGGGGCTTTCCTAACAGCTTCTGTGTCCTCAGTAAAGTTCATACCAGCTCAGGAGCTAGGAGAGACAGGATGGCATTCTAAGCAAAGACCTAAGAAGGGGAAATGTATGTGAAAGCAGGGATACGAACATTCCCAAAGCGTGGCAGTGCCTCTGAGGTCACTGGTCATCAAGCACAAACGACCAGCGAGGCTGAGGGCTTCCTCCCACGACATTTGTTTTCTCAGCAGCACACAGGAGCAGGCAGAGAACTGGGTGTCATCAGGGTAGGGCTGCCGCCGAGCAGCAGGGTGGAGAAGACAAGGTCATGTCACCCTGCTTCTCATGACCCTCCAGTGGCTCCCCTCTCATGCAAAGTGAAAGCGAAAATCCTTGTACCTTACCCCCTTGGCTCTGACCTCCACCCTGTCCCTCTCACATTCACGCCCCATCTCCAGGACTCAGCACATAGCAGGTGCTCTGTAAATATCTCTGAAATGAGCAGACCAATCCATGGATCTTCCTTTCACGGAGAGGATCTAACCAAGGACCTTAGCCCCTGGACACTCAGCTCCATGCCCCCAGGGTGCCTGGCACATGGCTGGGACATGACTGTTGCCGGAGACCAAGCCTTCCTGTTTCTACCTCGGCCCTCCGTTGTAGATATCTCTGCTCTGATATCTTTGCTCAAATTATGACCCAGTTCCAAGGACCTGCTATTTGGATCTTGACTGAAAGGCAAAGATGCCATAAGTCAAAGATTAAAGAGCTCAAAGAAATTGGCAGAAACGATATTCTGGGAAAATCTTGGTAGTTCGGAGACCAGGCTTCATGCCAAAGCCTCCTCCCCATGTTCACAAACAGTACAAAGGCTGGAAGGACAGGATAAAAGAGTAAAATGTGGGAACAGAAGACAATACTTGCTCTGCGCTGGCAGAACAGACAAGCATACTGGTTTAAGATGCACGCACACGCACGCGTGCACAGGCGCATGCACACACACACTTCCCCTCAAAAAAGCCTTGTTTAATAAGAGAGAAGGTAACTTGAAAGCCATCTTGGAGTTGGTCTGGCCTATCCCCAGGGCCCAGCAGGGCAGGAAATGACTCTAACAGGGCAGGGGGATGTTATCAGGCCAGCCCAGAAGGCTTGGAAATGGCTCTCTCAGGAAGCCAGTCCCAGACAAGTTGAATGCACACCCACACAGTCAGCAAGCATCTCTTGAAGATTCAAAGCGCTAATCCACACCCTTACCCTCAAAGAGGATAGTGTAGAGGGAGCCAGGGGCTATCAAGTCCTCGCATGGTGGGGTGGAAAGAGGGATCAGGCACACTCAGAAGACTGTCAGAAGTAAGAGAGGTCTGAGCTAGCTGAGCCTCAGGAATTTCTCCAAGTGAGAGAGGATTTCCCCAAGTGAGGGTCTAGGCAGAAGGGAGATGCCACAGCTGGTGTGTGGGGTAGGGCAGAGGCGGAAAGGAGGCTACCACAGGACAATGAGGCAGCTGTAGAGGGCATGAGGGACACATGGTCCCAAGGCCTCTAGGCCCAAGACTCAGGGGAGATCTGACTCCCCTGGCCTGGTGGGCCAGAAAAAGGAAAGGCATGCACTTGGCATGTCCAGTGATATCGTCTCATCATCTCAGCACTTCTTACTTGAGAATAAAAAGCTGCTTCTTGTTAGGCTTCGAACCTGCAAGGGCCAGAGAAGGCAGTTAGTCAGGGGAGGCAGGCCTCACTGCCAAGGGGCTGAGCCAGCCCGAATGTGAGGAGATTGGAGGGACAGGGAGAGGCAGCAGAGAGACCCAGAACCCCTCCCTGGGAAAGGCCACTCAGCAACCATCTACCCTTCAGTTGCACAAGAGACGCAGGAAGAGAAGGTCACGGACATCCAGTCAGCCTGAACAGCAATCCATCAGCCAGAACTCGCCCAGAGCCCCAGGCCGGCAGGGCCATCCAGGCACCAGAGGGACAGCACCAAGAGTCTCAGTGTCTCAGGTGGACATTCCCTCCCCTGGATCCCCGCCGCCCTTGTCCTCTACCATTCCCAGCCCCAAGCACATAGATGCCAATTCTCCACACACTAGACTGGAGTATGACCATGGTCTTAATGGCACTGTACTCCAGGTTGTCAGGCAGGGGCTGGTGCCCAGCACACGCTCACTAGGTATTTGGGGAGTAAATGAATCTAAGTTGACTCCACAAGGGCAACAGCCAACCTGTTCTTTGAACAATGAACTGAGCATGTCGGTATGTCAAAGAACTGCCATGTGTCAGACATGGTGCTGGAGACGGAGCAATGGGCAAAACAGCAAAAAGCCCTGCCCCTGTGGGGCCGACAGCCCAGTGGTCACGTTCTTTGTGGCATCCCCGATTTGTGTCCCAGAACCCCCACACGGAAGTGCAGAATGAACAGCCGCAGGAGGAGGACTGGGTAGTGTGTCAGACCTGAGCAGAGGCCCCAGGTCTGCATTGACTAGTTCTGGGAGCTGGCTAACGGCGACTGCCATCAGCTTTGGGCCTCGGTCACAATTCAGCACCATGGGAGCCCACCCCAACCCCGCCTGCACAGCTCTGCTATCCTCGCTGTTATCGTCACCCTGCCTGCTCCCCACCACACGCCCCCCGTCAGGGGCTAAGCATCCATCCGGGTCTTCCTCCCCTCCTGCCGCACACAGAACTTGTGATCTGGGCAGCTTCAGATGACTGCTGGCGCCTAAAACTAGCTGTATTATCCCTTGTACTCCTCAGAACAGCCTTGGAGCTGGAGAGGGAGGCTCGGGAAGTGGAAGAACACACCCACAGCGTGACAAGCAGTAAGTGCTAGACCCAGGATCTAATCCCATGTCTGACAGGACAGAGCCCACTGCTTTCTCCAGCACCAGGTTCCTTTCCTCGTTGCGAAAATGCCTCCATCTGAACAACAGGGTAAACGACGGTCTTGCTTGCCCAGAGCCGAGGGGGTTCCCAGGACACGGGATTTTCAGTGCTTCAAACTCTCAGGCCAACTGGGACAAAGCCACAGCTCTGCCCAAGATCCTCCTCCTGGTGTTCTGCAAGGCCTTACCCACTGTCACCTAAGCACACCCTGCCCTCAGGCCCCAGTAACACAGTGGCACCCTGGGGCCTTGTATATAATGCTGTCATTGTTCTGCCTAAGCTACTGGTGACACTGTCCCACCACTTGGACAATCGTGTCTAAAATCTAGTCCTAGAACTTCCTGGGCTACAACGATGTTAACGATGCTAGTTAACAATCCTGCTTTCTGAACCCCAACCCCACTAAGACCTCCTGAAGCAGGACTCCGGCCCAGCCTGGGAATCTGCGTTGCCAACCAGCCCCAGGTGACTCAGCTGCCCAGAGACTGTGTAACTGCTCTGAGCTGTAAGCATCTTGTGGCTGCTGACCCACTCAGTCTTTTTCTTCTGGTGCAGGCCTCATACACAGGAAGTACTCATTACATGCTAAAGATTACAGCTGAAGGGACAGCTTCAGACCTGCCCAACCACACAACTCCCCTAAGGCTCTATTTTAAAATGAAGATTTCCAGTCCCCATATTGGCAGGGAGACCACTACCCCACAGGAGTGGTCTGGGAATCCATAATGTGCAGGCTCCCTTAGTTCAGGGCTACTCAGAGCAGGTCCACGGACAGGCAGCATTGGCATCACATGGAAGCTTTGTCAAGCCTACAGGAGCGCAGGCCCCAGACCTGCTGCATTGGAATCACTAGGAATGGGGCCCCAAGAGCCAACTTGGTGATTCTTCCATCCGACAAGCTTAGAAAACCATTTATTGGTGTAAAGAATAATGGAACTGTAGTTACAAGTGGGTTAGAATCCAGCTCAGAGAACATCTCCGAACCTCAGTCTACTTACCCCTGAATAAGAATTGTGACCCTTGACCCTGTTCCTCACCTAGTTGTGATGATTAACTGGGATCCACATAAAAGTTCATGTCCAAAACACGGCACACAGCAAAAGCTCAAGCAATGAACATTCCCTAATAGTGCAGTTTTAACACCTGCAACGTCCAGAAAACTAAGGTTTCAGAGAATCAAGTGAGGCGCACAAGGTCACTGGGAGGGCAAATGCATGGAGATTCTGACTCCAGGTCTGGCAGGCCTCTGAAAGGACCAAAAAACATGGGTCCCGCCTCACTCTGGCACTTCCACCTCCACCACACCTGACAGACCTGCGCAGACAGACAGGGGCTGCAGCCACGCTGGTCGGTTTCCCCGGGCTTGCGGCTGCCCTTAATACAGCATGTGGCACTCCTCCCACCCGTCTGCCAAACACTGCTCATCCTTGCCTGGTAGCTGATGGGGATGGTTTCGAGAGATCTCAGAAAACCTCTTCCGTTTCCTTGGCTTCTCAGATGGGAAACACTGGCTTTCACAGAAAGGCCTGCAACCCTCCGCCACCTGCCAAGCATGAGGTCACCCCGAGGGGCAGGAATCTACCCAAGTGAGGTCAGTGAGAACCAGGGACGAAGGCCATTCCTGATGATGCAGCCGGTGCCAAGCCGGCGGGGCAGCTGGGGGTGTTCCGAGTAAGCGAGGAGGTGCACGGGAGGGAAAGCCTGTAGCGGCAAGTAGCCACCGGACGCCCACTCGGCGTGGCTTCAACAAGAAGGCATTTTCTGCTCCACATAAATGCTGTCCAGACAAGAGCCGCTGCAGGCGTCTGTCTTGCGTCTCTGCGCTGCCGCGCTCTGAGGGTCAGCCTCGCCGCCACGAGACAGCTGCAGCCTCGGAAGCCAAGCGCCAACCTCCACGGTGAGAAGACCACTCCCGTCGCCCAGAAGGCTCGTTTGTTACTACTGAGCAAGAGGAAATCTTCTTCAGAAGCCCCTCCCGCAGCTAAGAGCCCTGATGTCTCATTGGCTAGAACTAAGTCACATGCCCAGGCCTCAACCAATCACAGTCAGGGAGCAGCCCACACCCCCCCCAGGGCCCACACCCTCAGTGAAGCACGTGGCACACGGGAAGGGCTGGCAGTTGGACAAAATTGGGGGCGCAGGCAGCAAGGAGGAAAGGGAGCTCAGGTGCAGTATGCTGGATTGACAGCCCGGGCCCCTCTGGCGGGCCCCAAGTCACGTGACACCACCAGCCACACAGGTGAACAGCCCTGGTGGGAGCCCCAGTCAGGGCTTGTCCTGCGGCCTTCACTCCCACTTCCAAAGGCCCCGGGGCCTGCCTTCCTTAGGCGGTTTCCAGTTGCTCCGAGGCCTCCCCTCGTGAGAGTCTGGGGCCGGTTCAACACCGCACAGCAAGTACACACTGGGAGCCTGACGGTTCCTCGGAGCAGAGCCCCTAGTGGCTGGCCACCTGGGGGAGGAGACGAGGCATGAGCCACGACAGGCCACATGGGGAGGAGAAACAGCCCTGAACTGGGAGATGATAAACCCACCATCGTGACCTACACTGAGGGCTTACTCTGTGCAGGCAGCAAGCTAAGCACTGTTAGGTGCGCTTTTTTTGTTCCTTGTTTTCACATTTGGTCCTTACAACTGCCCTACACATTTGGCACTATTACTACAGGTTCATGATCCCTTATGCATAATTTCCCAGATCTAGAACTCTCTAAAAACCAAAACCTGGTTTTGTTTTTGTTAACTTACTGGGAAACAAAACCTCAACTGAACTAACATGAGGCTATTTATAATCTATCTGTCCCTCTGCAAGGCCTGTTTGCATGTTTCGATGCAGAAAATAGTGGCGTGTTGTTTCATTATGAAGTAGAGCCACTGAGTGTCACATATTGGCTGGTATAGGCACCATGGTCTGGAAAACTCTGCACTCAGAAACACAGCTGGCACCAAGAGTTTCAGAAGAGGGATTCTGGATGCATATCACCACTTTACACACAGGGCTTCCCAGGTGAAGTAACTCTCTGAGTTAGGAAGCAGCAGAAGCTCACTTTGAACTAAGCAACTGCACTCACAGGCCAGAGCTCTGACCCACCCTGCCTGCTTCTGCCACTTCGCCAGCTGGTGGTTTTAAGGGAGGACACTTCTGTGGGCCTATTTTCTCATCTATAAAATGGGGAGCTTACAACCAGATCAGTGGCTTTCAAGTGTGTTCCAAAATCACGTTAGGCCTTCCTTCCAAGGAAACCTTAGTAAAAAGTATCACTGCTCCAGTGAGTGAGCCCTGCCCACCCAGCCACCAGGCCCTAAAGCATGTTCCCAGAGGGGTTCCTCAACAACACAGTTTGAAAATGATACAGTGTGATCTCTCAGACCCATCTGGTTCTAACACTGTACCGTTGTTTTTTTCTGAGGCAAACATCTTTTTGGGGGAAGGAAGGACAGCTGGGAGGAACTTGAACCAGACCTTGACAGAAGGATAGGCTTCTGGCCTGCAGAGAAGACTTCGGAGCAAACAGCATGAGCACAGGTGGAAAGACAATGAGCAAGGTGAATGAGAGGCTCCAAGAGGCCACACCAGCCAGTGGGTGCAGGGTGGGGGCAGGGAGGGGGAAGCCCAGGTAATGGGAGGACACACTGGAGAGGCTGGCTTACCAAGCAGATCAATGTCAGGAATCCTCAGAACCTAAAATCCCTCCAAGGAGGCGGCCAGAGAAAAGCTGAACAGTCCTGGCCTCACTGTATACAGACACAAGGTCATGGTCCTTCTGTCCTGACTACAGTGACCACGAGCCCCAGTGCTTAGCTCAAGAGCTATCAATATATTGTTGTCAAATAAGTGACTCTTTTGAATCCAAAAATCAGGACATATGGTCTGCCACAAAGGTGTGTCCTTCAGAGGACAACAAGACAGAGTATTTAAAAACAGGATGGCTGCCCTGGGAAGGCTGGGGTGGAGTGTCATCAAGGTCTCACTGTCCTTCCCCACTGTCTGGGGAGAGTCTGACTCCTAGCAGTCTGCAGTACCCTGGGAATGACCAAAGAAGCCATTCTAAACAACAGTGCCACTTTCCTACCCCACAGCTGACTCTTGTTTAAACCCCAGCCTTGTTTCCAAAGAAGCCCCTAGAGGGGCAGGAAGGATTCCAGAGGTCTGAGACCCGGGAGCTGTCCGGGAACTCAGCCCACCTCCAGAAGGGGATGCCACCAGGCTGGAGGCACCAAGGCCATTGGGAATATCAGCTAGTGGCAAATGCAAGAACTTCACTCCCACTCAATGGGCTACACACATTTTGTAACCAAACTTTGCCCCAGAAATATTCTTTGTTTCAGACACCATTTCCCTACCTGCCCATCACGAAGGTAATTAAAATGTCTCAAAATCACACCCAATCAGAACAGTGATGATCCCTTAAAGGAGAAACCACCATCTGGGGCCTAATTGTTCTAAGTAAGCTCAGTAACTGAGCTTACTTAAGAAGATTAACAGACTGGGAGAGGAAGGAGAAGCGGACACTGCCTTAGGAAGGGAGTGGCTGGCTGTTTGGCGGCTGTGGTGCAGGCTCCAAAAGGCCCGCTTCTGTTACTGAAAAACGTGGGAGTCTTGACCAGGCACAAGCTCATGTGTCATTTCCAGGGCTCCCACTCTTTGTCCCAGCCAGGTGTTATCCAGGACGTGGCCTGCCTTGCCCAGGGTTACACTGAGTCAGCTGGAGGGAGTCAATACCAGAGTTTGCATGGAGCAAAGTTTGCATACATCAACCGGTTTCTAGCTCACAGCCACCTGAATGGAGGACAATTATGAACCCTGTCAGGGCGATGAAGAACACGGGCTCCAAGAGGTTAACTGACTGGCTCAGGGTCACCCAGCTACAGGTAGAGTCTGGATTGAAGCCCAGGTACGAGGCCATGCACTTTGTCACACAGTAGTGAACCTCATCATTGGGAGGCTAAAGGGTGACATTCTGGGGAGAAAGGGACTCTCTCCAGATATAGCAGCTGGGACTGCCCTCCTAGGACCAGGACTGACCTGTGAGCCAACAAGGAGCTGACATGCTGTTATTCTCTGTCTTTATCCCCATCCCCTCAGGCCGCCACCTCAGTTCTAGGCCCCCGTGCCAACAGACCCGCTGGATGCCTGGTTAAGGTGCAGAGGCTGACCAAACGGGTCTGCGGTGGGCCCGAGAGTCTGTATTCCTCACATGCTCCCACGTGATACCCAGGCTGCTGCTTCGCTGACCACACCTCAGGCAGAGACAATCTAGACTTGAGTCGACTTTTCTTGCACCCCACCACACCCTTTGTAACTTGTGCGATCACTGCCTTGCTGGAACTCACAGAGGCCTGGCATGTAGCTGCTACACATTTTGGGTTTGGGGCTTTTTTTGCTTTTTTTTTTTTTTTTTTTTTTTTTTTGCGATGGGAGTGATTAAAGTGTTACCCACAGTGGAGTATGAGGCAGAAATGGATTCCTGGCGTCTGTTTTCAGCTTGGCATTGGCCCTTTTCTTCCTCATTCACCTCTTGGCTGTCTGAACTAATTTATCTCAAAGGAGCCGGGCTGGAGCAGCATGCTCTGAACGTGTCCACTATTTCAAGCCCTTATTGGGAGGGGCTGCTATGCTCCTGCCCCAGGAGAAGCAAATGCTGCTGAGTAGGGAGGCCTCAGCCAGCAGGAGCACTGAGGACATGTGACTCCTCCGCTCAGACCCCTCCCTTGGCTTCCACCTCATTCAGAGAAAAGCCAAAGCCTTAACCATGACCTCTAAGGCCTCAGGTGATCTGGTCCAGCCACCTCTCTGCCCTCATCAGGCCTCAGCTCTTGTCCCCTCCATGGCCTCGGATCCTATCTTAAATGCTGCCTTCCCGGTGCCCTCCCTGGCCATGTATTAAACCAGACACTTTTGTGGCCCCCACCCCCAGCCCACTCCCAAAGCACTGCTGCATCTTCCCTCTTGATTCCCCTCTGATACCACTTAGCATCATCTGGCAGCCTATAAATTTTACTTACTGATTTTTATTTATGTCTCCCTGCCTCTTCCCCACTAGAATGTGGACTTCATAAAGGCAAGGACATTTGTCATTTTTCTCTGTTTTGTTCACTGGTATATCCCCAGTGCCTATAACAGTGCCTAGCATGTAGCAGGTACTCAATATCTGTGAAATGAATAAATGAAGGGCCTACATACTAACAGGTCAGACTGACCAGCCCTGGGAGTCAGTTTCTGTGATCCTCGTAACAACCCCTGCAAACTCAGTCTTTTCCTCCCCATTCTTTTTTTTTTTTAATTTTATTTTTATTTATTTGACGGACAGAGATCACAAGTAGGCAGAGAGGCAGACAGAGAGAGAGGGGGAAGCAGGCTCCCCACGGAGCAGAGAGCCCGATGTGGGGCTCGATCCCAGGACCCTGGGATCATGACCCGAGCCGAAGGCAGAGGCTTCAACCCACTGAGCCACCCAGGCGCCCCTTTCCTCCCCATTCTAAGATGAGGAGACCGAATCTCTGAGTGGTTATTTAAGGGATTTGGCTGAGAATGTAGAGTTAGGCTCGGGCACCAGTCTGCCCAGTTACAAAGACTGTTCTTTTCCGCCTGTGGCTGCCTTCAAACTGTCTTACTATGACAAACGTGACGTTAACTCACTTTCCTTATTGTAACCAGCAAATGCTTTTGCTTAAGGATTTTCCCAAATCTGCTCAGAATCTGAAGTCCAGTTCAGCCAAAACGGTCTAGGGGGAGCTGGTGCCCTCAAAGCCAGGAAGAAATTCTACCACCAGACTCAGGAAGCCCCCATCAGCCAAAGGAAGGGAAGGACCCTCCTTCAAACATTTCTCTGAACCCCAAAGAAGAGCCACAGTAATTCTGGTTTTGTTTCATCTTTTTCTTTACTTTATCTTGTTATGTTCCTGACCAATCTCTCTGACCTTTTCAAGTCTGTGTGACTTTTTGCCAGCAATGGCAGTTACTAACCATGTGGGTTCTCGGGCAGAATCTATCTCTCATGAGCTTCCCAAAAGCAAACCTGCACACAGACCCATGAACCACCGTGCCACACACAACCCACTCCCCCAAAAGCTGCATAATGACTGAGGCTCAGGCCCCAGGGACCAGGCCCTGGGAAGGAAGCCAAGTCGTGTGGGGCTGTGAAGGTAAGATGGGCCTGGGCCACCAAAGCCCATCTACCCTCTTATTCCAGAGACCACCCCAGTGTAAGTCGTCCCTCCTCCGCCTCGACTCATCACTCTCAATCCCATTACTTCGCCTGTTTTCTTCAAATCACTTCTCACTATGAAGCTATCCCATTTATTGATTTCTGTATTTGCCACTGCCGGTCTCTTCAGAAGAGGTTCAGTACGTGAGGGCCGGAGCTTGGTCAGTGCTACTCACCCCTGTTCTGTTCCCAGCACAGGTGAGCACGCAAATGTTGGCTGAATGAAGGAGTAAATGAAACAGAAAATAAGTGGGTTCTGAAGGAAAAGGACCAGGAGGCTTGCAAATGAACCCATTTAGCCCTAACATCAACCTGCCCGGAAGGTATTTTATGCCTACACAGCTGGGAAGTGACAAAGTAGACCCAGGACTGTCCCAACTCCAAGAAGAAATGAGAAAATCCCGCAGGTAAGGAGAGAAGAAGCAAGAGGACAAGCTGGTGAGCCTTACGGGAAGGGCAGGGTCAAGCTGCCATCAGGGCCCATGGGCCTGCACACCATTTTCCTCGAATGCTTAATTAGAGAAGAGGCAACATTTTCTACCGAGCTGAGCCCAGATATGTCTATGCCTCCCTCCATGCCCCTAGGACGGTCATGGTACCTGCATCCCACCACCCCCCACCCCCGGCCTCCGGGGGAACCTCTGCCCAAAGCAAGGTACCACAGTTGAGACTGTTCAAAATGAAGTTCTTATTTCAAGACACTAACACCATAAAAGACACAATCATAAACCACTCTTGAACAAGACACTTGACATCCCTCTCCAATTCTGGGTAGTTTGAGGTTAGAAGGTTGAAAATAGCGTGATGTCCTTTCTTAGAGCAGTGTCTTCCATTCATTCATTCTTTCATTCGTTTGTTCAGCCAACATTTGCTCCCCCAGCCTTGAGCCGCCAGGGATGAAATAACACAAAACCTCTGCCCTCTCACCAGTCCATTGGTGCCCGCAGTTTTGGCGGGTACTGAAAGACCAGCAAATATTAAAGATACTTGCTTCCAAAACAAATAAGGCCACGTGGAGTTGCGCTCTGAAATGGGATTTTGGATGCAATTTTGATTTGATTGGGTACAAGAACCAATTCAGTCAGCTGGGCCATAGACTAACTCCAAGCAGCAGGCTCCTACTCAATGGCTCCCTCTGACCCCTTCCCCCTCTGGGCACCAAGCCCCTAGGCCCCCCAACCCCATTCTTCAACCACATTCCCACCTCTCTCTACCATATGCTCTCCCTGACTCTCCTGACTCTGTTTCCCCTATATTCCCAAACCCGACCTCTCTAAGTCCACAGCTTTGACATTCTACTCTCTGAACCCCAGGGCACACATCTCCTCTGCCTTCCCCCACCACCCCCTACACTCACCCCAAGTCTGAGCTTCCACCTGGAGCCCCTTGAACGTCATGTGTTTACAACCCATATTTCCCAGGGGTCTCTGTTCGAAAGCCCCCCCCCCCCACCCCGGTACAGCATACGCACACCCTGTAATCCCCTGCACACTTCCCGGCCGTGCCCCGGGGGAGCACTCTCCCCCATCGTCCCCAACTTCTTAGGACCCGAAGAAGGCCTCCCGGGCCCCGGGACCCCGCTCGGGCAGCCGGCTCCTTGAGCCCCCGGACGCGCTGACCCCGCAGGAGCCCGCCCGCACGCCGGAACTCTGGGACGCGGGGCACTGCCCTGGCCCGCCGGCCGCCCCGACCGCGTGACGCCCGGGACCCGGGGCTGCCCAGGCCCCGGCCCCACGCACCTCCCCGGCGCGGCGCCAGCGATCCCGGCCGCGCCCCTGCCCGCGCCCCGCCGCGCCTCCCGGGCCCGGCGCGGCCCGGAGGAGAGCGCGGTGCCCCCTGCAGCCCAGGCCGGCGCGCCCGGCGCCTACCGTTGGCGATGAGCTTGGCCGACAGCTGCTTGACGAGCTCGGGGATCCGCTCCCACTGGCACTCGGAGCGGCAGCGCTCGATCTCTGTCTCGAGCCGCGAGCCCGCCTTCCTGGTCGCCATCGCGGCCTGGCCGGGCCCGGCCCGGCCGCCCGCCCGCAGGCCCCGCAGGCCCCGCCGCCGCCGCCGCCGCCGCCGCCCGGGCGCCCCCGCCGCCGCCTCCCGCTGCCGCCGCGGGCGCGGGCTCCGGCTCCCGGCTCCGCGGCGTAACGGGAGCGCCGGCTGGGGAAGGGGCGGGGAGGCGGGCGGCGGCGGCGGGCGGCGGCGGGGCCCCGGGCGCCGCGAGGAGCGGCCCCTGCCGGCCAGGGCCGGAGCGGCAGCCGGGCGGGGGCCGGGACCGGGGCCGGGGCCCCGCGGGGGGCAGCGGGAGGCCGAGGAGGGGCGAGGTGTGGCGGAGGCCAGGGAGGGGAGGGAGGCCCGCGAGAGGGATGAGAGGGGTCGAGACCCAAGGGGGAAGGGCTGGGGAACGGCCGTGGTGTGGGCAGGTGAGGAGGGGCGGGGGTGAGGCGTGAGGGCCCGGCAGGCAGGATGATCTGGGAGAAACTGCGAGGGGGCGGATGGGAATGAGGCCTAAAAGGGGCAGTGACCCTGGGGAAGGTCACCGGCCAGGCAGAACTGGTGCGCCTGGGGCCTGGTGTGAGGCGCGTGTGGAGGGGAGGCCTGCCTGAGCTTGTCCCGCCATCTCAGATTTCAAGTAGATCCCTCTGGGCCTGGGTTGGCCCGTCCCCCTGAGCAGGCCCCCCATGCTCCTGGCAGCCTCAGCCCCCAAACAGATGAGGTGGGCGGGGAGTCCTCCATCTCGGGCCCGCACAGCACCTGCCCAGGGGCTCCCCAACTGACTGCCGAGTTGCACTGAGCCTGGCAAGGACTGCTAGCAGCTGAGATGCCAGCTCCCTTGCCCCTCTGAGGGGGGTGCAGAGTCACCAGTGGGATCCGCAGACTGAGACCTGGGGGCAGGTGTCCAAGGTGTGCATTCTTTCAGTTACTTGGTAACTATGTAGGGATTACCTGCTCTGTCCTAGCTACTGTTTAAGATGCTGGCAATACAGTGCAGAACTGAACAGACAAAATGTCTGCCTTGGTAGAGCTTTCATGCCAGTCAGGGGAATAAATAAACAAAATAAAGTACTAAGTTAGAAAGTAAAGATGATTACTTGAAGAAGTAGAGCAAGGCCCAATGAGGAGAATAAAGAGCCAGGGGGCAAGGGGTGTGGAAGATGTTGCAGTATTCAATGGGATGTTAGCAACAGCCTCATGGAAGTGACATTTGATGAAGACTCAAAGAGGGTGAGAGAGAGCCATGAGGCTATCTCTGGGAGAAGAGCATTCTTGGCAGAGGAAACAGCCATGCAAAGGCCCTGTGGTGAGAGCATAAGACCAAAGAGACCAGAGTGGTTGGAGTGTGGTGAGGAAGGTGAGGTGAAAGAGGAGAGCTCAGAGGTAGGAGGAGGAGTTTCAGTTCTTGGCAGGCCTTGTAGGCCATTATAAAGACCTTGGCGTTTACTCTGGTGAAATGGGAGGTCCATGCAGGACTTGACCTATATTTTAGGACTATGACAGTGGCTGTTGTGCTGAGAATCCTGCCAGTAGCTCAGGAGAGGAATGGTTGTGGATACACCAGGGTGATAGCTGGCACTGGGGTGAGGATGTTGGATTCTGGACACGCATTTGAGGATGGAGCTCTGGAACACCAAGGGTGAGGAAGCACTGTCATCATCAGCATCACCCCTTCCGGGTGCCTCACTCCAGCTTTCCAAGAGTTTCACACAGGTTCGTCCACCTCTTATCTCCTCAGCAGCTGTGGGAGAACAGACCTTGTGGGCGGCAGTTCACCATGAGGAAGCTGAAATGAGATATTGGATGTGAGGAGGGAAGGTTAGGAGATAACTTTGGCCATGACCAGCAAGCACAACCTTCAGGCACCCCCAACCTCAAAGTTTGACCTGAAACGTCTCAGATGCCGGGGACAGCCGCAGGAAGGGGATATATTAAAGTTTTAGTAGGGACCCTTTTGTACCTGGTCCCTTTGGTTCCACCAAGAGGGAAGAGGGGGAAGGGGAGGAGGAATCTCCACAGTAACTATTTCCCCTCCCTCTCCAAAGCCTCATATTCTCTTGTCAGCTCTTGCATGGAGATCTGTCTTTCTAGATGTTTGCCTGGAATGTTCTCTCCCCTCTGATCCAGGAGGGACATTCCTGTGCATTCTTGGAGACTGAGGCCCAGGAGCCTAGCCCCACGGCTGACAGATCCTGTGGAACCCCCCAAAAGTGCTCTCTCCCTCTGTGACAGGGCTCTATAGGGACGAGTGTCACTCAGCCTCAGCCGCCACGCTGTGATGTGACCGCTGCTGCTCCTTCCATGCCCCCACCAGCTGATAGGTTCCAAAACAAGGCCTCTGTCATCATGAGGGCAGAATGGATCCTGAACCCTGTCTCAGCAGGTGCTGCCTGGCCAGTGGCATTTAACCTCTCCGTCCCTCACCTGCTCACAGCTCTTCAGGTAGAACACCTACCCCCCACAGAGCTGGTTGAGAATTCAGTGAGAAAATACAAGCAAAGCACTTAAAATTTACTACACCAGAAGGATACAAAAAACGTGAGCTTCATTCTGCGTCTCTGTCCCCCTTGCACCTACAACATAGCGGCTTGAGCGAAAGAGTGAATGAAATGAGGTGGGAGATCTCCAAGGTCTGGAATCAGCCTGCAAATGTTTTCCTTTAGGACTTCACAGAACAATTAGAATCTGTGATGATGTCTGAGGCGTCCATCTTCACGGCAGGCCACCCTGGGCGTAGCAGACCCCAACAGAGTACTCAAGGCCATTTGCTTGAGTCCTGAGGTCGCTGGAGTAGAGGTTTCTCGAGCAGAAGCTACCAAATATTGTCAGCCTGACCTGCCCAGGGAAAGAACCGTGCAGAGCCCTGGATGGGCCCCGCTGTCCCTGAACTCAGTCTCACCTCTGTACCATTCTGGTCCTCACCCACGACCCGGGCTGCTCTGGCAGCTTCTGTGACCGCCCTGGAGGCATTCAAGAGATGGCATGTGGAGAAGTTCCCCAGACTGTTTTCCAGGTAAGTTTACCTGCAGGTGGCATTCAGGGAAATTCAGGAGTAGGAAGTCATTGGTGCTAATAATAGTAATTAAGCCAACATCTTTTTTCCGGACACTGGTATTACAGGTTTGACAAGGATGTGAAAAATCACAGCCTGTAGGCCAAACCCAGCCCTGAGGCCTGCCGATGCCCGGAAGTGGAAGATGGCTCAGAGAATATAACTCCTGCGAATCCCTAGAGAAAATCTGGCTTACCAGGAGGAGTGGGGACAGGCTAAAGGCTCAGAGCAAAGGTCAGTGCAAATGGGGGTGCCTCTGGGGCCTGGAACCCTCCCAGTCCCCTTCCCCCTTGAAAGCCTGGGTCTCCTTTGCAACTAGAATAGGGGATGAGGGAGTAGTGGAGGAAGGTGCTTGAGGTCTGGGTTGGGGTGGGTTGGGGGAAGCTCTAGTGGCTTCCCTCAGCTTCTCTTCCAGGAGGAGAAGGCAAGAAGAGGGGCAAGGGCCCTTGCCCTGGACCTCCCTCATCCAGGAAGTCTCTTCTCCAGATACCCATGTGGTCCTCCTCCCTTCCTCATGTCTCTATCCCAAGGTCACCTCCTCAGGGAGGCCTTCCCCAACCATCTTATCTAAACCCGCTCCCTGCCATTCCCTTCACTCCCTATCCTTCTGTTCTGTTGTGTTTTTTGCCTTCTTTCTTGATTTCTAGGTATTAATTCAGTGTTTATTGTCACTCTCCCGTCACTCAAATATAGGCTCCATGAGGGCAGAGGGTTTTGTGGGATTTTGTCGTTGGTGCTCCACAGATATTTGCTGAGAGGACAAATGAGTAGAAGGAAGGTAGTGGGGCTGCGCTGGATGGGTGTACCCGAGGCCCGGGCATCCCAGGAGACAGGCCCGAAGAAGTGGGAATCCACTTGCTAAAGCCAGTGGTTCAGACTGAAGGGGTGGACGAGAATCCAGAAGGGGCAAAGGACCAAGGCCTCAGCATGCTGACAGAACGTCACTTCTAACCTTTGATCTGAGCGTGCCAGGTGGCAGCCCTGTGGTCTGGTGGCCTGCGCCCCGGGAGATGCAAGCCATGAGCAGCCACCGCAGGGGCAGGCGGCCCTGCAGCCATGCCCGAAGGAACCTGGGAGGCACGCCAGAGCCTGTGGTCCTGGGGCTTGAGTAATGACCGCTGCCGCGCCTTGGGATGGTTTGTAATTATGAAATATTTAATACATACAAAACATATAATCAGGGGGCACCCGTGTAATAAAATAGCAAAAAGAATACCAGGACTCCACCTGTCGATCCCAGAGTTAAGCACCATTTGGTCTTTGTGCTTATTAGCCCTCGCTTTGTTTCTGGAGCAGCCTTCTGCTGCCCCTGGGCTGCGAGTCCTCTATGTAGGCCAGCGTGCGATGTTGTTTGGTTTCATGCTCTGTAAAGATGCTGTCCTGTTCCGTAACTTGCTCTTTTGCTCTTGGTGTTCTTGGATTTGTCCTTGTTGCAGCCTTTGTTGAAGGCTGTGGTTCCTTCCTTGTCTCTGGTGTGCAGTGCTCTGGGGTGTGCTGGTAACATCCCTCCAGCGCCCACACTGTGATGAACAAGGCCGCGTCTGTGCTGTTGGGATGAGCAGGGTTTCTGAGGATGACTCAAGATGACTCTGGGCCCCTCCCCCTTGAAGTGTCCTAAGGGCCCCTTGAGTTTCTTCCCAAAGGCCACCTGCTGCTGCCTGGAGTCATGGCTCCCGCTGTAGGGACAAATGAGTGGGAATCTCGCAGCCCCACTGCGAACACAGAAGCCGGTGTGTCTAGTTTTCCATCTGTTGCCATCTGACAGGGCTAGCCAGATTGCCAGGGACAGGAAGCTGGCTGGTGGCTCAAGGAGGGCCTAGGCTTGGCATGACCTGTGTGTGGAAACCATGTGCCTAGGCTGCCCTTCAGCTTTGGCAAGTCCAGAAGCACGTGTGTGCTCCAGGTGTTTGCTCCGCCCATTCCGACGAGTGAAGCTCATCAAAGACCAATCTGCACCCGCCCCCCATGACAACTTTTATCTATGATGGCAGCCATTCCTACCCTGTGCCCTGTGTCAGAAAGCATGCAAAGCTGAAACTGTTGTTACCAGATTGCTTGGTGAGCATGGATTTGAAATCAGAGAAGGGGAAGTCTTTAAAAGGTCAGCCTTCAGGCCCTGGAAAAGAGCTGAAAACTGTCTTGCCATTCTTGAGCCTAACTCTCCAAGACTGAGAATATCCACATGTCCCAGATCTGTGTCTCCTACGCAGGATGAGGCTGGACCAATTCTGTGAATTTTCACCGCCGGTCTCCATCCATGATGACCTTGCATAGGCTTTGGACACTGTAATAACAACCAGTTGGTTTGTGTTTAAGGCTGTATGATAGGAATCCCTTATCCTCATGAATGTTTTTTCATACTCTGAGTTCCTGGTACCTAGTATACAACCTGTTCTACCTTTTTCCAGAAAGGCAAAGAATGGGCTGATGATAAAACACCCACCTGTATGTATGAATGAACAGCAACGTAAAGATCAGAAACTACATGGATATAGGAGGAGAACACTGTACCTGTCACCTAGTCAAGAGTGTAACTAGAATTACTTTTATGCTTCCTGGCAGACCTTGCACAGAGGAAAACACATGGGCTGGTTTGATTTGAAAAATGGTTGATTCACACATCTGGAGTTTGAAAGGGCAATCAGGAAACCGGTGAGCACAAAGGATTTAGTTGTTCCTACAGAGTTGTATTAGCAAACAGTTGTGACATTTTCATTTCAAACACATTACTAGTAAAAAGAAGCTAATTCTCATTCTGTGTCAGAGCCTCAAAAACACAGAATCTGCTTTTGTTAGGAATTGCGAGTGATCTCTCCCTGGACAATGCCACTACCAGGCAAAGTTTCCACAGTTTAATTCAACAAGCATTGATTAAGCATCTATTGTATGCCAGTGTTAGGTTCTGCAGATACAAAGTTTTTAAAATGTGATGCCATCCCTCAAGGAACTTACACTGCAGTTGGGCAAAGGGTCAAAGAGGTCAAGGATAGCTTTGTAGTTGGGACTCGCAGGATTGCCTGGGACTGGGGAAGCCCTTGGCCTGCTGTGGGGCTTCAGGACAGGCAGTCTTCCTGGAGTGGGTAACCCCTGAGCCAAGCCTTGAAAAATGATTTCTGGTCTGGTCTGCTTGCTGAAGTGGTGAATGTGTGACGCCGAAGTTGGAGTTAGGAGCCCCAGATCTGATTTTCATCTCTGTCATTAACCTGCTCTGTGACCTTGTAAAAGTCCTATTCCCTCTCTGGACATCAGTTAATTCCCAGTTAAACGTGGGAGAGACGATCACTAGCATTCGGCAGTATGACTGGACTTGAGAAATTCATCCACTGGGAAGGAAGACAAAACTCGGTAGAATACACGATTAAAGTAAGTGGGAAGTAAGTGTGATGTGTCAGGTGCTTAGAAAGGATGCGAGCACCAGCCAAACCCCAGTAACATCAGTGAAAAGTCAGCGCAGAAAACCTGTTCTTGGCAGGTTGAAAGAACACTCAAGTCTTTCTCAGGAAGCCAGTTTTCTTCTGGGGAATCTGTTTGAAAGGAAGCCTGCAAAGCTTGCAGACCCGGTTAGGAACCCAAGGGGCCTTCACTCTAGGGGGCGGGGCCCACGCAGAAATCCCGAGCTCTAATGAAAGGGGGGGGGCCGGGACGGCGGCGGCAGCCAGTGAGAGAGCCTCCCGATGAGGTCATGGAATTCCTCGGCGCTTCATTGGCGGACCCCCCTCCGCCCCCCCGCGAGGCTTCGGCGCCGACCTCCCAGCAGGCGGTGGGCTTCCAGCGGGACCCCGGGAGCCAGGGCTCAGAGGGCGCGTCCCCAAACTTTCTCCGGGTATTTATGGACGCTGAGCAGCGAGCGAGCCCTGCCATGAGTGGAACCCGGTCTCCTCCTGCAGGGAGAAATGAAAATGCCCAGAATAAAAGGGCTCTTAAAAAAATAAAAATAAGAAATAAAAGGGCTCTTACCCACCCAGAAGCTGGATTCTGATAAAGCCATTTTCTCCAGTGAAAGTGGAGGGCTTGTTTTGTTTCAATCCAAACACACTGACTGATTAACCATTTTAACCATTTAAAGACACTGAACCAACTTCTAGTGGCTGGACACCTTTTATTTCCCCATGGTGACTCTGGAGGCTGGGAACAAAGACCTTTCTGGTGTTCTGAAACATTTTAAAACCATGATTCTCAAATCCTGGTGTCCAGAGGGATCCCGAACGTTGGTTGCCCATGCCTACCCTGACTCCAGTCCTTTTGGCTCCAAAACCTGCAGGTTGAAGAAATTGGCAGGGCCAGGGAGCTGGACCCCGCTTTGGGAACCAAAGCATTTAAAGCATCATCGGAACTTGTTAGAAATGCACTCTATGCAGGTAGGTGTGAGAATGGATTTAAATCAACTCCCCCCAAACGTTGAGACTGCTTCAGAACAGTGTGGATTCTTCACTCAGAATCCTATGGCTGGAGAGGGCCCCCTAGTCCAGTCCCATCTTGGGGAGGTAATTTTGGAGTACTTGCTCTGTTCTCACCATTGAACTCCTGGGGCCCAGCTGGGCTCCAGGCATCTGCCATGGTTGGACTACAGGTAACTGGACCAGTGATGCCCATGTGACCAGCACTTTCCTGGAAAATGTTTGAGACAGTCCCTGTGAGTGAATCGACTAAGGGTGAACTTGGTACCCAAGGGCACTCCTGTTCTGCTGTGTGGCCGTGACAGCAGAGGAAACCAGTCTGCAGAAAGGAGAAAGACACGTCAGGAGTGGAGGTGGAAAGAGAATCGGTACCAAGATGCCCTCCAGGCCCCTGCCTCCCTCTCCGACTTCATGCAGACCACCTGCTCTGGCTGATGGAACTTGGGGCACACTGGGCACAAACAAGCATAAGCTGTTCCCATCGGAGGTTTTGCACATGTCACTCCCTCCGCCTGGAATTCTTAACCCTTATCTTTCCCAAGCTCCTTCATTCCCGACAATCAGGAAAGTTCTTAAATGTCACCTCCTTAGAGCACCTGGGTGGCTCAGTGGGTTAAAGCCTCTGCCTTCAGCTCGGGTCGTGATCCCGGGGTTGTGGGATCAAGCCCTGCATCGGTCTCTCTGCTCAGCAGGGGGCCTGCTTCCCTCTCTCTCTCTCTGCCTGCCTTTCTGCCAGCTTGTGATCTCTGTCAAATAAATAAATAAAATCTTTTTTTAAAAAAAGTCACCTCCTCTGGGAGTGGCGCTTTAAAAGAACCCCTCCCGCAACTGCACTCCATCATGTTAGCCTCTTTTCGTGTCTTCATTGCATGTGATATCTTGTGTGCCATCACAGGTATTCATGTGCTCATTAGCTCACCATAAGCTCCTTGAGAGCAGAGATCCTGGGGTTTGTTCATCACTGGATCCCAGGGCCTTGAAATGGCCCGGCACCTAGCGTGGTAGCTCAGTAAATGGTAGTTGAAGAAAAGATCACTTTCCCAACCTTCCTGGGGTCCAGCTGTTTCCAACCCTCAGGTTGCAGGAGACCCCTAGGCCCCTCTCCCCAGTCTGTGATCTCAACACACCCCTCTAAATGGATTCCTGATGTTTGTCACACAAGCACCCCAGAGGGGTTCACCTTTGTTTTGCAGGCAAGAAAACTGAGGCCCAAGTGACTTGCCCAGGGGATTATGTGGCCAGTTAATGGGACAATGGGGACAGGAGAACTAAGGTTTCAGGCCACTGCTGGGTCCCCAGGGTACTTCCTGTCATGATCTGGGGTTGCTCCCCACAGCAAAGTAGTCAACTCAACCTCAGCCCTTTTTGTCTCCTTGTATAAACTTTTAATAAATCAGTTTCATTTTCAAAACACTGCCCAGAATAGTGTGTGGTCAGCAGAAAGATGCTGTCAGTACTGTCTGCTGTAGGAAGTTATTTTTTTCATGAACTCTAGTGGGATGGGTGGTTTGAACATCTCTGTTGCTCCAGGAGCATGACAGAGGTCACACTGGTCCTCACTCCACCCAGGTTCCCCTTTTTTAGGATGTAAAATGATATGATCCAAGGTTCCACTTCTGAACATTTATCCAAAGAAAACAAAAACACTAATTTGAAAAGATATCTGTACCCCCATGTTCAGTACAGAATTATTTACAGGAGCCAAGAAATGGAATCAACCTAAGTGTCCACAGAGAGGTGAGTAGATGAACACGTGGTGTATATAATAGAAGATCATTCAGCCATAAAAAGGAATGAAATCTTGCCATATGCCCCAACATAGATGGACCTTGATGGCGTTGTGCTAAGTGAAATAAGTCAGACAGAGAAAGACAAGTCCTATATGATTGCCACTTATTTGTGGAATCTGAAACAAAAACAAGCTTGTAGATACGGAGAACAGATGGGTGGTTGTCAGAGGCTAGGGGTAGAGGGATGAGCAAAATAGATGAAGGGTCAAAAGGCACAAATAAAATAAACGCATGGGGATGTAATGTACAGCGTGGTGACTATAACACTGTATTGAATATTTGAAATTTGTCAAGAGAGTAAATCTTAAAGGTTCTCATCATAAGAAAAAATGTGCAGCTACGTGCAGTGATGGATGTTAGACTTAACTGTGCTCACTTTACAACATGTACAAATATACCGGAAACTATATGATGTGATATGTCAATTATACCTTAATTGAAAAAAGAAATGTAAAAGGACGTCTTTTTAGAGACGTCTGTATGTTCCAGCCTCTAGGTTACTGCAGTCCAGGGAAGCAGAGCCTTTGGCCCAGAGGAAGTAGCTGTGACTGCTGGGTGCAGAACATTGTGCTGGGAGCTCTCCCAAGTAATGGGACCCTTGTACTTGGCCTGGGACCTCAATACACATGTGTTGCATAGTCGGCTCAGCCATGACGGCCTGAGTGACTGTTGCCAAATTGAAGCGATCATGCTCAGGAAGGCAGGGAGCAGGAGAGTCGGGTTGGATGCCCTTACTCTGGGTATTTATCCAAAGATAAATGGTCATCCGTCATGCCTTGTGATCTTTATCTCCTTCCTGTACTGGGGGAATCCCCCACGTGATGAGGCCGAACCCTCCTCCCAGCGGAGAAGCTGAGAATGCCAGGTACTCACTTTGCCCGGCTCCCCTGTGGCCACAGTGACAGTGGGTGACCTCAGCTCTGATGGGTGGACACCTCTAGAGCCCAGGCGCAGCTTCATCCCCATCTGTTGGACGTTGTTGTGGCAGCGGTGGGGTAGTTGGCCCAGGCTCACCCATGTATCCACACCCAGCCGTGGCGGCCATGCTCCTTCCTCTCCAAACCAGTCCTGAGGAGGATCTCCGACCTCTGTAGAGGACTACCCAGCAACTTCCATCCTGGTCACCATCCTCCCAGAGATTGTGAGCCATATGAGATTAATTCCGTTAATGCCTAAACCACCCAGAGCTGGTTTCTGTGGAGGACTGAGGGAGGAGGCTTCCAGAAAGAGGGCCAGGTGCTGGCGGGGAAGAAGAGGGTGTGGGCTCTCGGGTAGAGGAAGTAGCATTTCAGCAGTGGGGTACAGCAGCCCTGTTGTCCTTGAGACCAAGTCACAGGTTGTGCGGAGGGAAGTAAGTTACCTGGGGGGTAGGAGGATCCTCTGGCTCCTCACTCAGGTTACAGAGTGTCATGGGCTGGAGGGTTTTCCTGAAAGTTGGGTTTCTTTTCCTTTGCTGCTTTCTGAGCCTCTCACTTGAGAACGTTGTTGACTGGTCTACCTCATCCGCATCACGGACGGCTTCTCAGGTTTGACAAGCCTCAGCGTGCACCCTCACCTGGAGCCCAGAAAGCCGAGCCTTCACCTAAGGTCCTGTGTTCATTTGGGGTGGACTTTCTCTTCACAGGGAAAAGCATATCCTAAAACACTTCTCCCCGCCCCCACCTCAGCTCGAAATCTCCAGCATGGCTCTTGCTTGCCTGCCTTTGATGGGAACAACTAATCCCAGTGGGTTGGGCCCTTGCAACTCTGTGCGCATTAGAATGGGCCCCTGGGCCTAAGCCTGTGGCAGCGGGGCGGGAAGGGTTTGGGGGCCCCACTCCCGAGCTGCTGAAGTGTCCCTCTAGTGGGGCTTCAGCCTAGGTGGGGAGGAGCTGATGCACACTGCAGGGCCCGGGGATCAGATCTTTTCTTGGGAGCAGGGTTTGAATGAGCAAGGTGCAGCTGGGGCACTCAGACATGGAGGAGGTGGAGGAGGAAGAGGAGGAGGATAAGGCCTCTAAAAGGTGGGAACAGAGTCAGCTGCTCCATAGATCACCTCCCTCTCCTGCTCTCATCTCATTCCTAACTCCAATTTAAACCAACTGCCACACAGCCCTTCATACAAATCCAAGTCCACATGGACAGGCCGAGGAGGCAGCTGCCCACACAGGGGGACTTAAGGAGCACAATCTGGAAAAAGCCAAAGCAGGACATGGGCCCTCCTGCAGCATTTACTATCCTGGGCCCTCAAACCAGCAGCTGTCACATGCTGCCTTCTACAGGTCATGGGCTCTGTTCGTCAACTTCTCAGTGTCTCTGCCTTGGGTGGCTGTGGAGTCCCAGCACTACGGGCCATGCCTTAGTCCTCCCTGAATCCCACAGGACACCCAACTCAACAAGTACTCATCCGTTCACCCATCCAGCCAGCTGGGGTGGCTTGGAGATTCCCCCCCCAGGAAGGAGAAGGGAAATTTCTGTAGAACCCTGTCTCCCTTTGTACCAGGCCCATCTCCTTCCCTAAGAGGAAGGAGGAGTTGGATTTCCAGTTCTTTCCTTTGTCACTTTCTTACACTTTGTGCTTTTATCTTAACAGGCACACACAGTCCTTCTCCTGTTAGAGGCATTTGGGGGTGTATTTGCTCCTATGGAGAGACTGTGAGTGTCAGAAAGGCCAGGACTGGGTCTTGGTCCCCTCAACAACCCCACCGTCATCTGGCACATGGTTGGCATGCTAGAGTTTCTGAATGAAGGAACATTCATTGAATGGAATGGTCATGCAAGAAGCCACCTACCCCCATGACATCTGTGTAGTGTGTTAGAATGGGTCACTTAAAACAAGTTTTAAATGTAAATCAGCATATGGTCTCAATTTAAAGTATATAATTTAATAGTTATCAATATATTGACAGAGTTGTGCCACCATCACCAAAATCAATTTAGAACATTCTATCATCCCCCGAAAGGAATCTGGGACCCCTTAGCTGTCACTCTTAGCTCCTCTCTCCCAACTCTTGGCAAACACTAATTGATCTTCTGTCTTTATGGATTTGCCGATTCTGGTCGTTTCACATAGAGGGAATCATACAATATATGGTTTTTAAAAAAGTGGCTTCTTTGACTTAGTATTTTCAAGATTTCTCTGCTCTTACATGTATCAGCCTTTCATTCAAATTTATGGTCAAATAATGTTCCGTTGTGTGGATACCACATTTTATTCATCTATTCATCAGTTGTAGACACTGGTTTGTTTCCATTTTTTTACCATTGTGAATGATGCTGCTGTGTACACTTGTGTGCAGAGTCTGGTGTAGATACACATTTTCATTTTGCTTAGGTATACACCCAGGAATGGAATTGTTGGGTAATATTTAACCTTTTGAGGAATTATCAAACTGTTTCCCAAAACAGCTGCACCATTTTACATTCTCACCAGCAATGTATAAGGGTTCTAATTTCTCTACATTCTTGCTAGCACTTGCTATTATCTGTCTTTTTGGTTCTAGCCATCCTAGTGGATGTGAGATGTATCTCATTGTGGTTTTGATTTACATTTCCTTGATGAATAATGCTGTTGACCAACTTTTTGTATGCTTATTGGCTCTTTGTTTTCTATGGAAAATTCAAATCCCTTGCCTATTTTTACTTTTTAAAAATTTTAATTGAAGTAGAGTTGACATATAACATTATATTAGTTTCAGGTGTATGACATAGTGATTTGACAATTACATACATTAGAAGATGTTCACCATAAGTACAGTTACCATCTGTGATTACATAAAGTTATTACATTGTTTTTGACTATATTCCTTATGCTGGACTTTTCTTCCCTGTGACTTACTTGTTTTGTAATTAAAGTTTTGGACTTTTTAGTCCCCTTCACAAATTTCTTCTATCTCCCCACCCCCATCCCTCTGGAAACCACTAGTTGTTTTCCATATTTATGAGTCTGTTTGTTCATTTGTTTTGTTTTTTAGATTCTACATATGGGTAAAATCATATGGTGTTTTTCTTTCTCTAATTTATTTCACATAGCATGACACCTTTTAGGTCCATCCATGTTGTCACAAATGGCAAGGTCTCATTCTTTTTTTTATGGCTGGGTAATAGTCCATCATGTATATATACCACATCTTCTAAACCATTCATTTATCGATGGACACTTGGGTTATTTCTATACCTTGGTTATTGTAAACAATGCTGCAGTAAACATAGAGGTGCATGTATCTTTTTTAATTAGTATTTTCATTTTCTTTGGGTAAATATACCCAGTAGTGGAATTATTGGATCATATGGTAGTTCTATTTTTAGCTTTTTGAGGAGCCGCCATATTGTTTTCCATAGAGTCTGCACCAGTTTGCATTCCCACCAACAGTGCATGAGGTTCCCTTTCCTCCATTTCCTGGCCAACACTTGCTATAGCTTGTCTTTTTTATTTTAGCCATTCCAACAAGTGTGAGTGATTATCTTATTGTGATTTTGACTTGCATTTCCCTGGTGATGAGTGATATTGAGCATCTTTTCATATGTCTGTTGGCCGTCTGGATGTCTGCTTTGGAAAATGTCTATTTAGGTCCTCTGCCCATTTTCAATCCTTTGTCCATTTAAAAATTAGATTATTTGTCTTTTTATTATTGAGTAATGACAGTTTTTGTATATTCTAAATATAAGTCTCATCAGATACATGATTTGCAAATATTTCTCCCATCTTGTGGGTTTGTTTTTTTTTTTCACTCTCTGGTTAGTGTCCTTTGAAGTACAGATGTTTTTAACTTTTATGAAATCCAATTTACCAATTTTTTCTTTTGTCACCTGTGCTTTTGGTACTGTTTTAAAGACACTGATACCTAACCTAAGGTCATGAAGATTTGCATCTATGTTTTCTTCCAAAATTTTCTAGTTTCAGTTCTTATGATTAGGCCTATGATCCATTTTTTAATTAACTTTTATATATGGTATGAGGGAAGGGGTTCAAATTCATTGGTATCCACATGCAAAAGAATGAATTTCCAGTTGTCCCAGCACCCTTTATTGAAAAGACAATTCTTCCCCCGTTGAATGGTATTGGCACTCTTACAAAAAAATCAGTTGACCATAAATTGACCATAAAAGGCTTATTTCTGAACTCTGATGTTTATTCCACAGAAAACAGAAAAGCCGCCTGTGGCACGTGGACCATGAGAAGCAGACCAGCTTGCTCCTGTGACAGCAGGCCCCTTTCTTGGAGAACTCACAGTGGCTGAGTCATCACATCTCTGAAAGGAAGGTGCACTGGTTATTGGGAGAACGTAGGCGACCTGCGTCTGAGGTGAGGAGCCAAGGGAAGGAGCCCCGTCGTCAGTGGACTGACGAGATCAACAAGACTCTGCTGTAGCTGGTATTCCTTTCTTTCTCAAGGACGGAAATGAGTATTTGGCATCTAATGAGCCTTCTTTCATACTTTAAGAATAAAACCCTCATTGTTGGACGCAATGTCTTGACAGTAAAAGACAAAATCATTCTAGTATTCTGCAATACCACAGAGAAACGCCCAGCCCAGGGGAGGTGGGGAGCAAGGGGGGCTTCCAGGGGCCTCAGAGAGAAAGCGCCAGTTTGATATGTTTAATCCTTACCACTTTACCTTAGAGAGCAAAGATGTTTTGAACTGCCAGAAAGTATGTTAAAAAGATCCACATTTCATTTCTCTTCTCTTTGATTTGACTGAACTCATTCCCCTCAGTAGTTACTGACTACTAAGTGATCAGGCCGGTGCCGAATCCCCTTCCCCCCACCCCGCCCCCACTCCTTGGAGGGAAATAAAAGTGCAGTAAAATGTCCCTGTCCTTGACTTTGGGCTCTACTGGGGAGACAGATGGGTTGTGAAAAAGTCTGGACGAAAACCACGAGGCAGAGCAAACATGGGGTGAGGCTGGGTCTATCAATGTTGTTTCCACCCTGAGTCCAAATTCCTGTCTTCTGGTTATGTTCCCACTGGCTTTTGAGGAATGACCTCAAACTAACACGTATCCAGTCAGAGAAGATGCCCGGCACTTCTCTAGCCAGGGCAGATAGAACCCTCCCTCCTGGGTGGTTCAGTCTTGCCTGGAGTGGCACAAGGCTGAAGAGAAAAAGAAAGACAGACAGACAGACACACACACACACACACACACAGAGTCACATGTTGCCCACCCTCCACATTAGCTCAGACTCTGCTCATCACCGTGGCCCAGATGAAGCAACCATTAGTGTTTGTTCTCAGGCGCCCAGGGCCAGCACAGGTCCCAGCCTCTGCCAAGCCCTGCTCTTTGTTCCTTGGCTCCAACGGGCTCTCCCATTTCCTGTCATCGGTTCCCTTTTTGCTTAAGTTATTCAGGGGTAGTTTTTGTTGCTTTCACACAAAGAACCCAAGTGGGACGCTGGGAAATTATTTCTACATCCCATCCCTCAGGTTGGGAAAGATTAGAGAACTTTCCCAGGCCTCAGGAAGACTGACAGAACTGTCCAGAGCCCAGCCCCAGCCCGAAAATGGCTGGCCTTGGGGGCTGCGAGCTCTGAGAATAGAAGGAAGACTGCCTTGACTATGGGCAGCACAGAAAGCCTCCTGTGTTGGTCAGATGAACAGAGAGATTTTAACATCTCGTCCCTGCTCTTCTCCCTATCCCCTGCATGCTTAGCATAGAGTGTCCCACATAGTGGGACCTGTGGATGGGGTCCGTTCCAGGGGTGACTGTTCCGCCAGGCCCATGGCCCCGAGGCCCCAGAGCCCGCCTGAGTGAGCGCACACAGCTTCTCAGACCGAACTTTGTACCATCTGCTCAGTCACCCTAGGAATCATCTGGGTTAAAATTGTATTTTACCTTTTTAAAGATTTATTTATTTATTTATTTACGAGAGAGAGAGAGAGAGAGAGAGAGAGAGAGAGAGAGCAAGTACGCACAAGCAAGTGGGCCAGAGGCAGAGGGAGAGAGAGTCTCAAGGCAACTCCACGGTGAGGACAGAGCCCCACATGGGGCTCGATCCCACGACCCTGAGTTCATGACCTGAGCCAAAACCAAGAGTCCGATGCTCAACCAACGGAGCCATCCAGGCGCCCCTGGGTGAAAATTTAAGTCTTTGGGTGGTCTCCCCGCACAATCCAACATGCTCAGGGTGGACTTCTTCCTTACCAGTGGCTGAGGGAAATATATTCTAACTGGTGGGAGCCACGGTCACTGGTAGTGGCCTCTCTCCTTGTGTCTGTTGCCCTGACGGCTCTTTGCTGGTGGCACGAGGCCTACATTGTCTTGAAAAAAATTTTTATGAACTACTTCTTGTTGGGTCCATGGTCAAAGGAGTGAGACTGATACAAAGCAAAGGTCAAGCAAAGCTTTATTTCGCACCAAGCATCGAGAATCAAACTGACCAGCCAAGGTTGTCTCTTGCAAAGAGGCGACCCCTCCCAGCCTCATAGACTAACTTTTATAGAGCAAAGGCCATGTGGTTGAGCCTGGCCACACACAGGTGGCCAACTGAATTACGATTCACCCTATAGTAGCTCTTTGAACTAGCCTATCACTGGTCAGAATTGGTGCCCAAAAGGCAGGGCCCACATTCTTGGGTGGTTAGGGAGGTGCTTTCCTGATTGGATGTCTCCACCTGGCTTGGCTCATCCGTGTATTCTGGGCTCCATTACCTCCCCCTGACCTGACATGTCCTGGTATATGGGCTCTGTTATCAGGGGCTGGTCAGTCATATTTTTCTGGTTTCCCAGACTTGTTTCTAAGTAAGTTCCTCTGGGGGTGGGGCGGGCAGGATCAATCTAAGTTTACTGCATAAACAACGAAATGGCTTGCTCTGGCGAAGCAGGCCCTTACACTTCTGACGTACAGAAGCGCATAAGGAGTACGACAGCGAGCACCTGTGTGTGGGCAGTAAAGGCCACAAATAAAACATCAGACGCACCTCCCCCCCCCCACCCCCGCAAGCAAGCGCCTGCCCGAAGGGCTGCAGGCTCCGAAGCAGAACTTTGTCTGGAACCTGCTCCTCAGTGTGGGACTGATGGCAGTTCAAGGTGGGCCACAAGGAACCGGAGCTTCCACGTCGGACCTGGGAAGACACGGGGGCATCGCCGTGGGTCTAGAAGATCGCCAACGTGATTGCCCCTGTCGCGAGTGTTTTCTGCCTCCAGGGTGGGTGAGCTGAAGTTTTGACTCCAGAGCTCTGTGGCCCCTTCTCATCCTAGTACAACCCCAGTGTTGGTGTGGCTCTGGGCTCGAGCCCAGACCACCATGCCCAGACCTTCCGATGGAGCTGGCTTGCCCCTGAGAAGTCTCCCGCCTTGAACTGAGGGTGTCTCCCTGGCCTTAGACCCACCCCCAATATTTGTAAACCTTTGTAACTACTCTAATTTTTGAGCAGTTGAAAGCATCAAGACACTTCAGATAGACTTGACAGTCCCAAGAAATACCCCCAGAAAATGTTCCAGCTTCCTGAGACGGAAGGATGACAATAACATCACCCCTGTTTGGTAGGTGAGGAACTGGGGCCCGGGGAGCGGCTGGCCCTCCGGGGGTGGGCAGAACTCGGGCGGTGCCCCGCGGTGGTGTCAAGGCAGAGGCCTTCCCCAGCTTCCCACCGCGGTCGGCTTCTGGGTTTTGCCGGCCTGGTCCGTCCACTCTTTGGGATAGACAAGCTGCTTATGCTCAAACCACAGTGTTCAGTGGACGCAGCCAGGGTGGCCTTCATCCGGGTTTCCTGGGAGTTCCACGTTGACACCAGTCCCGGCCTCGCGCTCGCCCAGGGGCACAGTGTGGGAAGCCCTGCCTGGTGGTGTTGCTTGCCAGGGAAATACATTATTATCGCACAAAAATGAGATTCTTGACCCGGTCTTGTGGCTCGGCATCCCATGCAGCTGAACCCCCGCATAGTGAACATGGGCCCTTATGGGGTACCTGGAGCCATCCGTGGTCCCACGCCAACCGTTCACCCCACAGCCCTCTGGGGCAGCTTAGCCCGTGGCCTTTGCTTTCACCTGGTGTTACCCTGGGATTATTTCTTCTTTGTCTTATAAATAGCCGAACACGTGCCCGGGCTGGCTGTTCATCCAGGGCACCGGTGTGGACACTGGGGAACCCTGTCCACCCCAGCTCAAGCCCAGAGCCATACACAGCACACCTGCCCCGAGGTACAGAAACACATGCTGTGAAGCTCGAGGCTGTACTTCTGAGTCTCTGGCTGGATCCCAGAATTGATCAGAGTGAGACACACGAAGGACAGGGTTGTCACACAGCCATCCTGCTGACATCGTCCCTTCCACCCCACTTCCTTGTGGCCTCGGGCCTCAAAGGCTGTAGAAGCCCCCTTGGCCCCCTGGGACCCCTCTGTGGTGAAAGTGAACTTCTCCTGTTTGGTCAGGAGGTTTGAAGCCCAGAGAGAGCGAGGTGACCTCCCGAAGCAGGAGGTGGGCTCATCAGTGCCAAGAAATACAAAAAAACTCTGCAAAAGGAGCCAGGCCGCAAAGTCATGAACAACTGACAAGAAGACTTTCTTTTTCTTTTTTTTTTTTTTTTCTGTTTTAAAGATTTTATTTATTTATTTGACAGAGAGAGAGATCACAAGTAGGCAGAGAGGCAGGCAGAGAGAGAGAGAGGAGGAAGCGGGCTCCCTGCAGAGCAGAGAGCCCAATGCGGGGCTCAATCCCAGGACCCTGAGATCATGACCTGAGCCGAAGGCAGAGGCTTAACCCACTGAGCCACCCAGGTGGCCCAACAAGCAGACTTTCATTTAAGAAAAAAAAAAATCCAAAAAATTTCTCTTTTTTATGCATCCCGTTTAAAACAAATCCTGGGGAAAGATACCCCGTGGTTTGAAGCTGGGGACAGCACAGGAACAGTGTCCAGGAGGCAGCCTGGCCACAGGGACCCCAGGGTCAGCTGATGACAATGAAGCTTTACTCTCGGGCCCGATAATGAACAAAGCATCCAAGTTGAAGGCATCTATTTCACTCCCAATGTCTTGTTCTAGTTGGTTGAACTCAGGACCAGAATGTCTTGAGAAAAGCTCTCGGGGTGTTGGTCCCAAGCAGGGTCATGCCCAGAGGCAGGTGGGAAGGGGGAGGGATGTGCTCCTGGAAGGGTGCTGGGAGATGGCACTCTTGTGTCCTGGTGGTGAAGCAGAGCCTCTTTTGTGTTCTGTGTTGGTGTGAGATTTCAAGTGTTGTCTCCCCCAAGGTAAGTAAAAAAATACATCTTCCCCAAATGGTCTGCACTACTAAAAGGAAACCCTGCCACACCTGTTTAGTCATCAGCCCTTGATGTTACCCTGTCAACCCCCTCCCCTCCCCCCACCTCCTCATCCTAGGCAACCGGGAGCCCAGTGTCTGTGTGGGGCTGGAGATGACAGCGTGCTTCCCTCTGAGTGACACCTGGTCTTAGATGCTGACTGCACTGTGGGTCTGGGGTGGGCCGCAGCCTCAGGTCTCCTAAGCCTGCTTTCCCCGGCCTGGAACCCCTGCCCCAGGTGCCAGGGCCGTTGGGGTCCCAAGTTCTCAGTGCACGGTGCCCACGGTAGGGCCTCCATCCCGCAAGCAGGGGCCAGGCAGAGGAGGGAGCCCTCAACTCCCACCTGCACTTGCCCAGGACTTGACTGGAGCACCAGGTCGCTGGGTCAGGTTGAGAAATCCTGACAGTCTGCCCCTCCTGGGAAGACATACCCGCACCTGCATGCCGGGGGAGCAGGAACTCTGTGTTCTCCGCGGCACCATGCTGGAGGGGAGCTTCCATCTCGCTGAGCTGGAGGTCAGAATTCCAAAATCAAATGTCACCAGTCCAAATCAAGGTGTCAGCAGGGCTGGCTCTTCTGGGAGGCTTCGCCCTTCCAGAGACCACCCCTAGCTTCAGGCTTGCGGGCCCTTTCCCCACCTTCCCAGCCAGCAGCACAGCATCTCCCCTCCGGTCCGGCCTCCTGCCTCTCTCAGGGGAAGACACTTGCCATCATTCTGAGCCTCCCGCAGATAACCCAGGATAATCTCTCATCTCAAGACTCTCACCCTAATCCCACCAGGATGGTTCCTTTGCCACATAAGTGGCCATCAGCACAGACTTTGAGATTAGGACATGGCCATTTTTCTGTCTACTACAGGGTGCGAAGCAGAAGGAAAGCCAGAGCGACCTCCAGCTCAGAGGCTGGCACTCTCCTTGGGCGCCCAGCTGGGCTCGTTCCCTAACCCGGTGGGAGAAGCTGAGCCTGTGGCTGCTGGGAAGCTCCTAGAACCAGGGGACGGTCTAGGGAGTGTTCAAAGACAGCAGCCCTGGGCAACGTCCTCATCCTGGCTGAAACACACAGGAGACCCCGATCTGAGCCAGAACTGTCCGGCGAGCTGCTCTGGACATGGCCCCTGCTGACCCGCAGGGACTGCAAATCAATCAGTGGTTATGGTTTCAAGCCACTATGTTTTGGGGTTTGTTGTGACGCAGTAACAGATAACCCACACGGGCGGGACCTGAGCTTAGGCTCGTCCCATCAACCCCTGCTCCCTCCAAAATAATCAAACTGTGTCATGATTTCTTTGGACAATTGAGAGAAGATGGCCTTGAGGGATGGAAGGCGGATGTTTCAGATGATAAAGGGAGGGATAAGGGGCCAGGGTAGAGGGGGAGAGTCACTTCTCAGGGGGCCTGAGTCCCAGGAGATTGGGTAAGTGGTAGCAAAGAGACCAGGGAACCCGTGGCCGAGAACCGTAGTAATGAAAGTCCAGGTACACCTCCACTACCATCTGCGGGGGCTGGTTCCTCTGGGAGCCCTCGGGCCACATGACAGCGGTTCTCTGGGAAGAGTGATGGACAGGCAAGTAGAAGATGAGGTCTCTGGAGAGAGGAGCTTCTATCTATCTTTCTGGACTCTGCAGAGCAGAGCAGAGCAGACAAGTGTGCTTGAGAAATCTGCATTCAGGGACGCCTGGGTGGCTCAGTCGGTTGAGTGTCTGCTTTCAGCTCAGGTCATGATCCTGGGGTCCTGGGATTGAGCCTCGTGTCAGGCTGCCTGCTCAGCGGGGGGCCTGCTTCTCCCTCTGTCTGCTGCTCCCCCTGTTTGTGCACACACGCTCGCTCTCTCTGACAAATAAAAAAGTCTTAAAAAAAAAAAAAAGAGAGAGAGAGACAGAGAAAGAAATCTGCATTCAGTTAGCTCCACACAGTTTTAGTACGAGTCAATGTGAGTCGTTCTTCGAAGAAGTACTGATACATACTGTTGTGTTTCTTTAAGAATCTTATGTAATTCCAATCCCCCCTCCCCCCACAAATCCAAATCAGGTGTCAGGTGTTTGTACATTGACAGGTTTATTCTTTTCTTAAAGCTTGAACAAATACATCTTTACGGACACAAAAGTTGGTAAAAAGTAAGCCCTTACTGCTTTGTTAAAAATAAAATCCATATACAAACCTTTCTGGCCAAACCCCCAAACCAAGAAAACATCACATTTCTACAATACATCCATGTATGGATATGTGTATGTTTTCCAGTCGATACAACTCATTCAGACCTGCCTCAACAAAGGGAAAACTAACTTTAAGACCATGAAGGGGAAAAAATACATGCCTCTTATAAGTGTTAAAGACAAGTATCTATGGAATTCTGAAAATTCTCAATAAATAGTTCATGGTATAAAAATTCTTAACTCTGTATTGTTTACCTTTAATCAATGGCAGTACCAACTATCCCTATAAGAAAGCATTTAAAAGACATTAAGATAACTACGCATATTTACAGCAATAAAAGAAACATTTGTAACCTTTAGCTCTTCTTCTACATAAATCCCAGAAGAGGGAAATTTCTCTATAAATTAATATTTGATGATTCTAGCCCAGCTAGAATTAATCAATTTTTTAAAATCAACCATAAAATATTATAAATATGGGATTCAAGAGACCAGCTAAAAAAAAAAAGCTACTACTTAATAAATGCAGGAGGCATCAAACAAAAAAAGAATGCTACTCCCTTTGGGGAGAATTAATGCTAGAGTAATACTAATAAAAATAATATAAGATGGCATAAAAGGCAGATAGAGAATAAAGATGATCCTTGATGTGAGAATAATTTTTTCTTGCATTGTAAGAAGGTCTTATGTTCTTCTAGAGAGGCTTAGGGAAAAAAAAAAAAAAAAACCATGCATATAAAATTCTAATTACATGCCAGTTGAGTGACTTTGTCAAAGGTTTGCCCCAGAAGGGCTTTTTCAAAGAGGTTAAAAACCTGTCCTAATTGCCATCCAAATTGATGTTTACAACCAGCATAACCCATCATCTACTTCCAAAGCAAACCCTATCTAGATACTTCACTTAAGAGCACTTTTTGCTTCTTGATTGAATAAAAGGGAATTTCCCATATTGGAAAACTGCAAGTAAGAGCAGGAGAGAAAGAGACAAGCTATGAGGGTCAAGGACCTCATCAAGCCAGACAGAATATGGGAAAGATCAAAGAAAGGAAAAGACAAGCAAGTTTCTGCAAATAGAGTAATTCCCCTCCTGGAAAGCAGGTGAGTACCTGGTCCTGGGCAGGAGACCTGAGAGGCACCCTGGGGGTCAGAATGTAACAGATTCTCCTCTAGAATTCAGGCCAAAAGGGTTTAGCTAACTGTTTCTCAGGCAACGAACAGAAACAAACAAGTTACAAAGACACCTTCAGAACCAGCCCTTTGAAACCAGAAACAAGCTTGGCCAGAGACAACAAGCACCCATGTATGTCAAAAGAGATATTAAAAGGGGCATTTGAAGAGAGGTCTTTTATTTTAGAAACATATCCACTCTGGCTGGCAATTCTCCTGCCCCGCAGGCCATCTTGGATGCTGCATAGCCAGCGTGACTGGACAGCGGGCAGCTGTTGCAAACGGTCTAAAGTTATCTGGTGGCCCCACACAGATAATCACAGTTACAGGAGTTAGAGTCTAAGACTGATTCATCTTCACATGGTAACCCGGACTGAGCAAGATCAAGCACAGCTTCCCTTGGGAAGGTGGGAGAAAGCAGACGGAACCCCCGGTGAGGGGGAGGCAGGGGGAATGAAAACCAAAAGAAAAGATACGAGTCAAGTGGTTTCCTTTGTTGATGCAAATTTGGACAAGTCAGCCAAACTGAGGTACCCTCATTTCCCAAAGATGGAACAAAGGTGGAGTTGAAGGTCAAGGCTGGCTGAGGCCCCTGCACTTGACCTGCTGAAGGAAAGTTAACAAACTCTTTGACATCCTTCCTACCCAACAGCTGGTTCCACTGGAATGCTGTGTCTCCAGGAAATGTGCTCTTTAGAAGGAAATACAGATGGGGGGCATTGGGACACTCTTTTCCTGGTCCCATGGCCTCCCCCTCCTCAGAGCAGCCCCAGGCCACTTACCAGGCGTTCACCTGAAAAGAATGGCTTCTAGTTTTGAAGGATCTTTAAATAAGAGATTAGTAATCAATCCAGTTGCCACATAAGATAGGAACAAAAGTCATGATTTCAGTCTATTTTAAAAATCAACAACTCTTGGGATACCTGATTGGCTTGGTTGGTGGAGTGTGTGACTCTATATCTCAAGGTCATGAGTTCGAGCCCCATGTTGGGTAGAGAGATGACTGAAATAAACTTAAAAAACAACAACAACAAAAAAAACAGTCCCCCCCTTCTTGCTACCATAAGCGCCAAATGGAAGAAGGTACACATAAAAAGGAAAGAGAGTATTTTCAAATTATTAAGACAATGGAGAAAACAACCCATCAATGGGAGAAACCATGAAAAGAACCCCAGAAAACATTACAAACCTAGGCCCTTTGAAAAGATGGTATTCCATTAAAACTTGAAAATGCTGGGGCGACTGGGTGGCTCAGTGGGTTAAAGCCTCTGCCTTTGGCTCAGGTCATGATCCCTGGTCCTGGGATTGAGCCCTACATTGGGCTCTCTGCTCAGCAGGGAGCCTGCTTCCTCCTCCTCTCTCTCTCTGCCTGCCTCTCTGCCTGCTTGTGATCTCTGTCTGTCAAATAAAAAAAATCTTTTAAAAAAATTGAAAATGCTTGCATGTTCTAATGTAACATGACTATTTCCAAGTTTTAGGAAATCCGTGAACAAAATGTACACAGCAAACAAGTGAGGTAGCAGCCTGCTCCCTGCTCCAGAGTCCTCACTCAGCAAGAGGCCCCACCAGCACCTACCAGTGATGGCAAGATTTGGGACCTTGCGTCTGGCAGGAGATGGCACTGGGCGAGCGGCTTTAAGATTCTAGAGATGTTAAAAATCCTGCTAAGACCATGGTTTGGTCTGATCCACTATGTAGCCCACTGATATAAACAAAGTTGGCTCAAATAACAAGACCTTCTACAAATGAGCTAAGCGCAATGATCTAGTACTTTAAACCCACACTCAGAACCATAATACACATTGTAAATTTTTCCCAATACTATTTGATGGCTGAATATATTAAACATCATTTAATTTTAAACCTACCTATTCTCAACTTCTATTTCAAAATACCAGTTGTTATTTACTATACAGAACCAGGCAGAGACACATTTAAAAATTAAGTTGCTATAGGGGCTCCTGGGTGGCTCAGTGGGTTAAGCGTCTGCCTTCTGCTCAGGTCATGATCCCAGGGTCTGGGATGGAGCCCCCACATCGGGCTCCCTGCTCAAAGGGGAGCCTGCTTCTCTCTCTCCCCTTGCTGTTCCCTCTGCTTGTGCTCTTTCTAATACATAAATAAATAAATAAATAAATAATCAAATAATCTTAAAAAAATTAAGTTGCTATATAACTGTTAAAGAACAGTGACATCTATATTCTGCCCATCTTTGGGATCAAGACATCTTCTAGAATTTTTCCTCTTCTTTACCTGACCCCCCAGTATGCTGGTGAGGCAGGGAAGGACAGGAACAAATATTCCCATTTCATGGCTGAAGAAATGGAGGCAGAGAGAGGCTGAGTGCCTCGCTCAGATTCACCAAGTCTGTGGCCAGGCTGGAAATGTAGGACTCACTGCCTCCCTACTTCCTTCCGTAAAATCATCAGCAATACCATGGCAAGTGTCACACCTAGTACATCTTACTCCTCAATGACAGCCAAGGGTGCAGGGAAGACAGAAGGAATCATGTGAGGGTTCTCTTTTTTTTCAGTAACCCTGTTTCCTTTGAGATGGCAAATGTGCTTTTCTTAAGATGCTGGTAAGTACAATTGTGAAAGACAGAGTGTTGAGACAAAGCTGAGGCATGGACCACCCCAGACGTGAATGGCCGGCTCCGTGTTCACTGCCCAGCCTCCTGGCGCCCTGGTTCTTGCCACAGGCTCTCCGCACAGGTCACTTGGCCTCTAACTTCACCACACAGTATCCTCTAGCACCACAAGGCTCTTCTGAACACGAGGGAGCTAATTAAATAATAGGTTGGTCGATATAAAGAAATACATAGTATTTATTCAGTAACAGTCCTAGAATATAGAAACAGAACACCATGCCTGAGCCATCCATTGACAAAAAAGTTAAGAATGGCAATTTTACCTAAAACTGTTCCTCACGTCTGTGGTTCATAAGTAAACAATTAATTTCCAATGTCTAAATGCCTCCAAAGGAACAAATATTTATGCATTAGTCCAATCACAGGAAACTCACCAAGTAAAGATCTGATTTGAAAGCACTTTCCACGTCAAGTGCCAAGTTTAATGCGCCCGTGTGTGCTGTCGGAATGGTTCGCAGCCAGTGCTGCAAGGGTGTTCACTATAGGATGGGCATATGTGCAGCTTTTATTTTCTTTGTATTAAACATATTTATCTTTAAACAAAAATCAATTCCAGTCAGGCTTTTATCAGGGAGGAACGTTATTAAGTTTGTATAGCAATCACAATGAAAAGAAGCCCAGTGTTAGCAAAAAGGGCTAAATATGCTTGTCATTCTGTATGTAAGATGAATTTACTATGAAAAAAGAAAAGAATTTGCCATGATACTTTGCTTATCTTCCCTATCTCCCAACATAAGCTTTGAAAAATTCCTCTAAATGCCACAACTATATAAGGAACATATACGGTTTCATGATATTTTCTACTGCAGTAATTTCTTAGGGTACCACCGCCCACCGCCCTAAAAAATCCCAAAGCCAACCAACCAAAAAAATAAAAAAAATCCAAAACCTAGCAGGAAGAGTTGACTAATCAAACTAAACCTTCCATTAAGACAGCAACAATGAAGTCAATTAAAAAAAATAAGCATCGCATTTATGTCTAGATGAAGTCAACCAAGTAAATGAAATGCATTCCTTACTTAAAGTTTAAAAAAACAAATACCAGCTATCACTGGATGTTTTAAGTACACAAAATTTAGCACCCTGAAGTTCTTATATTAAATCAAAATTTGACCATCCTTAAATCTACATTAAAATAATCCTGGGGGCGCCTGGGTGGCTCAGTGGGTTAAAGCCTCTGCCTTCAGCTCAGGTCATGATCCCAGGGTCCTGGGATAGAGCCCCTTGTCGGGCTCTCTGCTCAGCGGGGAGCCTGCTTCCTCCTCTCTCTCTGCCTACCTCTCTGCCTACTTGTGATCTCTTTCTGTCCAATAAATAAATAAAATCTTAAAAAAAATAAAATAATCCTGGAACTCTGGAATGTCATCACCTGATACAACTGAATTAATTCTTTAGGGGACCAATCCAGGGTTACTAGTTGGAACTACTTGTATCTATAGCTTTTTTTTTTTTTTTTTAAGATTTTATTTATTTATTTGAGAGACAGAGAGAGGTGCCTGGGTGGCTCAGTGGGTTAAAGCCTCTGCCTTCTGCTCAGGTCATGATCCCAGGGTCCTGGGATAGAGCCCCTTGTCGGGCTCTCTGCTCAGCGGGGAGCCTGCTTCCTCCTCTCTCTCTGCCTACCTCTCTGCCTACTTGTGATCTCTATCTGTCAAATAAATAAATAAAAATCTTTAAAAAAAAAAAAAAGAGAGACAGAGAGAGAGGATGGAGTGGGGGGGAGAGGGGGAAGGGAGAGGGACAGGCAGGCTGCCCTGAGCAGATTCCCACATGGGGCTCCATGTCATCCCGAGATCATGATCTGAGCAGAAATCAAGAGTCGATGCTCAACCAACTGAGCCACCCAGGCGCCCGGTAGTGTTCCTTTTAAAAGAAACTAACACAGTTTTCTCATCCCCTTTGGTTGGTTGAGAGTTCATATTAGAATATTCCAACACAGGCAGGGATCACAGTAGGACAGATAGATAATTTTAAGTAGTTATGATGCAATTATGAAAATCTGACATTGCAATTGATACTTCAATAATCCCTGAATATTCTGCCATATTGCAAATGAAGCCCTCTGTCTGCTGACATCTGAAAAATGTCACATGAAACCAGTATAGAAGCCAATTAAAAGAAAAAGCGTACATAATGAAGACTATACATTAAGTCTTATCTTAATACTTACCTTAAGTTTCATAATACACATAGGGCACAAAGAGATCAACTCTAATTAGAACTTCTAAACACTCAAGGTTTTCACTGAATGTAACATTAGATATGTCAGTAGAACAAATTTTCTGAATTTTTAGGTAAGTAGGGTTTGATTATTCTGACTTTAGAAAACTAACACCAGGCTCAAAAGCAAAGACACTGAAGTTAAAAAGTCTGAATACTTTGACAGTAGACTTTATTCCCTTATCTAAAAGATTTATCAGAATCAGGGCACCTGACTGGTTTGGTTGGTGGAGTGCATGACTCTTGATCTCATGGTTGTGTTTGGGCCCCGCACCGGATGTGGAGATGACTTAAAAATAAAATCTTATTAATGTTTTATGGCGGTGAGATGCCTCTTGATCATGGCCAAGTGTGTCTTTCACTGCATCTGTTTCTGATCATGTTCCAGTTGCTTGACACTGCCACGGGCCCAGTATTCATTCTGAGCGCAAATGTGCTATATCTTTTTTCCAGATCAGTATAATAAAGGAGTGATGGGCAATAAAAAATAAATAAATAAATAAACATAAATAAAATAAAACCTTTTAAAACATTCGTTCTTAAAATATTTAGAATAAAGCCCAGTTAAAATGTATGAGCTAGTGTAAGTATTGTGTTGCATCATTAGTGTAATGGTATATATGTTTCAAAACAAGAATGGACTGGGAAGATAAATATTTGTTTATAGCATTATTTCACTGAGTGATTCTGAAATGCCTTCTTTTATTTTTTTAAGATTTTATTTTTAAGTAATTTCTACCCAACGTGGGGCTCAAACTCACAACCCTGAGATCAAAAGTCGCACATGCTCCACTGACTGAGTCCACTAGGTGCCCCTTTAAAAAGAATTTTCAATAGCTAGTTACTACCTAAAAATACGTTCAAAACATTTACCATTCAACATGTATAAAAAATACTGATTTTACTGTGTTACAACATATATTTTTCATAAAAATTTTAGGTGAAATAATTTGCAGTTTGAAACTTTATTTACATCGGCTATAAAAGCATCTTGAAAATTTCAAAGTCTAATTACTTTTTGTCAGTACAGGTCATCATTGCCAGAAACAAAAGCAAAGTTTCATGTGATGTCTCAATCAGTGAATAAAGAAATTTCTAAATTCCCCCTCATATTGGTAGCACTTTTATGTTTAATGAGTGCACATAATTTACTGAGGACAAAGATACTTGAACACTATACAGTGGAATTAAGGAAGACAGTACAGCCTCAGATGACTTAGTAAGATGGAAAAGTCATGAGGGGCATGACTTTCTGGGGTTTCGATGGTACCATCTTTGAGAAAAAAGACAAAGGCTCCAAATGATTTCATGATAAATAAAATAATACTTAATTCAACTGCATACACGAACCAGCTTCTGAATGAAAGTTATTATTGATAAGAAATACTTTTTTTTTTTTTAAGATTTTATTTATTTATTTGTCAGAGAGAGTGAGCACAGGCAGACAGAGAGGCAGGCAGAGGCAGAGGGAGAAGCAGGCTCCCTGCTGAGCAAGGAGCCCGATGTGGGACTCGATCCCAGGACCCTGGGATCATGACCTGAGCCGAAGGCAGCCGCTTAACCAACTGAGCCACCCAGGCGTCCCAAGAAATACTTTTTGAGAAAAGTATTCACCAAAGAAAAATGTGTGCAGAGCAAGAGCCCAGTGGTCCCATCAGGACAAACAGGCCAAAAGCAAGAGAAGACCCTCTAGAGCAGAGATAAAAGTAACGATAGGCTGGAGGAGACCATCGTTAAAACACACAGAACTTCGGTATCCACCCAAACATTACCGAGCCCTGGGAAAAATATGTCCCGAGAAGGTGCCCTTTCTGTGAGGCTGCAATTTTTGTGTTATCTGTAAGAAACATATTCACTCTATCCCCCAAAAGTTAATTTCTGTTTGTAAGTGAAGATTTTCCAACCATAATAAAATTAATTATATTTCAGAGTTGCTGCCAAATAAATGACAAGTGGGGATGGTATTCTTAGAATAGCAAGGAGACAGAATTGGCTCCATCCAAGTAACTCTTATCTTTTCTAGCTGGTAGTTCGTGTGTGTGCTTTTTAAAAAGTTAGGGTAACAGTCACATAATAACATAACATTGAAAGTGTACACTTCAGTGGTTTTTAGTACATTTACCATGTTGTACAACCATTACCCTATTTAGTTCCAGAACGTTTTCATCACCCCGAAACCTCACCTATGTGCATCACCTACATGCATTAGCAGTCACTCCATATGTCTCCCTCCCACTGTCCTTTAGAAACCTATAATCTACTTTCTGTGTCTATGGATATGCCTATTACGGACGCCTCATACACATGAACCTATACAATAAGGGGTCTTTTGTGTCTGGCTTTTTCTGTTTTAACTGGTAGCCCTTAAACCATTCCAAAGGGGTTGTAATTCCAAGGACACCAAACCACAGTGCTCAGGATTCTGATCTGTCCTCATGAGTGCAGTTTCGCTTCTATAGAGCTTCTATATATGAGGTTCTAGTTGTTTGACGCCTTTTGATTCCCAGAAAATGGATTAGAATTGGAACTGCAAATTATCGTTCCCTAGAATATGTGAAATTTCTAACGTGGGAAAGAGTAACAAAGAACAGATGAGTAAAATTCTTGATTTGACCACAGTCTCTTAACAGTAACATGTGCTCAGGTTAGAGTTTTCGCTTGGTACCAGTGACATTCAAGCTATTCTGGAAGACTGGGAAAACCAAGTCATTTTTTTAGTATCTCAAAGCACTTAGTATAAGTAAGTGCTTTGTAACATGTGAAATGTTTTTTAAAAACTGAAGTTAAAATGAGAAACCACGGGTAGGCTGATTAGAGCTCATGTTGATGCTCATGGAAAGATTTGCTTTCAGAAGTAAGTTTGCTCTCCATGAATCAATTCTAGGGAATTTTAACTCAAATTGTCATATATTCCTGCTCCAAAGTAAGTCTTTCATGTGTTTGTCTTGGCTTTATGATGTAGAAACTCACAGAGAATTAGGCACAATGCCTTAGCTTTCAAAAGGTGGCCTTGTATTGACGTACTGTGTGTGAATTGTGCACTGGGTTAATCTCGGCAGAATTTTTTAAAGGCTAAAAATACTTGTATAAAATAGGAAGGTGTTGTCATCCTAAAGGTCTTGAGCTCAGTCTGTCTCTCATTCACCCACACATATGAAAAAGCCTTTAAATAGTACAAGCACGACACAGAAACCCTTTAGTAGCCAGTCCTCCTATGAAGTAAAAAGGCTCTACCTTGTGAAGTGGCCAAAATCTTCTTTACTGCTGTATTACCTGTGTCTAGAACAACAGCTGGGCTTAGTAGGAGCTCAAAAACTGTGTGTGAAAGAACAAATGAATAAACCATGTGCCCTCCTATGTGAACCCATGACAATCAAGTTCACATTGCCAGAAGTGACGGTGGGGAAATGACTTTGGTGATTAAAAGTGATCGCCACCAGATTCCTACTTTGGGCCACAATAGAGTAAGTAGCTTGTAACTAGAACTGGCTTTCCCCCTGAAAACAACAGGAAAGCTAAATAATTAATATGTAGCATCCAGGAGCAAACTCACACAGGAGCTCAAAGAAGCTCTAATCACAAAAGAAGGGAAGCACACTGGTGTGAGCTCCACATTCATTCTGACTCCTTGGAAGTCACTGCAAATTCATGGCACAGGGAAATATATTCCTAGTAGAAAGCAGCAATCCTATCTGGTTGAAGAGACAAAGGTTGGAGCCTGGGATGCTAAAGCAGCTAGGACTTGAAGGGCAAAATCCCAGAGAGGAGGAAACCTCAGGGAAGGGAGCCAGAAATGCTGTCACTTTATTTCCTTAAGGTGTTTGCCGTCCCTAAATCATGTGTGCCAGGTGAGGCCTCCAGAAACCCAGCAAACAGCAGCAGCTGGGAGGCTGAAGAGAGGAGAGCTTTTAGTAGTTCTTGGTACTGAGCTTTTGATGCCGGAGTAAGGGCAAAACTGAAAATAGCCCTTGCCAAGTCTAAAGTCAATCTTCAAGAGGATCATGGTAACTGCCTATACCTACCTGCCAGAAGAAAGCATAACCTTCTTAAAAGGAGATAACTCCATGCAGAGCCTCTATAACCTTTAATACACAATGTATAGTATTCAGCCAAACTTCTGAGAGATCCTAGAAAACAGGACAAAATGACTGAAAACCAGAAGAAAAAATATATATGAATAATACAATCAACCAATAGGGAGTAATTCAGACATTGGATTTATCAGACAAGAACTTCAAAATTCCTGTGATTAATATGCTCAAGAATTGAGAGGATAAGATTGAGAATTTCAGCAGAAACCTGGAATCTATTTCAGTCTAAATATTTTAGATCTGTAAATATAATATATGCAATTAAGATTAAAATTCATTAGATCTAGCAGAACAGAGAATAAATGAATTGGAAGACAGATCAGTAAAAATTACGCAGATTGAAGAATAGGGAGAAAAAAACAGAAAAACTGAAAGATACATATAGAACATACATACATATATAGAAGACACATACATGGTGAAAGGTTTGGAAGAATCCTAGAAAAGAGAAGAGAGACAATAGATTGGGAAAATTATTTGAAGAATGGTTAAGAATTGCCAAAATTAAGGAAGAACATCAACCATAAGACTAAACAAGTTTACTATCCCTAAGGAAGATAAAGAAACCATACCTAGGTATGTCCGAGTCAAACTGCTAAAAATCAAAGGCAGACAGAATCTTCAAAGTGACCTAAGGAAAGGAGTAACAGTACCTTCAAAGGAGTAACAGTAAGACTGATGGCTGACTTTTCCACAGAATTTATGGAATGGAATGACATCGTGAAAGTGCTAAACCCAGAATTTCATACTCAGCAAAAATATCCTTCAAAAATAAAGGCGACAAGGAATTGTACACTTTAAGTAGGTGAACAATATGTTATGTGAATCTTATCTCAATAAAGGTGTTATAAAAGGAAATAAAGGCAAAAGTTTTCAAAATTCAAAAGTTAGGGAAATCACTGACAGCAGATCTGGCACTAAAATAAATACTGAAGAGAGTTCTCCAGGGGCACCTGGGTGGTTCAGTCAGTTAAGTATCTGCCTTCAGCTCAGGTCATGATCCCAAGGTCCTGGGATTGAGTCTGCATCAGGCTCCCTTCTCAGTGGGCAGTCTGCTCTTCCCTCTGTCCCTCCCCCTTGTTCGTGCTTTCTCTCTCTCAAATAAATAAATAAAATCTTGAAAGAGTGAGAGAGAGAATTCTCTAGGCATAAGGAAAACAATCCCAGAAAGAAGTAGGAAAGGGCAGGATGAAACAAAACAAAACAAAACAAAACCTACAGAAAGAGTAAATATGTAGATAAAACTGAATACTGATTCTTTAAAATAGATAATGTTAGTAATAATAATAAATAAAATAATGAGTATGTTTAAACTCTACGTAGAACATACATAGAAGATAGAGGTAAAACACATGACGACAACATAGAAGAAAGGAGGGGTAAACAGATTTACACTGTGAAACAATTCTTACATTGTTGGGAAGTAGTAGTGTACCAACTTCAGGTAGACTGTGGTAAGTCAAAGATGCACGTTGTGACCACTAAGTTACAGGTAAATGAATTTTAAAAAATCTACAATACACTCACATGGTAGGATAAAAAAAAACGGGTAATAGAGAGTACTTGGTTTATTTAAAAAAAAAAAAAGGCAGGAAAGGAGAAATAGAGGAACAAAGAGGAAATGGGACAAATGGAAAACTAACTGTGGGACAGGATTCAACAGTCAAATTAACTATAAATGGGCTAGATATTCCAAATAAAAGACAACTTGAAAGTCTTAGGTAAAATATTAGCACACTGAATCCATTGATATATAAAAACAATATACCATGATCATGGGCGCCTGGGTGGCTCAGTGGGTTAAAGCCTCTGCCTTCGGCTCGGGTCGTGATCCCGGGGTCCTGGGATCGAACCCCACATCAGACTCTCTACTCAGTGGGGAACCTGCTTCCTCCTCTCTCTCTGCCTGCCTCTCTGCCTACTCTCTCTCTGTCAAATAAATAAAATCCTCAAAAAAATATATATACCATGACCAAATGTGGTGTGTTCCAAGAATGCAACATTTGAAAATTGATTGTGTAATTAATCACTATATGAAAACAAAAATAAAAAACTACATGATCATCTTAATAGAGGTAGAAAAAGCATTTAATTAAAACTCTCAGAAAACGAGGAATAAAAAAACCTTAAGTTTGGTAAGTGGTATCTCTTAAAAGATGTGCAGCAAACATCATATTGAATGGTAAAATACTGAATTCTTATTTTGAGTTCAGGAATAAGTCAAAGAGGTCTGCTGTGAGTCACCACTTCTATGCAACATTCTTCTAGAAGTCCTAGTCAGCTTAGTAAGGGAATAAAAGAAAAACTGGAAAGGGAGAAATGAAACTATCATTATTTGTAGAAGATATGAATGTATACATGGAAAATACAAAAGGAGCTATAGAATTAGCATAATTAAAGTGAATTTAGTAAGGTTGTTAGATGCAAAGGCAGTATAAAGAAACAGATATAGGGGCACCTGGGTGGTGCAGTTGGTTAAGTGTTCAATTCTTGACTTCAGCTTAGGTCATGATCTCACGGTCATGAAATTGAGCCCCAGGTCTGGCTCCATGCTCAGCATGGAGTCTGCTTGAGATTCCCTCTCTGCCTCTGCCCCTCCTCCAGCTCGTGCACTCATTCTCTCTCAAAATAAATAAATAAAATCTTTAAGAAACCCCACCCCAACCAATTATATTTCTATACACTAAAAAAATTGATAATAAAATATAAACATCAACAATCTAAAAATAAATCCAACCTCTCCATGTAAATTTTAAAACCTTGCTGAGACAAATTAAAGACCTAAATAAATAGAGAGATATATGCCATGTCTATGGGTTACAAAATTCAAAATTGAGTAGACACAAATTCTCCTGAAATTGATCTATATATACAATGCCATATCAATTAAACAGTAATAGAGAACCTCCCCCAGGAAACTGACAGCTTATTTCTAAAATGTATATGGAAATGAAAAGGGTTAAGAGTAGCCAAGACTATCTGGAAGAAAATCAGAGTTAGAAATCTTACATTACCAGATGGAAGACTATAAAAATTACAACTGCAGTGCACTGAGGTTTTCAAGACATTGTGCTAAATCAAGCAAACACTCACAGACTATGTGAACTTTGAATACTATACCTCATACCATATACAAATATCAGCGCTAGATGGATCATGGATATAATGTGAATGGTAAGATGATAAAGCTTTTAGAAGAATAACAACCTTGGGTAAAGGCTGATGAACCGGGACACAAAGATCATTAACCATAAAAAACTGATATATTGAACTTCGTAAAAATTCGAACTTTCTGGTTATCGAAGGACATCAACTGGAAAGCAAAAAAGCAAACCAAAGAGAAGAGATTTATAATAATGTAACAGACAAAACCTCATATCAACCAAATACAAAGAACCTTCAAATCAATAGGAAAAACACAGACAACCTAATAAATTCAAAGAAGTGACTTGAATAGGCACTCAACGAGTGAGAATACTCAAATGGGTCATAGAGATATAAAAGGGTGTTCTACTCATCGTTACTTCTCAGAGAAATGCACATTAAAACCACAATGAAATACACACTTGACAGAATGGCTGAAACTAAAAAGGCTGATGGTTCCAAGGGCTGATGAGGATAGAGAGCAACCAGAACTCTCACCCACTGTTGGGTGGGAGTAAACCGGTACAACCACTGTTGAAAACTATTTAGCAATATCCTTTCAGCTACATATACATCTGTCCTATGATTCAGTGAGCTTCATTCTTATGTATAAACCCAGGAGAAAGGAATGCACGTATCTACCAAAAGGTACGCACAGGCATGCTCATGACAGCTTTAGACATCAAAGCTAAAAGTTAGCAACAACCCAAATGCCCACCAACAGTAGACTGGATAAACAGACTGGGATATACTCATTTGATGGAAGCACACACAGTAATGAAAAAGAGCCCACTGTTGTTATGCTGCGTGCAACGATGTAGATGGATTTCACAGACATCATGATCATCGAATAAAACCAGACACCCAAAAGGCTACACTACAACTCCACTTACAGGAAGATCAAGAACAGGCAAACCATCTGTGGAGACAGAAGTGAGAACAGTGATTCTGTCTGAATATGGACTGGGAGTCTCACCTTGATCGAGGGGATGGTTTCAGGGGTGCATACCCACATCAACACTCATTGAGCTGCCCACTTAAGATCTGTACACTTTACACACTGTTTTGCATTAACATTTTTAAAGAATATGATCACTACCTATATGTAGTCTTAGTGCTCCATTTGAACTGCTCTCTTTGGCCTTAGGATGGCAATGGTCTGGACAGAAGGCAGTGGGGAAAGTTGGGGAGGGAGTAGGGAAACAGTGAGGAGAAAGCAATCACATGGGCCTCCTAGAATAAAAATAAACCCCTTGCAAAGCCTGTACAGACATGTTAAATAAGTTCCCCTATCCACCCAGCAGACGAAATTATTAAAGACCTTTACATACATGGTTATTGAAATGGCATTTTATAAAGTAGCCCTCTCCATGTTCTCAATGATTGTTCGCATCCCAGAGATGAAGGGCTGCTCACTTTCTCACACAGGGTCCTTCGTTCCTTATTGCTACATACTTTCCATCCCCAGGGCTCCCTTCTCTGCCCCAGTCAAGCACTTCTCTGATCTTATTTACAATCTATAAACAGTAGTCAATCCACGGATATGTTAAGAAGCAGTGCGGGAAGTGTCAGCGTGGGGAGATACTACTGTGTGCAGTTGTACAACTGGAAAGCAGGAAAACAAAGCGAGAACTAGCACAATTCTTGCAGGCAGTGAAGACAGCACAGATGGCGATGGGCGGCCTGTGTTCCGTGGAACCACAGCGGGACTATACTTTGCCTCTTCATCGTTCACCCCAAAGAAAAACAAAGTTTTCCATCTTGTTCTATTCCATTTACTTTCTAGGAAAGCAAATTCTTGGCTTTCTGTAAGCTGAGGAAGAATGTATGTAGTTACGCAGATTATTGTAGCTTTGATTATTTTCAGTGATTCCGTCCCCAAGGAAACATATCCGTTTAGACAGAACTATACCCGCTATGCATTAAAATGCCAGTCTTTCAAAAATTCTTCTGAGTATGTATAAATGTGGCTTCCTCTTCTTCTAAAGTTCTTTGGGGTATTTTTCAGAACTTGGGTACTAAAGCATTAACTTCATATGGGATGTAGCAGCTTTGTATTTTCCCTTCTTATTCATCAAAAGAACAAGAATGATTGTACATTTAATCTCTCCTTCTACTGGTATTTATAACTTTAGCAAATAGGCCAGCACTGTGGTACCTAAAATAAACTGTTATGAATGCTCAAATGTCTACACAGCCAGCAAGACTTTCATGAGGATAATTGTCACACATCCTTTCAACACGACAGTGCGCATTCTCCGTGACCAGCCTCTTAGAAAGTTAAAAATAAAACTGCAGTTAAGAATGTCAAGTTCGTTAACCTAACTGGATTTTAAACAAAGAAAACAAGAGAAACAATGGTTTTCCCAATTACCTAACAAGCAGAAATGGTAGAAAAATAAATCTATAGTATTCTACTCATACTTAAATTTCCTTTTCTAAGTCATGACATTTTTTTTGCTCTATTTTCTTTTTGAGAGAGAGAGAGAGTGTGTGGGCAGCATGGGGGGTGGTGGGAGAGAATCTCAAGCAGACTCCCTGCTCAATGCAGAGCCTGACATGGGGCTCAATCTCTTTACCCTGAAATCATGACCTGAGCTGAAACCAAGAATCAGAAGTTCAACCGACTGCACCACCCAGATGCCCCTCTTAGTAGAGGGTTGTAAAACATCAATGAAAAGATAAAAACTCCTCCCTAGGGGAAGGAACAAGGAGGAAACTGGAATTTATTTTAGAGAAGAGACAAATTTTATAAAACCATGCAAATTAAAATTGTAAAGCAATGGAAAAGAATAATGGAAATGACACCAGGCTGAGTATCCTCCCAGTCGCCTGGGCTCCAGAGAAGTTGCTGTGGTAAATACCAACTTGACCTATCCAAAGCATTCAACTCTTCATAACCGAAGCAGCACTCCAACGAGAAAAATATCACAAAATGTCCTTCCACCCATCCCTGCGGAAATACGCCAGGAAAATGAAGCCTGATGAGTAACTACCAAGAATCCTGTCTTCTCATCCAAGCCTTCTAGACGCAAAATACCAAGCTTCTTAACCATGTGGTCGGAAGTCGTCGTGGAAAGGAAAAGGCTGGCAGTCAGCAGGACCTATTTGGATGAGTGCAAACAAGCCAAGACAGATGGAACTGGGAGATACTTGTTTTCGTACTCCTTTTCTGTCTACTAGTAAAAAAATATTGGCACCTGCTTTGTTCACGATTTCATGAAGGAGAAGGTGGACAACGCCCTTGGGGAACCGAGGCATCATTTACTGAGTTAACATAACAGAGAGCTGAGCGGCCAAATGACAGGGCTCAGAAGTGAGATCTTGAAAGCTCAGAAGGAAGAAATGCTGAAGACGAGAAGTGAAACGGAGCCAGCCCCAGGTTCTTAGATGGAGAATACTGCCCCTTTGAAAAGACATGTTGTCCTCATACACACACGATTTAAATAACCGCTCTCAAGAAAAATATTCTCCCCAAAGAATGTCACAACTTTGGAGGGAAGTCACTTAACCAAACAGCGAAGAAAACCTCTAAGTTGCTGTAGCAGCTATTTCCTTTGAGTAGATGAGACTTAAAATATTTATTTATGCATACTTCTTGTGTTATCTTTTGATTACTTTCCCTTTCTTTGAGTTTTAGAATGACTTGCATTTAAATTCAAAATTTCGTGAGCGCCTGCTACATTCTTTTTAGTGCCAGGCAATGGTATCGAGTACAGATGGGCATTCATGGAGGGGACAGAAGTGATGACAGGCCAGAAGTCAGGTGTCACAGTGAAGGACATTGGAGGCGCCTAAAGTCATATGATTGTACGACATTTCATTATGCTATGATAATTCACCTGTAAGACAATTATTCTGATACAGTGTAAGTGGCATATCAGAATTTAACTTCTTTATTTAGATCTTAAAGAATATTACAAGTGTGATAAAACAAGTACCCAAATCCTGTTCTTATTATTGGCCACCAGGTGCAAACTTAAAGTAATCAGGCAGTCAAAGGCACAAACACGGCCAGTAATGTAGAGATTTTCATCATTCTGAGGTACCCTGATCCTTGTAAATATGACAATAACAACATCTGAAATGGGGGCAGGGGAAACAAGTAGACAAGCAATTGTATACTTAAAAAAAAAAAAAAACGTAAAGTGAGATATAAAAGAAACTCCTTTATAGAAAAATAGCTACTATCATCCTTATAGTCTTCCTTAAAATAACTTACCTTGTAATTTACATGTGGCCTTTACACAGTTATTTAAGAAATCGGCAGCAATAGAAAAACATTCAAAAGCATTTTTTTCCATGGGTAAATGATTCTGCAACTCCAACACAAAGAAGCATGTTGAAATTAACTCCAGGCAGCTTGATTTTCGGTTCCAGGGGGTTCACGGACTCATTGTTTTGTAGAGGTTGGGAAGAATGCATGAACTCCAAAATAGCTAATTTAACTAAGTCAGCCACAAGATCTGGCATAAGAAGTAGAAGAAACTGATCTTTTAAAATGTATTTCCTCTATTACCTGCTTGACTCTCAATCAGGCCTATGTAGTCACAAAATATATGCATCAGGACTTATGACGGTCAGAAACTACCTGCAAATAAAATCCATCAGGGAAAAAGGGGAGGGGTGATTTGGCTTTATCTCCAAAATTAATATTATAAAGAGAATTTAATGTATATATTCGGTTTTTTTAAGATCTACTCCTTTTTCATTCCTAACACTAAGAGTCCTTTTGCTGAACATTTTCACATGAAGCATTTTTCAGTTTACTCCTGCTATGACTCAGTGAAAGCTTTGTGAATTTCAAAGTGTAAGTCACCAGCCACGAACAGCTTGCGCACAGTCTAAGTGCTGCAGACTCAGCATCAGAGCTGTCTCTCTGGAATTTCTAAGTAGGGTGAGCATGAAGACATTTGAAAAGGGGGCACCACTCTGAGTGTTTCTGAGGTTCTACCAAAAGCCCATTCTAGGCAATTCCGGGAGCCTCTTTGTGATGGATTAGCCTTCTCTTTCCATCCTCCTCTTACCCTGCCTGCCTTTTCACCCATTCAATTTTCTGTCAGGTCCTTCAGAAGAGGCACTGAGAATAAAGGAAAAGGAAACCCCTCAATTTCACTCTCCAGGAGTCAATAACATCTTCAGTCCTTAGAGTATACTCTTTTTCTAGGTCATTTTCCATTAACAACAAAGTCCCTTCAGTTCATACTTTACAACTAGTGTTTTCTACCAGGATGCGTAGTTTAACAAATGAACTGAAGAGCTAACTTAGACATTTCCAAATCTATTCAACATAACTATAGACATAAATGGACATTTTCTTGGTCATTGTAACACTGTGCCTGGATGGAATCACATTCTGTGGATTTGCTACAGGTTGGTAATCATTCACGTAAAGATTTCCCATCATTACCATGAAAGACTACAAGCTAGGCGTACAAAACTTTCACTGATTCATGACAATCGTGGAGCCATTTGGGCCACTGGAAAGTAAAAAGTTATTTACCACTGTGGACAAAAATGTGAAGAGAATAATATAATATTTTGAAAATATTTTAATATTTGCCATTTTTTGCCTGTGCTATTAATATATACATGAATTTAGTAATAAATATGCTACCATTACATAGAGCGCAATATTTTTAGTATTCATAACTGGTTGAAATTAATGCTGTTATTATCTTAAGAAAGGAATAAATAAATATCATGCCCAAGTTCCAAATCAATGCTCAAGAAGTTGTCATTAACAAAAATTATAAAATAAACAGGTCGGGCATCATCTTTTTAAGCATGATTCTTGTAAACATAGCAAAGATCACTTTTCTCAGTCCTGCCATTTTGTGTGATGGCTTTAAAAGAAAACACAGCATACAAATCCTATCACTTCTTTTTTTTGCATAGGGAATGAATTAATCGTATTTGAAAATGCAGCAAACTTTCAGTGAAATGTCTTCATCGCATAGCACTTGTTTTCTCTAGGAATTCGGAACTTTGGAGCAATAAAAGTGCTCTGCATAAGTTTATAAAATATGCCTTCTGGATTTAAAATTTAACAGAAAAATTTCAAGACAAGTCATACTCATGATTCTAAAATACTATGTACATAATAACCGACTACAGGAGGGCATGCCTCGCTGCAGACAACACAGTGTACGAATGTGAAGCACAGTGTTTCATAGAATTTCCCTTTAGATTTTCTGCACATTGGTGCCTAAGTGGCTAATGATTATGCCCATTCCACTTGCGCAAACAAGGTAGAAAGGGGGATGTGAGGACAAATTTAAAGGGGATAATGGAAAAACTGGCAAAAATGCAGTACATATGCTTTAAACAGTGCACTTTATAAAATAGTTTGCTTTATTCGTATTCTCTTATAAAGTGCAATATTACTTAAAACAGAGACCTGTACCTTATTATTTTGCAATAACCATGAAAACAAATCACCAGGAAAGAGCAGTGCAAAATTAAAAACATAAGTAGCTTAGCATGCATCTCAGAGAGATCCCAAATGCAGAGCACGGGACCTTAAGTTCCTGTACTTTTTATTTTTTTTATTTATTTTTTTACTTTTTAGAAAAAGATTAATAATAACAGGTTACCATCATATGTAACCATAAAATAAAGACAATAAGTTAAAATCCTCTCTCAAGAAATAAGCATATGCCACACACACAATTCACTACAGAATCATTCTGAAGACCCTTAGACCTTTTTCTCTGAGAAATCACTGTTCAAGGGGTGCAAATCTCTTAAAGACCCAGGCTGTCCACAAGGCAAGGCAAAAGGTATCGTCATCACAGTACAAGTGACTCTTGCTGGCAGACATGTGGAAAACCCTCGACTCATTCCGTGAGCAGCTCAAACCTACCCGGTCCCTAATTAGATTTACAGACACCTTTTGCTCTTTCCAGAACAGTCCTGTTGGCATCATGCTAGGTCGCTAAAAAGTATAACAGGTGCTCTATTCACAGTAACATTCTCTGTCCAGTGCTTTTGGACAAGGATAACCAACTGGGCTTTCCCGAAAAAAATTCCCTAAGAGGCAGATTCCAAAAAGACCAACAGGACACAGTTTGAAAAGCGTAAGACATCACCTCAGGCACATGCTGAGGGCATTCAAGGTGCGATGGGTCATCACTGGTGACATTCCTACCGTCCCCGTGCCGCTCAGTCTGAGAACTGGAAGAGCGTATCTGGGTTACTGGGGTCCGCGGGGTTGCTGGGCTGCAGGGTCTTAGTGGGCGTGGTTTTCCCGTGGGAGTGAGAGGAGGACGAGTGAGAACTTTCGCTCGAGCTGCTGCGCGTCTCTGTACTGGTGCTGGTCTTCTTCATCTTCCTTCTCTTCGCCAAAGGGGCCTTGTCGACATTCTGAAGGCAAAAGCCCTCTCTCTTGTATTTGTTAAAGGCCTGGGGGAGAAAGAAAGGGCGGTCCTGTGAAGGTCAAGAAATTGAAGTTCTCTCAGCAGCTAGGGCTCCTAGCAGAAGACAACTTTTGTCACCAGTCACAGCTCCAAATTGCTCTGGGAACAAGGTCCTGAAAACCATCACTCGCAAACCTCCTGGCAGGGTAGGGAAGCTCATGGTTCGAGTCTCAACGGCTCTGTGTAAATCAAACCAGCCAGGCTGTTCAGGAGTTAGGGTTCTCATAAATCTTTTGAAGAAGTCAGTGTTACCTTTCAATAAAAAACACCAACCTCTCAACTCCCATTACTTTTATTAGTTCTGCATCTGAGATTTAAAATTCTGACCACAAAATCCCATACAGAGCAGACTGGATCTGTTAGGGCTCTCCTCTCCACTTCCAGGTCGGGGTAATTGGGGTGTATCTTGGATACTTTGTCTGCGCAGAGAGGTTCAGCTCCACCTGCCTCGCTCGGCCTGGCTTTCTCCTCATGGCTTCCTGTCTCTACTTCTTTCAGCCTCAAGTTTGGGTGTCACCGGGGTTACTCTTGATAGCTTTGCATCAAATGTCACTGGGAAGTCGGGGATCATCTGTACAAACTAGCAGTTAATCTCTTCACACCTCAACATATCCTAGTTCATTAATTTTTAATCCATGTCTGCAACTGAAGAAGAAATGCTAGCCCTTTTCCTTTCTCAAGATAATCCCTTCAGAGGTACGTCACTTCTCCTTAACTCATCTATACCTTATACAATTCTCTTAAAACCTTTGCACGTGCTTGGCACGAATGAGCATACTTATTCCCTATGCCTCACAGTCTGGAGGGTATGTTAGGTATAAATGGCGGCTGAGTGAATGGACTTTTCACGTGTGCCTTAGTTCCTAATGTTTATTTATAGCTTTTAAAGAAAATGATTTAGCCTATTTGAGAGAGAAAGGTTCCAATATAATGCATATTGTTTTCATTCACCGAAAATTTTCAACTCTTCAAATATCAAACTACTGCCTCATCTCACAAACTCATCCGGAATGTCAAGTAAGTATTTTGTGGGTTGGCAGTGACTCAGGTCCCCCACATACTTTCTGTTAATAAGTGTGTTTTTATCATGGAGGGATTTATAAAAACACACCTAGAATGAAAACAACACATTCTTTTAAATGTACCACTAAGAGTGTGTCTTGGTGATTATGGAGTAAACGCATCTGATTCCTTTTCAAACCTGCCCGCCATGTGTGGAGCACAGGGCCTTACATGGAAGGTTGCTTTCACACAGGTTTGCACAGCAGCTCCTGAAGACCCTAGAATGTCTGGAGTCATCAGAGGATTTGAGGACAGCTGACTGCCATCTTGAAGCCATTCGTTGTATCTCAAGCCCGACATTTTAAGCCTTTTATTTGGATCGACTGTGAGGAGTCCTATGGGAATAATTAAGATATTTTTATTTCATGATTTGTTTCAAACATAAATTTCAACGAGGTCCACATGACACAATGGTTTTGAGAAGGATTCAAACTCCTACAGAGGTCATTACATTTTCATATACATTTCCACCCCTCAGTAAATCCTGAGCTCTAATGACTAGGCCCACAGTAGCCTGTGTCTACCATAGGCTAATTTGACTTCTCCTGAGAAGAGACTGGCACCTAACCCAAAGACTCCCATTGGTGACTGGGAAGCTCCACAAGAACAGGGAGTACCTAGATGCACGTCATTCATGTGCGAACATCTTGTACAAGTCAGCAAGTGCAGTAAGCTGCTAGAAATACGGAGATGGAGGCCCAAAGTGGAGCCATGAGGAGACACATAGACAAAAACCAACCGTGACAGCATCGGGAGACAAGCGCAAGAGTAACACCCCCATGCACAGCGTGTTGGCGACCCACGAGGAGATCTCTGACTGCACTGTGGACACCCTGGAAGGCTTCCAGAAGATGAGTCCTGGGGGATGAGTACAAGTGGGCTCGATGAAGAGGGGTGTCCCAGGATTAGAAGGAGCAAGTGTGAAGTCGTGCAGGAATCTGAGCATGGGCACATGGGAAGAATTAAAAGGCAGCATGAGGGGAACAGGAGGCAGGGGCAGGCAGGGCCAGTTCCTCAAGGGTTCTGGATTTCATATGCTCCCATACGCAAGTCTGACCGGAAACTAACGGGGCCTCTCTGAAGGACTTTTAGCAGAAGAGAGGCATGATCACATCTGCATATGAGGAAGGTCACTCTGCTGATTGATAACAGAGAGGTAAAGGCAGAGGCAGTGACACAAACCAAAAGGGTGCCGTGGGCTCTTAGGAGAGAAAGGATGGCAGGAACTGGGGGGCAGGCATGTGAATGGGGACGAGGGGGTGGTGAGGACGGACGGTGGACTGCAGGACTGGGTGGCTGGCTGTGGAAGGTAAGGAAGGTGGGGGGTGGATGGTGACGCCCAATCTGGCTTCCTGGCAGTGCAAGAGGGGGACGGGATGGGGCATATTTTTGGGAAAAGGATAGTAAAATAATGTCAGTTCACTTTGGAGGTGCTAGGTTGAGATGCTGGTGGACCTTGCAGATGTGGAGAATATTACTAAGGGATAGTGTTCCGGCAAGAAAAAAATAAGGCTCAGTAGAGTAATCGGAAATCTTCTAGAACACACGTGAATTCCTTAATTAACAAATACATATGAATGGGTATGCTTCCACTTCAATCACTACACATCATACACAATGTAAAATTTCACTAGAGTCTTACCTTGGATCAAATCTTTAGCTTCTTGAGATACATTCTTCCAGGCTTCTCCTTCAAAGGAGAAATCTCCCTTTTTAATTTTCTTCATGATTTCTACCGCACTGGTGCATGTCAAACTTTTGTCATGAGATTGGAATGGAACTTGCCCTGACAACATTGTATACTATTAAGAAAAAAAAAAAAAGAAATAAAAAAACGAGAATGTCTGCCGAAGTCATTGTCAAAGCCATGCTAGTCATTTCATTACCAACTTCATCAGCATAATTTACCAAATACAACAACTAGCATTACTGGGTTTAAGAGACTATGTAGCCTTCTTCTATCATAGAAGCAACAAACACATTTCAAAGCCTTGTAAATAAAGTGAGACAGCTTATTAGTCAAAATTTAAAGAGCAAGAAGAACAAAACAAGGACATTCCAACTACTTCAGAAAAGATAGTACTACTGTTAACAGAAAAGTTGAGAGATAGCAGAACCCCTCATTAACTTTCTTTTTTTCTTTATTCAGTTCTACACATCCTTTCCTCAGGACATTAACTGTGGTTAAGGGCTTCAGACATTTTAATTTAGGCCTTTCTATTTTGGTTGTAGTTACCACTTTCATTTTACTTTTCTCATTGTGGCGTTAAATGGAATGAATTCTCTAAAACCACCTGTTTTCACTGTAGCCATGTGTTTGAAAATTTATGTTTAAGGTTTTTGCCCTTTAAGAAATCAACAGAAAAACTGGAAAGCTAAGTAAGGCTTGTCTGTGCATCAGAGACTAAATTTAAAACTTTAAACTTCTTGGAGGGTTTTTTCTCTGCTCGCTGAGAGACTTACAGGCCTGCAGAGGTGACAGACGGCCAAGAATGGTGGAGTGAGGTGACACTGTCCGAGCGCGGACACCATGGAAGCACCACCCAGTGAGGAGACGGCGGTGGTGTCAGTAGGAGCCAGCTCACCACGGCGGTTACTCTCAAAGGGACATAAAGAGGAGGGTCTCTGCTTCAAGCCCAGCCCTCAGGAGGAGCTGTGTACCCAGGGAGAGGTCCCCGTGACCTGGAAGGACTTGGCCATTTCTCTTTCCTGGCCATGGGTCTGACAAGCAGGGACACCCTCATGATGCCAAGATGGTGACGCCACTCTTACACACTGGCTTTCACAAAAGATGGACGTTCCCAGACAGGAAAATAAAAAGGACATCAAAAAGGGAAAGCAGGAGATACGAGTAGGTGGGTGTTCCACAAACCCTGAGTGAGGACGACTGAACACAAAGGAACGAAGCCCCAGAAAGAGCGGAGAAGACACCTGGCTCCTCTGAGGTGACCAGAGACCAGGAGGCTCTGAGCGAATTTGGACTTTGTGTACCAGAAAACTGTGCCTGAGAGAATAATGGACGGAGGGTGGGAAGATCGAAGACACCGAGGAGAAGAGACCTCTGTTACTGACTTGGAGCAACCCAATGTGAAGATATGTGTTCTAAGGAGGGAAATGCGAAGACACCGGAAGAACAATGACAACACAATTTAAGAAAACCAAAACCCTCCCTAAATCTTCTCACCTTTATCCTTCCTGTACACACAGGGACGTTCAGCACTTGCCCGACATCTCCCTCCTCAGATGCCAGCACTGGCTTCCTGACAGGGACCCACCTCGCTGGTGTCTCGCAGGCTCCAACCTCACCCGCCAGGCCCAGCCTGTGAGGCCCCCGGGTTCCCAACCCGTGTTCCACACCAACAGTTTCTTGGCCTCCCTGACGGCGCTCCAGCTACTCACTCTCCTTAGAAGGCCATTTTCTTTCAGCTGACAAAGGCCCACCCCCGCTCCGGTGTAACTTTCCAGGATGTGTGACTAGGGCCTCCGCCATCTGCCATTCTTACTCCAGAGAGAAGATCCATTGCAGGAGGGGAACATGAGCTTTTGAGTCAGACAGACCTGGCTTTCTGCTTTTTTACTTACTAGCTTCTATTTTTTAGCTGTTTCGTTACTAGGTTGGGCAAATCAGTTAAGCTCTCCGAGGTTATTTCTTCATCTTTATCATCAGTGTGACAGGATGGAGCAACCCATTGCCTTTGGCAACTGCAGCAGCCTGCTCAGTAGTACACCCAACTTCCCTGTCTTCCCTTCCTCCTCCTCCTCTGGTTGGAAGGCAGTAGGGACCCCATTCCTGAGTCATGCAACTTTAAAGTCCCTTCCTAAAGGTCCACCTTCTAGATCACTGCTGGCACCAACTATCTCAGCCCGGGTTCCCCAGAGAGCAGAGTCTAAAGTAAAGGCTACTACACAACTGCGTTAAGAAGTGTGGTCCCTGCGGAGGAAGAATTGAGGAGAACAGGGAACAGTGTCCACACCAAAGGCGCTGCAGGCCCTGGCTAAAAGGGACCAGTTGGGAGAGTGGCCATGCTGAATGTGGTACAAGTCAGTATGGGGCTGGCTCTGATAAGCACCTACTTATCTGGTCAATAGATTCTTCTTGACTTCTACCAATAGGAAAGATCAATGCAGCGAGTCTTTACATGGCAAGGACAGCATTCACTGTGCTGTCCAAGAGCTATGTGAACTCTCCAGCTCTATTCTCATACAGCCTGTTAGGACTTTGACCATCCTGACATTCTCAAGAACCCCACGCTGGCTCTTGGTATTGATGTCTTCATGAAGGGAGACCTGGTGGGCGGGAACCAGCAGTGTCCTAAATGCCTTCTAAGCGCACGAATGGCAGAGCGGGGGCGACAGACGGACAAACATTCAGGGGACTGTCACACTGGTAAAGGGTTTAGAGGTCCTCTGGTTAGGGGCACAGAGACTTGTCCCTGAAAGACAAACTGCTTGTACCTTGTACTGCTGAGAAAGAGGCATAGGACATAGTGGGCTTCTTGGGACTTTGGTGACAGCATATATTGCTTTCTCGAGAATACTGCTCCAATCTGTTTATCAAGTGACTGGGAAGGCTACCAGTTTCAAGTGCGGCCTGGAGTCAAGGAGTTCCGCAGCAGGTCCCAGCTGTAACACAGGATGTCTTCCTACCTAGGCCATCGGATCTGGCTGACTCGATTGTGCTAGAGGTAAGAATGCTGTGCAACATCTCTGGCAAGAGCACGAGAGGAGTCGCAGGGCAGATGTGAAGGATTCTGGGGTGGGGTTCTTGCCTTCTGTGGCAGAGAACTATTCTCTGAGAAACAGCTCCTGGATGCTACTGGTTCCTAGCAGACCATGTGTGCCCATGGAAGGAATACCAAGACCAGTGCATCGTGTGCCCGGACCAGGAGCTGTGCCGACTCAAAGTCGCAGCAGTGATCCCGTGTACTGTGGACACGGCGCACTGAGAACCAGCCCCAGGAGGTCCAGAAGGCAGGAGTAAGTAACATCCATGGGTGTGCGTTACCTATCTCTGCTGCATCAACACTCCTAACTCAAGCCAGTGGCCTCACTGAGGAAGGGTTCCCCATGACCAACTGATGGAGGAGGAAGGGAAATTGGGCTTGCTTGATGGATGGTCTATTAGAACACGAAAAACTCAGTGAAGGCCCCTGCTCAGGACAACGCCCTGTGGTCGGAGCTCTGTTCTTGAGTATCGTACTGACCCATCAGCTGGTGCTGGGTCCTCATATCTAGATTTTTTTTTTTTAGAGAAAGAGGTGATGGGGGAGAGAGAGAGAGAGACTGAAATTGGTAGGGTGGAGGGCAGAGGGAGAGGTAGAGGATCTTAAGCAGTCTCGTTGCCCAGCGTGGAGCCCCACGCAGGGCTTGATCTCATGACCCTGAGATCATTATCAGAGCCAAAATCAAGTGTCAGATGCTTAACTGACTGAGCCACCCAGGTACTGCCCCCATATCTAGATTTTATGGGTACACGGCCCACTTATAAAATTCATGTGTCTGTCCCTGCAAACTTAGAGCTTGCTTTGTTACAGGTCTTGGTTCATGAACTCAAGGGATCAGTTGCACTATACAACAGATGTGCGCTGTCTGCAATCCCTCTTTCTCTGCTTTCTTCCTGCTCCTGGGATTATGCTCCTTAGGAACAAGACGGGACATACTTTAGCTTCAGGTTCTGCTTTCTGCTTTCTATTACTGATGAGCATTTGATTTGTTTCCAGTCTGGAGCATTTTAAAACATGCTATATATTTTTTAATTTTTTAAAAAGATTTTGTTTATTTATTCATGAGACACAGAGAGAGAGAGAGAGAGAGAGAGAGGCAGAGGGAGAAGCAAGCTCCCCACTGAGCAGGAAGCCCGACGTGGGACTCAATCCCAGGGCCCTAGGATCATGACCTCAGCTAACAGCAGGCACTTAAACGCCTGAGCCACTCAGGCACCCTATATATTTTTTCTTATACACATCTTTTGGAACATAAAAATACAATTTCTCTTGGGTTTATTCCTGAGGGTGAACTGCTGGGTCATTTGGTCTGTGTATGTTCAGTGGACACTGCCAAACAATTTTCTAAAATATATTTCACTTCTTAATCCTACCCTACTTCCTAACAGAAATGAATGTAGCTAAATATGAGAAAGTAACCTTTATAAATACAGTTTTCTTGCTTTCTGATGCATAGTAATGTAACAGGCTGTCAGGTAGAAAAACTAATTCTCCTTCTTTAGAAGTGTTTAAAGGAGACCGGTGATCAGGGACCTTGTAGAAAAGATCCCTGCTCTGGAAGAGGCGGAAATAGACAAACTTTAGCCTTCTCTTAACTTCAATCAATATCTTATAATTTTAGTTGATTATCCAGGAATCAGCTTGTGTTGAAAAAAATTTTGTGCCTGCAAGTTGTTTGCAAATGGTGTGACAAACAGTATTTATACACTTAAAGGTATATATCTATGTATGTGTTTGTGACCATATCTATATCATATACATGTATGTACCTGTACATACACACACATACACACAGAGAGTGTGCATAAGAGAGAAATCGAGAGAAAGAAAAAGGCAATGTGGCAAAATGTTAGACATTCACAGTATTATTCTCTCAATTTTTTTCTGGGTCTGAAATTTTCAAAATAAAATTTTGAGAAAAAAGTAAAACAATAAGATCTCCTAAATAAAACACTTGGAAGAATTAAGTTTTAAATGGAATTGTATATGCTGGCTGGCTGCCACAGAATCCTATCTCACATGAATACTCTGCGTTAGGGGCTCAATGTTTCGTGCCTCCGAAGTTCATATGTTGGGGCACTTGGGAGGCTTAGTTGGTTAAGCGTCTGACTCTTGGTTTTGGCTCAGGTTGTGATATCAAGCCCTGCTTCAGGCTCCCTCAGTGGGGAGTCTGCTTGAGATTCTCAAGCTCTCCCCCTGCTCCCAAGCACGCACACACAGTCTCTCTCTCTCTCAAATAAATAAATCTTGAAAAAAATTTTCTATGTTGAAGACCCAACTCCCTATGTGGCTATATTTAGAGACAGGGCCTTTATGGAGGTAATGAAAGTCACATGCAGTCATAAGGGCGGGGTCCTGATCCAATGGGATTAGTGTCCTTATAAAAAGAAACAGCCAAGAGCTTGCGCACTCCTGCTGTCTCTCCCAGCACACTCACGGAGGGAAGGCCATGTGAGGATACAGAGAGCAGGTGGCTGTTTACAAACCAAGGGGAAAATCCTCACCAGACGCCAACACTGCGGGCATCTTGTTATTGGACTTCCCAGCCTCCAGTCTGTGAGAAAATAAATTTCTGTTACTTGAGATACCTAATCGGAGGCATTTTGTGATGGCAACACCAAGCTAAGCCACTGGGTAAGCTCTATTTTAATTAAAGTCCTGTATGTTTCTGACAGGGACTGCATACCCAATGTAGTCCAGCCATAGGAGACTACATGAAGCAGCTTCCCGGACTATTTATTTTATTCAACGGGGGCAATGTAAATTATTTTCATATTATCATAGCCTCATTCATGTTTATTAGATACAACACACAAAAAACCCATTGGTTTCCTTTCTTTCTTTTCTTTTTTTAAAAGATTTTGTTTTTAAGTAATCTCTGCACCCAATGTGGGGCTTGAACTCACAACGCCAAGATGGAGAGTTGCATGCTCCACCGACTGAGCCGGCCAGACACCCCAAAAGGCCATTGATTTCTAAGGCAAATCAGGAGACTCCAAATAAACTTTGTGCTTGCTACGGAATCGCTGGGGCTTTGTGTCTAGATCTTCTGGAGGCAAGCATTCATGCGTGTGGAAAAGTCTGCAAAGCATTCTGGTTTTTTGTGACCGTTTAATTCGTGTCCTAACTTTGTTCTTCGTCTGTATTTCATTGTGTATCTCTAAAAGGCAAAGTTTCTTTTAAAACCACAACCGCAACACCATGATCACACCTGAAAGAAATTAGTAGTAATTCCTTTATATCATCACTACTCAAACGGTATTCAGATTTCTCCAGCTGTGTCACACACATGTATATATCTATGATTACAATTACATCTGTATGGTTCAGAGTTTGAATTTAATAAATAGAATTAAAATTAGAATTTGCTTGAATCAGAATTCAAGCAAATGTAAATATTGTTTCAGAAGTGTCTTTTGGTCTATAGGTTCTCGGGCTACCTTTTTTCTCCTAGGAGAAACTGGGTTATTTGTCCTATAGAACTTCCCACAGTCTGGATATTGTGGCTGTGTTCCTGTGCTTTCGTGTAAGCTGCTCTTTGTCCCCTGCTTGTCTTAACAACTTGATGAGTAGATGGAGAGAGAAGCATGGCTTCCAAACTCTTGCCATTACACAGTTATTTCCATGGATATGGCATTCGGAAGCTTGAAAATACCTGTCCGTGTGTCTAAGACTGTCTTTTAAAACCTTAAAAAGGTTGAGGATTATCACTGACCTATATTTAAAGTAAAGGCTCTTTTACCAAGGGCAATTCTATACTATTGCTAAAATTGGGAAGCTCCTTTTTATTTAGACTAATTTTTTAGGAGAACGTTAATGAAAATATAAGAGGTTTTAGTCCTTAAACAAAACTCTCAAATCTATAGAAGTTAGTTATTTTTTATTTAAAAGATCTTATTCATAAATATTTAATTTTAGTTTGAAAATTATAAATGATGACTTAAAATTGCTGAAATGAAAACCATTTAAAACTTAAAAATAAAAGAAGACCATCGTTCGGGGACAACGGGCTATAGCCACTGGGGGAAAACAAGCTGACACCAAAATAAACCCCAGATGGAGTGCAGATTTAAGTATAAAAAGAAAATATAATTCTAGAGGAAAATTTAGGAGAATGTTTTTGTAATCTCGGGTTGGGGTAAGGGTGGAGGGACAATCTGACATCAAAGCCACATATTGTAAAGGAAAAGACTAACATCTTACTATATAGAAATAAAGAATTCTCCATTTAAACCCTCCTAACACCCAAAAGAAAATCCCATATTACTATAAACAATGTTTTCAAACAAATGACCAAATCAGAAAAAAATACCTCCAATATCAATGGCAGACAAAGGATTAAGATCCTTCCCAGAGCTTTACAGTAAGAAAAATTTCCGCACAGGAAAAGGGGCAAAGCTCATAAACAGCAATTCATAAAAAAGAAAATACAAATGTCCAAATACTTGAAAAGATGCTCAAAACTGAATATTCATTAAAGAAATGTATGCAAGTTATAACAACAGTGGGAAATAATTTAAGATTGAAATCGAAGGTATCTGATGTATTCGCACACAGTTGATGAGAACATGATCTGTTAAACCTTCTAGAAGGAAATCCAGACATATATGTCAAAATAAAGATGTGCATGTCCTTCTCCTAGGAGTCTATTCCAAGGAAATAATGAGACAAATGCAACCACATATGTTAAAAAAAAATCATTTACGTAGTCTGTAATTAGCAAAATACTAGAAAACACTAACTGCTCATTAGTAAAGAAACGGTTAAATGAACTCTAGAGGCCCAAACCACATGCATAATATAATCTCATTTGTTAAAAAACCCACATAGTTGACAGAAAACACACATAACATGGTGGTGGTAGGCGGGGTGGTTAGGAGCGGGGGAGCGTGTACACATCATCTCCACACAATGAGATTATGAGTGATTTCACTTGTTCCTTAAATCTTTCTGTATTTGTCTGAAATTTTCTCCCTAAGATTATGCATTACAAATTACATGCAGAAAAAGTCAAGCTATTTTGAGAAGAAACATGCCAAGGTTTTTCTAGCTTAATGTTGTTTCTGATCACGGCAGCCAAGGACATTTTGTGAAAAGCATGCTTACCATGATTACTATAAGCTACTATAAATATTTCTTGTTCTAGCAATTAATTTGTTAATTTATCCTAAATTATCTTCTTTAATTATATTTTTAGTCCAAAAATCTCACAGAATGTATTTTTTAACGTTTTCCTACTAATAAGTTACTTTACCATTTTCACGTTATATCCAATATGCCTATTTTTTGAAAACAGCTTCTTTAAAAAAAAAAAACTATATAAAGTCCTATGCACATAAAATGCAGTGCCTCCAATATTTCAAAATAAACCAAAATAAAAGTTTCTACATTGTCTCCAGTGTAAATTTTCAAAAAGGGAAACAGTCTTGGGTTAGAGCTTTCATAGACTGTACAGAAAAGAAGCCCATCTGCCAATTTCCCCCACAACCTGAAGAAAAACAGCAGAGAGAGAGAGAGACAGGTAAGAGGCCATCCGGAAACTGCCTAGGTTTACTGGCTCTAGGGAAATGAACTGACCAAAATGACGCCCAGGCTCCAGAGGTCACAGGACTCGTCATAGCCGTTATGATTCAAGAGCTCGGGGGCCGCATAGTGCAGGGTGAAGCAGGGCGTCTTGAGAGGCTGGTTATCAGGTGGCTTTAAGCGTGCAAACCCAAAATCGATTACTTTAATTTCCAAATTGTCATTTTCATCAGTGAACAATAAATTCTGCAAGATACAAACACTTCAATTAGTCTCTCGTGAAACTGTCCTGGGACTTGGGGATGCCATTTTTTAACACCATTTATCTATACGCTGATACTGGACTCAGGCTCGGAGAGAGGTCTGCTGGGGAGGGTCTCTGGGAGCTTGATATCGGTGAACTGTTGTTCTCTGCCTTATGCTTTTTTGGGATTATTTTAATTTTATAATGTCTTGTGAAACATTTTTCAATCATAGCACGCCTCTTCCCATGTTAGAAGAGCTTTTGCCTACATTTTTCTCTCTTGGTGTTGGCCCTCTGCCCTCCTTCCTCAACCTCCCTTCTGACCTGGCTCACGTGCTCCTACTCCTCGTTTGGAGAGATCACCCAAACTGTGCCACCAAATTGAAGTCAGGACTCTTTCTATTTTCTGCTAGCATGTTTTCTTTCTGTTCCTTAGCATCTTGGTATTAGAAATTCAACATCTTCCTCCCCCATTAGACCATCACCATTCCCTAATGGCAAGGGACTATGTGTCCACCATATTTATGACTCTAGTCCCAAAACCTGGACACCCCTATGGTAGGTGCTTTGGTAAATATCCATCCATTGAATGAAGTCATAAATAAAATAGCTGTCTCTAGTATATCTTATTAAAGAAGACAGGGTAGGGGCGCCTGGCTGGCTCAGTTGGAAGAGCACGTGACTCTATCTTGGGAGTGAGTTTAAGCCCCACGTTGGGTGTAGAGATTACTTGAACAAATAAGAAATCTTCAAAAAATAAAAAAGAAAGAAAGAAGACATGGTAAAGACCTACATTACATTTCAGAAATAATTTCTCCCAAACAGTTAATACTTAAGCATTTTTTGATGCTTATGGATATCATCCCTCAGTCATTCAGAAAACACTGTTTCCCTAAATCCTTTGTCTGCCAAGCCTTCTCAGTCACTAAGGCTTTACTGTATCGTTTTTGTGTTTATCACACATTTAATAAATGCTAACCATCTGATGCACGGTCACCCCTTTTTTCCGTCTATCAGGCTAGTACCCACAGTGGGTGAATCTGCTTACATTGTCTTCAGACATCCTGACAAAACCTCCTATGTCTTTGTATTTATTAAATTATTCCTCAGATCTGGAACATCATTTGCTTTGTTACTATTATTTCAACTAAAATAAGAGACACCACAGAAGGCTTCATTCATACCAAGAAGAAAAATCTTCTACACCTTTCATTCAAAAGTTAAAAATGAATAAAGTGGGAGGAAAGAAAAGCAGAAATATTAAAAAGTTCTCTTAAATGTTCTCTATACAATGCTTGAACCTGAATGCGTGATGGAATTACAACGTGGATATGACGGAATGTAAGGTTCACCACCACTAAGTGAGAGCTGGGGTTCACGTGCTTGCATTCCGGAGAAGTTTCAGCAAATGGCTCCCAAGCGTCTCTGAGGTGTGAACTTGCCCCTGGCCCCCGGCTTCATCCAGTATGCTCAGCCTTTGGAAATGACTTCAGTTTATGCTATATTAAGGCTGGCAGAGGACTTCCTTAGCCACAGTTCTTGAAATGCAGGAGACTCCGCTCTCTGAGAGGAGCTGGATGCGCATGGGCAAGAGTGGCAGGAAGCAAGGGCCATTCAGCCTCATCTCAAGCCCCACCTGAAACTAATTTGATGCAGTTTTTCTTAATCTTTCAAGAGTATGGGGTCCAGTTTGAAAAGTACAAAGCAGCACACCAGGAATGTCAGCCAGCTTCTAAATTTGTCTGCTTCTCACCCAGAATTTAGGATTTTGCCTAAGCAGAAAGCCAAGGCCACACAAATAGCAACCAAGAGATATATAATCAGATCTTAAACTATGACATCAGTGGGAAAAGAATTAAACTTTTAGTGTGGAAATAATATACTCTACCATTTAAAAGTCCAAGTGAAAACTACTTTATTATGAGGATGTTAGTACAAAGGCACATTTTCCTTTCTCCACGGTCTATTTTGATTTAGGGCCGCTATCACCGTGGTACAATGTCCCAAATAATATGACAATTCTTCATTTCAGAGGATTATTTGAAAGAAAAGGTTTGTAACAAATAAGAAGAACTAAGTAACATAAGTATCTTTTTTATCAGTAAAATAGGAAGGCAAATTTAAATTCTGTTGGAGAGGACAGTTGCCTCATTTGAGACTCATGGGATGACAGATGGCCAGTTATCAAAGAATAAAACATGTGAAAATGAATTCTATACAGTCATGGAACAGATCTTTTCAATTAAAAAAATTACATGCTTGTTCCTTGTCTATCAAGAAAACATTTAAGTGGTGTGCTTTCACATTTAAAAATAGATCGCTAATCTCTGATGTACGGAGCACCATATTTTCAGTGGGTGTTCTGTAGGAGAGTGAGAACTGGGATGAAGGAAGCAGAGGGGGAGCTACCATAGTTGCAAGTTCATAAAACACAATTCACTTTTGACTAATTACTAGTAATATGGATAACAGTAATAGGAAGTCCACAGACAGAAGTTTATATGCTTTAGAATCAGTCAGTTATATTTGGATGCACAGAAACCCATTTTTAGGGGCACCTGCATGGCTCAGTCAGTTAAGCATCTGCCTTTGGTTCAGGTCATGATCTCAGGGTCCTGGGATCGAGACCCACATCAAGCTCCCTGCTCAGCAGGGAGTCTGCTTCTCCTCCTCCTCTGCCCCTCCGCCTGCTTGGGCTCTCTCTCTCTCTCTGAAATAGATAAATAAAATCTAAAAAAAAAAAAAATTCCATTTTTAAAACATCCTCTTCCTACCAATGATCTAAGATATTTAAACAGGCAAAAAATGGTGCTTTCAGAGACATATTCTTTTGTGGTTTAACACAAAAAATGAACTCCAAATAATTGTTTTAAAAAATTTGACAATGCATTATAACCACATGGTAATTAAAAATGAAGTTCTATTTTAAAGAGGAAATATGTGTAATTTTGCATATGATAAAGGATGAGTCATTGTTATGCTTTTATAAATTATTGGGTTTTGTTTTTTAATTTTTATTATTATTTTGATGATTTCCTAAAAGGGGGAAACTTTCAGATTTTTGATACTAAACAAGGACATTCTGGAGCCAGAATCTTTTCTATTAACCTTTCGAAAGAAGAAATATATAAATAGGGGCTGCTTGCGCATTGCTACACAATTCTATAAATATAATACTTCATGAGTATTCATACTTCATGAGTGAGCAAAGAGAAGCACATATAAGGGCGGTACAACTAATTAAACCAAGACAATTCTTTATGTTTAAATATTTAGAATAGAATTATATACATTCCTATTCATGAGCTAATCAATTCGATGATAAAAATGAAAAAAAGTTTTCATAATACATCATTTAAAAAATCCTCTAAAATGGTACACATATAGAAAGGATATTATTTTCTGCTACAAAAATTTCCATTACTATTTTTGGCCCACAACTGTTGCATAAAGTATTTCTTCCATAAAAGGCTCTCACATTTACAAATATAACCTCAAGATGATCTGCTGGCAAAAAAAAAAAAAAAAAAAAAGCAAATTTATTTTAGACTAAAATAGAGAAGAAAGAAAATCCAAGAAACAGTATCTCTGCAAGTATCTCTTTAGCAGAAAGCGCTAAACCATGAAACAAGAAAAGCCCACCCTGCGGCGGCGGTGGGGGAGGGGACGGGGTTGGGACTGAGGCTGGACTGAGCCACAGGAGGGAGCGCGGGTCCCGTGATACCTCTGGCTTCAGGTCCCGGTGCACCACGCCCACATCATGCATGTGGCTCACGGCCGAAACGAGCTTCCGCATGATGTAGCTGGCTTCCGTCTCACTGAAGTGTTTCTTTTTCTTAATGCGTTCAAACAGCTCTCCCCCGTTCAGAAGTTCCATCACCAGGAACGTGTGAAGCTAGAGAGGAAAAAAAGAAGAATGCGGAGGGCTTTCATGAAGAGAAGTGCATTTGCGGATGAAACATTCCTGGACAATTAACTATCGTCAATAAATTTAGATAATCCTTTGTTAAAATAATCAATAGCAAGCCTTAATGGTGGAGAGGAAAGAATTGAGGGATAATGTGGCTTTTTTAGAATTCTATTTTGGTCATGGAAAATTTCAAGTGCTGCAGTGAAATCTTTATATATCCCTTCCTTGACTAATTCTTTCATTTGAATTCCATTCCAACCCTCTCTATCAAGTTTACATATCTTTCTTTTTAAAGTGTGGCCTAGTGCTGATAATAATGTGAAATCGTCTGCTTTAAATAATGGAGAAGATTAAGGACAGAGTATGGGCAACTGCCCACAGAAGGCCTGACCCACCCACTGAATGGCAAATATATCTTTTAAAAAAGGTATTGTTTCATGAAGTCCCTCTGAACCTCCTGTGAGAGCTTAATGGATTAGTTTCAGGGTTCCTTGTTAATATCCATGGCAAATACCCATAGCTCAAGGGTGGTGTTTTTTTATTTTTGTTTTTCTTTAAATAATTGCTTTGCATACCAGTGGCATCCTCTTAATTAAATAGTTTAAAAGTTATTTCTTATGCCTTGCATACATGTCCATAAAGAAAATAACAGGGGCAATCAAAAAGCAAAGAAACTGTACCAGCTCTCAAATGAACACAAATGTAGTTTAAAAAGATACCCAGTCAACAGATTTAGGTGCTATGTATTACAGAACCAACATCGTTCAGCAAACACGCTTCCTTTTGAATTAGCAAAATCCAGGGGGAAAAAAACCTTCATAAAAAAGGCAATTATCCTGTACATATAGGGCAAATTTTAAAAGGTGAACATTTTAGTACAGAAGTTGTTTCCAGGCTACCAGAGATCAAGGTGATTTGAGTTTCTACATACAACAGATATGGTCGAAGTTGAAGGTCTGCTACAAGCATATGCCAGTGAACTTTAAAAAAAAAAAAAAATGGAGAGCAATACCTGTAAGTAGTTTAAAAGATAGGTTTTAGAGTCAAACCTGAAATGCTACTTCCTTATGACCCTGGGGATACTACTTAACCGGTATGAGCTTTAGGACTCTTACCAATAAAATAGGTAACTGTGAGAAAATACATATGAGACAGTTGGATAATTGGTCCTCTGAAGACATCCATATCCTAATCCCCCAAACCTGCGGATGTTACCTGATAGGGTAAAGGGAATTTGCAGATGTGACTAAGGATCTTGAGATGGGAAGAGTGTCTATGTTACCCACCAGAGCCAACAGTATGGGACGGGACTATGGAAACAAGAGATTGAAGTGATATAAAGAAGGGTCACAAGCCAAGGAATGTGAGCAGTCTCCAAAAGCTACAAAAAGCAAGCGAATGGAGTGTCCCTTAGAGTCTCCAGAAGGAACCAGCCCTGCTGATACCTGGACTTTATACCAGTGAGACTGATTTTGAACTTCTCACCTCCAGACTGTACGATTATAAATTGGTACTCCTTAGGTTTGTGGTAATTTGTTACAACAGCAAGAGGAAATGAATACAGATCCTGGTACACTAAGTGAACTCCACTGCCGTGGAGTCGCTGAAGACCCACCCTCATTGATTTCACCCATTGAAGCGGAGATCGTGTGCACTTGGGGATGATCGAGGCAACTGTTGTCACCTACACTGAAAAAAATCACCCAAGGTATCAAGAGTAGAATATAATACATTTTAATATATTTGTACTAGTATATATAGGATTACATCATGAGACAACTTGTATTCAGTAACTTTTTCTTTTGAGAGAGAAAGAGAGAGAGATTGAGCACTGGGGGAGGGGCGGAGGGAAAGGAGAGAGAATCTTAAGCTCCAAGCCCAGAATGGAGCCCAACATAGGGCTCGATCTCAGAACCCTGTCATGACTTGAGCCGAAATCAAGAGTTGGACACTTAACTGACTGAGCCATTTGGGCACCCTTCAGTAACTCTTTAAGATAAAAATAACAAATGATAAATTTAACCTGTGGTCTAAGTACAAAGCTAGGGACACAGTTCCTGAGAGCTGACATCTGCCTGAACATTAAGAGACTGAGTGTCTCTGCGGGGATGTAGGCGGGCACAAGTGCAAAACCAGAGGGTGGTGTCAAAGGTCATCCTTCAGTCCCCTGACTGATCATGGAAATCATCTTCAACAGGAAACTGTCCAGGCTCTTTTTAAGCACCTCCAGTGGCTGGGGACTCATTACTTCTACTGGAGTTGGGTAGCCCAACGACGTGGAGGCAAGTGGAGGGGCATGTCTTCACTCCCCCACGTCCTCACAACAAAGATATCCCTTTTCTGACTATGAGAACCACAGAGCGAGGAGATGACCGTGTCATTTTCAGGTGCTCCCTCCATGTTCCTGCCTCCCCTAAGGCGGCAGAGATCTGAAGTTGGGGTGCTTGGGTCTAGAGCTCAGCATTACCACTTAAGAAGTGTAAGGCCCTGTTATTTAATTTCTGTGCATTTCCGTTTTCTCCCCCCATGGCGTTACTGTAAGGACTGAACAACACGTGTGGCAGCCGGGACAGTACCTGGCCCGCGTGAGGCACGCGATCATGAAGGGCAGCAGTTACTGGGGTTGAGACATATGGCTGCTGGCCATGGCACTCAGGGAACTTTCAGTATTGCAGACAACTGGGCCATGGCCTGCCCAGGACATGGTGTTACAGGAGCACCATGGAGACAGCCCAGGCCTGGAGCCCTGGTTTTCCTTGTGGTGTGACTATGGACAAGTCTCGTGACCCTTCAGAGTCCGTTTCTTCTTTGGTAGAGTTAGGGTAAGCCGCATCAGAACTGGGTCTGGCTCTTGTGCTTATTAGCATGCTGTCTCAAATAGGATCGTGTCCTCTCATCCAGTCCCAGAGGGAAAGGTAACTGTAACAGAGACGATTTTGTCATGGGAGGTGGCAGTGGAGGGGCTGAGGAGAAGGCATGGCCCCGGACACAGTGGCATTCCTCCCACGAGCAGAGTTACACGCTTCTGGGAGAAGGAGGGGGCGGCGTGACCGGACCTGCCGTCTGGTCTGGGCGGAATACGCCATCTGACGTAAGATGAGAGGAGTGCCTTTGCCCTTCTGCTTCGTCTCTCCTCTTCAGCTTGCACTAATGAGGCTTACAACTCTCTATATTCTATTCTGGAAGTGAAAAGAAGGTTGAAGGCTGATAAAAAGTGGACTCCTGGGAACTCTCCAGTGATTAAGCTACAGTGGGCAGCAGCTGAATGGGTGACAAGCAGAGTGCAGCTTGTGACAGCGCCCCCGGCTGCAGCTCCTCTGCCCTTGGTCCACGTCCTAGATGCCCACTGAGGGAGAAGAGCAGATGTGAAAGGATGCAATGGTCTGGGGGAGGGGTAAGAAATTTCTCCATCTTCTTCAGGGGCTGGGTCCTATCCCACGTCCTTGACTCTGACCCGGCAGCACCAATGAATCTGGTAAGAAGTAAAACCCTCATATGCACAGAAAAGTTGTGTCATAGTACCTGATCATGAAAAACTTCGTGCAGCCTCACGATATTGGGGTGTCCTTCACAGAGCTTCAAAGCTGTGATTTCTTTCTGAGTATTGGCTTCCATCCTGCAAGAGGAAAGCAGTCAGCCTCCACGTACCTACCCCTTCTTCACCAAGTTTTTATGTCTGGATTGTCCCAACCCGAATTTTGTGTTTGTTGACAGTGCGTTCAGAAGGTAACTGTCAAAATGTCACAATGAGGTCTCTGTGACAGTAGTGAGTCATCCTACCCCCACCAGAACAAGTAATACGTTCTTCCGAGACAATGATTATTTCTGAGTCAGAAGAGAGCCAATCCTACGAAGAAACGGATGCCTGGCTTGCCTGACGTTTTGGTAACAGGAATATATAATCATGGAGGTAATGTGGAGTTACCAAAACGACGAGCTGGGTCTCAAAGCTACCAGAAAATTGCTAAGTCATTTCAGAAAAAAGGTATTTCAAATCTCTAACTATTAGGAACAGCAACAGCTGCTGAGCACGTCTGATTGCCACAGACAATGTTCTCGCAGGAACCTCGAAAGCCCATTACCCTGTGATTTATGTCTCAAATGGATATACTTCACCAGCAAACATCTATTGGAGTCAGAAGGATAATGGATGAGCCAATGAACTGAACGGCTACACCCATGGGTGAAAAGCTTTACAGGAAACCACTGGTTTTAAAATAAAAATCCTAATTTACAGAATTCACTGACCAAGATGAATCCATACAAAAGAACGTCACGCACGGTCCTACCTTTTGCTGATTATTTTGACGGCGAATGCTTGGTTACTTTTTTTGTGTGTGCACTTTCGACAGATTGAAAAACTTCCCTCTCCCAGCGGCTTGTCCTTCAGATCCAGGTCGTAGTGCTGATAGAATGGGGAGTCCTGATAAGAAACCAACATCATTTAACTTAATACTAGGAATGCAGAGGGATAAATGACATGATCAAGTAAAAAACATTATTAATGTTAATAAATACGCATGGGACACATTTAGAATCTTCTAAGACTCATCTTCCTTTTAGCTGATTTCTACTTTCACCTATAGAACTTTTTAAGACATAATTTGCTAAGGAGTTCATTGAAATGGATGTGACTAATTCTCTAAGGCAAATATTGCTATTTCCACTTATTCATTTCCTAAAACGGCGTCTTAGTCAAATGGGAAGTCTCTTCCGTTCACTGGCCTTGACAATGTTAATTAGTGTTGGTATTTAAATCATAACTATGTCATTTAATTAACCACGTCTATACCTTCATCATTGCGCTCCTGGCAACATTGGTCACCCCAGGACGTTCAACTCCCATGTGAAACTGAAGAGGATCTATGACAGCTGCATTACGCTTGAACAGAATGGAAGGAGCAACAAAGGAATAGCCCTTAAAAAGAAAAGGAAGTGTGAAGAATGAGGATTTGCAATTTTCCAGGTTAGCCCAGACCAGATGTAATATTTTTTTTCTAAAATCAAGAAAAAAGACTGAAAAACGTTCAAATATATGTTAGGATGACTGTCTTTTTATTTTATTGGTAATCTAAAATGCAAGGTTTTTTCAAATTAATAGAAAAATGCTTTTCAGAAGGAGATAATGCCATCTTCTGGTAGAATTAAACCAACTCAAAATGAAAGGCAGAAACACCTTCTTTTCTATGCCATCCCCCGTATCTGACTCAAGGCTGTAATTCTTCCGCATTGCTGGTAAAAGTTCGCATACAAACACAACTAACTTCTCAAAAAGGGTAGAGTTCAAGGTCTTAACAAAGTGGTCCAAGGGTTCTTACTTATTATTTCAAAGGCTACAGTTAGTTTCTAATTTAGCAATTATTTGGCTCATTATACTTCCTTAGACTAAAAATTTTAAATTGAGTTTTGGAAAAGAAATAAAACTAAATGTCAGAAGGATGTGTTGAGCCAAAAGTGGTATAGTGATAGATAATTAATCTGTTCAAACTAGAATATTCACTTGTTCAAAGAACAGTTTTTAAACATCTCTGTGCCCAGCCATGTGCTAGATGTTACTGTCACTGAGGTCCAGAGACACAGCCCAGGTGACCAGATTATACTCATGGGACACTTAATGGCTGTCAAGAAGGGAGCACTGATGCCATTTAATACAGAGTATTGCAAGTCTGAAGAAGATCTTTTTCTAAGTAGAAAATCTTTTCTAAATCTTCAGGAGTTGGAAAGCAGTTGACATTATTCACTGAAGATAAAGAATCGGATAACAATTTTTATGAATCGAAGAAAATTTATATGGGTAGAGGTAAGATAAAGCAGTACTGTATTTTTCTATAAGAGAGCCTGAGTGGAAATAAAATTTCAAGTGAAAAATCAGCATGCTTTATATAAAAAAAAAAACACGTAAGTAATATCTACTACTTAACAGACCATAAGCTTCAGTTAATAATGGGCAGTATCTCTGTATTTAATAATATAGAGATAATATTGAAGAGATTAGACAATCTTGCTTTTAAGATGCCAAGAACACTGTCATCTGGAAAAATCAATCTTTTTTCCCAGAGCACAAGCGGCCTGTATGGGTGAGTGTGGGCCTGGAGATTACCTGGAACAGCCTCTCAGAGCTCTGGGGCACCGCCGCGGGGGAGTAGGTGGGGTCCATCTCCGTGAACTCTTCCGCAAAGTTACTCACGTCTAATTCGTCTCGGATGACAGGCTTAAATGGCGCGGGCACTTTTTTGGCGGCTAAATCATCCCAATTTATTTTCTAAAACAGAGAAAGAAATTTGGTCCAAAGTAGAAACCAACAAAGTTGAAGTGTTTTCTGAGAACTGTCTAAGAATAACAAAGACAGATTAGGGTTTTAAGTGGTTGATAGGGAACGAGCACATATTTCGAACCAATAATTTTAAAAAATATATAAATATATAAATATATTTATATTAACTTACTGTATTTATATATCTATATATAAATACATATTTATATATAAATTATATGTGTGTATATGTGTATATATAATTTATATATTTCTATATACATTTATTTGTCAACATGTATACATATATTATTTGTATATGTATATACATATATATATATGTATATACATACATATATATATATCTTTTTTTTTTTTCCTCCTCCCTAAGTATGAGCACATTTTCTGACTGCAGTTGATGGCTCCAGCCAATGCTATGTCTGAAAGATGAGATGGCCTTCCATCACTCTGGGGTCTTGCTGTGTCCTCTGGGGGGCACCAGGATATCCTAATCCACCCTTAGGGATAAGAAAAATTACTTTTGTCCTGACCCTCCTGAGAAAGGTGTGAGGCCAGAACAAAACTGAACTGTAATAAAGGGCTTTTCAATGCTCTATGGATATGAATATTAATTCTAAAGGAATATTCCTGTTTTCTAGAGGCCATGTTAAGTGGCTCTCGGCTGATACTTGGTTGCCCTCCTGGTCATTTGGACAGATTAGAAAATAAACTCACTATAAATCATGTACTTGTTTATGTCTATAAGTATAAATGATACTACCATACTGATGTAATAATTATTCACATGTTTAACTGTATTCTAGCTTTTTAAATACTGCTTGTTCTTTTCCCCAAGGGATAATCTGAGTCCTGTTCTCCCCATGCCAGACACTGACTGCCTGATAAAGTGCTATGTTTTATCTTATTCAAATTCAACTCTGTGCTCTATTTTCTTTGTGGTCCTTCTGTCACTTAAAACAACCTCAGCTATTACTTACTGAATTGAAACCTACAGCTATCCTATGAACATATTTCCTCAAATCTAAGATGTCATCACTGATAGTGAGATACACCACTGTTTTATGTACCATTAAGAAAGGAAAGGCATTACCAACTAGAAAGGTTACGCTGGCCATTGTCAGACGCATTCCGATTTCAGAGATGGTTGATGACATTCGGGAAGTTTAATCTACTAACATTAAATGTTTTTATCATGCCCTCTTGTGGAGGTAATGTAGAAAAAAATCATTAGATTACAGATCTTCACGTTTTCCAGTTAAGAGTGGGCTTTAGAGATCATTTAGGTCATCTCCTTTATTTGATCCACATGGAAACTGAAGGCTCGAAGTAAGAACTAACCTTTTTCAATTAAACAGTAGCTAGTGGATGGGCCAGTCTCTTGATTTTCTAGTTAGTAGTGTTCTGTCCTCTGTGTGGCTGTAATGTTTTTCATTACAAGCATATGATTTGTGCTTGGCTATTTATACACACATTAAAAGAAACTTCTAGAGTAAAGGGGTAATTTAAAGAAATATGTTGTTAGCAGGAGAATGTTTGGTGTGTAGAATATTGAGTGCTATTATGTTCCTTTCCACCTCCTCTCCATTTAGGTCTTTACAAGTTGGAGTCTGGTCTTCCCTAAAGTGTCCTTGTCATTTAAAAAGCAAGGCAATTAAATGACCTAAAAGTACTATTCCAAGCTATAGAAAAGGGAAATTTCTCTAACACAAAAGACATACTGTAATATTGACAAATATAGGGAACCACAGAGAAAAAGATCCTAGGAAATATGATGGAGGTATTTTGCTTGAGTATTTCTTGAATTTTACCTTATTGTTAAATTTGAGCCAGATTTCTCAACAACGTATTTGAAATAGTTTGTTCAAATATTAATCTTTGTAAGCCATGCTAATTTATGAAATGCACACACTGAGAAGTTTATTTTATTCTTTTTTTTTTTTAAGATTTTTTATTTATTTGACAGAGATCACAAGTAGGCAGAGAGGCAGGCAGAGAGAGAGGAAGGGAAGCAGGCTCCCTGCTGAGCAGAGAGCCCGATGCGGGGCTCCATCCCAGGACCCTAAGATCATGACCTGAGCCGAAGGCAGAGGCTTTAACCCACTGAGCCACTCAGGCGCCCAAAGTTTATTTTATTCTTAATGTATTTCTGTTATTGAACTTCCGTAAGATGTATAGTAATATGTTTTTAAATGGGTGACAATTGAGAGACTGATGCTCTTTTTTTGAGTACAGAAATACAGAGAGGTAATTCTTATTCTCAACCATTATTTGTTTTTCTATATTTAAAAAACAATAGATGACATAAATAGCAGAGCTTTTTCTTTGCTTTGTTATGCTATTTTCATTTGTTTTGCTGGTAATACTGTAAAAACTCAGTTTGGAGAATAAAATAAAACTTGGGTGGTCCTTTTATTTCATTTTACTCTATTTATTTATTTTCAGATTTTATTTATTTATTTGACAGAGAGAGAGATCACAAGTAGGCAGAGAGGCAGGCAGAGAGAGAGGGGGTAGCAGGCTCCCTGCTGAGCAGAGAGCCCGATGCAGGGCTTGATTCCAGGACCCTGCGATCATGACCTGAGCCAAAGGCAGCAGCTTAATACACTGAGCCACCCAGGAGCCCCAGGGTGGTCCTTTTAGGTCATGAATATTTAGAAGTCATGTTTGTTGAGGTGATGAAATTATTGAAAACTCATAAGTTCATGGGGCACCTGGGTGGTTCAGTCAGTTAAGCATCCGACTCCTGATTTCAACTCCGGTCCTGGGATGGAGTCCCCAGGTGGGTTCTGCATGGAGCACTGAGCGTAGAGCCTGCCTGGATTCTCTCTCTCCCTCTCCCCTTCCCGCATCCCATCCCCTGCTTGCACATGTGTGTGCTCCCACCCTCTCTCTCTCTTAAAAAAAAAAAAAAAAGAAAAAGAAAAAAGAAAAAGGTAGTAAGTGCAGGGTTTTAAAAACTGAGGTCATGGTGTCCCAGGTTGACCAGCCAAGCTGACCAATTTAACTTTTGCCCCCAGTTATCTAAAATTTTGGAGGTTTTTTTTTGTTGTTGTCACTAAATTGAGCAAAGTGAGTTGAGCAGGTACATTGGTGCTCTACAGAATGGCCTCATTAGGCTTTTTCAGGATAAGCAAAAAAAAAAAAAAAAAAGACGATTTAATTTTATGTTGCAGTTATGCAACTGAGAAATAGTTTTTTTAAAAGGTTTTATTTATTTGACACAGAGGTAGAGAGTATAAGTAGGAAGAGCAGCAGGCAGTGGGAGAGGGAGAAGCAGGCTCCCCGCTGAGCAGAGAGCCTGATGTGGGGCTCGATCCCAGGACCCTAGGATCATGACCTAAGCCGAAGGCAGATGCTTAACTGACTGAACCACCCAGGCACCCCTGGATCGATTTTTAATCGTCTGAGATCGCTCCTCAGAAAAGAAGGAAAAACGAAATCACTGTCTAGAAGGTGGAACACAGTGGGGGGAACAGCTCATGAACTAAGAAAGATTAAAAAAGCCTCTTCAGTCCATATGCCTAAATTTCAAAATCATAAATAGAAACCAATACTCAAAACTGGAACCAATAAGCATATGGAGGACTGAATGCCGTTATGGTCCTCCCCACTCTCACTTCACTTAGGGAGAAAAAGACTACTTAGGTGTCTCCAAGTAGAATTCTGATCCTTGGATTCCTCCAGGGGCCCTGTCATTTTTTAAAAAAGTGCAATGTACGTGAAAATAGGGAGCAAAGATCCCCAAAAGGGACCACGTTCACTCATTTCAGCAAGAATGCCAAGCACTCTGCAAATATCAGGGCACACAAAACCATCTGTTCAATATATTTCACCTGAAAAAAGAGATGTTCTTTGATTTCATCCGCATCACGTGGGCCACATCCCAATCTTTTCTTGGGATCTTTCATCAAAAGACGCTGAATTAGGTCTTTAGCTAAAGCACTCATTTCTTGAGGATATGGAGGCTCACTTTTTAATATTCTCCTGTAGGCAGATAAAACTTGCTATTAAAACAACCAGACGATGACGTTAGTGACAGTATTCTTAGCAAAACAAGTATCGTGCGACACACTTTGAAATTGAACTATATGTGAAAAATGGAGCAAGAGTATTTAAAATGAGATACCATGAAATCAAAATTCTGAAACTTAAATAAGCAGAAACAAAAAGTGTTGGATCATTTTTCAGTATAAGTCACTCCTAGTGGGAAGCCGCCATCCTGAATATTTAACTGGAAAAAAAAAATATGAAGGCCTGGGACCTCCCATCTACGGACTCGATTCTGATGAAGATTTCCCAATGGAAACTACTCCTAATAAACTCAAGGAAGTCAATCCAGCCCTCAGATTTGAAAGGACAAAAGCAACTCCAACCATACCTGCCTCCCTTCTCCTTCCCCGTGTGCTAGTGAACAGCAGGGCCCAGTGGGAAGGGGGAGGGAAGGCTGGCCAAGACAGGGAGAGTCAGAGCCACTTGGACAGGGCTCCACTCCTAATATCTGAACACGAGCACCAGACCTGGGGCTTTTCATAGGATGCGAGCACCTGCTTCATTATCTGCTACTATAAAACAGGCAGGCAAGCCCTACAGGGAACTCTAAGAGAAGACTACTAGTTGTTACGGAAGGTAAACAATTAAGATAATCAAGTTTCTTGATTATATATTTGAATTTATTCTAAGGTCAAGGAAGAACTCAATCCAACCAAATGTACCTTTTGCCCCTGTTAAAAGGAAGGTCAATAATGAGAAGCGATGATGAAGGGGACAGATTGAAATTAAGAAGCTTAACACGGTATACATGGAAATAAATAGTTATTCCTTTATTTGGATTTGCAAAAAGATGGCCTGGTGTGCATTAAAATATTAGTAACTGTTATGGAATAAAACCAGGTAACACGTTGGTAACAGACAGCACAGCGTGGAAGGAACACAGACTCTGGGGCCAGACAGAATTCAGACTTTTGCTGTGTGGCTTACTGGCTGTGTGAGTCTGAGAGAGTTGCTTGACCTCTCTATGCCACGGTTTCCTTAACCTAAAAGTGGGTAAGATGGTGCTTAAATGGGGGAAACAGGAGGAGCAGTGCTTAGCGCTGCCCCTGAACATAGCTCCCGTCGTGCTCCCTCCGGCTGGAAGCAGGGAAATGACCAGTGATTTGGGACTGAAAATTCCAGCAGTGTTGTTCATTTCAAAAGCTAATCCGACTTCTTGCACTCCATGCTGGGGATGCAAGAAAAACGTGGGCAGAACAGGGGGAAAATAAGCAGTGCCCTTTTTTTCTTTTTGATCCTTTAGGATGTGCCCAGGGCTCACAGCTGGTCAGGGCTCTTGGTGTCCGAGAGACTCCTCTCCGCAGATCAGGCACAGGTATACCCGACAGAGACACTGGCTGCCCTGTTTCTGAGGGAAGAAGAAACACAGCTTTTCCATTTTCTCCACCTTGAATGTGCTTTTTGCAGGCAGGATCTTTTTGGTCCAGGATCAGGCAACAGACATGTTGTTGCTGACATGCGCTTTTGCCGCCTTGGGGGGATGGAAAGAAGCGCTGTGGCTGCCACCGTGGGAAGGTGCTGATGCTGTCTGTCACTCCTCACACCCGAGGTCGTGGTCTTCACTGGAAGTCGACGCTGCACCAGGCACCGGGGAGAGCAACAGTCGGGCAGATCAGCCATGGCGGGTTCTTCCACAAAAGGAGGGACATGGAGAGAACAGGGTGGCCCCACTGAGATGCCCGAGTGGAAAGAGGGGCAGAAGAAGACCCCGTGCACAACTTGGGGGTGGTGGTCTGGGCATACAAACAGCCTCAGTGGGTGATGGAGGTCGGCGGCAGGTGCCATGGGCCAGGGACTAGAGTTTTCGATCAGGATGAGGCCGGGATCCCATTGGGAAGACACAGAGTGGATATGTGAAGGGATTTCTGAGAGCAGAGCTGATGCGGGAACATGAAGACTGGCCAATTTTGGGCCCAGAACCTCGCCTTCCTGAGAGCAGCTCACAGGGCCAGAAACAGCGGTGGGAGGCCCAGCAGGCCATGGCAAGCATCCACCCAGGTCGCAGGAGACAAAGTAGGGGCGCTGCAGAAGAGACACCATGACTTCTTAGGCTTCTTGTCTCAGTACACAGAGTAGCACAGGGTTTCCTTAGTGTGTGGAGAGGTTCTGAAGCCCACAGAGAGCCATAAGGCCAGGAAAAGGACCAGAAGTGGAATGGGTGGGGTGGGGAGGAGAAAGCCCCAGAAGGCTTAAATCTCTTCTCCACCGGAAGATGATCTCGAATTTACCTTCCTCTCATACTGTTTCCTTGAAATGTACTGGGCCGAGATAAATGTGAAATGACAGTGGGGCCTGGCTCCTGCGAAGTTACCCCTGAGAGGTCTGAGCAGATAGGACTATTTAAAACTCAGAGAACACAAGCTTCTGGGTGTTATCTCTTACCCCAAGGGTGTCCTTGGGTAGGGGCGCGGGCACCCGGAAGCCGTGCACAGGGGAGTTTTAATATACACTTCCTGTGCTGAGCTTCCCATGCTGGCGTGGTTTACATCACCCAGTTGGTCTAACCGCTAATGGCTGAGTGTGTCCTCTGTGGGCTGGGAATCCAGGGTGAGGTGACTGGAAAGACCACTGATCAAGAGGCATTTGATGCTGTATCTATGAAAGCTAAGTAAACCTGGAGCCAGATTCTAGCCCACTGTGACCTGTCAGCGTGAATGCCAATCCGAAGGCCAGACCAATGCAGCTGCACAGCATGTGCATTGAGGAAATGGGGGATGCAGGTGGAGGATGCTGGTTCTAGCCGGCGCTAGTTGTGACCATCCTAGTACACCCTGCAACAAGGACAGGGAGACATTGTTCAGGTGTTGCTGCCATTTTACCTTCAAATGTGCTTATTTCTGAATTGGCAGTAGCCAAGAGCTCTTTCTTTTTGCTTCAAAGGGGATCTGGGAGTAGGGCCCAAATAAACTGTAGAGCTCTCTGTGAAATCACAATAGGCCCCGAGTTGAAATATCATGTCAAACACTTCTTGTGTTTGTTATCATTTAATCCATACAATAATCCTACCAAAGGCAGTGAGTATTATCCCTGCTTTAAAGATGAGGCAAGATTCCCTTTAAATAAAGCAAGAAATATACACACCAATTAAAATTTTAAGCAGGTGTTTCTAGAACATAGATGATATAATATTTTTTCCAAGAATAAGCAAATAACATAGCTAAGATTTTGAAAAACAAAATAATTGGGAAGGATTCTACATGTTAACTACAAGTTAAAAAGTATTAGAAAACAAAACCATTAACACTGAGGCGCTAGTAAAACAAATCAACAGCCAAATCAAATGAACAGAATAGATGACTTGAAAAGCATCCAGGCACATACACAAACTTACACCGTTTTTGAAAAGGGACCAGCCAACATAGGAAATGCCACACTGTTCGACAAATATGGTGGGGAAATCAGCTATTTGTGAAGTAGTGAAACAAAGCAAGACCTTTGCCTTATAATACAACCTGAAATAAACTCCAAATGGATAGAGGAATTACATGGAAAAAGAAAAATTAAATAAAATTAAAATCCAAAATATAAAACTGAATATACAATTTCTTTCCATTCAGGAATGTTAAGTTTTTGAAAACCTCTGTGGTCAAAGAAATTCATAACTGATCAGCTTAAGAATATATGGGTTACAGGGTGCGAACACCAAGATCAGAATTAAAACTATGATTGGGTGCAAGACGGATGGACGGCAGACACAGAACAAGCAAGGACGTCCAGCAGTCACAGTAGAATCATGATGGAAGCAGGTAGGCAGGTATCCACTCTAACTGATGTGATATTTTCATAATAAACTATGGTGGAAACAGGGAGCCTATGAAACATGGTACGTGTTTCACATGTTTACTAAAACATAACCATAAGAACTGTCTCAGCAATGGTATTAGGACGATGGGCAACGCTCACCTGTCCCTCCACTAAGGTCTCTGCTCAAGTGCCACCTTACCAGAGCATCTTTCTCTAACCATCCGGACAAAATACCCATCCTCTTCATCACTCTCCTTTCTTTTTGCTTCATGAAATTTAAAGACTATTATATATTTATTTGTCAATTAATTATCTCTCCCAACTAAAATGTAAGCTTTGAGGTAGGAGGGATTCCTTTTTTTTTTTTTAATAGCAGTTTTCAGGATGCCTGGGTGGCTCAGTTGGTTGGGTGTCTGCCTTTGGCTTGGGTAACGATCCAGGGGCCCTGGGATTGAGTCCTGTGTTGGGCTCCTTGCTCAGCAGGGAGCCTAATTCTCCCTCTGCCTGCTGCTCCCCCTGCTTGTACTTTCTCTCTCTCTCTCTCTGACAAATAAATAAAATCTTAAAAATTGAAAAAAAAAAGGCAACTTTGTTCACTGCTTTTTCCCTGGGGCCTAGAGCACTGCTTAGCACTCAGCAAGTCCTTAACAAATATTTCCTGAGTGAATAAATGTCTGATTATTTTCCATTTGTGATACCTTGCTCACTCAGGATCTTTCTTCCTCAGTTGCAACAGAGGCCTGCAGATAACATTTTTGCATTCTTGCATACCTTCTCTTGGGTTGTTTATTTCTATTTGCCCTCCTTTTCAAAGTTCACAATCTTTCCTATTTCATAACTTAATATTGTTGATTCTCACTTCCTGGTTCCCATGTGGTTCCAGAATTACAGAATTACTCATCTGCCTGCCTGAGTTGGGAGGAGTTTCCAGCCAACGTCATTTACTCTAAATAGTTAAGGATATTATGGTATATCTATTCAATGGTTATGTCATATAGCGATTGCAAAATTATGTTTACAGAGAGCCTGCAATTGGAGAATGCATATAACTTTAAGCAAAAACTGGAAAAGAGGAAATTGTATTTCTCGTATGAGCACAATATATCCAAATATCGGCAGTGTTTGTCTCTGGGGGCGATTACGCACATTTTATACTATATGCACATTTCATACTAGAGTGTACATTAATTTCAGAATAGGAGCAATAAAATGAACTTCATTTACAAGATTAGAGATGCACAGAGAACAGCACGCAAAGCATGGCCAGGCCAGAAGACTTGAATCTCCCGTGAGCGGGCCCCTGTGGCTATTTCCCACCATCTCAAAGGCCTTTTCCACCTGCAGCCTTCACAAACCTTGTCAGTTCCCCCAGCCCATGCGATCTCACCATCCTGAATGGCTGCTTCCTTGACACCCCCAGTGCCCACGGGTCCGCACTGCCTTGTACGTCAATGGCATAGTCATCTTAACCACTCAACTATTTTTAGAACTCCCTGGTGTTATGGATTGTCCTCTATTTACTCCCTATCATCCCAGGCAGTATGTAAGTTTTCCTAGGACAACAACTCTGCCTGTATATTTCTCTTCGGCCTTACGAAGTGAAAACGACTCAGTATATATTCTAGACATTAATGAACTCAGTGCCCCCCTTGTCTGTAGGCCAGCACTTCCCAATCCCTTATGGGCAATAAGCACCCACCTCACTAGGAAAGAAAACAGCAGCACAGAATCAAGTGTGAGCTCCGGGAGAGCATGAAGCAACTTTCCAGGGGTCACTTTGTACTTGACCCCACTCCCAGCTCGAGGGAGCTCTGAATCCTTAAGTAAGATAACCTCAGTTTCTGCGTCTATAAGAAAAGCATACAGAGCTACCTGTTTTCCAGGGTCATAATGGTTCCAGGAAGTGAGGGGTATGACTCCTCGGTGCAGACAGAGACTGGCACACAGCTTCTCCCGGGTGAGCCTTGCCCTCAGTGAGGCTAGTCCCCAGGAGTGTGCCTGCTCCGAGACACTGGCTGCCCAGACGGGACACTTCCCTTTGGCTGTCACTGCATTTCTCCTTGACCCACCTACCCCGTATTTCCCTAGAACCATCAAATGAGATTCTTTACCTATTCCTCCAAAATCTATAACTCTACTCAAACTCTCAGCCAGTAACTCTTGGGAGCCCCAGGGCACGTCTCATGCGCACTATAAATACTCTTCTTCACGCTCGCATCTCAGCATCTCATTTCCTTCTTTTGCTTCACGAACTACCTGAGGAGCGCTCACTCCTGCTGTGGCAGCTGGTGCACAAGAGAGAACATTTCTGTTCCTTGGGAGGTTCGGGGAAGTAAAGATGTGTGCACCAGCTTGTAAAGATTTTGGTAAAAGAGCTTTCTTTTCTTTTCAACATATAGCATCTTCTCCCTAAAAGTGATGGATATGACTATGACCTAGATTTGCCTCCCAGCCCAATGGCTAAGACCTCTGAGAACAGCTGCTCTGGCGGGGCTCCTCTCCTTTGCACTCTTGTAGGCCTGGCAGGTCTACCAGACCGGCTTGTCAGACACGCCTGCATGTGTCTAAGTCGCGGGGTGGGTGCAGTCTGGGCCAAAGCTGGGACCCCACCACACTGGCTATGGTTTTTGTTGGCAGACCTCATCCCTGTCCCTCTTCCTTTCCGCTCTATTCTGTGATCCAGACAATGCTCACGAAGCTTTTACTTCACACACTCCACTATCTCTGTTAGGGCAACTTTCCTTGGGACGCCTGGGTGGTTCAGCTGTTTAAGTGTCTGCCTTTGGCTTGAGTCATGGTCCCAGCCCATGAGTTCAGCATCAGGGTCCCTGCTTAGCAGGGAGCCTGCTTCTCCCTCTGCCTACCGCTCCCCCTGCTTGTGCTCTTTCTCTCTCTCTGACAAATAAATAAAATCTTAAAAAAAGAAAAACAAAAAACCCCCAACAGAGCACCTTTCCTTAATGAGCAAGACAGAAGGGATAGGAGAGGATGGAGAACCACACTTCGGGGGTTCCCTGGGACCAAGAGGCTACATGTGACAACAAACTGAGGCAGTATGAGTCAAGAGTGGAGTGAGATGCAAAGAATTTCAAAGAGGCTGCTGAATGGAGAAGAGCCCGAGTCAGAGCAAAGAGCTAGAGTACAGCAGCCAAGACTATCCTCTAAAAGGAAGAAGCTCTCCTGGGGAGGCCGCAGAGAAGCACAGGCTTGTAATGAACAGTGAGATTGGGCACCTGGGTGGCTTAGTGGGTTAAAGCCTCTGCCTTCGGCTCAGGTCATGATCCCAGGGTCCTGGGATTGAGCCCCACATTGGGCTCTCTGCTTGGCAGGGAGCCTGCTTCCTCTCTCTCTGCCTATATCTCTGCCTACTTGTGATCTCTGTCAAATAAATAAATAAAATCTAAAAAAAAAAAAAAAAAGAACAGTGCAATTACTGCAGATGGAACTAATGACCGAGTCATGAATGCAGAAGGCCACCTCCACAGCCTCTCCCAGTGCGAATGAGGCTGACCCTTTTGACTTCAAGTTGATGGGACCCGTGGGGAACTGGCCAGGGGGGTGATCAGGTTGGGGGAGAGGGGCAGTGAAGTGCCTACACAGGGCCTCACAGGAACAACAGAAGGCCAGGTCTCGGGGAGCACTGACAGACTGACAAGGAGCACCCCAAATTCTAGCCATTCTGGCACTGCCAACAGGCCTTCCCCATGGCTGGAAGGATTGTTCCTGTGTCTTATTCAGGGTTCTGAACAGTGCTTCGGAGGCCATAATACAGTACAATTCAGCTCCATCCCCACATGTTATGCAGAGGAAGCAGGAGTAAACCGAGCTAAAGGATGCTGAAAGGAAGATAGAAAGCAGAGGAACATGAGTGCCGAGGGCAGGGTCATTTCCACCCTGCTCCTCTCCTTGCCACACCCCTCCTGTCACTGGACTCGACCCTGCAGCGGCTGCAGGTGGGTCATGTGGAAGAATGTGTCGATGAAATCTGTGGTAAGAAACGTTAGTGGATTTGGGGGTAACGAGTGAAAAAAACATCCAGGAACACAGATACCGCTAGCGGGTACACAAATACCTAAAATGAGGAAGAAAAGAAAAAAATGAGTAGCACATTGGGAATCAAGAAGTCTTTATAAAATATGCTGATTAAGGATTTTATCATAAAAATGTAAGAAAGATACGAAAGCCACGGGTTTGAAAAAATGATCTCTTAGAACAGGGTAAGAAATAATGATGCTTGTTATAGTTATTCTATGCATAACTCTAAAAGCAAGACATCTATAAGCAGAGAATTTTAAAAAATAGAAATGAGTTCATTCAAGGTGTTACTGACTAATCAACATGGTTAGAATAAAATAATCCAACAGAATTACTATTTTAACTTTGCTTTAGAAAACTATAGTATGACACACAAAATCAGTGTACTATAGTGATTACCTAAAGAGAGATATTCCTTGGGAGGACAGTTACCTAACCCAGAGGTCAGCAAACATTTTGTAAGGATGGTCTCCTTATATTCACAGTAATCCCCTTGTGTAATTTCTTCCCTTCAGGTGTGCACGGAACCTAGTGACTTTTTTTTCAAGGTTTATTTATTTATTATTTTAGAGAGAGGAAGAAAGCATGAGCAGGAGGAGCAGAGAGAGAATCTCAAAGCAGACTCCGCACTGAGCGTGGAACCCAGTGCCGGGCTCCATCTTGCAACCTTGAGACCACGACCTGAGCCGAAACCAAGAGTTGGACGCTTAACCAACTGAGCCACCCAGGCGCCCTGACCTAGTGACTTTCTTATAAACAATATTGTCCATAAAGGTGACAGGATGCCACTTTCATGATTAGGTTACAAAAGAGTTCAGCCTCCCGGAGACTCTCCGTTCCCTTCCAGCCTGCACACTTTGAGGAAGCAAGCAGCAAAGTCAGAGAGGCCCACATGGTGAGGAACTGATGGGTGCTCTTTGGCCAACAGCCAGCCAGGAATGGGGGCCCTCGGTCCAATGGCCCAGAGGAGTGGAATCTGCCAACAACCACATGTGCTTGGAAGCAGATCTTTTCCCAGGTGAGCCTTGAGAGAACTATAGTGTGGCCACCATTCCGATTACAGCCTGTGAGTGACCCGGAAGTAGAAGGTGTAGCTAAGTTTCCTCATCCACGGAAACTCTGAGAGAGTTAATGCGTGTTGTTTTAAGCTACTGAGTTTTGAGGCGGTTACTTAGCAATAGATAAGGGATAACCAATATAAGGCCAGACAATACATACTTCAGGCTTTGTAAGCTGTGCAGTCTTTGGGGCAATTACTCACCTCTGCTGCAGTGGCCCCCAGAGCAGCCAGAGATCATACTCTGATGAAGGAGCACGGCTGTGTTCTCCTAAACTTTTACTGATGGACAGTGAGACTCAAATTCTATACAATATGCACATGTCATAAAATATTGTCCATCTTTTGACTTTTTCAACCACTTAAGACTATAAAATGGAATGTTAAAAACCATTCAGAGCTCACAGGCCACACAGACACAGGCAGCGGAATGGATCTGGCTGGTTGTAGTTTTGCTAACCCCTGACCTAAATTGTACCACAAATATTATTATTATTTTGATAAGACTGAGACCTGAATTTCTATAACATTATGCTTATCATAGTACAATGAGACACATTCACAAAACATATTTTACTGATGGACTGTGAAATGCCAAATGAACATCTCACGGCAAATATTTTCAACATTTCAGAGTCAGAGAAAACGAGACAAAGAAATGACACTGTCAGAGATGATGGGAGAATAGCGCACAGACCCTTTACATCCTGATTCCCAGGTGAGGACACAGGATCCAACTACCATGGGTTACAAAGCCCCAGGCTAGTGAAGGATGACACCTTCCCACGCAGCAGTAATCCTGAGCCTAAAAAGAAGGGGTTCTTCACCGAAAGGGAATCAAAGCTAGCGGGAGACAGACAAGTAAGAAAAGCACACTATGTACATGAGATAAAAATAAGACCCAGGCTCAGAAAAGCTAATGAAAGCTTTATCATAGGTAAAACTATCTTCAAATCTCTAAAGCAACGTCTGGAAGAAACAGAACTCATGTATGTTCTTTAGAGGATGGGACCAGCATTGACATGCAGAGGTTAGAGGAAGCAGATTTCAGCTTACGTTAAGGGAGGCAAGATTTTATACAAATGAAGTTGTTCAGTAATGGAAGGGGCTTCCCTGAAAATACCTCACATGACTGTGCCATACGCTCAGTGACAGCACTCACCCAGAAGGGAGAGGACCCCCAGGACCCTGCTGAAGGGATTCGTACAGCAGGGAGAAAATTTTTCTCTTTCTAAATTCTTACTGTGTATTAGATTTGATATACCAGAAAAACATTCTTGTTCTGGTTTTAGGCTACGCACAAACAGTTCCAGGCAGGTAGATAACTTGGATTAGATGCTATTTTGAAGCAGCTCAGGTAAAAGCTTGAGAAAGGATGCAGCGTTCAGGGACGAGCACCAACATGAAGGAAGAATTCAATGATGAAAAACACCCTTGGCTAATTAAGACAGGGGACAAGAGAATGATACATTTATCAGAATAGTGCATTTCTTTTTCACTTTTTAAATTTATGGGTTTTTTGTTTTTAATTGCAGGAGAACTGACACAATGTTACATTAGTTTGGGGTGGGCAGCGTGGGGATTAGCAAGTCTGTATGCTGTGCTCTGCTCACCCCAAGTGTGGTGACCTGTGTCACCACCCACTATAACGGCACCACTGACCATATTCCCTGCACTGTACCTTTTATCCCCATGACTTATTCATTGATCACTGGAAGCCTATATCTCTCAGTTCCCTTCATTTGTTTTGCCCATTCTACATGCCCTCCCCCCCAACCATCAGTTTGTTTTCTGTATTTATGGGTCTGTTTCTGCTTTTTTTTTGTTTGCTTGTTTAGCTTTTTAGATTCCACATATAAGTGAAACCATATAGCATTTGTCTTTCTCTGTTTGATTTATTTCACATAGCATAATACGTCTAGGTCCATCCATGTTGTCACAAATGACAAAAATCTCATCCTCTTTTATGGCTGAGTAATAGCCCATTGTATATATATCGAATGGTGCATATTGTTTAAAGAACAGACTATGAAAGACTTTACACCAGGGAAGACAATCAGAATCACGACCTTGAAAGGAAAAGGTAGTGTAGGATAATTTAATTATTATACTGCTAGAAATTTCAGTAACAACCAAAAACGAAAAACCATGAAATCATAGGTTAACAATAAGCTTTAAAGAAAATTATTAACAACATGACAAAATGGATAATTAGTTCATTAAAGGGCAAGAATCCTATTTAAGTTCTTGAAAAATATGTTCTAGTTTTAAGATTTTAGACACACTGATTCAGGCTCTTCCTCTTTCTCAAACCAGAATGCCAAATGATTGATCTAAGGGCATAAAAGCAATTTAAATTTGACCATCGCTTGGTTTAGAATACTCCTGCCTTCATAATCAGCAACATACTACCACCCTGCAGGTAGTTCTAGGAAGGAAAAGAAAACTATAAGAAGATAGCTTGTGGACGTGGACTCACAGAGGCGGAAATCAGTCAGAGGAGGCACTATTTCATGCCGTCAGGTTAAGATTGCCCTTCGCATCTGTCACCATGACAGGTAGGACCTTGCAAAGGGACCCAAATGCTCACGGCCATGACCAAGGTTTCCTATAATTCTGAGGCATTTTCAAACTGTTAAGAGACCCATTTAAAATAAGCAGAGTCATATGAAAAAATTTTAAATTAATGACTTTAACTATGATTTTAACAAATATTACTGATCCCTTTGGAATTAAATGAACTGGAACAGTGAGAAATTATTTCCTTACTCATCTGTCCTGTAATAGGTATGTTCAGAAAAATTTAGCAGTTTTATTAAAGTAAAACTGATGCACAGTAGACTTCCCACACACAAACGTACGCTTTGGTAAGTTCTGACAGATGTACACGCCTGCGAAATCATTGCCACAAACAAAGAAAGGAACATACGCAACCACCTTCCAAAGGTTCCTGGTGTCCCTTTGTCGTCTCCTCTGCCCTCCCCCAGTCAACTAACTGCCCCTCAGTCAATTCTCACACTTGAGACAGTTATATACCCCAGAACCTCTTGAATGAAGGGGAAGGTGGGGTGCCTTAAGGAAGGACGCTGAAACTTTATACCTTGCATCTTTCTCCCAGCCTGCCCCGAAGGGGCCTACAGCTTTTTATCAGAAGAACTGTTTATTGGCAAAGAGGAATTAATCAGACTTTCTGGGGACTATTGGACTCTGGCTCTGAACTGACACTAATTCCAGGAGACCCCAAACATCACTGTGGCACACCAGAATTGGGCTTATGGAGGTCAGGTGACCAATGGGAGTTTCAGCTCCATCTCAGGGTGGTTTCAGTGGGTCCTTGATGCCATCTTGTGGTTACTTCCCCAGTTCCAGAATGTGTAACTGGAAGAGACATATTTAGCAGCAGGCACAATCCCCCCATTGTTTCCCTGACCTGTGGAGGGAAGACAATTATAGTGGAAAAGGCAAAATGGAAGCCATTAGAACTGCCTCTACCTAGGAAAATCGTAAAACCAAAAGTAATATGGCATTCCTGGGGATTTGCAGAGATTAGTGCCACCATCAGAGACTTGAAAGATGTAGGAGTGGTGACCCTCACCCACCCCTCACCCATCTGGCCTGTGCAGAAGACAGATGGATCTTGGAGAGGACACTGGAGTATCGTCAACTGAGCCAGCTGGTGGACTTCAATGAGCAGAGCTCTACCAGATGTGGTTTCATGGCTTGAGCAAATTCACACCCCCCCCCCACCCCATGCAGCTATTCATGTGCCATATGCCTTTTTCTCCACCACTGACTATAAGGCCCACCAGAAGGACTTACATTCAGCTAGCAAGGCCAGCAATGTGCCCTTACTGTCCTACCTCAACGGTACATCAACTCTCCAGCCCTACATCCTAATGTAGTTTCCAAGGTTCCTGATTACCTTTCTCTTCTGTATCACACTGATCTGTTATATTGATGACCTTATGCTGGTAGGACCCAGTGAGCAAGTAGCAGCAACTACTCTAGACTGATTGGGAAGACAGATGGATGTCAGAGGGTGGAAAATAAATTGAATCAAAATTTAGGGACCTTCTAGGTTAGTGATTTCTAGGGGTCTGGGGATATGGGGCATGTCAAGATACTATTTCCAAGGTGAAGGATAAGTTGTTGCATCTGGCCCCTCCTACAACTAAAAAAGAGGCACAATGCCTAGTGGGTCTCTTTAGGTTTTGGAGGTAACATATTCCTCTTTTGGGAGTAGGACTCCAGTCTGTTTTCCAAGTAACCTGAGCAGCTGCCATTGAGTGCGGCCCAGAACAAGAGACAGTTCTGCAACAGGTTCAGGTTGCTGGTCAAGCTGCTCTGCCCTCGGGCCATATGTTCCAGCAGATTCGACAGTGCCTGAGGTGTCAGTGGGAGACAGGGAACCTCTAGCAGGCCCCTTAGGATCTTGGAGCAAAACCCTGTCATCTTCTGCACATAACTACTCCCCTTTTGAGAAATAGCTCTTGGTCTGCTACTGGGCCTAAATAAAGACTGAACACTTCTATGAGACCTGAGATGCCTGTCATACATTGGGTGACATCTGATCCATCAGCAGCACTCCCTCATCAGATGGGAGGTAGGAGACACGAAATGGGGCCTGAGCAGGTCCTAAAGGTGCCCACTCTCCCCTCTCCTGCTCCTACGCCTTCTCTCTCCGAGCCTGCATCTATGAAGCCATGGGTGGTTCCTATGATAGCTGACAGAGGAAGAGAAGGCTCAGGCCTCATTTACAGAGAGTTCTGCGTGATACGTAGGCACCACCTGCAAGTGGACAGTTGCAGCACTATAAGCTCCCTTCTGGCACATCCCCGAGGACATGGTGAAGGGAAATCTTCCCAGCAGGCATGACTTGGAGCAGTGACCTGGATGTTCACTTTGCTTGGAAGGAGAAATGGCCAGATGTGCAATTTTATACTGACTCATGGGCAGTGGCCAATGGTTTTGCTGGATGGTCAGGGACTTGGAAGAAGAAAGATCAGAATATCGGTGAAAAGGAAGTCTGGTTGACAACGATATATGAGTAAGAGAGGTATATGGATAAGTCTCTTTGAATGGGGAGAAAAAATGGAGAGATATTTGTGTCCCATGAGAATGGTCACCAAAGGGTGACCTCAGCAGGGAGGATGTTAATAAATCAAGTAAATAGGATGATCCTCTGTAGATAATCAATCAATTTCTTTCTCCAGTCAACCCTATCATCATGCTGGGCCATGAACATAGTGGCTGTGGTGGTAAGGAAGGAGGTTATGTGTGGGCCCAGCAGCATGGATTTTCCCTCACCAAGGCGGACCTGGCTATGGCTCTTGCTGAGTGCCCAATCTGCCTGCAGCAGAGACCACCACTGAGTGCCCAATATGGCACCAATCCCCAGGGTGGTCAGCCGGTTACATGGTGGCAGGCTGATTACATGGGACTGCTTCCATTACAGAAGGGGCAATGTTTCATCCTACCTGGAATAGATGCTTACCACAGATACGGATTTACTTTCCCTGCAAATGACCATCTGAGGACTTACAAAATCCTTTATGCACAGTCATGGTATTCTACGCAGCATGGCTTCTAATCAAGAAACTCACTTCACAGCAAAAGAAGTATACAGTGGGCCCATGCTCATGGAATTCACTGGTTTTACCAAGCTCTCCGCCATCCTGAAGCAGCTGGTGTGATAGGACAGTGGAACAGCTAGGTGGCACTATGTCGCACGGCTCTGGCAAGGTTCTGCAGAAGGCTGTAAATGCTCTGAATCTACATCCAATACATGGTGCTGTTTCTTCCATACCAGGATTCATGGACCCAGGAATCATGGGGTGGAAATTGGGAATGGCACCACTCACTATTACTCCCAAGTGACTCACTGGCAAAATGTTTGCTTCCTATCCTGCTGACTTTTTGCTCTGCTAGCCTAGAGGTCTTAGTTCTAGGAAAAGGAATGCTTCCACCAAGAGACACGCAATGAATGATTCCATTGAGCTAGAAATGAAGATGGCCACCCAGCTGCTTTGGGCTCCTTGTGCCTCTAAATCAATTAGCAAAAAAGGGATTTCTGGAGCAGCTGAGGGGATCGATCCTCACTACCAAGGGGAAACTAGACTACTACTCCACAATGAAAGTAAGGAAGAGTGTCTGAAATACAGGCGATCTCTTAGGGTATCTATTAGTATTACCATGCCCTGTGACTAAGGTCAACTGAAAACTGTAACAACCCAATCTAGGCAGAAGTACTAAAGGCCAAGATTCTTTAGGAATGACTGTCTGGGTCACCCACAAGGTACTTGCTGAAGATAAAGTGGGTAGTGGAAGAAAGTAGTTATAAATACCACCTATAATCCCATAACCAATTACAAAAATTGCTCTATTTCCTCATTTTGTTATGAATATATATCTGTATAGGAATATGTGTGCATAAATCATTTTAATATAGATGTTACAATATGTCTTTGTTGTCTTCTCTTATTCGTTTTTCATGTAATACAAGATGCACTGGCTTTATATCGTGGCATTTAAGAACTGTTAATTTTTATCATAGTATCTAAGTTATGAGAGTTCAAGAAGAGCAAACATCACTTAAGGATTTTATGTAGGGGGCTCGTGGGTTTTCCATTGTATGTAGGATAGCTGTATCAAGTTTGGCAGAATTATGACTGAGTTTTTGTCTTTATTTGGAGATTCAGTTCAGTTTAAGGAGATGTGCATGGCTGCCAAATTGACAGGGGTGGACTTGTGATGGTTAAATTGAAGTGTCACTTGACGGGGCTACAGGCTGCCCCAATTTAACACTGCTATGTGTGTCTGTGAGGGTGATTCTCAATGAAATTAGCATCTGACTTGGACACAATAAAGGAGAATCCTCTCCCCAGTGTGGGTGGGCAGCAACCAATCCCTCATGAACCTGAGTAGGGAAAAAAAAAAATGGGCAGAGGAAGAGAGAATTCAGCCCCTTGCTGCCTGCCTAACACAGGATGCTGGTCTTCTGCCACTGGACTGGGATTTACACCCACAGGATCCTCTTATTCTCAGGATGGAGTCTCCAGCTTGCAGACAGCAGCTCGTGCGACTTCTCAGCCTCCAAAATCATGTGAGCTGATTCCTTATAATACACCTCCATATATATAGAGAGAGAGAGAGAAAAAGAGAGAGAGAGAGAGACCCTAATGGTTTTGGTCCTCCGGAGAACCTTGACAATTAGGCTCTCTGGCAGCCACTCCAGTGAGTACACAATGGCATCTCACGTGCTTTAGTCTGCATTTCCCTTAAGACTAATGATGCTGGTCATCTTTTCATGTGCTTATTTGCCGCTCATATATCTTCTCTGGGGAACTGTTAAGATCTTTTGCCCATTTTTCAAAACCTTGAGTTTTGAGAGTTCCTTATGTATTCTGGACACCAGTCGTCTATCAGATGCAGGAGTTGTCATTTTCTCCCAGTCTGGGGCTTGTCTTTCCACTCTTTTGGTTTCCTTCAAGCAGCACACGTATAGAATTCTGATGAAGTCCAATTTATCAGTGTTTCTTTTACGGACTGCACTTTTTGTGTCCTGTCTAAGAAATCTTTGTCTAATCCAAGGTCACAAAGATTTTCCTTTATGTTTTCTTCCAGAAATGTTGTGGTTTTAGATTTTACATTTAGGCCTATGACCTATTTTTAATTTTTCTATAAAGTGCAAAGTATTTATTGAAGTTCATTTTTTCCCCATATGATAGCCAATGGTTCTAGCATTTGTTGAAAAGACTATCTTTTCTCCACCAAACTGACTTTGCACTTTTGTAAAAACAAAACAAAACACAGCACAGTTGTCTATATCTGTGTGGTTCTGTTTCTGGACTCTTTATTCTAGTTCACTGATGACTGTCTATCTCGATATGAACACCACGGTGTTTTAATTATTGTAGCTTATAAGCCCTGAAATCATCTTTGGTCTACTTGTCAAAGGTGATTTGGCTATTCTATGTCTTCTACATACCTCTATGAATTTTATGTTGTCAACTTCTACAGAAACAAACAAACAAAGAAACGAAAACCCAAAAACATCCTGCTGGCATCGTGACTGTGATCAATCTACAGATCAGTTTAGAGAAATAACATCTGAACTAGACTGAACAGCTCCCTCACTCACGAGTGCTTACCAATACCTCACTGACTACCCAAGGGGAACCTTCTGCAAGTCTCTGGCCGTCTCTCTGACTCTGCCCTGTGAACCCTAGCTGCCCGGTCTTCCTGGACTCAGTTCCGTGTCCTCAGCTCTGCCTGGGCCTCCCCTCCCTATGCTGCAGCCTGGATACTCTCTCAAGGCGGTAAGCTGGGCAATCAGAGGGCTCACCTCGTTTATTTTCCGTCTCTCTGTGTTCACTGTCCTTCACTGCTAGATGCTCAATGTCTTCGAGAGTGCTGTTTCATATATTTTGCCCATTTAAAAAATTGTTTCAGGCAGGAAAGTAAATCCGGTCCCTGTTATTCCATCTTGGTGGAAGTCTCAATTTTAATTTTTAATGTCAAATCTGTTCTCAAAGTTATGAAATTCAAGTAAAAACAGGACAAAAACATAACTAGTAATTAGTATAATGTTTTATCACTGTGCGTTTATTTGTTCATTCATCCATTTCATCCCAAAAATATTTACTGAATTCTGCACAGTAAGCACTGTGCTGGCACAGGAGCAGACAGTCCTGAAGATCAAAGCCAGACATGCCCCTTGCTCTCAGAGCTTACAATCTAGTGGGACACACAGACATTAATCCAATAACTATGAACACATATGTCACACTGCAATTGTGGTGGCTGCTATGAAGAAAAGACAGAACAGAACAGTGCTACTAGGGTAACCTGCAGGAGGCTGATTTTACGGTATTTGTTTCTATTGAGCTTAGATATCCATGAGTGGAAAATATCACTACTTTTTCTTTATTTGCAAAGAAATAACGTTTGATAAAGAGTGGGGAAAAAAGTGTCCAACAAATACACTTCTCAGTATATGATGTACTAGGTTAAGATAATATATCAAGTGCTTTGGAGCACATAAAAATTTTGACACTATCCTTATGACACTTAAGATCTAAGTGGGCACATAAAATAGAAAGAAATGTAAATGTTATAGATCTACATTCTATGAATATAAATGGAAGTTTACCACTTGGAAATCATTTTGTCTACCCTCATTTAAAAAACTATCTTTTCTACCAGCCTTGAGTTCAGCAATTTGATAAGCTTCTTTGAGAAAACAATACATTTATTTTATTTTGTTAAGTCTTACCTAGATATCTCAGCTTGGGAATTCTTCTCCCCATCGACAGTGAAAGGAGATGCTCCAGTTAGTAATTCATACATTAGAACACCTAAACTCCACCAGTCAACTGCCTATAAAACAATAATGTCATTTTATAGACTATGAATATATATTTTATAAGAAAAAAATGAACAGAATAAAACTATATATTTGAAAAATATTTTAACAAAAAGATTTTGTATAGAGCTTTCTATGTAAGGAGTATTAAATGAAGCACATGCAAGAAAAGGACATTTAGAGAACAAATATCCGGGTATTCTCAGAACACAATTTAAATGCAGTGAAGTCAATCAAGGGGCTAAAGGCATTTTCATTATTTCCTAAATCATTAAGAAATGATTTTATTTTGATTAATTTAAAAAATGTTTAATTTTAAATAAATTTTAAAAAATTTACTTATTATTTTTTAAAGATTTTATTTTTATTTGAGAGTGAGAGAGAGAAAGAGAGCATGAGACAGGAAAGGGTCAAAGGGAGGAGACTCCCCACTGAGCAGGTAGTCTGATGCGGGACTTGATTCTGGGACTCTGGAATCATGACCTGAGCTGAAGGCAGTCGTTTAACCAACTGAGCCACCCAGGTGCCCCAAATTTTAAAAATTTTAAATAAAATCTTTAGACTTATGATGGGGGGGAAAAAGGAGCATTCAGCATTTTTTTTAGAAAGTTTTTTTTTTTTTTGTAAAGATTTTATTTATTTATTTGACAGAGAGAGAGAGAGAGAGAGAGATAGATAGATCACAAGTAGGCAGAGCAGCAGGCAGAGAGAGGGGGAAGCAGGCTTCGCAGGGAGCCTGACGCGGGGCTCGATTCCAGGACCCTGAGATCATGACCTGAGCCAAAGGCAGAGGCTTATTAACCCATTGAGCCACCCAGGTGTCCCCAGCATTTTTATTAATTATTTAGCCCCCCCAAAATTATGAAATTCCTTGAACTCAAAGAACAAAAATGAAAAAAAAAATCCCATCTATTGGTATCACATTTCATAACCACCAAAATCAATTCTTCTTAAAGGACCTATCACATATATCTTCATTTATGTGAGTCTTCAATTGTGGGAAACATGAAGACTTAAAATAATATAAGATAAAATGAGATCAAAATGGGAAACCAATTTATAAATGCAGCTACCTGAACTAAGAACATAGCAAATTATATATAATTTAAAGAATCCTGACATTAGTTTTTTTATAATTAGGCAAGCCAAGATTTCAATATCTGCTAAATGCACAAGCTTATACCAATAAGATATTAACTGGAAGCTAAAATTTTTAACCCTGCTTCCAAATCTCAGGGCAAAGTTTTCAGAGACTTGATACAAAATTTATGAACCTAGAACTATTTTAAAGAAAATACATAATGATAACATAAAACATGATCAGGCCGACTGCAATCATAAAGGAGTGTGGAGCCAGGAGCCACTGATAAGCACTTTGCATATATTGTCACATTTAATTAACTCAAAGTCATCAAGCTGTTCCATGAACAGGAAAGAGTATTTATTGACTAGCTATATTCCAGGCCTCAGGTATATGGGAATTCTAAGAGGTTCTATAAGGTTTTCATCTCTAAAAATTGGTTACATTAGGTCTTAGAAGGTAATTTTCAAATTTTAAGTTATAAATTCCTATCAAGCTGCTAGAGAAAACAGTTTCCAAGAATACCAGGAAGCAAATGAAAGCAGCAATTCAATTATTTTATTCATAGACGCCATCTTACTGCCACCAGAGTCAGGACCCTCAGAATGTTTTGCTGTTGGATTGCAAACCAGCTGTTGAGATGACACAGATCAATAATCAGATTCCTAATCATATGGCCTCAAACCAATACCACACCAACTTGAAGAACAGGCTTTAAGTATATGACTAGTCATTAGTAAGGAGACCAACAATTCGCCACACTGAAGATATCTGGGTTCAATGTGTGGGATTTTGAAAGGGGATGAGGGAGAGGGGAAGACGAGGAACAAAAAATAGCCAAAATTCCTTATTTAGAGAAAATTATTAATACAGCAAAACCACTAAGATGGCACTAAAGAATCTATACCCTTTAATACAGAAAGAAAAAATAGGTGACCTAGATTTTATAACAAGACTGTTCACAATGCTTCCTCTACAGTCTTCACTTGGCACATACAAAGGGAAGTGAGGTTTTTAGAGGGCTTAGGAAAACAAACTTGGACTATCTTGAATGCAGGATTTTTTTCTTTCTCCAAGGATTGTTACAATGCTTATTTCTTTTGAAGAGATAATCAACAAAGTCTTTTTCCTCTAAAACACTAGATATCATAATGTGTTCATGTATACAAAGCAAAGGAGAGAAAACAATGAAGGTAAGACAATACCAGAAAGAGGCCTCTGTTGAAGATACTGGACTGGGTTATTAACTAGGGTTCTTATTATACATTTTATGAAGATATAAGGAAGTGTAGAACATACCTTGTCATGGCCTGAATCTCCCCCTCTGACAATATCCGGAGCCATGTATTCAATAGTCCCACAAAAGGAATATGCTCTTTCAGCCTTAAATAGTCAAACAAACAAAAAGGCATTTGATTTCAAGCCAGACAAATGACAAAAAAGTCAATTTTACATGTTAGTGGTTGAGATACACCACAGTAGAAAAGTAGTGGTAGAATTTACTTGAATTTACTTGACAGACTTCTCACCAGGACAGATCATCACCTCCATAGTGAGTCCTGGGTGAGTGTTCTGTCCAAAGACTTCCTTTGCCTGAATCCCTCCTCTACCCATCCATCCATCCATCCATCCAACCATCCATTCATCCATCCACTTTCTTCTTTCAATTATTGGTCTCTTGTACCATTTTTTTTGGTAAAACCTCAAATAGTCCTAGTAGGGTAACAAGAACTGTTTAATACTTTTGAGACTTTATTTCCAGATAGGCAAGATTGGGAAAATATTGGGAAACCTTAAGGGAAAAAGGAGACCAAATTCTAAGAAAAAATAGGGAGCCCAAAGATGAAAAATGACAAAAGGTATTTTTTCCCACCTTATTTTGTTTAGGTTTGGCACTGCCAATCATACATTTAGTAATAATGAGCAAAACTGTTTTTATTTTAGAAAAAGCTTGTCTCTTAAAAACAGTTGTTTCTCTTTTGTAGAACTTTAAAAAGGTCCAGATTTTAAAAAAATAAATTTTTAAATAATCAATTGTGTCATATGACTCATCCCAATAAAATAAAGGAGAGTAAATATCCAAATTATTATAGAGATATATTAAATAGGGAAAGGAATTCCCTATACAAAATACATTCTTATGGCTATATCTGAAACTTTTTAAGGCACTTTGGTTCCATTAAAATATTTTACAAAATTACTTTAAAGGAAACTTTTCAATTTACATTTTACTCTTCTTCTACTAGCCAGGTCTTAAGAAAAATACACATTCCTCTTATTTACCAATTTTAAAAGTAAAGAACACTACTCTAGCAATGTTATAGAATGAATTAGTAGAAGTCCTTTACTTTATTAGGGGAAAGTTAAGCACAGAGACAATAAATATAATGAATTTATTTAAACACTTTGGTAACAAATGTATTAAAACTACTTAGTTATTATATATATATGTCATGTATCATATGACATATATAATATGTCATATAATTAATATGGTTTAAGATTAATTTTTCTCTTTTTATGTGCTACATTTGCTGACAGATTACTATCTCTAGAAAATAAAAGAAATAATTTACTTATGTTTATATCTGCAGAAAATTTTCTTTTTTGTTACCTGGGAGAATAATGTTATTGAATAGCTAATATAAACCATATATCTAATATTATCTCTCTGCTTCATCATTTCATAATTTTATATTAAACTATGAGAAAAATTAAAGCTAAATAAAATTATTCCACTTAATTTCTGCATAAAAAGTAATGAATAATTTTTAACTTTGTTAGACATGCTTAGAAAAAAATGTGTGTTAGGAAGCATTCATCTGTTTACTGAATGATTAAAAAAGAAATACTACAAAATTACTTTTCAAAAAAACCCCAGACTTCATAAAACCAGTGTCTTTAGTTAATATACTATTCATTATGCAATAGCCTTTTTTGGGATAAGCCAAAATCACTGTGTAGCTGACATAAAGAAACATGAAAATTATTAAGTCAGGGTATTAATTATTTGATCTCATTTTAAAAGATAACTTTAAAACATTATATCCTAAATCAAGTTTAGATATACTGGAAAAAAAATTCTCCAAACTGGTTTAGGAGTAAAAAGATAATGAGTTTTGACTGATTGCTTCTCTAGATTTTATTTATTTAGAAAACTAGTCTTTTTAGCAAATATAAACTTTCATTTCCATTTATAGGCAGCTCCATGTCAAACCATTTTGAAATCATACACATTTCCTTCTAAGTATGAGACAATGATTTAACTTTACAAGACGAGGATCAAGAAAATATGTACTCTCTTCTTTAAAACACTAGATATTCATAAGTTTAGTATAAAGAGGGTAGGAAACACACAAATCATATTGATTAAGTGCCAGAAAGGTTTGACAGTCACCACAACTCCCCATGTCTCCCTTTCTCTGACAATGAGAGCTATGGAGGTTCAGTTCTTGATTGTCTCAACAGAGGGGAAGCTCAGAACCACATTAAATGCTCAACGAGGTATTGTCTACCTTCTCTGTGTGATTTTTGAGCTCCTTTTTAATTCACTTTAGGTTCTCTGTTTTGTGTTTGTTTTATGTGTTTTTTGGGGTGGTGGTGGTAGAAGGGAGTAAGTAGTATCTACATTAATATAATAATTATTTGTTTGACTGAAATTCCACGAGACAGAAAAATCAAAGCCTAAGTGTTGGGAAATTCCAGTTACTGAGAAGTAATAGTGAACAAAGCATTTCTTAAGTTTCTCTGTTATTTTAAAACATTGCCATTTTAGCCTCCTGCAATTCTGTATCTGCTTCCTCTTCTTCAATGGAAGTGTTGCTTCCTCTAAGTTTTAACTTACAGTGTATCAGCCTTGAATTCCTGAGAGTTTATCTTTCTTCTGTAAACATATCTCTAATTTACTTTTCAATTTGTGTTTATCTGCCTAGAAAGACACATGTTATCTGGAGGGTACACTGAATGCCTTTCAAATAATTGTACCAGGAAGATAAACTGATGAGGTATGACAGGAGAAGGTCAGTAGTGGGGGCAGGAAAGATTTCTAGGTAATATTTTATGAATTATGATATAAAAAGGCTAGGATAACACAGCTAAATTCTATTGTTTATTATTTGTTCAAAATATCTTTATGGTAATAGTCTTCTCAAGGAGAAAAGGCAATCAACCTACTTAGCATTTAAGTCCATGCTATGTTATAAGCAACATTACTGATTAAAGCTAGCACAGAGTTAAAAGATTATAAATAAGAATTTACTTGAATGTAAAAATGGTAAAAGCAAGAGTGTGTGCACTATCCTGGCAGATAATACAGAGTATTCTTGTGCTTAAGTGATCAGCTGACCAAGGAGGTTTCAGTGTTTCTTAGAGAGAGAAAGTCAGAGAGCACGGGACAAAAAATGGGTTTCCTTCTAAGGAAGAATCCAAACACAAACTCAAGTGTCAAACTCTTAGGCATTTCTCAATAAATACTAGATTAAATCATGCCTAGTGTTTATTTGCCAATGTTTTATTCTGATCTTATGTGTTTAGGATAAATTTGTAAGTTAAATATAAATTTACTAGTGAGAAGTTTTTTCTCCCTCCTGTATTTTTTCCCATTCTAATTTTGACAAATCTCCTCAAAAGTATCTAGAAATGTTTGATTTTTAAAAAGAAGTAAATAATGCACTGCTAGTCATCTATGACTATGCTCACCAGAAAGGGGAGTCCCTAGATGCCAGCCATGAAGAGGGTGCAGAAAACCAGTGAGGTAGGCATATGACCTATGCTGTAACTACACAAAGGGAGGGCCTTAGCTTAGAAAACAAACACATAAATACTCCCCTTGTGAAATCAAATCCCGAGGCTTGTGCCCCTTGTAGATTTAGGGTCTGAATTTACTCTAGTCCTCCATGGTATGGGAAAGTGAGAAAATCTGGTCAACATGGTGCTACTCTGGAACACATGACAACCAGAGAAATCTCCACAGCCTAGATGGATTAGGGTTCACATACACAAAGCCCTGGAGTCTGAACATTTCTAAATATGAGAACTGGACTCCTCACACCAAACAAAGGATTACTTGAAATACCAGAACAACAATCTATAAAAGATGAGTATGTTGTAAAAGATGAAAGACATAAAGGAAGGAAAATATCCATTAAAATAACAAAGCAGTATAGAAAAGATTAGGGAGATATGAAAAAGCAAATAGAATTATATAAATGAAAAAATATAGTAATAAAAAACAGGCTGATTAAACAGAATAGACACAACTAAAGAGAGAATCTGCAAACTAGAAGATATATTTGAGAAAATACTGCAGAAGTCCCAAGCAAACTAAATAAAAATATACCCATGATGGGAAATTCCCATTTCTTAATGTGAGTGATGGTTTTAAGAGTTTGCCTTATAATAATCCCCTAATCTGTACATTTATTTTGCTTTTGTTTTTGCAAATGTTTTGTTTTAAAATAAAAAGATAAACCAGCCCATAACTAGATTTATCTATGACAGCTAGATTAACAATAAATATGTAATGTAAAATAAAGGCATTTTAAGACAGAGTGTTTACTATTCATTAAGCATTGTTAAAAAGACATCTATAGAGTGTACTTCAGAAATAAACTGAAATCACAAGAAAAGAGTTAAGTTGTAAGAAGCAATAGTGAACAGAGAAAACAGGTAAATGTGAGAAAATCTAAACAAGTATTGAATTTTAAAATCAAAATTACAAAGTAATGATTAATTTGGGGAGTATAACACAACATGGGATCAAATAATAAGTAACAATAACATAGAAAATGAGATGGATAATTGAAGTTAAAACATTCCATGTTCTTGCAGTGGTCATGACAATTACAGACATGATTGTTAAGTCAGCATATAAGTTAAAAACTTCAGGTTAATAACCACTAAAAGAATAGAAGAGTATAGGGGTGCCTGGGTGGCTCAGTGGGTTAAGCCTCTGCTTTCAGCTCAGGTCATGATCTCAGGGTCCTGGGATCGAGCCCCGCATCTGGCTCTCTGCTCAGTGGGGAGCCTGCTTCCCCCTCTCTCTCTGCCTGCCTCTCTGCCTACTTGTGATCTCTCTCTCTCTGTCAAATAAATAAATAAAATCTTTAAAAAAAAAAAAAAGAATAGAAGAGTATATATGACTTCTAGACCATTATGGAGAAATGAAATAAAGAAACCCTAATAATCTAAATAGGAAAGGAGGGGAAAAAGCAAAGAGAAATTGTGATAAAGAGAAACACATAGCAAGATAAGAGAAATAAGTAAAAATATATTATTAATCATAATACACAGATTTTAACTCACCAGTTAAAAGATAGAAACTCTCTGGATCAAAAACAAAATCCAGCTATATGTTATTTACAAAAGGCACACCTAAAACATAATGACAAAGAAATATTGAAAGTAAAGAGATGGAAAAAGATATATCAGTCTAGTACTAACCAACAGAAAGCTGGAGTATTTTTATTAATAGCAGGAAAATAAACGTTACAGCAAAAAGGATTATTGAAATCAGCTAGAACTATTACATAATAATAAAAGGAACATTTCACTAGGGAATAATACTATCCCAAACCTGAATGCTTTCAACATTTTTTGAAAAGCCTTAAACTATATAAAGCAAACATGGAGAGATCTTCAAGAAGAAAGGGACAAATCCACAAATGTAATGGGCATTTCAACATAATCTCTTTTATAACTGACCAATCAAGCAGGAAAATAATTAGTGAAGCTATAGAAGATTTGCATGATGTTTATGAGAATATATAAAACTTATATAACAGAGAATATACATTCTTGTCAGGCATACATGTCATATTAACAGAAATCAACCATATAATAGGTCACAAGGCAAATCTCAAATTCCACAGAAATAAGATCGTATACAGTTTGCTCTCCAAACAGAAAGCAATAAAATTAGAACTCATTTACGAAAAGATACCCAAAAAATCCTATCTATTTGAGAACCTAAAAACCCATTTCTAAATAATTCATGGCCCAAAGAAAAAACACAATGAATATTGTACTATTAGAATAATAGTAAACATGCCATATATCAGAACTTGTGAGGTATCTCTAAAGCTGTTGTTAAAATTCAGTTTCATTAAAAATGAAAAGATTGTTACCGAGCTGGAGGTCCAACTTGAAAGTTTAGAAAAAGCATATGAAAGAAAAACTCAAAATGTCAAAAAACCAAAGTAATAATGGAACATCAGCAAAGAAATAGAAAAAATGAGAAGCTTGAGAAAAGACCGTTTCTTAGAAAAGACTAATAGGCAAATATCTAGCAAACTGACCAAGAGAAAAAAAGAGGAAAGTTACAGATCAATAATATTAATAATATAAAAGGAAACATTCTTACCCTCACAGTATTTAAAAATAAGCGAATTCTATGAACATGATGCCAAAGAATTTAAAAAGAAAAAATGTAACATTTTCTATAAAAATATAACTTACCAAAATTGACTCAAGAAGAAACTGAAAACTTAAATATTATTATAAATATTTTTAAGGAATTAAATAAGCATTTGAAAAGCTACTCACACTCACCTAGGAGGTGGGAAAAAATAAACACCCTGATAGTTATAGAGGTGCATTAAGAGGAAATATTCAGAGGAACAGGATTTCTATCTACATATATGATTCTAAGAGTCTCATGCTCTACCGACTGAGCTAGCTGGGCACTGTACATATATGATTCTAAATTCATTTCATAATGTTAGTATAAGCTTGATATCAAAATCAGAAAAATGTAATATTAGAAAAGAAAATTACAGGTCAACTTGACAATAGAATCCTAAATAAAATACCAGCAAACAAAATCTAGCAAAGTGTAAAACAACAACAACAACACTGAAAGTAGTTTGTTCCAAGAATTAAAAGATGGTTTAACACTCAACAACAAATCCTATTAATATAAATTACATAGGTGATTAAAGAGAAAAAGCATAAGAATTTACTTATATCAATAAACAACTAGAAACTAACAATATAATTCATCTATCAAAAAACCTAGAGTAAATACTATACTAAATTGTAAAACCCAAGACATATAGCCTTAAAGTAAAAAGCAAGAGTATGTACAAATGAACGTAGACAGAACAATAAAGCCAAACCAAACCACTGACCCACAAACACACACAAAATAAAGATAATGAGGATCACAAAGACATAAAACCATCGTTAGTAACAAGATGGTTCTGATTTTTTCTCTTAATATAGTCATTTACATAAAAAATCCAACTGGATCTGTAAATTAGTGGAAAATGAATTCAGCAACATTCCTATGTATAAGATCAAAAACATTCCTATGTGTTGCCCCAAAAAACATAAATATTCTAATTTTTTAGATAGGAATAAATGAAGTTAATGGAAATGAATCTAATAATGTAAGTATAAAGCATTACATAGAAAGTTATAAAATATTATCAAAGGAAATAAATGATAACTAAATACATGGGAAAGTATGAATATTCATTTATGCTCATTAGTTGATAGGAAGATTCAGTATCCAAAGATCACAGTTATTTCTGGATTAATTTATAAATTCAATTACAGAATGCATATGGAGGAATGAAAGACCAAGAATAAAGAATACAGTGAAGAGTCAGATGAAAGGAAGAGAGAATGGTAGGATAAACGTGAAGAGGAGAAAGATCTCACCTCTCAAAAATCATAGCCTTTAAGATTTTTTATTTTGATTTAGAGGGAGGCAACCAGACAAACGGAACTGAATGAAGAGAAATAGGAATAGAAACAGACTCCCAGGCATGTACAGGAATTTGGCATATGACAGAAGTTACCTTTCAAATCAGTTGAGAAAAGATTAACTATTTGATGATAGTTTAGACAACTGGGCTAATCTATAAAAAGAGATATAATAAGATCCTCACTTTGTTTTCGTACAAAAATTAATTCCAAGTAAATTAAAATTTTTAAAGTGCTAATTTTTTAAAAAGAAAAGCAAATATCTTACTGCATTGAGATAAAAAGAGATCTTGTTTTAAAAAATTCAAAGAAATCAACAATCCAATTTTACACCTCAAGGAACTGGAAAATGAAGAACAAACTAAACCATATGTTAGCAGCAGGAAAGAAGTAAGTAGACCATAAATAAATGAAACCGAGAAAAGAAAAACAATAGAAAAAATTTAACAAAATAAGAGTTGGTTTTTTGAAAATGTCAACAAGACTGAAAAAATCTTAGCTAGATTAAAAAAAAAGATAAGATTCAAATAAGTAAAATCAGAAATGAAAGAGAAGACGTTATAAGAAGTTATATGAACAATTATACACCAACAAACTGGATAATTTAGAATGGATAAATTCCTAGAAACATACAATTTATCAAGACTGAATCATGAAGAAATAGAAAATCTGAACAGACACATAATCAGTAAGGAGACTGAATCAACAATCAAAAACCTCCTCCCAGAAAAACTCAGGACCAGATGGCTTACAGGAAAATTCTAAGAAAAACCCTTAAAGAAGTAGTAAGACCAATCCTCCTCAATTTTCCAAAAAACTGAAGAGAACACTTCCAAAGTCATTGGATGAGGGCAGCATTACTCTGATACCAAAGTCAGCGAGAGATACTGCAAGAAAACTACAGACTTATATTTCTGATGAAGACTGATACAAAAATCCCACTTAGATACTAGCAGATCAAATTCATCAGCACATTTAAAGGTTTATGTGACATGACCAAGTGAGGCTTATTCCTGGAATGTGAGGATAGTTCAAGACTTGAAAGTCAATCAATGTAAAACACTGCATTAACAGAATGAAGAACAAAACCACATGATCACTTCAACTGATGCAGAAAAAGCATTTGACAAACTTCAATGCCCTTTCATGATAAAAATACTCAACAACAGGAGGAGGAGTCAAGATGGCAGAGAAGTAGCAGGCTAAGACTACATCAGGTAGCAGGAGATCAGCTAGATAGCTTATCAAACCATTGCAAACACATACAAATATAACGGGAGATCGAAGAGAAGAAGAACAGCAATTCTAGAAACAGAAAATCGACCACTTTCTGAAAGGTAGGACCGGCGGAGAAGTGAATCCAAAGCGATGGGAAGATAGACGGCGGGGGGGAGGGGCCAGCTCCCGGCAAGCAGCGGAGCAATGGAGCACTAAATCAGGACTTTTAAAAGTCTGCTCCACGGAGGGACATCGCTCCAGAGGCTAAACGGGGAGAAGCCCACACGGGGTCAGTGTGACCCCAGATCCCGCAGGGTCACGAAGGATCGGGGGTATCTGAGTGTCACAGAGCTCACAGGTATTAGACTGGGGAAGCCGGCTACAGAGACAGAGCCGAGGAGTGAGCTCTCAGCTCAGTCGCAGGCTGGGTGAGCTCGGAGCGCGGCCAGAAGCCAGGGAGACGGGAGTAATTGGGCGCTTTTCTCTGAGGGCACACTGAGGAGTGGGGCCCCAAGCTCTCGGCTCCTCCGGGTCGGAGACTGGGAGGCCGCCATTTTCATTCCCCTCCTTCAGAACTCTACGGAAAGCGTTCAGGGAACAAAAGCTCCCAAAAGCGAACCCAAGCAGATTACTTAGCCTGGCCCCTGATAAGGGCGGTGCAATTCTGCCTGGGGCAAAGACACTTGAGAATCACTACAACATGCCCCTCCCCCAGAAGATCAACAAGAAATCCAGCCAAAACCAAGTTCACCTACCAAGGAGAGCAGCGGAATTCCAGAGGAGGAGAAAGCAAAGCACGGAACTCATGGCTTTCTCCCCATAATACGTTAGTCTTGCGGTTAATTTAAATTTTTTTAAATTTAATTATTTTTTTCTTCTGCTAAATTTTTTTTAACTTTTACCCTTTCCTTTTTTAATGTTTTTAAACTAGTTTGTCTAATATCTATATATTTTTCTTTTTTATATTTTTTCTTTATTTGTTTTCTTTTTTTATATATTTTTTTTCTTAACTTCTTTTTATCCCCTCCCCCCACAACGATTTGGGGTCTCTTTTGATTTGGTTAAAGTGCATTTTCCTGGGGTCTTTGCCACCCTTTTAGTATTTTATTTGCTCCTTCATATACTCTTATCTGGACAAAATGACAAGGTGGAAAAACTCACCACAAAAAAAAGAACAAGAGGCAGTACCAAAGGCTAGGGATCTAATCAATACAGACATTGGTAATATGTCAGATCTAGAGTTCAGAATGACGATTCTCAAGGTTCTAGCTGGGCTCGAAAAAGGCATGGAAGATATTAGAGAAACCCTCTTTGGAGAGATAAAAGCCCTTTCTGGAGAAATAAAAGAACTAAAATCTAACCAAGTTGAAATAAAAAAGCTATTAATGAGGTGCAATAAAAAATGGAGGCTCTTACTGGTAGGATAAATGAGGCAGAAGAAAGAATTAGTGATATAGAAGACCAAATGACAGAGAATAAAGCAGCTGAGCAAAAGAGAGACAAACAGCTACTGGACCATGAGGGGAGAATTCGAGAGATAAGTGACACCATAAGATGAAACAGCATTAGAATAATCGGGATTCCAGAAGAAGAAGAAAGAGAGAGGAGAGCAGAAGGTATATTGGAGAGAATTATTGGAGAGAATTTCCCTAATATGGCAATGGGAACAAGCATCAAAATCCAGGAGGTGCAGAGAACCCCCCCTCAAAATCAACAAGAATAGGTCCACACCCGATCACCTAATAGTAAAATTTACAAGTCTTAGTGACAAAGAGAAAATCCTGAAAGCAGCCCGGGAAAAGAAGTCTGTAACATACAATGGTAAAAATATTAGATTGGCAGCAAACTTATCCACAAAGACCTGGCAGGCCAGAAAGAACTCGCATGAGATATTCAGAGCACTAAACGAGAAAAACATGCAGCCAAGAATACTATATCCAGCTAGACGATCATTGAAAATAGAAGGAGAGATAAAAAGCTTCCAGGACAAACAAAAACTGAAAGAATTTGCAAACACCAAACCAGCTCTACAGGAAATATTGAAAGGGGTCTTCTAAGCAAAGAGAGAGCCTAAAAGTAGTAGATCAGAAAGGAACAGAGACAATATACAGTAACAGTCACCTTACAGGCAATAGAATGGCACTAAATTCATATCTCTCAATAGTTACCCTGAATGTTAATGGGCTAAATGCCCCAATCAAAAGACACAGGGTATCAGAATGGAAAAAAAAAACAAAACCCATCAATATGTTGCCTACAAGAAACTCATTTTAGACCCGAAGACACCTCCAGATTTAAAGTGAGGGGGTGGAAAACAATTTACCATGCTAATGGACATCAGAAGAAAGCTGGGGTGGCAATCCTTATATCAGATCAATTAGATTTTTTTTTTAAGATTTTATTTATTTATTTGACAGACAGAGATCACAAGTAGGCAGAGAGGCAGGCAGAGAGAGAGGAAGGAAAGCAGGCTCCCCGCTGAGCAGAGAGCCTGATGCGGGGCTCGATCCCAGGACCCTGGGATCATGACCTGAGCTGAAGGCAGAGGCTTTAACCCACTGAGCCACCCAGGTGCCCCAGATCAATTAGATTTTAAGCGAAAGACTATAATAAGAGATGAGGAAGGACACTATATCATACTTAAAGGGTCTGTCCAACAAGAAGATCTAATAATTTTAAATATCTATGCCTCTAACATGGGAGCAGCCAACTACATAAACCAATTAATACAAAATCAAAGAAACACATCAACAATAATACAATAATAGTAGGGGACTTTAACACCCCCTTCACTGAAATGGACAGATCATCCAAGCAAAAGATCAACAAGAAAATAAAGGCCTTAAATGACACACTGGACCAGATGGACATCACAGATACATTCAGAACATTTCATCCCAAAGCAACAGAATACACATTCTTCTCTAGTGCACATGGAACATTCTCCAGAATAGATCACATCCTGGGTCATAAATCAGGTCTCAACCGGTATCAAAAGATTGGGATCATTCCCTGCATATTTTCAGACCACAATGCTCTGAAACTAGAACTCAATCACAAGAGGAAAGTTGGAAAGAACCCAAATACATGGAGACTAAACAGCATCCTTCTAAAGAATGAATGGGTCAACCAGGAAATTAAAGAAGAATTGAAAAAATTCATGGAAACAAATGATAATGAAAACACAACGGTTCTGAATCTGTGGGACACAGCAAAAGCAGTCCTGAGAGGAAAATATATAGCGGTACAAGCCTTTCTCAAGAAACAAGAAAGGTCTCCAATACACAACCTAACCCTACAGCTAAAGGAGCTGGAGAAAGAACAAGAAAGAAAGCCTAAACCCAGCAGGAGAAGAGAAATCATAAAGATCAGAGCAGAAATCAATGAAATAGAAACCAAAAAAACAATAGAACAAATCAATGAAACTAGGAGCTGGTTCTTTGAAAGAATTAGTAAGATTGATAAACCCCTGGCCAGACTTATCAAAAAGAAAAGAGAAAGGACGCAAATAAATAAAATCATGAATGAAAGAGGAGAGATCACAACCAACACCAAAGAAATACAAACAATTTTAAGAACATACTATGAGCAACTCTACGCCAACAAATTTGACAATCTGGAAGAAATGGATGTATTTCTAGAGACATATAAACTACCACAACTGAACCAGGAAGAAATAGAAAACCTGAACAGACCCATAACCAGTAAGGAGATTGAAACAGTCATCAAAAATCTCCAAACAAACAAAAGCCCAGGGCCAGACGGCTTCCCAGGGGAATTCTACCAAACATTTAAAGAAGAACTAATTCCTATTCTCCTGAAACTGTTCCAAAAAATAGAAATGGAAGGAAAACTTCCAAGCTCATTTTATGAGGCCAGCATCACCTTGATCCCAAAACCAGACAAGGATCCCACCAAAAAAGAGAATTACAGACCAATATCCTTGATGAACACAGATGCAAAAATTCTCACCAAAATACTAGCCAATAGGATTTGACAGTACATTAAAAGGATTATTCACCACGACCAAGTGGGATTTATTCCAGGGCTGCAAGTTTGGTTCAACATCTGCAAATCAATCAATGTGATACAACACATTAATAAAAGAAAGAACAAGAACCATATGATACTCTCAATAGATGCTGAAAAAGCATTTGACAAAGTACAGCATCCCTTCCTGATGAAAACTCTTCAAAGTGTAGGGATACAGGGCACATACCTCAATATTATCAAAGCCATCTATGAAAAATCCACCGCAAATATCATTCTCAATGGAGAAAAACTGAAAGCTTTTCCACTAAGGTCAGGAACACAGCAGGGATGTCCATTATCACCACTGCTATTCAACACAGTACTAGAAGTCCTAACCTCAGCAATCAGACAACAAAAAGAAATTAAAGGCATCCAAATCAGCAAAGAAGAAGTCAAACTATCACTCTTCGCAGATGATATGATACTATATGTGGAAAACCCAAAAGACTCCACTCCAAAACTGTTAGAACTTGTACAGGAATTTAGTAAAGTGTCAGGATATAAAATCAATGCACAGAAATCAGTTGCATTTCTCTACATCAACAACAAGACAGAAGAAAGAGAAATTAAGGAGTCAATCCCATTTACAATTGCACCCAAACCATAAGATACCTAGAAATAAACCTAACCAAAGAGGCTAAGAATCTATACTCAGAAAACTATAAAGTACTCATGAATGAAGTTGAAGAAGACACAAAGAAATGGAAAAATGTTCCATGCTCCTGGATTGGAAGAACAAATATTATGAAAATGTCTATGCTACCTAAAGCAATCTACACATTTAATGCAATCCCTATCAAAATCCCACCCATTTTTTTTCAAAGAAATGGAACAAATAATCCTAAAATTTACATGGAAGCAGAAAAGACCTCGAATAGCCAAAGGAATATTGAAAAAGAAAGCCAAAGTTGGTGGCATCACAATTCCGGACTTCAAGCTCTATTACAAAGCTGTCATCATCAAGACAGCATGGTACTGGCACAAAAACTGACACATAGATCAATGGAACAGAATAGAGAGCCCAGAAATAGATCCTCAACTCTATGGTCAACTAATCTTCGACAAAGCAGGAAAGAATGTCCAATGAAAAAAAGACAGCCTCTTCAATAAATGGTGTTGGGAAAATTGGATGGCCACATGCAGAAAAATGAAAGTGGACCATTTCCTTACACCACGCATGAAAATAGACTCAAAATGGATGAAGGACCTCAATGTGAGAAAGGAATCCATCAAAATCCTTGAGGAGAACACAGGCAGCAACCTCTTCGACCTCAGCCACAGCAACGTCTTCCTGGGAACATCGCCAAAGGCAAAGGAAGCAAGGGCAAAAATGAACTATTGGAATTTCATCAAGATCAAAAGCTTTTGCACAGCAAAGGAAACAGTTAACAAAACCAAAAGATAACTGACAGAATGGGAGAAGATATTTGCAAACGACATATCAGATAAAGGGCTAGTGTCCAAAATCTATAAAGAGCTTAGCAAACTCAACACCCAAAGAACAAATAATTCAATCAAGAAATGGGCAGAAGACATGAACAGACATTTCTGCAAAGAAGACATCCAGATGGCCAACAGACACATGGAAAAGTGCTCCACATCACTCGGCATCAGGGAAATACAAATCAAAACCACAATGAGATATCACCTCATACCAGTCAGAATGGCTAAAATTAACAAGTCAGGAAACGACAGATGCTGGCGAGGATGTGGAGAAAAGGGAACCCTCCTACACCGTTGGTGGGAATGCAAGCTGGTGCAACTACTCTGGAAAACAGCATGGAGGTTCCTTAAAAAGTTGAAAATAGAACTACCCTATGACCCAGCAACTGTACTACTGGGTATTTACCCTAAAGATACAAACGTAGTGATCCAAAGGGGCACATGCACCTGAATGTTTATAGCAGCAATGTCTACAATAGCCAAACTATGGAAAGAACCTAGATGTCCATCAATAGATGAATGGATAAAGAAGAGGTGGTATATATACACAATGGAATACTATGCAGCCATCAGAAGAAATGAAATCTTGCCATTTGCAACGACGTGGATGGAACTAGAGGGTATCATGCTCAGTGAAATAAGTCAATCGGAGAAAGACAACTATCATATGATCTCCCTGATATGAGGAAGTGGAGATGCAACATGGGGGGTTAGGGGGGTAGGAGAAGAATAAATGAAACAAGATGGGATCGGGAGGGAAACAAACCATAAGTGACTCTTAATCTCACAAAACAAACTGAGGGTTGCTGGAGGGAGGGGAGTCGGGAGAGGGGGGTGGGGTTATGGACATTGGGGAAGGTACGTGCTATGGTGAGTGCTGTGAAGTGTGTAAACCTGGCGATTCACATACCTGTACCCCTGGGGATAAAAATACATTATACGTTTATAAAAAATAAAAAATAAAAAAAAAACAAACAAAACAACAAAGAAGGAATAGAAAGAAATTACCTCCATATAGTAAAGGCCATATATGAAAAGCCCACAGTAAACATGATACTCGATGGTAAAAAACTGAAGGCTTTTCCTCTAAGATCAGGAACAAGGGAAGGCTGCTCTTACCTCTTCTATTCAATACAGAACTAGAAGTCCTAGCCAGAGCAGTTAGGCAAAAACAAACAAACAAACAAATGACATCCAAAATTGAAAGGAAAAAATAAAATTATCTCTATTTGTAGATGACATAATCTTATACGTAGAAAACCCTAAAGATTCCACACAAAAACTAGAATAAGCACATACAGCAAAGTTACACACAAATATCAACAGACAAATATCAGTTACATTTCTTTGCACTAACAATAAACAATCCAAAAAAAATTAAGGGGAAAACATCCCACTTAAAATAGCATCAAGAATAATAAAACGATCAGGAAATAACTTAATCAATAAGTCAAAAGATCTGACAATAAACATGATAAAATATTGTGAAAGGAATTAAGGGAGATAGAAATAAAAGGAAAGACATCACCTGCTTGTGTATTAGAAGACATAATATTTGAAAATGTCCATACTACCATACCCAGAGTAATCTAGAGATCCAATGTAATTCCTTTCAAAATCCCAATGGCATTTTTTGAAAAAATAAAAAAAAATTAAAATTCATATGAAATCTCAAGGGACCCTGAATAGCCAAAACAAACTTGAAAGAGAAGAACAAAGTTGGCAGTGTCACACTTTCTGTTTTCAAAACGTATTACAGAGCTACAGTAAACAATACATCTTTGTAGTGTAATTAAGACAGACATATTGAGCAATGGAACAAAATGAAGAGCCCAGAAATAAACTTTACTGTGCTCTCAGTCAAATGATCTTCTTCAACAAGGGTGTCAAGAGCACATGATAAGCAAAGGATGGTCTCTCTTCAACAGATGATGCTGGGAAAAATGGACAAGTGCATGCAAAAGAATGAAGTTGGACCCTTACTTTACACCAAATACAAAAGTTAACTCAAAATGGACTAAAGATCTAAATGCGAGACCTAAAACTATAAAACTCCTAGAAGAAACAGAGGGAAAGTTTCATGACACTAGATTGGGCAAGTATTTTTTGGATATGATACCGAAACCACAGGCAAAAAAAGCTGACAAATGGGACAATATCAAAATTAAAAACTTCCTTGCACCAAAGGAAACAAAGTAGAAAGACAACCTACAGAACAGGACAGAAAATTTACAAATTGCGTATCAGGTAAGTGGTTAATATTCAGAATATATAAAGAACTACAACTCAACAAGAAAAAAGCAAATAACCTGATTAAAAACCAGGCAAAGAATTTCAACAGACATTCTTCCAAAGATGATAAACGAGAGACCAAAAACCACATGAAAAGATGTGCAACATCACTAATCATGAGAGAAATGCAAATAAAAACTATAATGAGATATTACCTCATACTCATTAGGAGGGCTGCTATCAAAAAGGCAGAAATACTAAGTATGGATGAGGATGTGGAGAAACTGGAACGCTTGCACATTGCTGGTGGGAATGGAAAATGGTGCAGCCTCTATGGGACACATTAAGGATGTTCCTCAAAAAAAATTAAAAATAAAATTATCATGGGGGAAATAAATAAAATAATATAATCATATGATCCAGCAATTCTACTTCTGGATCTATATCCAGAAAAACTTTAAGCATTATCTCAAAGAGGTATTTGTATGCCTATGTTCAACGCAGCATTATTTGCAACAGCCAATAAGTCAAAGCAACCCAAATATTCATTAGTAGATGAATGGATAAACAAAGTATGATATATACATATATTACAATAGTACTTGGCCTTAAAAAAGAAGGAAATCCCATCACATGCTACAACATTAATGAACCTTGAGGACATTATGTTAACTGATGTAAGCCAGTCACAAAGATAAATACTGTATGATTCTATTTATATTAGGTATCTAAAGTAGTCAAACTCACAGTAACACAAAGTAAAATGGTGACTGCCAGAGGCTAGGAGGAGAGAAAACTGAGGAGTTATTGCTCAATGGGTATAGAGTTTAGTTTTACAAGATAAAACATTCCTAGAGACCTGTTGCACAATAATGTGAATATAGTTAATACAATTGATGTACACTTAAAAATAGTTTAGATGATAACTTTTGTTTTAAAATTTTTAAATTAAAAAATTGTATTTTGCCACAATTAAAATTTTTAAAAATAATTGAATATAAATATGAAAAGATTAGTAAATTTGATTTTATTAATCTGATGATGGCAAAAAAAAAAATGGCAAAAAAACACACTCATTCCCTAATCCATTCACTCTCCCACAGACGTGGCTACTTATTTTATATCTTCTCCTCTCTCCTCAAACTCCAATGTCTCCTTTTCCTTCCTCACTTTCAGTGAGAACATAGAAGCAATCAGAAAAGACCTTCCATAAGCTCCCATTAGCACTTCTTGACAGTCACGTGCATTTGGGCCCAGCAACTCACCCTTCTCTCTTCCTAAGGTTGAACTGATGAGGCCACTAGCTAAGGGCAGCTTCCCCACTTATGCACTGAGTTTATTCCTCCCAAGGTCAGCATTCCAGCAATCTTCTCCCCACCCCCATTATTATATTGACCCCTACTTCCTTTCCAGGAATGTGTCAACCAGCATATGTCTGTCATTTCTCCTACCTTAAAATAAAAAGATCTCTCTTGACCCACTCCATCCTCTGTGTCCTCCTCACATGATTTCACTATTCCTTTTTACGGAGTTGCCTCAGGTTGGAGGACAATGTGTCAGTTCCCATTAGCTCTCTCCTGAGATTTAGACTGAGCCAATGCTCAATCTCCAGTCCTCACCTTATTTGTCCTTAACAACAGTACCTGACATAGTTGATCGCGTTCATCCTAGAAACATTTCTTCACTTGCTCCCAAGACAACACACTTGTCTATTTTCTTCGGGCTTCCCAGTCCCTTCTTCCCAGTCTCCTTTGCTGGCGCCTTCTCCTCTTTTTACTCAAGTCAGAGAGGCCTGGGGTTCAGAGCTTTTTCCTTTTTTCTTTCCTATCTGTACTTACTCTGTTGATACACTCCTCTATTTCTTTTTTTTTTTTTTTAATATTTTATTTATTTATTTGAGAGAAGAGATAGAGAGCAGGGACGAAGAATGAGAGGGAGAAGCAACTCCCCACTGAGCAGAGAGCCCAATGCGGGGCTCAATCTCAGGACCCCTGAGCAGAAGGCAGACATTTAACCAACTGAGCCACCCAGGTGCCCCTCTCCTCCATTTTCATGATTTTAAATATTACTTACATATTGGCAAATTCCACATTTATATCTCTACATGAGACTTCTCCCCCAGACTCTAGACTCAGATCTCCTACTGCCCGCTGACATCTCTGTAAGTCTAATAGTCTCAAATTCAAGCTGCTTAAATGCACTCTTCTACCTACCTGAAATCTTTCCATCAGAAGCCCACCTCATGCTAGTTAATAACAACTTCATCCTTTCAGCCACTTTGGCCAAAAACCTTAGGGCTCCCCCAATTCTTCTTGCTCGCTCAAATCTAGGTCCAACCCATCAAGAAATTTCATTATCTCTAATGTCAAAATGTATCTAAAATCTGACTACTTATTCCAATTTACTCTGCCACTCCACCATCTAAAGCATTACCATCTTTTGGTTGGATTAGTGCAACAATTTCCTAACTGGTCTCCATGTATCTAGACTTGCCCCACTATAAGAACATCATGCCTGGCAAACAGAATTAGTTTTCTAAAACAAGTCAGATCACCTCATTCATCTACTCAAAACTTTCCAACGGCCCCCATTTCACTTAAAGAAATCACAGTCCTTACAACAGTCTTCAATGCCCTGCATGATCTGTACAATCCTTCCTCCATGTCCTTACTTCCTGCTACTACTCTGAGCCTCACTCATTCTGTACACTTACACTGTATTCCTCCTTGTTCCACAAACAGCCCAGGCATATTCCCACCTTGGATCTTTCATGCTGATCTCTCTGCCTAAAAATCTCTTTACTAAGATACTGATATGGCTCATGCTCTCACTTCCTTCATGTCTCTATTCAACTGTCACCTTCTCAGCTAGACCATTCCTGAACCTGTTTTAAAAGTCCAGCTTTTTCAGGTGCCTGGGTGGCTCAGTTCATTAAGTATCTGACTCTTGATCTCAGCTCAGGTCATGATCTCAAGGTTGTGAGGTCGAGCCCTGTGTTGGGCTCTGAGCTGGGCATGGAACCTGCTTAAGATTTTCTCCCTCTCTTTGCCCCTACCCACCCCCTCTTAAAAAAAAAAAAAAGTGCAACCTCTTCTCACCCTAATATTCCCTATTCCTTTTTCCTAATGTATTTGTCTTCTGGTAACTTCCCACTATCTAACACATTTCATATGTATTTTACTTATTTACTTGTTTTTGTCTATTTTGTTCATTGCTAGATTCCAATGCCAGATAGAACAGTGCCTGGATCACAGCAGACATTCAACTGATGTTTGCTGAATGAGTGGGAAAAAAACGCAAAATGTTTATAACTGTATATGTGGATAGTGGGTGCACAGATTCTGTTGTATCATTTTAAACATTTTTATGATAGTTAAATATTTCATAACATAAAAAATTAAAAAGGAATTTGAAAGACATAAGCATTTTTCAATCAAACTTATGCAATGTTAGTTAATATTCCAGAATATTTTTTGCTAAATACCCATTAAGTCTTTGAAAGTCCCTGACACTCAGCATGGCTTTTAAGTACCTTGTCTTTCTTTTTAGAAAATAGATAAAAATGATCTATTTTCAGATGAATACATTCTATATTAATATAGAAAAATGTAAAAAAAAAAGAAAAATGTGACTGCTAAATATAATTTTCAAGTAAATAAAAATTACGTATATTTAAGCCTGATTTGAACAAATGGACTACATTACAGAAGTTTCTGTGAAAAGACACTCCACTTAAAAGTTGTCTCCACTTGGGCACCTGGGTGGCTCAGTGGTTTAAGCCTCTGCCTTCGGCTCAGGTCATGATCTCAGGGTCCTGATCGAGTCCCGCATCGGGCTCTCTGCTCTGCAGGGAGCCCGCTTCCTCCTCTCTCTCTCTCTGCCTGCCTCTCTGCCTACTTGTGATCCCTGTCTGTCAAATAAATAAATAAAATCTTAAAAAAAAAAAAAAAGCTGTCCCCACTTGCACTGTGATGTCATTTACATTAAACCTGCCCTCTGAACTTGTGCACTGAACTTGCCTTAAAATTAGAAAGAGTATTACAGTAAATCTTACCAGAGCCAGTAATTTCTACTGTAAGAAAAGTTATAAAGCAATCTGTGAGGCAGACATCTGAGGGCAAAGCCCTGTCTGTCTCCCTCCCCCCTCCTATCCAAATGTAAGGAATCCACTCCGATATCTGGCAGAAGAACTCTACCAAAAATGGCAGAAACTAATGTGCTAGCATCTGTATATTGTGTGATACTGCTTAAGTAGAAGAAAGACTGGGACAATGGAAAAATGCTCTGACTGGTTTCTAGATCTCCTATTTTCCCAACACGTCCATCTCAACATTTACCCTAAAATAACTAAAATTATCCCAGAGTCACTGATTTTGGTGAATAACTGATAGGACTTATTTACAGAGACCCAATACATGCCTTTTTTTTTTTTTTTAAAGATTTTATTTATTTGTCAGATAAAGAGAGAGAACAAGCCCGTGAGGGAGCACAAGCAGGTGGAGCAGCGGGCAGAGGGAGAAGCAGGCTCCCTGCTGAGTAAGGAGCCCAAGTGGATGTGGGTGGGGGCTCTATCCCAGGACCCTGGGATCATGACCTGAGAGAAGGCAGATGCTTAACCATTGGAGTCACCCAGGCACCCCAACCTAATACGTTCTTTAGGAGCATATACAAATGAAAAGAACTGTCAACACACACCAGGACGAATCAACTGAGGAAGGGGACAGAAGGAACAAAAGCTTCCTTAGAGAGTAGGGTTATCTGATTCCTAAAGCAAACATGCTCTTTAAGGATCCCGAACCTCACCTAGGCATCCTGAGATGAATATGTCACAACAGCAGAATACTGCAAATGATATTATTAACTAGTCATTTACTAAAGAGAGGCATAATTTAAAACTTTCCTACAAATCAGAAGAGGGAGAGTAATTTTTATTTTAAAGATTTTATTTATTTATTTGACAGAGAGACAGAGAGAGCACAAGCAGGCAGAGCAGCAGGTAGAGAGAGAGGGAGAAGCAGGCTCCCTGTTGAGCAGAGAGCCCGACATGGGCTCGATCCCACCCGGGATCATGGCCTGAGCTAAAGGCAGACGCTTAACTGAGCCACCCAGATGCCCCAAAGGAGAGTAATTTAAGATTCTCATCTGTATATTTTAGTTTTGCTCACGGTAATCTAAAATTTGAACAGTATGTCTTAAAAGTAGAAACCAGTATTTTTTACTTCTTCACACTTTAGAACATACTTTCATGAGCATCAGCTGATTGTGGGATATGATGATCCTATAAATTAGAAATGACCGCTATTACTTTACAGAGGAAGAAACTAAGACTGAGAGATGCTAAGGACTGGGGCTTGCCCAGTGTCATAAGCTACAGATGGGAGACCTGAAAAAGACCCTCTTCCTTCAATACATGTCCTATCCACTATATACAAAGGCCACTTACATGTTCAAAAAATTAATAAATCACATCCCCTTTACTAAGCAAAGGTGTATTTTTCTATTTTCTGGAAAGAGAAAATAGTCACTAATACATAGGCCTTTCCTTTAAAGTACAGCTACCATGGCAGTATGATTAGTTTAGCTACTTCTACTTTAAATGTTGGGGACATTACTTTTCTGCTAGTTTTATTTAGCTGCCTGTAGATTTACATTAATAATCTGTTATGATATTTTTAAATGTTCAGTGTTAAATTATGAAAACAGAGAATGCATATGCCATATGTAAGTACAGGGTAACTAATAGGACATTAATGTATCATTTTGACATTATTTGTTCATAAACAGGTAAAAACAGACCCCCTTTAAATATCTTTATAGTCTTCAGTGTTAGAATCATATACCCAATACCAGCAGAATGTCTGATTCACAGTAGGAATTCAACAAATGTTTGCTGAATTGTACTCTCATGAGATTCTATGAAGGACACAGACTAGCCTACAAATATTTAGAAATGTCTTCTTTTAGTCTCAGAATCTCAAGGGATTTATCAGATTCTACGACTGAGAAAAGAACATATGAAAAGTATCAAATTTGTAAAGTGTCCATTATCATATAAAAGATTTTAAAGATTTCTACAATAAACCAGTTTTATCCTGTATTCACTCCAGTCTAGCAAATTATAATCTAGAAATAATTACTTATAGGCATATTTGACAAACACCTCTAGAATATAGGCTCATTAGGGCAAGAAATTTGTTATGTTTATCACTCTATTTCTAGGGTCTAAGTACAATACTCAACACATAGTACTCAATTAATATTTGCTCAATTACTCAATTAATGAATACATAGAGAGAAGAATATTACACCATGAGCAGAAACTTTAACTGCTATTTTAAAAGTATATGTTTTTTTGTACTCAGTAAATTCCTAAAAATTAGTAGAAATAGATTCCCCAGACCCAGTGAGGGAAGAATCTATCAGACACAAAACAGCAACATACTGAAAGAGAAGCATATTTGGATGGGGGAAGGTTAGTTCAGTTTTGGATACGTTGAGCTCAAGGAGTCTATGAGAGCATCACATGGAAATATATCACGAGCATGTTTGGATCTGGAGTCCAGAAGGGAGGTCAGGGTTGCCATGTATTTTGAGGAATCATCAGCGTAAAGGAGAGAGTAGAGCATAAAGAGAGGAGAGCACCTAGTATTGAACAGAGAGGAACCCCTGGGTAGAAGAGGAAGAGACTGCAAAAGACAGTGACAGAGAAAAGGAAAGCCAGGGGAGTGTGGTGTCACGTGAGCCAAGGAGAGAGGCAATATCTGCTCAACATTACTAGGTAGTCAAATAAGAAAAGATTACAGAGTATCTAAAACTGAGGTCAATGGTGACCTTGACAAGAAGGCTTAAAGTCAGCCGGTCGGTGTGCAAGCCAAATTGGAGTAGATCAAGGAGTGACATGTGGGTAAGTAAAGAGAGTGTGCAGACAAATATTGAGAACAACAGTGCAAGAGCTGGAAAGGAATATGGAATTCTGAATAGATTTTGTTTATCTATTGGTCCATCCATCCATCCGTCCATCCATCCATCCATCCACCCATCCATCTTTAAAATTTTAAAACAGGAGGGACTAGGCATGCTTAAATTATGACAAAAGACCAAGAGGAAGAGGAAGAAGAGAGAGGTCAGTTGGAGCTGGAGTTATAGAATCTTTCTGTATACACTGGAAACCAAGGAGGAGACTCCTTAAGCTCCTCAGTTTAAACCGAAAACCAACAAGGTAGAATAGGGATGGACAAAAAAGAAACTCATTCCAAGAAAGACAGTATTTTTATATGAGGGAGTCAGGGTGCCACATGAAACCAAAAGGGAATGCTAGCTATTCAAAACAGAAATTGTTTGGGGGGAATATTTTTAAGGTGGAAAGAGTCTAGGCAGGGAAACTTGCTGAATAGGTGCTGGGTAGAATTAGGGGAGCAAAGAACCACTAGATCCTGTTGTAGGAGTCTCAGAGAGTTCTTAGAGCTCTCCCAGCCCTGAGAGTTAAACCTGAAGCCTAGTGTGACAGTGTAACCTCTATGCGAAGAGGAAGAACAAGTTGGTGGTCTGAGGGGAAGAGATGAAAGTGGAAAGTTAATGACACAGACGCTAACACATAACTATATTAAATGCGGCTAGGTTGTATTCAGTGAATAATAAAATCTATAAGTTATTTCTCCACCTCAGATTGAGTCCCAGTATTTCATTTTTTTAATAAAGATTTTATTTATTTATTTGACAGACAGAGATCACAAGTAGGCAGAGAGGCAGGCAGAGAGAGAGGGGGAAGCAGGCACCCTGCTGAGCAGAGAGCATGATGTGGGGCTCGATCCCAGGACCCTGAGATCATGACCTGAGCCGAAGGCAGAAGCTTAACCCACTGAGCCGCCCAGGCGCCCCCCAGTACTTCATTTTTGAAAAAGATTTTATTTATGTATTTATTTGAGAGAGACCAGTGGGAGGGGCACAGAGGGAGAGAATCTCAAGCAGACTCTGTTCAGCGTGGGGCCTGACATAGGGCTTGATCTCATGACACTGAAATCATGACCTGAGCCAAACCAAGAGCTGGATGCTTAACCAACTGAGCCACCCAGGTACCCCCCGAACTGATATTTCATTTTTGCACCTAAACAACTAAGTGTTCAAGACCTATGATATCAGACAAGAACTCCCCTGTTCCCTTGCCGAGGAGCTGCTGACATGATTAACGGAACACACAAGTCTCTCTTGTGAGGAGAGGCCAGGTTGATTTAGTCACATGGCATTTCTTTTTTTTTTTTTTTAAGATTTTATTTATTTGACAGACAGAAAGCACAAGTAGGCAGAGAGGCAGGCAGAGAGAGGAGGAAGCAGGCTCCCCGCGGAGCAGAGAGCCCGATGTGGGGCTCGATCCCAGGACCCTGGGATCATGACCTGAGCCGAAGGCAGAGGCTTTAACCCACTGAGCCACCCAGGTGCCTGTCACATGGCATTTCTGATTAATTTGTATTTCTGCATTAGAACTCAGCAACTCTGACCCATGCTTGATTTTTGTTTATTTTTGCTGTGTCCCAGGGCTAAAGTCTGTCAAACAATCACACATACCCATAAATACAGGAGTCACTAAGCAATTCTTTTCAGCCTAATGTTTAGTACGGAGAAGGCCTTCAGCAGATACTAATGGAGTGAATGAGCAAATGCACGGATGGTTCCATGGAGAGAGGAGAAGGCGATCACCAAATCTCTCCACGTGGGTTCACATGCCAAGGAGCCTTTGGCCATCTCTTGAAGCCCACCGACCCCTTCTCAAAACAATGGCTTAAAATGCATAGCATGACAGAAGAAACTATAATCACATTGGAATAGAGACACAAGAAACTAATCACTGAAATATAGTGAAATCAAAATAGAAAAAGAAACAGTGACTTTATCACAAATGTGGTTCTGTGGTACGTACTGGGCTTGTCAAGTCATAGACATTTCTGTAGAAGAATCTGGCTGGACTAGTTTACTGTCAACACCACCACCTGATAGCATCTGCAGAGTTTCTGTTCTCAGTTTCTCAGAGGAACCCTCTAAACTCCTGTGTAGGAAGCCATGTTCTCAAAATGAAGAGGCAGAAAGAGGCCATGGGAGCTCCATGACTCACTGTGTCATTTTTCACTTCAACCACTAGTTCCTTTGTTGTGTCCTCACCTTCAGGCCATTGTCCCTGAATGCAGGCTTTCTTGTTAACACTCTCAGTCCTCCTTGAAGGTAAGGAAAGCATGGTGGCCTAGGTGAATCAGGTAGTCTGCAGCTCGGAGGGGGCTCCCTGTTTCTCATACAGACTTGCAACCATATCCCCTGTGCTCCTACTTTGAGGGACACCTGGTGCCCTCAATTCCTGACCCTGTCTGGGAGCCAGAAGGGGAAATTACCTTGCTTTGGGGATTCTCATGTTACTAGCTTAGGATTCAACTGTGACCAGAAATGCTATCTGAGTTACAACTAGATTTCCTGTTGTCCATCTTCCAAAATTTAGTTGCCATTTTCTTTCTTCTCTTTTGAGAACGTGTCTATTTTACTCCCTTACTTTTGCATAGGGGATTTGGTGAGGAAGCCATGGTAAACATATTTAACCTGTCACATCTTACTGAAGTTGCCACGAAAAGTTTTACAAAGGAGAAAAAGTTTTAAAATCAGACTTTGAAGTAAATTCCTCAAAAATTCATCCATTTTATAACTACGATTTTTCTATTAGAGATAATCAGTATAATTATAACCACAACTTCATGAAGGCAGATACCACTTCGACCTTCTTCACCATTGCATTATCTAGTACCAAGCACAGAAGAGGTGGTCAATAAATATTTACTGAATAAGTGAACTGAATGACTACGGATACGATAAAAAACTGGGATCTTTAGTTCTATATTTTCAGCACTTACGAATTCACCTAGGACTGCTTTGGCAATATTGTAAAAAGCAAACAACTAGAAACAGACATACCTGATGTGGGACTCAAGAATGATGTGTTTGACACCACAAAGTCCTTCACTATGAAAACTGCACTGTAATTCTGTATTCTATACCAATAATTTCTTAGATTAAAAAAAGCTGGCACTCAAATTTACCTCCTTATTTTGCATAACCAGTAGTATAAAAATGTATTTTTCATTACAACTGCTAAGTAAATAGTATCTAAATTAGAACTAGCAGATGTACATTTCAAAATGTCATTAAATGCATATGTAATAGTAAACATGTACTAATTAATACTGAAAATGCAAAGTCTTCCATATTTAAAACCTGCACATTACCTATTACATTTTAGTTCGTATGAGCAAAAACAGCAAGGTTATTAAAGAAGTTGGTCTAGTAGATCCTTGTCATTTTTATCAAGTGAATTCAAAGGGACATCAGGACATGTCCTACTTTGTAAATACAATGTAAACTCTATGTCCTTTGTTTTGTAATTCTCTATTGGTTACCAACTAAGGCATAATTCTCAAGGGTCCAAAGGCTTATTTACATTTTTCAGTTATATTTTATAGGGAAAGTTAAATGCATAGTTTTGTTTTAAACTAGGGAATTCCGATATAACCATCAAAGGTTTACTGCAATTCTAACAAGATGGTAATTTTAAGCTAAAAATCTTTACAGTCATTTATGTCAAGATGTTCCTCTAGGCAAACCTGCACAAAAATCCATAATCCATATGGTACTCTCCTGATAAATGCTTATTCTATACTCATTTTTTAAATCATTTACATTCTGTTGTTACTAACTTCAAATTAAAATATAATACTCACTTCTTCAGCCACAAACTCCTTACTCAGACCAAAATCTGTCAGCACCACGTGGCCATTAGAATCAAGTAGAATGTTCTCAAGCTTAATGTCACGGTATATAATTCCCAACTGTAAAAACAAACAAACATGCATCTTCAAATAGCAATTTCCAAAAAATGAATTAGGAAAGTCTTTATCTACCGTAAAAACAAACCAGAAAAAGGATTCTCCTGTTCAGGATGCTATAATGCCTTTGTCACTGGCTAGGGCCATGTGAATTTGTCCATCTTAGGGTTCATCATTCATCTGCTGGGCTCCCTGCACCTCTCCTACCACATCTTCCTTTTCAGTGTAATGAAGATCCATTCCTGGTGGACCAGCTTCTGTGGAGTCTCTCTGTTGACCACTGTCTACTCCGTTCTTCCTGTTCTATCTTCTTAGTCCTCATTGGAGATGATTTTCTTCACTTCCTAATGGATTCAGAGACCTTCCTGACTAACCAGATCCCACACTGCTCCTGTCTTTGTTTTTATTCCTAAATATACACTGTACTTACCTAAAAAAGCCTGAGATTTTCTAGGTATTTTCTGCTTGTCTTGGTATAACCACACATACACTAGCTGTTTTCACTTTTCATGCATTTGTCTAGGATGCATATCTGTCTAGCATCTAGTATCCAGTACAGTGTCAAATAGATAAATAAAGACTTGTTGAATAATAGGCTCCTAAACACAAAGGCTGAAGATCATAGGTTAATTTTAGCTGATCAGTAGTTTCAAATAAGTGAAATAAGTCAATTGGATAAAATTTATATATCCTTCCATCTTGTTCTGTGTGTAAGTTTTAGAGTAAAAACACTCCAGCTATTTCTTCAGCTAAATAAATCTATACAAGTCATACAAGAAGTTCTTGATAGATGTGCATTGCAAATTTCATGTTATGTCAGCCTGAATTAAATGTTTTTAAACTGAGACACACTGCTTTCTATAACACTAAGCATATGAAAAAGCAGATTCATAATAACTTCTTAAAATTGAAACAACAAATTACACAAGGAAAAATGCAAGGCAATTTTCCTCCCAGAACTTCACAGGAAAGAAAGGGTGATATCTACAATTTATTGAACTTTTGACTTACAGCCTCATAAGCATCTAACAATCAGTGTGACTTTTTTTTTTTTTAAAGAAACTTTGGAAGCCATTTTAGAAATAACTCAGTTACTATCTGTCTTACCTCATCACTTCCAAGTGTCCTCCATTTTTGTCTCTTCCTGAGAAACTCAATGTTAGCAGCTGTAACAAGGTTAGTATTACTGGCTTAATATCTCTTATGTTGTATCTCTTTGTATTTATCTTTTTAGGGTAGTTAAGAAAAAGAGAAACTAAGCTGAGGTCTGATTTGCTATATTACTTTCACTCCATATCAATTACACATATATACAATATTCATCATGTTCTCTACTTCTGTGGTTCTGATTACCCTGGTTTAATAATAACAGATGTTCCTGGCTTTTCCTTCAATAAACAGAATTAGTGGAATTAAAGTTTTCACACAAAAAATGAGTTTACCAGCTTACCCATCGGAACTTCATATTTGTTTTGTTTTTACTCTGGTATTTATGGGGATTTCCACCACCATTTTTATATCACTAAAACTTACATCTAATACCCCCTAAGCATAAAACTCAAAGATATTTTTGGCCCATTCCTGGGCCTAATTTGGTTCATGTATGAAGATGTTCTAACTACTTTATACCCCACAGAGTTACTCACAGGCAAAAGCTGGCCACCACACAACTCCACCCAAAGGAATGGGGTATCTGTTCCCTCACAGCAGGAAGGTGTCAGCTCCCTTCCTGCTCCTCTATCCTTTCTCTCCAAGCACTGCCGTCCCACCCCCCATGCCCACCGGGGCCTTTTCTCCCTGCTCCCGTTTGCATTGTACATCAAGTCCTCTTCATTCTGACTCTGACTCCCAGCCCCAGCCTGCCTAGTCTGGCTCTGCTCTGGGCTAGATATCGCCTGTTTCTGACCCCTTCCTTCTATGCTTGTATCTTCTCGCCATCTTTTCTTACAGCCCCTCCCGTCCCTTGCCCCCATCTGGTAATCCCAGTCTCCCTGCCCCTTTTCTTCCCTCTTCTTTGCCTTTTCCCTTCGTTTCTCTTCACCCTTGTCTATGCTCCATAGTCACCACTCTAATCGCTGTTCATCTCAAATCCAGTGCAGGATCTGAATTCATGACAATGGACAGTGGCTCTACGATGTACTTGTCTCATCCTAATGTAGTGACTCAAGTCACACTGGTCTCATGGTCTCACATACTTGATGAAAATTATTCGAGTGCTTTCTGAAGAAATACACACACACACACACACACACACACACACACACACTTAGTCTACACAGGGACTGCTTCTATAATACTGCTTCCTCATTAAGTTCAAGAAACTTCGTTGAAAATTTCGTGGGTCCAGATTAATAGTAGGTGAAATAATATATACTTTTTAAAGTTCAAACTGATTTTAATAGAGCTGAAACAGCACCATAGACATGAAATCCACTTAAAGTTTTTAGCAACTGAGTTCACGCTCCAGGGAGGCACTGGAGGAGGAGGGAGGGAAAGGGAACAAGGGAAAGCCTCAGGGACATAGGCAAAGACAAACCAGAGTGGGAGAGTGGGGTAGCTGGGTAGCATGGCAGGTGCTTTTTTCAAATAACTCATATTCTCCAAGCTAATCAGGAAATATACCCTGCAGACACATAGGCAGAGTCTGCAATGGAGTAAGTCACAATTAAGGAAATATATATTATGACTTGTGGTTTCATTTTAAAGGTTATCTTAAGAATGAAAAGCTTTTATTCTAATGATACTTGGTAATGAACATTAGGATTTTTCATGAACAAAACTAAAGAACTGCCCAGGTTCTACCTTTTTAATCTGTATCACGGGAACTACAAAAAAATAGATTTGTAAAAAGGGAACTACAGAATTGAGAAAATTAGCAATAATGTGGAAGCGTACTTTCACAATCTCCACGAAGACAGTGATGTTTTAAAACATTAGCTCTTTTAGCTCCAGCATTACCTCAATTAACAAATTAAAAAAAAAATGAACTCCCAAAGATTGAGCATCTTACCTTGTGGAGATGTTCGAGGGCAAGCACGATCTCTCCAACATAGATCCGTACCTCGTGCTCTGTGAAACGCTCTCTTTGAGAAAGATGAGTAAAAAGTTCTCCACCATTTATATAATCTAAAAATGAAATATATTTTTTTCTTTCTTTGACTCGTATTCATAAACTTAAGGTAGTTTTTCCTTTTAATCATTTTGGATTAACCAGAAGGCACTGATTTTAATATATCATTTTTGCACAATTCTTTGTGTATAGTATACAGTTTCCTCTGGAACATATTACTAAATTTACATAGTAATACAGTTGCATAAGATAATGACTATCCTACACTACAATCAAATGGATTTGCATAGATTATTGCCATTAAATCTATTACATGATCTCTGCATATATTTAAATACATTTTCCCAAATGCAGTGCTTCAGAAAACTCTGCCGTCATTGTATAATACTTAGCTTGCTGTGGAGTACCAAAACATCAGCCACTGCAATAACTAAGATAAAAAATGAACAGAACAAACCAAAACACAAAGAAAATCCCAGCCTTTCCTTTGTAATTGCTGCCAGTCACTATTTCTAAGCAGGCTCCCCATTTTCTAGAATTTTCTACACACCCTTTCAAAAATGTGTACTAGGTAGCAAGTACCCTTATCAATCCACATAGCCCTAAAAGAAAAGTGGCACAATGTGACTGAGTCAAACATCTGAAACTGAAATATTCCCATTTTCCTCTCAATTTGCCCTATTTATCCCAAGGGGAATAATGAGAGACAAAACAGGCTACAGTGAAGAGCACCTAGGTGGCTCAGTCGGTTGGGCACCAGACTCTTGGTTTTGGCTCAGGTCATGGTCTTGGGGTTGTGGGATCAAGCCCCACATCGGGCTCCAGGCTCAGTGGGTTATCTGCTGGAGATTCTCTCCCTCTCCCTCTGCTCCTCCCCTCACTTGCATACTCTCTCTCAAATAAATAATCTTAAAAAAAAAAAAAAAACCAAGGCTACAGTGAGAAATACATAAGGGAGCTGAATAATAATAAAAGCAATAACATAATAGGGTTCATAATTAGCTCTAACAAGATAGTTATTGATAAACTGATAGTTTCATTAGCAACTAACCACTGAGACCTTAGCACACAGTGTAGACCCTGAAAACAGTCACAGATGTAGTTTAAAGCTTTCCTCCTAAAAACCTGAAAAGCATGTATCCCAAGAATATTCATTTGTCAAGTTCAGCAGTTTGAAAAAAGAACAAAGCAAAATCTTCATAAACTTGCAAATTTGTTTCATCTTGTCTGTTTAACTTTAAATTCCCCAAAGCAGATGCAACAGAATGAAAGAACTCTAATAGCTGGTTGCTTTGCAATGTATTTTACGAAGCGGATGCCAGTAAAAAGCATTGCCCCCTCTAAGGCTTCTGTATTTTGCTAAGAGGTTTTAATTATATCTTAACACAAAGCTAATTATTTAAAAGGTGTAAAGGAACACAGCATTCCTGCCAACTAACAATGAATTTTTTCTACCTTTAAGTAGTTATTTGCTTAAATCTCATGCTGATGTTTATGCATAAATGGTTTCCACAGTTAGTCATGACACAGAAATAGACACCCACAGGTCAGCTGAGCAACTGTCAAACTCCTACCCATCATCGTATGCCCTATACAATTTTCTCATCTTCAATAACCACTCCAGCAGAGTTGGTCACTTCCTCTTTTGTTAGCCACTGTACTTACTAAAGACTTCTACCACTGCAATTATCTTGCTGTATTGAAAATGTTTATTTGCACAGTTGCTACACTCTGAGCTTTTTAAAGTCTGAATCAATGTATTCACCTCTACAAACACAGTAGCCACATACAGTAAGCACTCAATAGATAATTAATTAAACACAAATTCTTTACAGTGGAATGAATATTAAATAGACTTGAAAAATATCACCCTGAAACTCAAAGGCAAGTGTGTTGTAAAAAGAATCCCATGAACTCTTCTCTTTAGGGCACCTGGATATAGTACACAGGACCTGGCCTTGGTAACTCACAGACCTGGATTAGACAATGGTTTCACTGTGTCCTGCCTCGAGCAAATGAAGCCTTTCAGCTGCAGCTGTTTGTCCAGACAATGGGAATAATAAGTACTGTGGATTGTTGTTGCTTGGAACATAGACAGTGGCTTATTTTCCATTTACTGGGAAGACAGAAAAGGAACTACAAATCTAAGAAAACAAACCTAAAACAACATCAAGTAACCTACTTCCTACTTTTGGAACAGACCACCAAAGGTGAAGACCTGACTTGCATAAAATAAACATGTTTTATTTGTAGGTATGTGGCTGCATACTTCACAAGGTCAACAGCCAACTCTATCCAGCGGTTAGATATTCACAGCTGTAAAGCAGATACAGAAGCTGCCTTTGGCAGGAGCTGTGGTACACCTGATGTGTCCTTATGGGGCAGTTACTCTAGATCAGTGGCTGGGATATGAGGTCAGTGGGAATTTCTATAAGGTAAGCATTTGGTACTCTCAGTCATTATAACTTTAGTTCTGTTCATTGTGTAGTAGTGTCTCATTATGGTTTTAATTTATATTTTCCTGATCAATAATGATATTTAGTATCTTTCCATGGCTTATTAGACATTTTTATAGCTTCTTTAGTGAAGTGTCTATTAAAGTTTTTTTTGCCTCTTTTGATTTTCTTTCTTATGTGAAATATGATTCACATACCGTGAAATTCACCCATCTGAAGCATAAAAATCAATGGTTTCTAGTATATTCAGAGTTATGCAATATCACATTGAATTTTAAAACATTTTACCACTCCATCCTCCCAGAAATCCTAATTTATCTGTTTTTTTTCTTTAGTTGCTTGAGCTTTTGTTTTCATATTTAAGAAACCATTGCCATAAGGTCACAAAGATTCACCCCTGTCTTCCTCTAAGAAAGTTATAGTTTTAGCTCTTTCCATCTCTGATCCATTTTGAATTAATTATGTAAATGAGGTGAGGTATGGGTCCAATTGGAAACTAGCCCATGTGAAATTGGCTATGCATTTGTCCCAGTACCATTAATTCAAAAGCCTGTTCCTTCTTCACTGGCATCCTTGTTGAAAGATCAATTGACTGTAAATGGACTGTGAGGGTTTATTTCTGGACACTCAGTTCCATTCTACTTATTTATATGTCCATCTTTATTCCAGTGCCACACTTTGATTACTGTAGCTTTGTAGTGTATTTGAAAATTGGCAAGTGCTGAGTCTTACCAAACTCAATTCTTCTTTATCAAAATTGTTATAGAGCTATTCTAAGGTTCCTTGACCTCTCTATGAATTTTAGGATCACTTTGTCAATTTCTACAAAGAAATAAGCTAGAATTTGAGAGAGGTTGTGTTGAATCTGTGGATCAGTTTGGGGAGTACTGCCGTCTTAAGAATAGTATTCCTTTCAACCCATAAACACGAGACCTTTTTATTTATTTAGGTCTCTTTCACATCCTTCAACAACATTTTGTAGTTTTCAGAGTGTCAGGTTTGCACTTATTTAATGTTAAATTTATTCCTAAGTGTTTACATTGCAGTGTAAATAGAACTGTTTTCTAAACTTCATTTTCAGATTTTCAGTGGTGTACAGAATTTGTATGTTGGTCATACAAATGACCTCAGCTGCCTTCTGCAACTGTGCTGAATTTGTTCATTTGTTTGAATAGCTTTTTAGTGGATTCCTTGGGATTTTCTATTTACAAGATCATGTCATCTATAAACACAGATTTTATCCTTCTCTTTTAGGGTAAAGGTCTTTTATGTTCTTTTTTTGCCTACAGTGTTGAATAAAGGGGTGAAAGTGGATATTCTTGCCTACGTTCTAATTTTAGGGAGAAAGAAAAGCTCTTGATTTCTAGGCTCCTGATTTTCAGGAAGCTCACTACTCCTTCTTTTTTGAGTGTTTTTATCATGAAAGAGTGTTTAATTTTGTTAAATGCTTTTTCTATGTCTACCAAGATGATAATATGGTTTTTGTCCCTTATTCGTGACTGATTTCACTTGCCCTTGCATTCCTGGGATAAATCCCAGTTGGCCATGGTATACGATCTCTTTAATTTGTTGCCAGATTCAGTCTGAGAGTATACTGTTGAGGATTTTTGTGTTTTTATTCATAAGAGATATTGGTCTATAGTTTTTTTGTTTTATCTTGATATTTTTGTCTGGTTTGGGCATTGAGATAACACTGGCCTCATAAAATTAGTTGGGAAGTGTTTCTTCCTCTTCTATGTTTGGACATTTGTGAAGACTTGTATTAATTCCTCTTTATTTTTTTTAATTTTAATTTTTTCCCAGTGTTCCAAAATTCATTGTTTAAGCACTTAATTCCTCTTTAAACATTTGGTAGCATTCGTTACGGAAACCATCTGGGTCTGAACTTTTTCAGTGTGGTTAGTTTATTACTACTATCGCTCCTCTTCCTCCTGCAATCTCCTTACTTGTTAAAGGTCTATTCCAATGTTGTATTTCCTCCAGTAGATTAGTTTGTGCCTTCCTAGGAATTTATTTGTTACCTAATTTTTGGCATACATTTGTCCATGGTTTTCTCTTATGACCTTTTTAAATTCTGTCGTCAGTACTAATGTCCCTTCTTCTATTCCTAATTTTACTAATTTGAGTCTTCTTCCATTTTCCTTGGTCAGTCTAACTAAAGGTGTCAATTTTGTTTATCTTTTCAATGAATTATCTTTTGGTTTAATTCATTTTATTATTTGCACATTCTCTATTTGATTAATTTCTGGTCCAATCTTTATTATTTTCCTTGTATCTGCTTGCTTTGGGGTTAGTTGGCTCTTCTTTTTCCACTGCCTTAAAGTGGAAGATTAAGTTACTGATCTGAGTTCTTCTTTTCAAAATCGTTTTCTTTTTAAAAAGAAATATTTTTTCTTTCTAAATTTAGATGATTCAGCTATACATTTCCCACTGAGCACTGCTTTAGCTGCATGTCATAAGACTCTCTCATGTTGAAGTATTTCCTGATTTCTCTTTGACACATTGGTTATGTAAGAGTATGTTATTAAATTTCACAGTTGTGGTTATCCCAAATCGCTTTCTGTTACTGATTTCAAATTTTATCACATCATGGTCAGAGAATAAGAGAACATACTTTGTATGATTTTAATCTTTTTTAACTTATTGAGGTTTTTTTTTTTTTTAACAGCCTAGCATATGGTCTATCCTAAAGAATGTTCCTTGTGTATTTGAGAAAAATATGTATTCAGCTGTGTTGTTGGAGAGAGTTCTACAGATATCTGTTATATCTAGGTGGTTTATCTTCTATTTCCTTGCTTCTCTTTTGCTTAGTTAATCTTATACATTATTGAAAGTGGAGTATTATTGTTGACTTGTCTATTTCTCCCTTTATTTCTGTCAATTTTCCTTCATGGATATTGGATCTATGTTGTTAAATGCATATTTGTTTATAATTATTATGTCTTTCTGATGAATTGGTCCTTTTATCATTATGAAGTGTCCCATTTTAATCTCTAGTAACATTTTGTTGTTGTTGTTTTTAAGTCTATTTGTCTGATGATAGTAAGCCACTCTTGCTTTCTTGTGGTTGCTGTTTGTGTGATTTATCTTTTTCCATCTTTCTTCTTTAACCTATTTGTCTCTTTGAATCTACATTGTATCTCCTATAAACAGCATAATGCTGAATCTTTTTCCCCCATCTGACAAGCTTTACCTTTTGATTATATGGTCTAGTTCATTTATATTTAATGTTATTATTGGTATAGTTGGATTTCTGCCTGCTGTTTTACTTTTTTGTTTCCTATATATTTTATATAATTTTTCTTCTCTATTCCTCCTTTACTACTTTCTGTTTCACTAAGTGAGTATTCTCTAGTGTGATATTTTAATTCCTTCAACGAATTTCACTTTTTTTTTTTTTTAGTTATTAGTGGTTGGTCTATAGCTTACTATATGCACATTAACATAAAGAACAGCTTCAGGGGCACCTGGGTGGCTCAGTGGGTTAGAGCCTCTGCCTTCGGCTCAGGTCATGATCCCAGGGTCCTGGGATTGAGCCCCACCCTGGGGGGGGGGGGGGTCTCTGCTCAGCAGGGAGCCTGCTTCCCCTTTCTCTCTACCTGCCTCTCTGACTACTTGTGATCTCTGTCTGTCAAATAAATAAATAAATAAATAAAAATCTTTAAAAAAAAGCTTCAGATTTATATCGATTTAATTTCAGTGATATATATACACCTTACTCCCATACAGCTCATTCTCTCCCCCTTTTACGCTATTATTGTTATACACAGTACAACTACGTGTTACAAAACCACCAATAAGTATTATTTTACACATTTTACGTCTTTCAAAGAAGCTGAGAGGAGAACAAGTATATATTTACAATTAGCATATTAGCTTTCTTATTATATTTTTGGTTGTCTTCTTTTTCTTGTAGACTTAAGTTATCTGATTCCAACTTCCTACCCCTACCAGAGGCTTGTTTTTATTATTTTTTTTTCTTTCTTTATTAAATAATTTGGGTATTCTAGTATGGCCTGTTTTATCTGTAAGTAATCTCTGACATTGCTCTGTGCAGGGCACAACCTTGGGCATTCACACATGGTTTGGCAGGGCTCTTTTTTACTTCCTTTTCCTGATCTGTTAAGCTGTCTGCCTCTGTTGGTATTACACCCAGTTGTTAGGCTCCACTAATTGCTGGTTGAATGATCTATTGTTTTCAATAATGCCCCAGGGCATAAAGTACTTCATAGTCTGATTCAATAAATTCAGGCTCCTTTGTAGGATTAGTTTTTAAGGCCAGTGTTTGAGATCTGTTTGGAACCCAAGACTGTTCTTCATAATTGACTATTTCCCTCCTACTCTTTGGTACTCCAACAGTTTACTTCGTTGCTCTAATGGAGCTACCAAGCCTCCTTTTAATTGCTTACCACCAAAATTTCCATTCTTCCCCCCTCAAAAGCATCCTTAGGCTTGAACTTCCCACATGCTTTACTTCAAATAAAGTCAGTTCTTTTGATAAGAACTTCAGAGCTCTGTGCTTATGAACAATACCTCTCCCTCTGGGGAAATCTCTGATCCACTGCTCTGGAGCTGGGGGTGAAGACAATGGCCCACTTCTCTCAGAGTGACACCCCTGCTTTATTAACATGGTGCTGCATGAAGGCACTAGTCTCTGGCCTCCTCAGTTTGCCTCTACCAGCACAGAACCTTCACCCTACAAATGAAGTGGGGTAAGGGCATCAGAACTCTGTATTCTCAATCTTCCAAGCCTGGAATAGATCTTCTGCCCTAGGAGGGGGGGAGTGGGCCGAGGAAGGAGCTCCCAACCTCTCAGCCCTTTTGCCAGGAATTTATCCTCTGTAACACAGAGCTGGGTGAATGAGAAATGCTGGTGTCCTGCAACCTCCTGATGAGAAACTGTATCCCTTAACTGGGAGCTGAGGGGAGAGAAGGCCCCAACTTCTTGGCTACACCCACCTATATGGAGCTTCTGTCACACAGTGTGGGGAAGGGCAGAAGGTCATGGCCCAAGAGTCACCCACTTTTGCTGTTCTTACTGATATTTAGATTTTCTTGAATAAATGTTTTTTCAATTGCTGAATGCCCATCCACAGGCCAACCACCAGAGATTTTAATTTTTATTTTAAATAACTCTTACTAGTTATGTTTGTTTTCCTGGAAAGCGGGTCCATGCAGCTCCTCACATTACCATTGAAGGAGCAAGCTCTTTTTTTTTTTTTTTAATTATTGTTTAAAGGCATTCTTGTATATTTTGGATACAAGTTCTTTGTCAAGTACATGTATGGCAAATATCTCTGACTGAGTGTCTTAACTTTAATTTTCTTAAAAAGTATCTCTTGAAAATACAGAAGACATGAACAGACATTTCTGCAAAGAAGACATCCAAATGGCCAACAGACAAGAAAAAGTGCTCAACATCACTCAGCATCAGGGAAATGCAAATGAAAACCACAGTGAAATACCACCTCACACCAGTCAGAATGGCTAAAATTAACAAGTCAGGAAACCATAGGTGTTGGCAAGGATGTAGAGAAAGGGGAACCCTCCTACACTGTTGGTGGGAATGTGAGATGGTGCAGCTACTCCGGAAAACAGCATGGAGGTTCCTCAAAAAGTTGAAAATAGGGGTGCCTGGGTGGCTCAGTGGGTTTAACCTCTGCCTTCCACTTGGGTCCTGATCTCCAGGTCCTGGGATCGAGCCCCTCATTGGGCTCTCTGCTCAGTGGGGAACCTGCTTCCTTCTCTCTCTCTGCCTGCCTCTCTGCCTACTTGTGATCTGTCAAATAAATAAATAAAATATATTTTTTTAAAAAGTTGAAAATAGAACTACCCTACAACCCAGCAATTGCACTACTGGGTATTTACCCCAAAGATACAAATGTAGTGATCTGAAGGGGCACATGCACCCCAATGTTTATAGCACCAATGTCCACAATGGCCAAACTATGGAAAGAACCTAGATGTTCATCAAAAGATGAATGGATAAAGAAGATGTGGTGTATCTATACAATGGAATACTATGCAGCCAACAACCCCCCCCCCCGAAATCTTGCCACTTGCAATGACATGGATGGAACTAGAGGGTATTATGCTAAGCAAAATAAGTCAATCAGAGAAAGTCAATTATCATATGATCCCACTGATATAAGGAATTTGAGAAACAAGACAGTGGATCATAGGGGAAGGGAGGGAAAAATGAAACAAGACGAAACCAGAGAGGGAGACAAACCATAAGAGACTCTCAATCTCAGGAAACAAATTGAAGGTTGCTGGAGGGGAGGGGGGTGGCAGGGATGGGGTGGCTGGGTGATGGACACTGGGGAGGGTATGTGCTATGGTGAGTGCTGTGAATTGTGTAAGACTGATGAATCACAGACCTGTACCCCTGAAACAAATCATACATTATATGTTAATTTAAAAAAAGTATCTTTGAGCAGAAAATGTTTAATTTTATTAGTTCAGCTTTCTCCTCCTCTTCCTCTTGTTCCTCCTTCTCCTGTTCCTTCTCATCCTGTTCCCATCCTCCTCGTTTTGGTTAGTGTTTTAAAAGGTCTTCGCCTATCCTAGTTTGAAAGATATTCTCCTGTGATTTCTTGTAAAGGCTTTATGTGCTTAATTTTTATGTTTAGGGTCTGTTTCAAATTAATATTTGTGCACAGAACAAAACAGGGCTGAGATTCACTTTCTCCCATTCAGCCACCCAGCTGTTCTAGCACCACCATTACTTCTTTACCACTGAATTGCTTTGTTAGGTTTGTCAAAAATCAAAAGGCTACAGAAGTGGGTCTATTTCTGGAGTCCCTGTTCTATTCCACTGACCTATACATTGTAGGCCATACTACCTTGATTACTGTGACTTTAGAGTCAGTTTTAAATCAAGACATTTAAGCCTTATGCATTTTTTCTTCTTTAAGACTAGATGGCCTATTCTAGTTCCTTTGTTTTTGCATAAGAAGTTGAGTCAGTTTGTTGATCTCTACCAAAAAAAGCCTGCTTGGATTTTGATTTGGACAGTTTTGCATCTATAGTTAATTTAGGGAGAAATGACATGTTAACAATAATGAGTGTTCCTACCCATGACTATGATGTAGCTCTCTATTAACTAGGTTTTAATTTCTCTCAGCAATGTTTAGTTTACAGAGTAAATTTATTCCCAAATATTTTATGTTTAAGAAAATTATACTGTTAAGAATATTCTAAAATTTCATTTTCCAGTTGTTTGATGCTAGTATATAGAGATACAATTGCTTTTTGTCATTTAATTTTGAAATAATTACAAATTCAAAGAAATGTTTTAAATATAGTATATAAAAGTTTTTTCACGAACCATCTAAGTACTTTGCCAACTTGATATCCCATCACTCATGTGCATACTTGCATTTGCATTTCATGCTACAACCTATCATTTAAAAAGTCAGGACATTAACCTGAATATTCTGTTACCACCTAATCCTCAATTCTAACTTCACGCTTCCTTAGTTTTTCCCAAAATATTATAGCAAAAGGCTCCAGTTCAGAATCAGATGTTAACTTTAGTCATCTATTTTCTTTAGTTTGGAATAGTTCCTCAGTCTTCCCTTGACTCTTTTAAAAATTACAAGCTTCATATTTTGTACACTGTCCCACAACCTGAGTTTTTCTGATGTGCCTGCTGATAACATTCAGGTGTGCATCACTGCGAAAAACATCATGGAAATGACAACGCTCTTGCTGTATCATCTCAGGTGAGGGATGATTTCAATTCATCCTAATAATAATGATTTTCACTTTGATCATCTGATTAAGACAGTGTCTCCTAGGCTTCTCTACCATGAAGTTAACTATTTCACCTTTGTAATTAGTAAGTGATTTTGGAGAGGTACTTTGAAGCCAGGTAATTATTCCAACCCACATCATTCAATTTATATCTGAAGGGACTCACGGGTTTATTTTATTCAAGGGGTTAAAATTCACTATCATCATTTAGTTTTTGATTCTGGGAGTGCGGTACTTACTCTTATGGCACAGCTCTTCTAGAATTCTGATGAAAGTCTTCTGGAGTTTACCAAGTCCCTGTGCCTTGGGAGAAATTTAACTTTAAACTGTCCGTGAGGTTGGAGCTACCGAAATCTTTATTCAGCTTTCAGCCTTCCAGCTCCTGTCTGGGCCACTGAGATTCTCGCCCCATGCAACCGTGCTGAGAAGTCAGTCCACACACACAGATCTCTGAACTGCCTCACCTGTGGTTCCCTTCTTGGCAGGGTGCCTCCTCTACAATTTACAGCCACTCCGTTGGCCCCAAATGCCAACTTCTGACTCTTCAGCATTGTAAGACTACCCCTTCTGGACTACATTTTGACTTCTTATTTTACACATCCTTGGAAAGAAGTATCTTTGGTGTATAAGAACACAGGTCTTGAGTATTAGAAAATCCAAAAATCCTAGCTATACCGTGCATCAATTATGTGACTTCGAGTAAGTTGTTTAATCTCTTTGAATCTAAAACTGTATTTATAAAAAGGTGAACAATATATTTTTCTACAGTTTGTTCATTTCATTCAACAGACTTCGAGAACTTATTATGTATCAATCACTTTTCTAGACACTGCACATACATACTGAACTAGGCAGATAATAATCTCACCCTAATGAAGGCTGCATTCCATTGGGAAGAGAGAAACATAAGTAAATTAGATACTAGGAATACTTTGGAAGATGATGATTACTATGGAAAAAGTAACACAGACAAAGGCAGATAGGAAATGCCAGGATAGAGATGAGGACTGCATTTTAGTAAGTGTGGTCAGTGTATGTCTCACCAAGGTGACTTTTGAGCAAAGAATTTAAGAAAGTGGAGACATGAACTAAGCAGATATTTGGGGAAAGACTGTTTCTGGCAGATGTATCAACGAGTGCAAAGACCCTTGGGCAGAAGAGGGCCTGGTGTATCTAAGCATCAGGAAGGAAGCTAACATGGCTAGAACACAGTGAATGAGGAAAAAGTAGGAGGAGGGACATGGTCCCAGAAGTCACTGAGTTAGCGGGGTGGGGGAGCTCGTACAAGGTCTTGGAGACCATTAGTGGGGTTCCTCTGTATGCTACATACACTGCACAGTGTACTGTGATCTAAGTGGCCTCTGGAGCTGAGCTGGCCATTGGCCATTGGAAGGATCTCATTTTTCCTCCAAATAAGATGGGAAGCTTTTAAAGGATTCTGAGTAGAGCAGTGGCATGGTAAGACTTGCACTTTACAAGGATCAATGGCTCTAGCTGCTGATCTGCAAAGAGCAAGGGTGGAAATAAGGAGACCACATGCAACAGAAGGTGAGCAAGGATGGTGGCTAGGAGGAAGGTGACAGCAGCAGTGGGGGTACGGATCCGCTCCCAACTGAGCACTAGAGGAGATGGAGCTGGTGTTATCTGAGACGGGGAAGGCTGCTGGAAGAACAGGTTTGGAGAAGATGGTCCAGAGTTCGCTTCTGGCTATGAGGAATACACCGTGTCTGACAAACAAGAAAAGCTCAATAAATGGTAGTTGCCATTATCATCATCATCACACTTAATTCTATTTCCTGAGACCATTAAGAGGTACAGAAAACCCCTTCTGGAACCCTCTGAGGAAGAGGAATTCTTATGACTGATTTAGGGCATGAAGAGGTGGTTCCATGAACCATCCTGAAAGTGCTTCACGTAAATTCCTTGAAATTATGTGCACTTGCTTTCAGGCATATGTAAGAATCTGTGCGTTCTCCTGAGAAGAGAGGGTCCCGCAGCTTTATCAGATTCTCCAGGGAGCTGTAAGCCAAAAGAAAAGTTTAAGAAACATCACCCCTAAAAATGACATTATAAGTTTGTACAGAAAAGTTCCCATGAGTTTATTTACAAGCAAACCAATGAGTGCTGGTTGCCAGCACCCGGGAACCGGTCAAGAGTGGTGTCCTGCAGCTCGCCAGCACCGTGAACTTTATCGTTCCAGCGTGCACGCCCAGTTCTGGCCTCTCCGGGGCACCAAGCTCATTTCCCGCTGACTGTTCCCCTTGCCTGTCATCACTGTCCTGGGGCTGATTTGCATTTGGAATTGGACTGGTGAGGTTAAGAGCTTTAAAAAGTGAAGTGGAGCAAGGGGTTTTCATTTTCAACAAGATCTCTGACTCCTGAGGTTGTGCTGGGACTGCATTTCTGGTGTCTTAACACCCGTGTGTTTATCAAGAGCTCTAGCAACTCTACCAGGGCAAGGCTGGGCTTGGCTTGCCCTAAGGAAAAACAACCTAGCCAATCAGGCAGCGAGACAACAATAAAACAAAATTTAGAAAAGACCATAGAGATATTGCTAAATATGAGCTGAATTATAAAATTTGTACTCTCTTGAATGAGAACACCAGACTCAGGAATGCGGGCAGATTCTGGGACAGTTAGTAATGGGATGGACCTTGTTGGTGACATTGTGAAAACTCAGATCCTTACAGACATTTGAAAGGAACAATCTTCTCCGCTTTATAATTCAAGGAACCGTCATCCCACCCCATCCCTTTCCTATTCATCAATAAATTGCACTTCTTCACGTAAAGGTCTTACTAAAAAGCTCAGCCTGAATAAAGTCCCCAAGTGGGGACTGTCCATTACTAGAATTATTTCGGATCTACTCAGTCTGGTGAGTTCTTGGTCCATGCCAACTCATGTACCCTGAGTAATAACTTTTCTATACAAATTACGGACTCATTAGATTTCTGGAAATTAAATTTCTTAAGGTTCTGCCAATTTCTTTGCAAGCATTAAGTCTGGGTTTTTGTTTTTGTTTTAAGCCAATGCTGACTGTTTTTATTCTCTTTATGACAGGGAAACTGTCAGAAACAGCACGAGAATGTTCTGTTTTTACTGATACTCCTGACTCTTTTTTGTCTCTCAGGACGTATGACAAAAATGGACCAAGCAGCGTTGACTCATGAACATTCCTGGCTCCTGTTGTCTGTATTCACGCAGCATCTCAATAACCCATAAGTCAAGAAGCAGGAAAGGGCTACTGACAGGTGGGAGTTCAGTGACATAAAACAGGGTTTTGGCGGCTCTCCTTTAAAATTCCTATCTTAACACAGCCTGCTACTTTTGAGACCAGAGAAGTAATAACAACCAGGAATACTGGGTACCTTCTAACTGCCTGTTCCACTTAGATATGGCAATGAATCTGACTTTCATAAACATTGCTCTTAGGTACTATTCTAATAGTTTAGGAGAAAACAGGTACTCTGTAGAGGATAGTGAAGCTAAACAAATTATCCAGAGTTGCATATCTGGTAAGTGGGAGAACAGGGATTATGAACATGGGCAGTCTGACTCCAAAGTCATATTAGAACTGCCATATTAGAACTGCGCTTTACCCTCCCAAATATGGTTTTACTTTCTCTTACCAGGAGCAGCCTCATCATGCAGTTGATCTTGCCAATCGCTGTCCCAGAAACTGCGTTAAGATCAACTATTCTGTCCTTCAAATAGGTAAATGGCTTAGAGCTAATAATTCTGTATATTTGGTCATATAATTTTACTAGCTTACATGTATTTCATAATTAAGTTTTAGAGGACTCATCAGAATGTCATAATGCTCAAAAGAAGATATTCTAGGGGGCTATATTTATGTTTTTTTTTAAAAAGATTTTATTTGAGAGAGAGAAAGAAAATAAGCAGGGGAAGGGGCACAGGGAGAACAAGAGCTGAGCAAGGAGGCTGACTTAGGGCTTGATTCCCAGGACTCCAAGATCATAACCTGAGCCGAAGGCAAACGCTTAACTCACTGAACCACTGAGGTGCCCCTCAGTGGTTTTTCATTTTTTTTTTAAGTGGGTATAGTAAACAGTGAATTTCAAACTTTTTTGAGACTGTGCCAAGCTAAAATTATCACTGACATATTTATGGCACATAACTTAAGAGACTTAATTTATATCTTGTAGGAATGGAACCTGGGCTGTTTTCCTTAAAAAAAAAAAAAAAATACTTGGCCTTGACTGCAGGAATACCCCCAATCTTGTGGAAGGCACCTTAATTCTTCCTAAGAGGTCATCACCTTGGCCCACCTGCCTGTTAAAGCAGAGGAATATGGATTTGGCAACAGAGAAGAGCTACCATTGAGGTTCTTGCCAGAGATTAGAACCTCCGTTTGTCTTCAGTTCATATCTCATCAAATATTCACTTATGAGAAATTATACATACAAAGGCCACACATATAATCTCTACATCTTTCTGGTGCCTGACTGGCTCAGTCAGGAGAACATGTGACTCTTGATCTCAGGGTTGTGAGTTTAAAAAAAAAACAACAAAACACTATTATCTAATCTACACTCTATTCAAATTTTGCCATTTGTCCCACTAACGTTCTCTCTAGCTACCTTTGTTTCCAGTCCTGGATCTAGTTTATGATCACACAATGCACTGGAGATACAGGTCTTTAGTCTGGACCTTTATCTTTCTTTCTTTCTTGATCTTGACATCTATAAAGAGGATAGTTCAGTTACCTTGTGAACTTCAAACCCTCAGTTTCATTTTTTTCTCCTGATGTTTTCTCATGATTAGATGCAGGTTATGCCTTCTTGGAAGGAATATCAACAAAATCATGTTACCTGTCTTAGAAAATATCAGGAAGCATGTGATGTTAGTTCTCCCAACCCTGGTGCTAATTTTGATTGTATCATTAATGTGGTGTTTGCCAGGTTTCTCCACAGTAAAGTTATTGTTTCCTTTTGTAATTAACTGGTAAATTGTGGGGAGATGAATTGAGACTATGTAGAAATACTGTATTCCTCATCAAACTATTGCCTACCCATCTAGAATCCAATGATGATTTTCTAATTCCACCATACCTTCTCTTGGTTGGACTACGTTTGTCTGGGCAGGTATAGATCACTAGGACAGATTCACAGAATTAGACTGTTAAGTTGTAACATACTTACATACTAAATTTTCATAATTGCTGAAAATATTTTATAAGTATTTTCCTCAAAAAGGCTTATAGTCACTTACATTCCCCATCAACAATGAATGAATGCCTTAAAACGCCAAGCTCTCACCAACTCTTGATATTAACATCATGTTTACATTTTTACCAATCTGTCAGGCATTTCCAAGATACAGAAATTTTTCAATGCAAAGAAAAGAAGAGGGGAAGGAAACCTGAGAGTGTGCAACAGCTGGACTCGGTATGTTTCAGTCACACAACAGAACACCTTAAGTGATGTTTGTGTAGACTGCTGGTTCCTTGACTCAAACTAAAAGAAGCTTCTTATGTGAAAATGAATATATGTCAACAGGTCAATATAAAAAATATGTTGGGGCACCTGGGTGGCTCAGTGGGTTAAAGCCTCTGCCTTCGGCTCAGGTCATGATCCCAGGGTCCTGGGATCGAGCCCCACATCGGGCTCTCTGCTCAGCGGGGAGCCTGCTTCTCCCTCTCTCTCTGCCTGCCTCTCTGCCTACTTGTGATCTTTGTCAAATAAATAAATAAAATCTTTAAAAAAATAAAATAAAATAAAAAATATGTTAACGAACTTACACAACTCAACACCAAAAAAACAGATTTAAAAATGGGCAGAGAACCTGAATAGATGTTTCTCCAAAGAAGACATCCAGAGGGGCCAATAGACACATGAAAAGATACCAACATCACTAATTTTCAAAGAAATACAAATCAAAACCATAATGAGATATCACCTTACACCTGTCAGAACGGCTAGAATCAAAAAAACAAAAGATAATCAGTGTTGGTGAGCACGGAGAAAAAGAGGAACACTTGTGTCCTGTGGGTGGAAATGCAAACTGGTGCAGCCACTGTGGAAAACAGTGTGGAGGTTCCTCAAAGTACAAAAAATAAAACTACCATATGACCCAGTATTTCTCCTCCTGGGTATTTACCCAAAGAACATGAAAACACTCCTACATTTATTGCAGCATTATTCCTAAGAGCCAAGATATGGAAGCAGCCTAAGTGTCCACCGATAGACAAATGGATACGGAGGATGTAGTATATGTACATAATGGAATATTACTCAATCATGAAAAGGAATATCGTCCTATTTGTAACAACATGGATGGACCTAGAGAGTATTATAGTAAGTGAAAAAAGTCAAACTGAGAAAGACAAATACCACCAGATTTCACTCATATGTGGAATCTAAAAATCAAAGCAAATGAATAAACAAACAGAAAGGAGGAACAGATTTATAAATACAGAGAACAAACTGATGGTTGCCAAAGGGAAGAGGGTGGAGAGATGGACAAAATGGGCCAATAGGGTTCCAGTTATGAAATGAGTAAGTCAATGGGGACAAAAAGCATAATAGCATAGAGAATATAGTCAGTGATTTTGTAATAGCATTGCATGGTAACAGATGGTAGGTGGCTACACTTGTGGTGAGGTAGCTTAATGCATAGAAAAGTTGAATCACTGTGTTGTAGACCTGAAACTAACATAACTATATGCAAATTTTTTTTTAAAGATTTTATTAATTTATTTGACAGAGAGACACAGTGAGAGAGGGAACACAAGCAGTGGGAGAGGGAGGAAGCAGGCTCCCCATGGAGCAGGGAGCACGATGTGGGGCTCGATCCCAGGACCCTGGGATCATGACCCGAGCCAAAGGCAGATGCTTAACAACTGAGCCACCCAGGTGCCCCTATATGCAAATTTTAAAAAATTATTTTAAAAAGCAGAGATTTGTAAAAAAAAAAAAAATCACAATAAAGCCAACATAAGACATATGATTCTATCTTAATTCTTCTGTATTTGCTAAACGGATCTTTTTATGTTTAATGGCTCATGTTCTGTATCTGTAAAATGTGAATAAAAACTCCCATGTAATATTGTTATAAGGATTCAATGAGCTACCAAGAGTTAAACCTGGCCAGAGATACAGCAAGTACTTATGGCATGGTGACTATTAACCATGGTTATTATTTATAGAGATCAATTACAATTCATAGGACTGAAAAATAATGCCAAGTTTAATTGTAATGACCTAAATATAAAATTCAAATTCACAGTGTCTGGACATCTACTTTCTTAATGTAATTTGAAGGTTTATAAATGTTTAATATACATTACCATAAAGTACTAGTAGGGTATAATTAGTTTTAGTCAGTATCAAACTAAAGAGAAATGTTCTTATAGAATTGATATTTTAGTGCAATCAAGTTTTAAAGTTGCAGAGAGATCTGATTTTTATTCAAGTGCAATTAACTTGCTTTTAAAGATTTTTATGTGATAGTAGTTGGGACTGCCAGATGAGCACTCCGATGCTGTATCTCTAAGACGCACAAAAATAACTCAGAAATCACACAAATAACGTGAAAATTCAAAACCACAAAACCTCTCCCATTTTAAAACATGCTACCATCCTCCCTAAATCTTGCATGTCCCATCTTCTCTTTCTTCTTCCTTTCATGGGAAAACTTCTTTAGAGTGTCTCAGTGGGTATCCGACCCTCCTTACTTACCCTCTGTTCGCTTCCTATTGCTGCTTTAACAAATGACTACAGACCTGGTGGCTTTAAACAACACCAGCGTATGACTTCATGTTGTCAATTAGAGGTCTGACATGCATGTCGCTGGGCTAAGATCAAGGTGTCGGCAGGCCTGTATTTATCCTGGAAGTTTTGGGGGAAGGGCTTGTGTCCTGGTCTCTTCCAGCTTTGAGAGGCCGCCCGCGCTCTGTGACTCGCGGCCCCCTCCATCTTCAAAGCCAGCAGTGATAGTTGAGTCACTTCTCACACTGTGTCACTCTAACCTCTTCTGCAGTCACATCTCTGTTGGACTCCCCTCTTCTGCCTTCCTCTTCGACTTTTAAACCCCCTCAAGACCTCTCTGGGTCCACCCATAATCCAGGTAAATCTCCCCATTTTCAGCTCAGCTGACTAACAATATTAATTCCATCTGCAACTTTTAATTCTCATCTGTCCTGTATCCCAGTATATTCACAGGTTCCGAGGATCAGGATGTGAGCATTTGGGGGTGGCCACCATTTTCTGCCCACCGCAGGCTCTGTTCACTCCTCCACACACTACACAACAGCTTTCACCCTCATGATATCACCAGAGGTGAAAGTTAAAAACAACCTCGTGCTGTTAGTCAATGGATGCTTTTCAGTCCTCGCAGTACTTGACTTTTGAGCTGCCCTTTGCAAACCAAGAGAAAGATTTCAAGGAGAGCAAAGTGAGAGAACCATCCCTGTGCGCCGAGCCCAGATGGAGTTCCCCCAAAACGGCTGTGTGACAGCCACTTAATTTGGGCTAGTTTGTTATGCAGAAAAGGCTAACGGAGACATGAGTAAGCTACAGATCATGCTTGTCACTAAGGGACTTGCTCAAGGTCACACAAGTCTACCGGACTCCAAGATCTAAAAGCCCTGAATGATCTGACCTCACAACCACGCTGCACAGAACTTTCCACTGGGTTCACATTGGCCTTCTGGTAGACCTCTACTGCTCTTTCTGGTCTTCCAGTCTTTGGGCTATCGTGCATGTTGGGTGGAGGCCTGTGTCTGCACTGCTCTTCCCTATCCCCTCGTGTCCCTCACCTACCTTCTGCTCTTCCTCTTAAATTACACTGAAAATTTCACTTCTCTGGGAAGGTCTTGCCTGACAACCCCGACTAGACCTAGGTGTTTTCATTACATGCCCTCATTAGTGCCCTCTGTATTTCCTTCCAACTACTTACTTCAACTAATTACTTAATTGTGTACTAATTTATTTACTGTCTATACCCCTTTCAGATTACAAGGCCCTGAGGGCAGGAATCTTGTCAAGGTGGTTTGCTACTATTTCCAAGACGGGGCCCACAGTATGCAGGCAAATATTTGTAGCATGAAGGAAGAGTTTCAGAATTGACAGTATCTTGATGCAGTTCACCTCTTGTACCAAAAGGGGTCAATATCCCCAGGACTCTTCCAGGCAACCTACACAGTGAACTTGAAGAATGTGAAGGCACAGGTCATCTCTTGTATGAGCCATCGGTATTCTGATGGTATTCTGATCGGTATTTGGAGTCCTGAAAGAGCACCAATGCTTCTAAAGTGGCTCAGTATCAGGCCCACAGACTGTTGGGAAAAAAAGGCTTCACCCAAAAGTTTGGGTGAAGTTTGTCTAGAGAAGTAACAAGTTACAGTGCTAAAGACTTCTGCCAACGAACGGCAATTCTAGTACTGTAGAACTGATACGTCCTTGTAGAAAATGATCAGAAATAGCAATGCCAGATTCTTTACAGTTCCTTTTTAAAAAATCGTTTTCTCAGGGTGCCTGGGTGGCTCAGCTGGTTGAGGTTTCAGCCCAGGTCATAATTCCAGGGTTGTGAGATGGAGCCCCATATCAGGCTCTGTGCTGGGTGTGGAGTCTCTCTCTTCTTCTCCCTCCCACCACGCTCACACACACACACACACACTCTTGTCTCTCTCTCAAAAAAACAGTAAGATAAAATAAACTAGATGATGTTCCTTTAATTTAGGTCAATTGTTTTCATATAAGGGATGCAATTTATGTCTTATTTCAATGACACTTAATTTACACAGATACTTAATAATAGCAAGTAGATTTCATTTTGTTGTTCTAAGCCTGCCCCATCCTCAATCACATTTCCTCCCTGGATTGAGAATAACACACTCTGTGTGTGTGTATGTGTCTGTCTGTCTTTTCTGTGTGTACAAGAAGGTGGGGAGAGATTGGAAGAGAGAGAAGTAGTCTTTAAACTAGTAAATTTATTTTTTAAATCAATAAATTAATCTTAAGAACTTGAAGTGAATATCCCCACAAAATTTTCAGGATTCCAGGAACTCCCTAAGACAAAATTATTCATATGGTTCAGACAGTATCTTATGGGGCTCTCATTAAAAATACTGTATTGCATATCTTAAAAGTTGCTGAGAGAGTAGATCTCAAAATTCCTCATCACAAAAAAAATAATTTATAACTATGTGAGGTGATGGATGTTAACTAAACTCACTATGGTAATCATCTTGCAACATACAAATATATCAAATCATTATGTTGTGTACCTTGAACTAATATAATGTTATATGTCAATTATATCTCAATAAGACTGGGAAAATATATCTTAAGGAATTAACATGAGAGTAAACAGCATCTGCTCTCAATCACAATTATTACTTTCTATGTACATATTATTTACTTCCACTTCAAGACAAAAAATAGGTGTTCAAAATCACTTCTAAGTATTTGCAACAACTTTTTCTGTTCACACTATGAGCATCACTGTTGAGAAGTCATGCTAAAAGAGAATTAAGAGCATGGAACAAATTCATTTTGTTGAGAAGGAACATACACTGACAGTTGTTGGAGGACAGTTTCAGTAACTCAAGACCTCTGCACATCTGATCTGACTTGCTGTTGAACCCAGAAGACGCTCCACTGTTCTTAGTTTATGTGCCTCTATTAACAGGTGGAGAAACTGAAATCCACTCAAAATACCGAGTTTGATGAGTCCTCAAATGTTACGGAAGATTACAGAAATGACCTACACAGCACTGCTCTCCATTGAGGATGCAAAGAGATAACCATGGAAAGAGTCGGGCTAACTTCTTAAGGCTATGTTATGTTTATGCAATCTCATGGAAATCAGCTGGCAGGAGGAGAAGTAGAATGAACAGACAAAAAGAAGGGTGAAATCCTACAAATCCTGCTTTCGAAGAGCCTCTAAAATTCTGCTTCTCATTCTCCAAAGACCTGCTTATTTCCAGGAATACTCTGACCTCTGTCATCTAACCTTTTTAAAAAAATATTTACTTCTTTATTTTGAGAGAGAAGGGGAATGAGTGGGAGGGGCAGAGGAAGAGGGAGAGAATCTTAAGCAGCCTCCCTACCCGGCACAGAGCCCAATGTGGCGCTCTATCCCAAGACCCTGAGATCATGACCTGAGCTTAAATCTAGAGTTGGATGCTTAACTGATTGAGCCACCCAGGCATCCCTCTAACCATTAAATCTCTGAGTCTCTTATTTAGCATTTCTCTCCCATGTTTCCTCTTGTGGTGGCAAATTCCAAAGAGCTAACTGCTTTTAGTCCCATAACCTGTCCTCCTCTCCTACTCCCACCATACACTATTACTTAGCCTTCTTTTATTTTTTTTTCTTACAAATTTTTCTCTTCCTTCAGATTGGCCTCAAATACATTAACTCCTACACATTCTGGTTCTCATTTCCACCTACTCTTCCTCCTCCAAGCCACCCAAATCTCCCGGCTGCACCTTGTCTTGTCTTGTATCTCAAGTACAGTCTGTTTAACAGGATGTACACACACATGTGAAAACAATTTCTTTTTAACGTCATGCCAAAGTCATCTTATTATTTTTTTTTTTGACTGTAGCTCAACATTCTAATAGCACCTCCTGTGAGTGCACTCCAGCTTATCAAAATCATGATAAAGTTCTAAGACATCTCTATCACTGCTGGGAGTCAGTCATATTTACTTCAAAGCAAGAAAACCCTTCAGTTACTGTCTGTTTCGCCACATACCACTGACTGCAATGTATCATGGTCCACTCCAACTCTTACCATCTCGGCAACAGCTTCACGTTGTAAATTTTGAGAATTGTTAATACTCAAAAGTGAAACTTTAGTATTTTAAATACCTTTAATTCATACTGACAGGGTGATTCATGGTGGCAGAACTGTCTACAAAGGCGGGATGGCATTTGTTGTTAACAATGCTCCTTGGCATCATCTTTGTAAAACCCTTTGTGATTTGCTACTTCACTGTCTTCTTTAGTATCTTCATTCTGCTGATAAATCTGGTGGTGTACACAGCCATAAATCAGCTGGTGTTTTGACAAAATTATCGCTAACAGATCAGAGAAGACCAAAAGAAAATTTGTTTTTCTAGATCATTTTCCACATAGTTGTCCCTCCCACTGTAGTTAAAATGAATACGAATTTTAAGAGACAGAGAGAGAACAGATGAAGTACAGAAAAAGTTATTAAAAGGAAGTATGGTCTGCATGTTACAAGATTTGGAAAGGCTAAAAAGGATATAAAGGAGAAAATCCAATAAATCCATATGATGCCATTAGATAGAAATTACAAAAGAGCTTAAGAAGATAATAATGATGTAGAATTAAAAACAAAACAAAACACAATGACCAGAAATATGACTTACAACAGACAGGTTTACAGGATCAGTCAACAAATTACAGCCCAGAGGATAAGTCTAGTCACCATGCCTAAGCCCTGAGACTGAAGACCAGAGAAACACCAGAAATGAATGGAAGGCTATGGCAACTAAAGAAAGCATGTTGTACATAGTTGTACATAGTCAGTTCTGAGAGGAATACTACACTCCATAGCTGACAAACGTCAGAGGTAAATATCTGTCAATATCAACGTTATAATAATCTTATCACTTAGAGAAGCTTGTGCCAATCAGGCAAATGTTATCCCAAGGGAATGAGACTGGTCATGAAATCCCCAATGAGCCATGAATCCTAGGGGGAGTGTGGTAGCAACCCAGACGCGAATCTCCACATCTGCTCTCAAAACCTCCTAAAGGACAGCAAGAATGACTATAAACCTCCATGACCTGTTCCTTCAGCAAAACTGAGAGACAAAACCAAGCAGCATGCTGTGGGCAGGCCGAGAAAGAACAGGGTGGGACACAGTGCTGCGGGAGGGTGAGAAATGCAGTGAGACAGCAGGGTATAAATTAATGTACGAAGACTGTTTGCATCAGCTAGAAGATACAGTGGAAGAGAAGACCCCATGTACAACAGCAACACATGACAGGATATCTAAGATTAACTTGAGACATCTGGGTAGGAGGAAAATGACAAAACACTCCCCCGAAGGTCTCAGAAGTAGATTTCAACATACGAGATTTACCATGTTCTTAAAACAGGAATAACCAGTATCATAAAAATATGAATTCTCCCTAAATTTTGTAAAAGATTTATTTATTTGTTTGAGAGAGAGAGAGAGAGAGAGAATATGAAAGGGAGGGGCAGTGGGAGAGAGATTCTCAAATAGACTCTGTGCTGAGCGTAGAGCCAAATCCAGGGTTCGATCTCACCATGCAGAGATCATGACCCGAGCTGAAACCAAGAGTCCAATGTTTAAACCGAGTGCACCACCCAGGTGCCCTTCCCCAATTTTTTTAAAATTTAAAATAATCCCAGGGTGTCTGGGTGGCTTAGTCAGTTAAGCACTGGACTCTTCACTTTGGCTCAGGTCATGGTCTCAGGGTGGTTAGACTGAGCCCCACACTGGACTCTGTGCTGAGCATGGAACCTGCTGAAGATTCTCCCTCTCCCTCTCCCTCTGCCCACCTTGCCTTGCACATGTTCTCTCTCTTTCTCGCTCTCAAAAAAAAAATTAAATCAAATCAAAACAATCCCAATGAAAATAACCCTAGTGAGGTCCCCCGTCCCAGAACTAGACAATTCGATTTTAAAGTTCTTGTTAAAAAAATAAATAAACATGATGGGCCCCCAAAAGGTTCTGAAAAAGAAGAGCAATGGAAGATAAAGGGAACTAGTCTTGCCAGGTTAAAGCACACTGTAGAACTCCGATAAACTAAAACAGCATGATTATGGAAGACAATTCAAGAAACCAAACACAACAAAGAATAGGAAACAGATCCTAACATATATGAGAATTTAAAATATTCAGGGCACCTCGGTGGCTCAGTCATTGAGTGTCTGCCTTCAGCTTGGGGCACGATCCCAGGGTCCTGGGATCAAGCCTCACATCGGGTTCCCTGCTCCGTGGGAAGCCTGCTTCTCCCTCTCCCACTCCCCCTGCTTATGTTCCCTCTCTCGCTGTGTCTTTCTCTGTCAAATAAATAAATAAAATCTTTCAAAAAATAACATAAAATTCAATATGGGAAAGGCAGAGCTCAAGTCAGTGTAAACTTGGATGTCTTACCAAATGGGGCTAGAAAAACCAGGAGCCATTTGAAAAAGATTAGGTTGGATACTATTTTATGTTCCCATGTTATCAAAACACTCTATGCAAAAAATAAAACTATACAAGCACTGGAAAAAAAATCAGTGAATTCCTTTATAACCTCAAAGTTGAGAAGATTTTTATGGTTTATGACTGAAAATCCATAAGCCATAAAAATAGTTTTAAAATAAATTCCACCACATGTAAATTTAAATCTTTTACCTGGTAAAAACATCATAAAGTCAAGAGACAAATGGAAAGCAGTGCAATTTTTACAGTGCACATTGCAAATGGTTATTTTCTCTAAGAGCTCCTTGAATATTAAGATAAAAATGGCCAAAGGATGCAAATAAATAATTCTCAGGAAAAAAAGAAAATGACCTTTGAACCCTAAGTGAAGACATTCACCCTCACTAAGAAGAAGAATGTACATCAGCTCTACACGGAGCTGCCACACCTCACCTGTGAGACACGTAAATGTCCCCAGGTGTGACGGCACTCCGTGGAGAAATGGTGCTCGCACGCAATGTGGCGGGAGTGTAACATGGTCCAACTCCTAGGGAAGCGTATGTGCAAAATACAGATCCAGTCACCTCCCTCCAGGAATCAAGTACTGTTTTTCTCCTATGCAAGTGGGAAATGACATGTGCAAGTTATACCTGAAGCAACAAAATAAAAGATGAGGAACAGTCCTCCCGTCTCTAACAGAGAACTGGTCAGGCACATCATGGAACAGAATGGCATACTAGGAAGTGATGATAAAGAACAAGAGGGTCTTTATGAACTTCTGCAGCATGCACTCTAGAATATACCGCTAAGTGAGGAAAAGAACAGTCAGAACAGTAAACAGAGCAAGCTACCTCTGGTTAGGACTGATGGGAGTCGGTATCGGGGACCCTGAAATGCAGCCCCGTTTGAGTTAGCTTTTTAACTTCTTCCTTTGAATACCTACAGGTAAAGGGAATGACTCTTGCCTTTCCACCAGAAACTGTATCTCAGGGTAACCAAGGACTGATTAAAAAAAGCCATACTTGACAAAAGAATGCCAGCCCATAAATATAGAAGAAATGACAGATTTATAAAATCACCATTTTGTAACTCATAATTAAATAGTTGGTTTAAGCAAGTAATTATTGAGTGTTAATTGTTAAAACCAGAAGATGTCAAACCATCACACAAGTTATTTTCACTTCTAAAGGAAAAACATAGCCCTGTTATAAAGGGAGTAGACTGTCACCTCTGTAATCGAGTCTCAGCATTACTAACAACCCGATAATCGGTTTCTCCTGACGTGATACGATACGAAACATGCAATATCGCCTATGATTTATTCCAGCTAAAACATTTCATGTCACTCGATCAAGATGAGCTCTAACTTCCCAACTACCAGAATCCAGCAGAGAGAAGGATGAACTAACAGATACTATAAGACATATTTCTCAGACCACTATAAAAAAGAGAATGCTCCAGATTAAGAAATGTCAAGGACATAATAACCAAGTTCAGGTTCCTGGACTGGGTCATGGTTTGGACAAATCAGCTGCAAGGGATACTATGCAACAATTAGTGAAAAGTGAACATGGATGGACCTGTGTGGTAGATGGCCACAAACTACTTGTAGTTCCCTCATCAGGAAGTGAAGTCTTTGGTGAGGATGTGGAGAAAAGGGAACCGTTGTGCAATCTTGGTGGAAATGCAAAGTGGTATAGCCACTGTGGAAGACAGTATGGAGGGTCCTCAAACAACTGAAAATAGAGGGTTGTGTGGCAGGCTCATTCAGCACACATCTCCCAATCTTGGGGTTATGAGTTTGGGCCCATGTTGGGTGTAGAGCTTCCTTAAAAATAAAATCTTTAAGAAAAATCAAAAATAGAAGAACCATATCATCCACCAACTCTACTACTGCGTATTTACCTGAAGAAAACAGAAACACAAACTCGATCCATGTACCCCCATGTTCACTGCAGCATTATTTACAATAGTCAAAATACAGAAACAGCCTAAGTGTCCATCAATGATGAACGGAAAAAGAAAATGTGGTACGTGTATACACAACAGAGTATTATTCAGTCATAAAAAAGAATGAAATTGTGTCATTTGTGACAACATGGATGGACTCTGAGGGCATTACACTAAGTGAAATAAATTAGACAACGATGAATATCACACAATCTTACTTACATGTGGAATCTCTAAAAAGGAACAAACGAACAAACAAAATCAAGCTAATAAGAACAGTTAGGTAGTTGCCAGAAACAGAGGTGGGGGGAGGCAGGCAACATGGGTGAAGGGAGTCAAAAGGTACAAACTTTCAGTTATAAGTCAGAAAAAAAATAAGTCAATCATGGAGATGTAATGTACAGCATGGTGACCACAGTTAGTAACACTGTATTGCAGATCTGAAAATAGCTAAGAGGTTAAATCCTCAAAGTTCTCATCACAACAACAAAATTCTGTAACTAGGTGTGATGAGGGACATTCATTAGATTTACCTAATCATTTTGCAATATATAGAAATACCAAATCATTATATTATGTACCTAAGACTAATAAACTGCTGTATGTCTACTATACCCTAATTTAAAAAAAAACAAACAAACAGTAGCGAAGTCTATTTCTATACCACTGAATCTGGGCTGGTGTTGTGTTAGAGGTGGGGCTGTGTGAGTTCCAGAGCCTCGCCTGGGGAGGCCTTGCAGCCTCTCCCTTTAGCCTCTTGGCAGCCTCTCATGAGCTGCCTGGAGGCTGCCGTGCTGTGAAGAATCTGATTACTGCACGAGGATGAGAGGTGCCCCCGACAACAGCCAGCACCAGCTTTCAGACATGAGAGCAAAATCGTCTTGGTGCTTTAAGCCCAGTCAACTCTCCAGCTAGCACACCGTGTGAGCCAGCCCGGGGCCAAACCAGCAGAGATTCCCTCAGCCAACTCACAAAATTGTGAGAAAATAAGACACTGTTTAAGCAACTAAATTGTAGAGTGGTTTACTATGAGCAATAAATAGCTGGTACCACTGGGCAGTAAATGAAATTTAAGTTTATTAACCAGGAAAGGCAGACATTATTAACTGAAAAAAAAAAAAAACCCACTGGTTACAAACTGTAGGTACAAGACAACCTCATTTGATAAAACATACAAGCACACAGACACACACATGAAAAGATCTAGAAGGTTATTACTCAGTAATAACCAAGTGCTATATAAGGACGTAAACTCTGGGTAGTGAAAATGTTTTTCTTATTTTTGCTTTTCCGTATTTTCTATATGCACATATGTGCTTTGTAGTAATAAATAGTTTTTAAAATAGATTATGTGTTTTAAAAAGATCTATAATGTTGGGGTGCCTGGGTGGCTCAGTCATTAAGTGTCTGCCTTTAGCTCAGGTCATGATCCCGGAGCCCTGGGACTGAGACCGCATCCGGCTCCCTGCTCAGCAGGAAGCCTGCTTCTCCCTCTCCTGCTCCCCCTGCCTGTGTTCTCTCTCTTGCTGTATCTTTCTCTGTCAAATAAATAAAATCTTAAAAAAAAAAAAAAAGATCTATAATGTTGACTTATTCTTCAAACAAAAAGGTCAGCTGGGTCCCTGAAGAGCTCTGCATGAAAATTCTTGCTATTAACCTCTAAGAGTACACAAAACTGGATAAAGTCAGTTAATCATTAAACTTTAGAGATAGTTATGGGCTGAACTGGGTCCCCACCCACCCACAAATTAATATATTGAAGCCTTAACCCCCAGTACCTCAGAATGTGACTGTATTTGAAGACTGGGTCTTTAAAGGTAATTACGATACTTTTACAAAACGAGGCCAGCAGGGGTGGGCCCTAATCCAGTCTGACTGGTATCCCTTTTTTTTTTTTTTTTTTTTAAGATTTTATTTATTTATTTGTCAGAGAGAGAGAGAGAGAGCGCGCGAGCACTGGCCGACAGAGGCAGAGGGAGAAGCAGGCTTCCTGCCGAGCAAGGAGCCCGATGTGGGACTCGATCCCAGGACGCTGGGATCATGACCTGAGCCGAAGGCAGCTGCTTAACCAACTGAGCCACCCAGGCGTCCCATGACTGGTATCCCTTTTAAGAGGATGACCGAACACAGAAAGCCCCACCAGGGGAGGGCCACGTGAAGAGGCTGTAAGAGGGAGGCCAGGTGCCAGCCAAAGAGGGACAGAGGCCTGGGGCAAGTACTCAGAGAAAACCGACCCCACCCTCATTTGGATCGGGGACTTCCAGCCCCCAGAACTGTGAGGAAGTAAATGTCTTGTTTCAGCTCCCCAGTGTGTGGCCTTTTGCTATGGCGGCTGGAGTAAACTAAGACAAGGGCTACGTATATATAATTCGATATTTGGAAAATCGACCTACTGCACATTCTAAGCACCACAAACTGAACCATAAAGACAGTTTATAATAGAGTATTGTTCTAAGATTCTGAAAACTTTTATCTTTAAAGTCGAATAACAACTATAAACACCCACAAAGAGAAATTATGCTAAATATATCCATGAAGCGGGGAAGTGGAGGGCATGCTTTCCAAATGCATGGCCTCACCCATGAGGGAGCCGAGGTGCTATTCTAGTCCACATTCTACTCGTGAGCTGGCGTGAGAAACGGGCTTTTCTGTTTTGTTCTGCATTTGTTTATTTATGGGCCACTGACAGCAAAATTAATGGAGAGCCAACAGCTAAAAAGCAACACTATTAAAGACTATAATTTTTTAATCAAATACAAAATATTCCACTCCTCTACTTTTAAATTAAAAACATGATTTACAAAAACTACACTATTTACAATAAGCAGTAAAAAGAAACGGAAAAGATGGAGTACAGTTATAACGAGACCCGGAAGGAGAGAGAGGAGAGGGCAGAGAGCTGCCGCGTGATGGTGTGGTCTAGGAGGCTGGGTTCCAGCTACTTCCGGCTTCCACCACTTACGCGATCTTAGGCAAACGATTTTATTTTTATGAGCTGGTTCACTGTAAAGGGAGAAGCTTAACCAAGGTAATTATTTCTCAACCAATCTTCATGGACTTCCTAAAGCCTCCCTGGAAATTCTTGTAGGGCAGGGATAGAAATAAAGTGGTAGGGCTTGGTGCCCTTGAGCTTAGATTTAGGTAGTGGTATTTATCTCTGTTTGTTTTCCATTTGAATGTTTGTGTTTTCCCTTGGGGTAAGAGTTCTGTTGCTCTAATAGTTGAAACTATTGTATTAAAATGCTCTGTCCCCTGGCAACCAGGTAAAAAGATCCAGGAATACATATTTAGGAACGGGTAAATAACATAGCTAAGCAGATACGCATAGGAGGCAGAAAGAAGAGCCAAATGATACTGACGTGTAGGAACATCAGACAGACGATGACATTAATGGGGACTGTGACAGAGCAGGGGAGGATCTGGCCTCTCTACATAAGAGATTTAGGATTCTTAGTTGATACCTAGCATTGCAAACTGAGCCTGCAGTGTAACCTCATGACTCAAAAAGTGAATGCGAATTTAGGCACCGTTTACAAAAGTATAATTTCCAAAGTGCATTCAACAAAATTGCCCAGTATATTTAAGAACTTGTTTGCATGACCAGTTATCAAAGAATATAGGCAGCACTGTTGGGCAGACTTCAAAATGAGTCAGACCTACGTCCCAACCTTCATTCTCAAGTTTACCCAAGATACGTAACTTCAGGAAATACAGTTCTCGAATGTTCAGCATCACTAATGGGGGGACTCTAGCAGCACTGTCGTGAGGGTTAGTGATCACCATGGGTAATACTTAGCTTGGTGCTGGCATACCATAGGCACTCATGAAATAGCTAATGCTTACAGAGAACTATGTGAAATTCTAGCTCATCTAATTCTCAGAACAGTTCGCTAACTAGGAGATCATAACACATAAATGTAAATTATCACAAGAATGGGATGAAAATCGTAACAAACGATGACACAGTGAGATATTAGCAGTACCACCATCTACTACTAGTAAGAACAGAAAATGGTGCAACTCTTCTGCAAAGCAATCTGGCAACATGTAGCAGTGGACATTTTCGAAGTTCATACATGATGGTCCAACACTATTTGGGAAAGGAAAGGATTCAGGAAGGGCCTGTGGGTAGAAATGGGAGTGATCCATTGACTGGCTGGTGGGCATCTCCTTTATGTGCATGTTTATAACCAGAAAAGCAAAGGATCTCCAAGAATAGAAGACTTTCTTTTTTATTTTTCCCACTTACTGATTTCCATAAATATCCCTTTGTCCGCCCAAACCTGGACCTTCCTGAGAACTCGGGAAGCAGAAACCGTGGCCGGCTTCCCCATTCAGCTCTTCACGTGTAAGAGGAAGCCCACCGCCCAGGGAAGCAGACACGCCCGATGACCCAAGACTTTCTTGAGATTAAGAAAGGAAGGTGGAATAGAAGAATATAAATTCCTTCAGGTTGGGAGGTCCCAAATCCAGAGCAATTCAGGATGTGCCAGGAATTGCCACCACAAAGAGAAGAACTGAAGGTCAAAACATTTCATTTCTTCTAAGCCCGCAGTATGCGGCCCTTTGCATTCGTAGCAACTCAAGACCCAAGAGAAAGCGTTCTCATTAGAAGTCTACCGACAATGGACACTTACCTAAAATGAGATGAAGTTTGGTTTCTGTCTGGAAAGCGTAGTGCAAGGTCACCAAGAACGGTGACTGCCTGATGTGCTCCAGGACTTGCCGCTCGGTCCTTGTGTGCTCTGTGGTTTTGGCCTTTTGCACTATTGTGGCCTTCTTCAAGACTTTCATGGCGTACAGCTTGCCAGCATCGTGACCGCTGATTTTACGAACCAGAAATACTTTCCCATAAGCTGAAAATGAGAAGAAAAAAATAAAAACAACTAAAATACCACACGCAACAGTAATTTCTTAGAGGTTGAAAGTTACAATGCATAACAAACGTTCTTTGAATGAAAAAGTATCTTGATTGCTCTTTCAAATAGTTCTTTCATAGGGGCGCCTGGGTAGCTGAGTCAGCGGCTGAGTCGGTTAAGCGGCTGCTTTCTCAGCTCAGGTCATGATCCCAGGGTCCCGGGATGGGGCTCCATATCGGGCTCCCTGCTCAGCGAGGAGTCTGCTTCTCGCTCTGTGTCCCCCCACTCTGCTTGGGTGCTTCCTCTCTTGTGTTCTCTTTCTCTCTCTCTCTCAAATAAATAAATCAAATCTTTAAAAAAATAGTTCTTGTATACATTTCTTCAATTGTATGCCAAGTATATTTCTGGGTCCAAAGCTTGGTAGTTACATATCTAGCCACTGCTGACAAAGTTGTATTTTACTGGTATTCTTTCAATATTTTTAGCTGTAGGAAACTAGCTGTTATTATGGTCAATTAACCACAACCCAATTCTGGAACAACTAGGACACTTCAAACATCCGATAAAATCTCCAGGTGTTGCTGTTGATGTAAACAAATGAAAACAGCTCTTAATAAGAATCTCATACATTTAAATCAAACACCTCAAGTATCCCTCTATACTTACAGAAAAATCTAAAGGAACATAAGCTGACAGTTTTAAACAAAAGGGATCTTCAGACTTAAAAAAATATTAAAATGTCAGCAATCCTGACAGAAGCCCCTTTACATCTCTGGGCAGTAAGTCATGGCTCAGTGGGTCAGCCTCCCCAAGTTTTCCCTAAGCGCTCAGCTGGGCAAATCCTGTGTGCCGTGCCACTCCCCCAACTGTGGGAACTGGAAGGCGCAGGGTCCATCTCAGGCAGAGCAAGTATCTGCATCTATTTCCCTAGAGAAAAGAGGAGAGGGCTGGAAGGTGAACAAGGAGGAGGGAGGCAGAAGGGCAGGAACATCACTGTGAGAGGGCAGGGGTAGGTCCCCAATTCATCTCTACAGCGTATAAATTCTCTTCCCTAAACACCTTCTGGGATGGGTAAGCCCAGTCCCACTTCTGAAGTTCAACACTTTAGTCAGACCATTCTGGAGCCAGTCCGAGTTCTGACCCAGACCAGTGCTTCCCTGCACACTGCCCACACCTTCACAGTGGCTAGCACACAGTTCTGTTCAGATCCACTCACTAGTGGGACAGAGCTTTAAGGAAGCTCTGTGATATTGTGGTCAGTCCTTCGGGAAGTAAATGAGTACCAAGAGGATATACACAGACATAAGGATCAGAGAAAGGCTGCAAGGCTCCTGAGGAGGAGGAAAACCAACATTTCCTAAGGAACTTGTCTATGCCAGGCTCTGTGCTAAACATATTCCACATATTGGTTCACTTAATGCTCAGAACGGCCAATGATGGTGGTACTTTGAGTAATTCCATTTCACAGATAAGGAAACGGGTTCAAGAGAATGTCAGGAAGAGGCCAAAAGACTTGAGCAAGAAGTGGCAGAACTGATTCAAGCTCAGGGAACCACACTTTCTACCGAAAATGAATTTTAAAAAAATGATTCTTCACAAATACTAGAAGTCTGATGCTCTGGGTTTCAGTAAAATCACTACCATAAACATACTGAACACATTCTGGAATACAGAGAGTTCACAAAAGGTTTGTGTCTTATCTCATTGTAAATAAAATAATTACAGACTGAGATTTTAGTGAGGTGAAAATGAACCAAAAAAAGAAAATGACAACTTTCAGAAACTAACAAATTAAACTGAAGTATAAAAATGAAAAAAAGCTAATCTATTCAGAAGCACCAAAATGAAGCTGGAAATTATTCTAATGAAATGTGCTGTATCCTCCACAGTCAGCCATTATATAAACTCGGTAGAAAGTGAAGTCCTCTACAAGTATGGGGCTTTTGTGTTCCCGACATACATACGGCATCTGCCCTGAATTCCTGTTCTCTGAGATTCCCATCTCCAGAATGCTCCTTAGACATTATGTTACCCATATATCTTCTCCAACAAAGAAAATCTTCCATCATCGATGGAAGATTGCTGTTCGGCTTATATGTAGCTAGTCTTTCAGCGTAAGTGTTGACCAATGCAGGATGTTGGCACCTGACATCTGAGTACTTGTCAGGTGCTTTAGAAGTACATTAACTCACTCCATTCTTATAGCATCCCTGCAAGGAGGTGAGGAGGGCTACCTCCATTGCACGGATGGAGAAACTGAAGCAGAGAAGAACATACTTGCCCACTCAGCCCCACGCCCACACTGTGAACTATGTTCCATCCGCCTCCCTTCAGTGAATGACCTCACACGCAACTAAAGAAGGAGTCAGACATTAAACAGAAGTGACAACAGAGGTTAGGTGTTTTAGTGGCAGAATGGACACAGCACTATTAACTTCTAAGAGGAGAAAGTCTTGCAAAATGACAAACTTCATTGATGGAGAGGGGAGATGGAAATGTCAGAAAATGTTCCCTATATTGAGTGGAAACAAGCCTTTTATAACATTCATCTGTTGGTCCTTCTACACTCTTTGGACTTACAGAAAAGAATATTACCCTTCTTCTATAATTTTTTAAGTACTTAAAATCACTATCATGCCATCTCACCTATGCAAAGCGTCCTTATTCCTTAAACCAACCTTAAAGTAGATGATTTTGAGACTTCTCACCACTAGGAGGTTCCACTGATGTGTTCTGTAAGTTATAAACATTTTTTCTTTGATTTCTTCCCTGTTACTTTAAAAATATGTCCTATTAGGGCTCTCCACATAAATATAAGATAACATAGGATGATAATGGATATGTCAAATAACATAAAACCATCCTATTGCTACATTATGTACTATCTGTCAAATAATAAACAGTCATCTTCTTTGCCATGTGATGATATCCAGAAGCTTGCCAATAACATACACTAAAGTCTACATATAGCCTGCCAATACAATCACTTTCTCATCTATCAAAAAATTTCAGGCGAAAAAGTGTGATAAAGCTTATAAATCTTCTGTTTTTACTTATAATTGCCATGATTAACTAAAGCTACTGGAAGTACTTTTATCACATAGTAAGTGCCAAAGATGCTTTTGTCAACAAAATTCGAGAAGTGCCTTATAACATTCCAAATAACAAATATTTCAGACAAACAGGATCTTATGAGTAGGCTGCCTAACTAAAACACAGTTGTGTCCAAATGGCCTTGTTTTTGAAGCCCCCATAAGGCTGCTTATCACACTGCAGGGGGAAAGAAAACACAGTCACTATAGGAGACACCTCCCTGGGTAGGCTGGTTTGCAGATTAGTCCTTCTACTGAATAGCACCATCTACTCCAGAGTCACCCACGTGTTTTCCAGTATTTTAAGAGGGGCCACTAGAACTGGAATTTGACAGTAATATTATAACCTTTCTGTTTGAAGTCAGATGAATGACCACGTGCCTTCTAGTACAGCCAACTCCTGGCTTTCATTCGTTATGTGTGTGCTGACATCATTAAAGAATTCCAATTTTGAAAGTATCTTTTGCAAACTGGAGAGGCTACCAATGGTGAAAACTCTTTTGGCCATAAAAAATAAACAACAGTACTTCCTGCTCAGATGGAGCCCCTAAATGGATGCTTGGCAACACATCTGGCTTTTCTACTTAAGAGACCGAGCTTCCTGCTTTTGCGTGACTTTAATGTCCACATCCACATGCAAGGGCTTCAAATGCTTTATCAGCAATCCTCACAGAAGTCCCATGTACCACTGTGAATCTTATTGAATTCATCAGCACCAGGGTCTTTTCAGGATACTCTGCCAAGAAATATGAGCAAAGAGGGCATGGAGTTCATGGTTTTCCAGAAGACCAGTCTTACAGGGCTTGATGGAGAGGTAGAAGTTCTCCTTACTGTGAGACTGAGGGAAAGTCAATTCTAAGAATCCATGACAAGACTGACTTAGCTTGATAGATACCTGTGATCATAGGAATGAAATAAATCCTTCAATTCCAGGCCCTAGAGACATCATTTTGGGTTCTGCTGAAGAACTGCATGCTTGTCTAGCCATGCAGCCATTTTGGGGAGGGGGGAACTGGATCAAGAAACATAAGTAAACTTCTCCAAAGCTGGAGAAAGAGTGCTATGGCTCAGAGGAAAGCTACAGCTATCTTAGGAAAGTTACTTCTGTTCAAACTGAAATGTGGATTTAGAATTCTATCCTGGCCGACACAGACAGCACAATGTTGGCAAACCTTGTTGGCGATGACCTCAGTGGATTGAGGATAAAGCAAGTAATGTGAAAAGAACTAAAACCAAGAATCGTGGGGAAATGTCTAGCTCCATGGAGTAGGTTCGGTTTGCTTTTCCAATGTAGGAATCCTATTCCACTTGCCACAATTACCATTATGAATCAGGTTTTCAGCAATTGTTGTCATAATAAAGAAAAGGTAAAACTGACTGACAGTTTTAAAACAAGATGACATTCATGCCACCATCTCAAAAGCCACCTCACAATTTCAACTACTTTTTCAAGCTAAACAAAAGCAGCTTTCTTCCTGAAATTTATTTTGAGCATAATTAAACTGATCTTTTCACTTTATTTGTAAAATGTGAATTCATTAAAAAGTTTTAAGAAGTAGCATTTCATCTTTGCATTAAAATGATAATGAGCTCACAATTTGGTAAAAAATATTTTTATAGTCTATAACAGCAATCACTTCAGAAAGCCCTAAGATCAAATTCATGTAACATTTACGTAAGTGTACATGCACTATTCTGGAGGAAGAGGTTAAGGACCATTTTTCTAGCAGGCTTCTAGTTTATTTACTTCATTACAGTGCTCACCTAGGACATGCTGCTCTCACTGGGGTCCAAATGGCTCAGCCACTGTGAGATCACTGTTTCCTGTCACTCAAACTGTTCTTAATGCTATTTAAAACTGTGTACATTTTACACACTGCTTATCAGCCACATCACACTTTGGGTTCATACCAAACTTGTAGCAGAAGCTACTGTACTTGAACTGCAGCCTTTAAAAAAAATATATGATAGAAATTCTTAGTGACTTCCCCTTAGACATGAGACCTCCCCTTCCCTCTGTCCGACACACTGCTGCACACTGAAAGCCTGGGGCTGGCTGGTTCCCCCGTGCACTTCTGTCTCTGTGCAGCTCAGCCGTCTGCTTCCTACCATTCACGGATACTCGTGGCCTCACCCATTGATTCCTGTTGTAGATGTTACTGTTATTATGTAATTTAACTATATATTACATAAACCACTAAAATGCAAATGTGAAAGAAAAGAGAAAAATGAGGTTGAATACTTCGGAAGAACTACATAAAAGCAAGACACTTAAAAAAAAAAAAGAGCTGCTGAAAAGCTAGGTGTGGGCGGAACACTATAAAAGGCTTGGGGGAAAATTGTGGAAATCTAGAAAGATTTTGTACTCAGAGTACTTCAAATGCGTCTGGTTCTCACTCCACTTTAAAGAATCCGAATCTTAATTTTAGGTGATGCACTGTAAGTGTAGTTTATATAAAATAAACTATTGTTTAAGAACTTCTTCTCAAAGGTCCTGTGCCTAAAAACAAAGACTGGTAAGTGAATACGGATATATCCTTTTTAAATGAAAATAATATGTTCAGAGTATTTATATATATCCTTTCAAAGTGATTCTCCACCTTAACCAACCTTTGTTGATTAACCACAAGTACCAATCACATCAGATGAGAGAGGATCATGTTCATCACTGCTGGACCCCATCCCCCTCTCCTCCTTCCAGATTACTGCCATCTTGTCCAAGGGGGACCTGGCCATCAGGCACACTAACTACACCTCCCAGCTTACTTCTATCCTCAACCTGGTAAAAACTTTTGTCCTGCTATCTAAACTGTTGAGAGAAATATAGCCCTTCTGGCTCAGCTCAGTGGATTTCCAACTGTCCTTAAGATAGAGAGAAGCCTTAATATAATGAAAGGTTCTGACTTCCTACCTCTCTCCACCTTCTTACCACCTCATTCAGCTGACTCCTTCAGACAGCCAACCTTTTTTGACTTCCTAGACTAGCACAATTCATCTAGTTCTATGTTTTCATGACACCACGTGTTCTTTGTCACAGGGATGATCAGAAACACAACTTTTCATTTATTCGTATGATTGCTTCCTTCCACTGACCTTCCACTTCCTTCCACTGACTGTAAATTCCACTAAACCCTACACTGTCTAATTTTACTCACGTTGCATTATTAGCAAGTAACTGAAGCTGCCCCATCAGGGGCAGTGCGTGAAAAAAAAAAATGGACAAACAAGCTAGTGAACGGGTTGGACCAAACAAAGAGCTCTCTAGTATACAGCCAAATACCTTCCTCTAAGGTGATAATTTTGATGGAAATTTGAAGCTGAGTCCTTAACAAAAGAAACCAGTACTGCGGATCTGCGGCGCAAAGCTATACCCAGCCAACTCTGTTCCTCTGAGGAAGGAACAATAAGCTTTCATGAAGTAATCCCTTTTAATTTGGGGATTAAACATGATTCCTGGCAACATTCCCTGGTGAAAGTGAACTCAGGAAACTTAGATGCCACTGTTCTAGAACAGGAAAATGTCTTAACACAATGACATCCATATACGGCCACTGTTTTGTAATCTGCTACAACACAGAAGAACGAATAACAATGCCTGGCCCCATCCCTTTCTCATATATAATTTAACTTGGGGAAACATTTCTGTCTTTCCATGTGTGCTATGTCTTGGGGACTGACAGGCCACCTGCCTTCCCTTCTTCTGACCCTGTGGAACTTCATTCATCCCAAGATGGCAATGTCAGAAATGGAGCCAAGCAAAAAAGACAGTCATGGAATTCTGAGTTTCACCTGTTCTGCTCTTGGAAACTGGTACCTGAGTCAATAGGCGAGCTGAGGGTACACAGTAATGCTACAGGGGTACATATGAAGCCCCTGTGCACCCGCCAACACCAACCCCAGGGAAGCAACTTCCCTGCAGTGTTTTACTGCAGCACAGTCATCCACAAAAACACACACTCACAGTGCAACAGTGACACGGACTAACCATAACCTGGTACTTCTAAAGATTCACCTGAAACATCTGATTAATCAGACCTTAGAATCAAAAAGAAACATTATTGGGGCACCTTGGTGGCTTGTTGAACATCCAAATCTTGGTTTTGGCTCAGGTCATGAACTCAGGGTCATGAGATCGAGCCCCACCTTGGGCTCATGTGCTGGCTATGGAGCCTGTTTAAGATTCCCTCTCTCTCTCCCCCTCTGCCCCTCCCCACACTAAAAGAAAGAAAGAAAAAGAGAAAGAAAGAAAGAAAAAGAAACATTCCTGTCCATCACAGTAATTGTCCCAAATCTCCTCTGTGTGGACAGAGCAACAGGAAGCACCTCACTCGGACCATCGTAGCAGCTCAGTTCTATCAGTAAAGTACTTTAACCTTATGTGTATCACTTTCTAAAGAGACCAAAAATACAATTATGTGTTTTCAATAATACCGCCACCTCTTTTGTCAAAGACGCTCTTCTCATGATATGATTTAATGGTCATGATATAAGAGCCATTAACTTCAGCGCTTGTCACAAGTCTCTCTGAACAGGTTTTTTCCAAACTGTGGGCTGTGACCCATGAATGGATGATGGTATCAATTTAGTAGGTTCAAACAGCAGTTTAAAACACTAAAAAGAGAGCCAAATATACTGCAAGTATTTCATGGAACCTCTGTTTTCTCTTCATATATGCATGAGCCTGTATATGTATATATGAATGTAAACAAATCTGAGCGCACAGGAGGGGAAAAGAGGGTAGTACAGAGCAATGGTTAATCTGCAGACTCTGGGCTGGACTGCCTGAGTTTGAGCCCTAGATGTATAATCTAGTAACTATATGACCTTGGGAAAAACAGTTAAGATAACTCTTTACCTTAGGTAAAACTGTTTACCCCGGGTAGAACAGTTAAGAGCCTGGGTGACTCAGTCAGTTGGGCATCTAACCCCTGGTTTCCACTCAGGTCATGACTGTGATATTAAGCCCTGCATCGGGCTCTGTGCTCTGTAGGGAGTCTAAGATTCTCTCTCCCTCTCTCTCTGCTCCCTCCACCCCCACCTGTGCTCTCTCTTTTTCTCTCTAAAATAATAATAATAATAAAGATAACAGTGTCTCAATTTCCTCACTAGGGATAGTAATAGTTCCTACATTATAAGGTGTGGGATTAAATAAATTAATACGAGCATTCTGGCAGATAACAAACACCATGTAAGTGTTAGTGGAAAAGTGTGTGTGTGTGTGTGTGTGTGTTCATATGTCTGTATGTCTATATGCATAACATAAATACACATACTGAGCTGTAATACAAACTGTGCCTATTTTATCCTATGGTTAATAATCAGAAGAGCTTGAAAGCCACTGTTCTAGCTGAATTTATATGCCTTTCCTTTAAATAGAAAATTATGGGGCACCTGGGTGACTCAGTCAGTTTAGCATCTGCCTTTGGCTCAGGTCATGATCTCAGGGTCCTAGGATCAAGCCCTGTGTCATGCTCCTTGCTCAGCAGGGGGTCTGCTTCTCCCTCTCCTCTGCCCCTCCCTCTGTTCCTGTTCTCTCTGTCTTTCTCAAATAAATAAAATATTTTAAAAAGAAAAAAAGAAGAGAAAAAGAAAGAAAAAGAAAATTCTGCAAGTCACAGAGTTTTCCCTTCATATCTGCCTCTTAGTTACCTCAGAGGTAAATATAAGACTCAGTTACGTCTGTCTCCTCCCAGACATCCGTAACATCTACTTCGCTTCCCTTTTATCTGGCTTTTGACCAATCTTTTTTTTTTCTTTTAGGCTCTCTTTTTTCAATCTATCTTTGAAAATGCCCTCAAGTCTCTTTTTGAAAGTAGGTAAATTTCAAAACATATGTAAAATAAAATGCACTTGATTTTACAAATTTATCAAGTAAGCATTATTTCCTAAATTTCCTTATACAACAGATAGTTAATTGTACACTCAATTCCAAATATTTGAAAAATACATACCTATAAAACTAAGTATTTCAATACAATTTTAAAAGAAAAAAAGGAGAGTTTGAGCTATTTAACCTAACTATTTTTTAGAATTGGCCACTGTTTTCATTTGTAAAATCAGAAACACCCAAAATTTCTAAAATTAACAAAAATAGACTAAAATAGATTATTCTTCTAGCATGTAAAGAAAAGCTATGAATCTAAAACATGATTAAATAACTAGATATTAAAAGTAAACAAAAGAGACACAGTGAAAACATACGAAATCATAAGCAGTAATTTTCATAAAAATCACCAAGGTAGGCCATTTGTTTGGGGCATAAACATTTGTATCTTCTAGAAGATGCATAATAAAGAGGATCTAGATGAGACATAATAAAAGTGCAAGCATTCTAGGTTTAATCCAATTACAGTTTTTAAATTAACCAGGGCCATTTGACCCATTTGCTTAATTCCTTCAATGGTCAGAAACAGTAGTAGAGCTAATTCAGGAACAGAAATCGGCACATTTTCTCAGGGATGGTGACAGCATTGAATAAAGACTTAGTATGTACAAAGGTTGAAAGTAAAATAGTCACAGGATTAACCACCTGTAGGTACCATTTATGCATACTGCATCAGTTTGAGTAATTAAAGACTAACTGTACAATAATCTTCTAGATCAAAACTTTGTAAGTTTCAGAGAAAGCACTAAAACACTACATGCATTAAACCAACTCATAACTGCATATATGTAACTGGCTATGGCCAACTCCTGACTATCTCCATAAGGATGACCCATTTAAACCACAGGTGATTTCTTACTCCTGGTGCCAAATGACTTGAAAACCAAAGAATCTGGTCCAACAGGGAAGAAAAAGCTACAAAGGAAACCATGTCCAACTGTGAGGTCTAGACTTGGAAATGATTACCCAAGGATGGTATTACCAGAGAATTTCACTAAAAGAAAAATACACAAAAACAATAAATAAGAACAACTAAGAAGCACATTCATAAATCATTCTCTTTATACCTCAACAAACAAGCCATTTGCCTAGCTACACAGTTATATCTTAGTGGCCAGTGCGAATGATCATCTGTAGTAGACGTGAATGGTGGTCTACCAGATCACACTTTTGCAGGCTGGGGTACCCATACCCCAGCTGCTAATAGCCCACAATTGCCTCCCTCTGCCTCTGGAGAAAGGCCAAAGGTAGACAGAAGTCCCAATCTCACGTAGGAGGTTACATTACACGGTTCTATACCCTGCCCCCACCCAAGCAGCTTACAGTCAATGACTACCATAGGTACAAAGGCTTGCCTCCTCACTTTGGCTCCAAAACTTTCCATGGACTTGGCCTGAATCTAGACCCCAGCTTAGACCACATGCTGTTTAGGTTCTTCCCCTGTTACTTCTCCTTTCCTCACTCTCTCCTGAGAGCATCTTGCAATAAATCACATGTACCTAAGTCCCTAACCTGGGCTCTGCTTCTAGCAAACATGACTTAGGATAGTATCAGTAATAAATCAAATGTATTTGATTTGACAATTGTATTTACACTAGGGAGACAATGTCAACCAATATATGGAATCATTTTATGATTAAGGCATAAAACACTAAAACATTTAACCTCTACAATTTCCATAAACACTGTAGATTTATATGGAAGCATAAGGCACAGTGGGTATATACAGATACAAACTTGTTTGAATAACAATTTTGACATTTTAATGAATACATGCTTTGAAAAGTACTATTTTAATAGGGATACTTTCCAGACACTTAAGAGAATAAAGTGACAAATGATGACTGAGTCATCACACTTCATAGACAGTCTTACTCTAAGATTTGAACCAAATTTCCCCCCTCTATCATTTCACCAGTAAGTTGCCTAGTGCAATTTCTAGCACCCTCTAGTGGCAAATTACCCAAGAAAATTAGAAATGACTCATTTAATAAATAAAATGCGTTTCTAAAAATCCTGCAGTAAAAATTAAAAATAAAAACAGAAAAGGCTGTCCCGCTAGGGATGATTTTCAGAGAGTCTGGGACAATGAGACAATGGGACAATGAGTAAAGAATTACCAGAGTCACCATTTCAACAACAGCACTTAAGATTGAGTAACCAAAAGGTAAGTCTCTCTACTGGGTAAATAAGTCTTTCCATGGGACAGCTTGAAAGATCTGCCATTGATCAGATGTCAAAAAAAAAAAAAAAAAAATCCACACAGCAAGGAAAAAGTGACCTACTTATAAGGGTACCAGGGACTGAGGTAGGCATAAATGGTTGCTGCTCATCAGATATTCTTGGTGGCAAGGCACTGTGATTTCCTATATTCTGCTGGTACTCATTCCATGGTTTCATAAGCCCAGAAATAATTCTATATTAAATGAAGACCATATCCTTATTATTCAATTTGAAAGTTTGTATGCGAGATATATGTGTGTGTGTGTGTGTATGTGTGTGTATGTGTGTATATATATATATATATATATTTTTTTTTGTAATGCTCCCTACTCTACCCCCAGCACTCAAAACAGTACTTGCCTCTTGATAAATACATGTGAATGAATGAATCCCAAATGCAATGGGACTGAACTGAAAGTTTTTTTTTTTTAAGATGTTTATTTATTTGACAGACAGAGATCACAAGTAGGCAGAAAGGCAGGCAGAGAGAGATAGGAGGAAGCAGGCTTCCCTGCCGAGCAGAGAGCCCAATGCGGGGCTCGATCCCAGGACCCTGGGATCATGACCTGAGCTGAAGGCAGAGGCTTTAACCCACTGAGCCACCCAGGCGCCCCTGAACTGAAAGTTTTAAATAGAGAAGTGACAGGTCTAATTTTGTACTTAGGACGGACCACTCCAGTTGTAGTGTGGAGAACAGACCAGGAACAGTCAGCTGAAATCTGGCAGATCTGTGGTGGTTGTATTTCCCTCTTGCTGGACATATTTTAGGCTTTATCATAAAATACTTGTTCAGAAATAACATTCGCTTACGTATCAAGCTAAGCTGAGGCCTTGGTAATGCGTTATATTAGCTCTTTTAGAAGCTGGGCTTCTTTCCCTTTCAGTTACATAAACAGCTGAAGTTTATATAGCATTTACTATAGGTCAGGCACTCTAAATGTTTTATCACTCATTTTCTGTATATTATAGCATAAGAATGTCAACCTAAAGTACAGAAAGGGTGTTCAGAGGAGCGCCTGGGTGGCTCAGTCAGTTAAGCAACCAACTCTTGATTTCAGCTCAGGTCATGATCTCAAGGTCCTGAGACTGAGGCCTGCATCGGCCTCCATGCTGGGCATGGAGCCTGCTTAAGATCCTCTCTCCTTTTCCCTCTGCCCCTCCCCCTGACCTCCACCCCGTTCATGCACACATGCATTCTCCCTCTCTTCTCTCTCAAAAATAAAAAAGGTAACTTCAGTTGAAATTACTCCCAGATATGCTAACAGAGTGAACGACTATGTGAAAAATCTAGTTATCCCTACGAAGAAGTCCTAAATAATTTTCTTTTTCTCATTTAGGGTATAGCTTTACAGTGGCGTTTCCTATTCAATAAATAACCACAACTGAAGGTCATCTAGCAAGTGGCAATTCATACCTATTCTTCTATTAATCCTGTAACAACACTGGGAGGTAGGTGTTATTGACTTATGTCAACAGGGACTTAGGCTCTCAGGAGTTCAAGTGATTTACCCAAGGACCTCAAGTAGGTAATGGTAACCTCAAGATTCAAACCTGAATCGTGTATGGCATCCTGGCTACCCAAGTACTTCACAATTATGAATGCACCAAAACTGGAAGAGAAAATCAACACGGCTGCACCCTTTATGGTTGGTTATATGGCAAAAAAATTCTTTTTGGCATAATGGCAAAAAATCTCCAAAGTTCAGGATCATGTATGATGAACAAAGGAAATTCAAAGAGAATACTAAAATCTTTTAGCTAAGACTTACATCACGCTCCACTAAGCATCAGAAATACTAATCCACACAATGGGTACACTTAAAGACTCTCTTCACCTATACCTGGACACATGTCTCAGAGAAAGCAAATGGTTAAAAATAAAGCAGCAGAAGAGGAGAGCAATAAAAACAGAATCAGTACTCTCACAAACAATCCAAAATTCCATCATGAAACAAAATACAGCTGACTCTTGAACATGGGTTTGAACTACAAGGGTCCATTTATAAATGAATTATTTTAAATACAGTATAATACTATAAATGTATTTTCTCTTCCATATGATTTTCATAACATTTTCTCTAGCTTACTTTATTGTTAAATACACAGTGCATAATAAAACACACAAAATATGTGTTAATTGACCATTTACATTATCAGTAAGGCTTCCAATACAAGAGGGTATTAGTAGTTAAGTTTCTGGGCCATCTAAAGTTATATATACATGGGTTTTCAACTATGTGCACCCCTATACCCCACATTATTCAAGGGGCAAGTGTAATTCTAAAAGATGAATCAAAGCTATTTCCTGGACTTGGAAGTATCAATCTCAAGAATAATGCTAGAGATAAGAACATGAATTATATACTTGTTAAACTAAAATGCTTCATACTGTTACGAGCTATGGAGATGGGGCAGGGCAAGAGAGGTGGAAAAATACATAGGGATGATCCCAAGAGCTTATAATCTAAAACAAAAACAGCAGACATGAAGGAAAATTCAGAGAACCACTCAGTGCTATGTTCTCTACAAAGGATTTTCAGTGCTGCAGTTCAGATAATGAGTCAATCTGAGCAGGATTTAGACAGGCAGAAGAGAAGGGGAGCACTAGGATTATGGGAATAAGATAAAGCAGAGTAGCAGAATACGGGAAAGGATGCATAACTGTAGGGGAGTAAAAGAAAATTAACCAGACTAGAAAGTAGGTGGAATATCAGGGTAAACGGACAAAAAAGACAGCAGAAAACAGAGCTAAGCCTGAAAGCAAGGCAAGGCCTTGGATTTGAATTAATTAACTGCAAAAAAAAAAAAAAAAAAAAAAGAAAAAAAAGGCACTATAAGTTCCGAAATAGGATAATAGCACAATATGTTGAATTTTAATGAGGATGATTACCATTTACAACAGAATATATGTAAAATGCACAAAATGGAAGAGAGAACTTGCAGAAAGGCAGAACAGCTAGGGAAGCCCTAACAATAATCCATGTATAAGGTAATACGAGTGACGGCACTAGGAACAGAAAAGATCAATCCAAGGGTCATTGTGAAGGAAAAATCATAGGCTTTTGTGAGAAACAAGAAATAAAAAGAGAAAAAAATCAAAAATTACTTCCAAGTTTCTATCTGAGGAAACTGGTCAGTGACAGACCAACAGAAATAAGATAGCTGAAAAGAAAAATAATTCAACAGCTTGAATAAAAAAGATATTTTTATTTTTACTTTTTAAAAAGATTTTATTTATTTATTTGAGAGAGAAAGAGATAGTGAGCATGCACACAAGTGGGGGGAGGAGCAGAGGGAGAGGAATAAAGCAGACCCAACCCCCACTGAGCGCAGAGCCAATGCAGGGCTCAATCCCATGACCCTGAGATCATGACCTGAGCTGAAATTGAGAGTCCAACTGAGCCACCAAAGTGCCCCCAAAGAGAGATTTTTTAAATGAATATTACATGCATTTAAGTATGAGATCAAAAGCAAATCTTTGATATTGTAATATTCCATAAAGTCTTCAAGATATTGGATGAATAGCATTTTATATAGTTCAAAATACATAAAAATTAATTCATCAGAAGAATTTTCAGTTTCACTTCCAAAGAAAACCTGGCATGACACATAAAGACATCTGATGAGGCTTTTCTATTATTCTAAGTGGTGCTGGAAAAAATTATCTTAAAAAGGTAATGAAACTGAAGGATTAGTGGTGAAATTTCTGAATAAAAATTGAGATTTTATTATATTCATAAGAAAAGTTTCCACCTACTCCATTTAGTCATCAAAAATGTGATTTTAAATACAGAAATACCTACACTGACATCTTAGTTATTCTATGTTCTCATAAGAGCAAGCACACTGTCAGCTGACAAAAAGGAAAAGCAGTATCCACAGCTAACAACAGACCAAAAACACGACAGCGAAAAGGCATGAAATGAAAATGCCAAGGTAAAACATTACTGACAAAGTCTTTCCTCACCTTTGCAGAAATGTCTTAAGGACCTGTGATCACACCACTCAAAAAGCTGAGCTAGATAATGGGATAAAGTATTAATTGTGTTGAAAGAAAATGTATACCAAGTTTGATTTTATAAATTTGATATTAAAAATCTTACATGTTCGAAACTGGTGTCTAATTTTCCTTCCTCATATTCTCTTAGTGGTTTTTAGAATCAAAGTTATACTAGCCTCACACAATGAACTAGAAGAAGAATCCCACTTTTTCTATTCTCCAAAAGAGTTTGCGGAAGATTAGAATGATCTATGCCTTGAATATTTGGCAGAACTCATTCTTAAAACTGAATCAAGTGTTGTCCTGGCAGGAAGATTTTTACTTACCCATTTCTTTAACAGTTATAGGATATTAAGGTTTTCTATTCTTTCTTCAACTGGTTTGGAAATTTACACATTTCAAGATTTGTGAGTATGTTAAAGTTTGAGGAATAGTACACCTCAGAACACTAATTCCTATCAGCTCCCAAACTGTATGCAATTTTTGCCCAAAGATTCAGTTGTTGTTTTTTTTTAACCCCATGATTTCAACATTTCAACTACGGTTGTTTAGATTTTCTTTACCCACCAAACCTTTTTGCATCTCAGAAACTCTCCTGAGATTACTTTTTTTCTTCCTACATGAGATATGTTAGAAATTCTTGTGAGGATGTGTTGGTGGAAAACACACTCAGCTTTTGTATGTCTGAAGATGTCTGTTTTGCCCTCGCTTCTGAAAAACAGTTTGGTTGGGTATAGAATTCTAAATTGACAACTATTTTCTCCAGGCATTCTGCAGGTACTCTTCTTCTCTTCCAAGGCTTCTGTGGTTGCTGCTGAAAAGGTGTCTGTTTGTCTGATCATTGTTCTTCCTTCATAAATATATATAAATAAGTCTTTTTGTTCCAGCAGCTTTTAGGAAATCTCTCTGTCTCCGGTGCTCATCCCCTTCTCTATGATGTATTCATGTAAGACTTTCCATACATTTGTCTGCTTGGAAATTGTTCTGTTCCTTCAATCTGTGAATTCATATTTTCAGTCAATCTTAGTAAATTCTCAGTTACTACTCCTCCCCTCTTAGCTCCTTCTTGGATTCTGATTAGACAAATTTGTATCTTCTCTCTGTCTGCTACATCTTCATCTCCCTTTTATAAATGCCACCTCATTTTTCTCCATTTCATACTCTGTATATTTTCCTCAAATCCATCTCTCAATTTGCTAATTCTCTTTAGCTACATCTCATCTGCTAGTAAACCACCTATAAACTGAGTTTATAGTTTAAATTACTTTTCACTTTTAGAAGTACTATTGGTTCTCTTTCAAATCTGTCTGGTCATGTTGTAGCAAGTCTTTTTTCCTTAATATTAGCATCAAAGTTCTGTTTAATTTTAAAAACGAGATATACATATATATCATACTTCATGCCTAATAATTCCAACAGTCTCTGCAGGTCTAATTTTGCTATGTGTTGTTTCTATTTTTTTCACTCATGGTGACTTGCTTCTTAGATGCTTGTGATCATTGGCAATTAAGATCATGTCTATAAAACTTCTTTATGGTCTAAGTAAAAGTTCATTCTTCCAAAGAGGATTTATATTTGCTTTTCCTAGGCACTTGGGAATACTACCAACTCGGTATGTAAACTAAATTCTTACCTATTTTTTGTTCTTTGGGATCATACAAATGTGTACAAATTCAAGATGCAAACCTGCACAATGCCTGCCTTATGTTTTGAATGCTCAGGGAAGGCTTTTGTTTATTTTTTTATTCTCTTCACCCAGAACCAATGCTGAGGCAGAAGAATTTTCTCTGCAGCTCCCTTTGCGGGGTGGATTTTCTTATTTAGTCTTCTGCATAGCAGTAGCCTTCTCTACCTCTCAGGAGTCAGATGACATCTCTCAGATATGAAGCATGAAAATGTGAACTCTAAAGAACTAGCTCACAATTCATTGGTAGAATTTCCTAGAATAACCTCTGCCTTCAGGGGGCTTATATAGTCTCTAGATTTCTACTCCCACTTTCTTTCTGAATTCTAAGGATTTTCCTTATTCTTACCAGCTGACCTATACCATCGAGTAGACTTTCTTTAGAGGCATTTTATCCAGCACTTTAGGGGTTTAAAAATGAGGGGGATTTTCCAGAATATGCAAGCTGTCATCTTATCAGAAAGAGAACATACACTGCCTTTCTATTTCTACTTATGTATTTGGAATATACTGCCAAATATAAAATTGACAGATCAAGGAACAGAATCCGTTTCATGGCTTTTGTTACATGCTATAAAATTCAGTGATGAAAATTAATTAATATTACATCTTAATAGTGGCTTGAGAAGATTTATAGATTCCACAACTATTTTGCTTCAGAGAAGTTATCTAATAATATTAAATAAAAGTTTTTTGGTTTTGATGATATCTGGAATAAAACATGATCTTAGTCTGATTTTTATAACTTATCTTCTCAAAGAACAGCTACAAATGTTGGTAAGGATGCAGAGAAACTGAAACCCTCACACACCGCTAGTGGAATGTAAAATGGTGTGTCCATTTAGAAAAGAATCCATAGTTCTTCAAGAAATTAAGCATCAAATTATCATTTGAAATGGCAATTCAGTACTAATATATGACCAAGAAAAATTAGAAGTTATGTTCACCCAAAAACTCATACATGGATGCTCAGAGCAGCGTTGTTCGTCATAGCTAAAAGGGAAAAACAACCCAGCAACTGATGAACAGATAAACAAGATGTGGTTTATCCATACAGTGGGTTATTATTTAGTCATAAAAAGGAAAGAAGCAGTGATCCATGCTACAAGGTGGATTCAGCTAGAAAATATTATGCTAAGTGAGAGAAGCCAGACACAAAAGGCCACATGACTCAATTAATGAATGTCCACAATAGGCAAATAAAAAGATACAGAAAGTAGTTTTAGTGGTTGTTTAGAGCTGGGAGGATGGTGAATCTTGCGAGATAATAGATAAAGGCTTCACAGTTTCTTTTTGAGGTAAGGAAAATGTTCTAAAATCGGTTGTGGTGATGATTGCACAACTCTGTAAATATACTAAAGCCACTGATTTGTACACTTTAAATGGATGAACAAAAAGGCATGTGATTACACACTGCAATAAGGCTATTAGAATAAAAACCATGCAGATAAAACAAATTCTGTGGCTACACCATAAATTGACCTGAAAAATCCTTTGACAAGACAGCACAAGCACTATTTCTAAGGAAATCCAGTCTCCGTACGATTGTGACCCTTCTTCTCCTTTGAGTCGATACTGCCTTTGAAAGAGGAAGCAAACATAAGGACAAAATACATTATTTTGGTATTCTGAAAGCATGATTTCTTAGGGATACGGTAGGATGAGGCTAGTTTGCTCTAAAAATACATGTTTACAAATGATCTGAAGGAGGGAATGCACAGTAAAATCTCCCAAGCTGACAATTATATGATGCTCTTCCTGACAATAAGACACTTAGTTGATGAAAATAAATCACAGGGCTTGTTCGCGGACAGCTGGAGAAGCCGGCTCCACACGATATGCTGAGGTACTCAGGAAGATGACGAAGAGCTTGCATGGCAAGGCCCTAGGCATGAAGGCTCAACACCAGATGACCTAAAGACAAATTACATGTGCATGAATATGGGAGGCCTGGGACCGATTCTGGAAGCTGAGAGAAAGGATTTTTCTCCTGCTAGAAGGCTTGGTCCTGCGGAAAGTATGGGCAGATCCTCTCATATGGACAGCGGCAATCCCTCCTGTCAGGGGCTGCGAATCTAGAAAGGAATACAGGCCCGTGAGGGCGTGAAGCTAAACTCTACTGGGGAAGAAGAATGTTCTTTCCTCTGAGGCTCTCTCCCTGCTTCTGGGGAAAGAGACAACAGGCCTGCTGAGGATGGGGGGAAAAATGAAAATCCTCCTTTTCACTTCCACCGGGAGGATGGAAAATAAGAGTGTCCAGTTCTCACCACGGTGTAACCGCACAGCATCACACTCCAGAGGGACAGCTGAGGAGAGGAGGTGCGCTCCTGGCAAGACCCGCTATGGGACCAGTGGGCCTGCTGCAAAACCGAAGTTGTGGGGTGCCTTGTTCACGAGTCATTTAGAATCTCGCAACAGTGACCACAGAGCACTACAGCTACCACGGGCCCCTTCCAAATGTGGGGATCAGTGCAACCACACGGGCCATACCCCCCAGAGGCCGTGCCTCTTGAGCAGCAAGAACAGCAGCAGCAAAAACTCAGGAGACACAGAGGAAAACCAAGATCATCGAAAATCCCAACACCCAAGACCGTTACCATTTTGGTGTATATTCCAGAGGATTTTACATAAACGCCTAGACTGCTGGCCCTGGAACAACATAGGTTTGAACTGCACAGGTCCACTTATATATGGAAATTTCTGGAAAAATACAGGACTGCAAATATATTTCCTATTTCTTATTTTCTTTTTTTTTTTTTAAGATTTTATTTATTTATTTGACAGACAGAGATCACAAGTAGGCAGACAGGCAGGCAGAGAGAGAGAGAGAGGAGGAAGCAGGCCCCCTGCTGAGCAGAGAGCCCGATGTGGGGCTCGATCCCAGGACCTTGGGATCATGACCCGAGCCAAAGGCAGAGGCTTTAACCCACTGAGCCACTCAGGTGCCCCTCTTATTATTTTCTTAATAACATTTTCTTTTTTCTAGCTTTCTATATTGTACAAATACAGTATAGAGTACACATAACATATAAAATATGTGTTAATTGACTGTTTATGTTATCAGTAAGGCTTCCAGTCAATAGGACACTATTAGTAGTTAAGTTTGGGGGGAATCAAAAGTTACCCACAGATTTCCAGCAGTGCAGGGGACTGCTGCCCGTAACTCCCTGCATTGTTCAAGGGTCAAGTGTACGTGGAGACACTGATTCATACCATTTTTTATTTCACAGAAATGGTATACTGTACATTCTCTTCTGTAGCTTTTTTTTTTTAATTTATTAAAGTATGGAGAACTTTCAAAAATCTTAAATACAGATCATCTCATTCCAACTGTATGGATCACACAACATAAAGATTCATGTTCCATTTAATCAAGCTCATATTGTTAAGGCTTCTGAGGGTCTTAGGATATTCCATTATTAAACACGATGACCACTGGATATGAATAAAGTGGAGTGAGGACGGAATGAGTTAATCAGAATAAAGTGATTTCACGGAGTACTTGGCAAGTCACAGGCTCTCTATAAATGTTAGTGATTTTAGTATTGTGTCCTATATAAAGATTGAACTAATTTACATTCCCAACAGCAGGGTAAAAGAAATTGGTTTTCCTAAATCCTTGCCAATTCTTCCAAATTTTCCCTTTTGTATTTCTTCTATGAATCACTTGTTCGTGTTCTTTGACAGTTCTCCTATTGGATTTCTTATGCTTTTAAATTTTTAACTGACTTCCATATTGAGGATATGAGTCCTTTGTTGTAAGATAACAAACAATTTTTTTAGTTTAAAAATTTTTTAAAGACTTACCTCCAGTTCCTAGGACTTTGAGGAGCTCAAAATTTTCAATCCCCACCTTCTCGGCATGTCCTGTTAAATTAGCTAAAAAAAGAAAGAGAAAAAAGAAATAATTAAGGCAATCAGTAACAAGAGGGGGCCCATAGGGGCTTCTTAAATACCAGCAATGTTTTATTACTTGACTTTGGTGGTTAAGCCAGGGTTCACTTTATAACTATTTGTTAAACTATACAGCTATGTTTTGTGCAATTTTCTGTGTGTTATATATTACAGGAAAACTTTTTAAGAATTTAGTAGCTATATATCATTTGTACCTAAAGTTAACATAAAAATGAGGTGTTAAGAGACTACTGATCAAGATAATCTGAAAATAAGCACAAATTCCACTATGTAGCTAGATATGCAGTACAAAGAAAACTGGAGAGATTTAGACAACATATTCATATATTTAACAAATATTTATTGAGTGTCCACTAAATACATCCCCAGCATCTAAGCTGGATTCTACTTTCGTTTCCTTCTTTTTTTTTTTTTTAAAGATTTATTTTATTTGATTATTTTAGAGAGAGAGTGAGCACAAGCAGAAGGAGAGGTAGTGGGGGAGGATCTCCAGCAGACTCCACACTAAGCACAGAGCCCAATGTGGGACTCGATCTCACAACCCTGAGATATGACCTGAGACAAAATCAAGAGAGACGTTCAACCGACTGAGCCACCCAGGCACCCCTCTACTCCCATTTCTGCCACTATGCCCCTGCACATGATTTAGCCTGCATTGGTCATTTAACTACCCTGTGTCTCAGTTCTCTCATCTCTGAAATGAAAGCACTGGTCTCAATAAACTCTAAGATCCCTGCTAGCTCTAAAATTTGTTTAAAAAGTATAAACTCTTTAAAAACATATTCTGTCCTAAATAAACAAAATTAGGATATCGTATGAAGGAGTATTTTCCAAAGTATATTCCTTTGATTCTGGTCTTATCCTACAAGATGTTAATAGATGTTATATTTGGGTGGAAAACATGCTTTCAAGTCAAATAAACTTGAAGTGGTTGGCTTAAACAAAGTTAATCGGGTTGCTTTACTGCTGAACTGCACAGATGAAAATCTGCATGGGAATCTTCAAAACTGAAATACTGTACGTGTCAAATTTATTGGATCACAAAATTACTTTTTATGGTAATACCCATTAATATTATGTGAACCATCATTCTGTAGATGTGGTTAAGGCAGGCTTGGCCCAAATCCTAGTTCTACCACTTAAAAGCCATGTGACCTTACATAAATTACTTAACTTTTCCATGTCTCAGGTCCCCTCTAATATAAAGGTATAAAATGAGGATAATAAAAATAACTGCCCTCAGAGCATACTGATGTCTGCAATTTGCTTTGAAATGCATTAAAAAAATAGGATGGATTAATGGATAAATATAGGTATGGCTAGATACGTGATACCGCAAATAGATAAAATGTTAATTACAGAATCTAGATAGTGAGTGTAAGAGTGTTCAACATGTCGTTCTTCCAAATTCTCTATTTGAAAATATCCATAATAAAATGGCTGAAAATAAAATAATACCTACCTCATAGGGTTGTGATGAGGATTCATTGAGTTAAATCTGTACAGAGATTGCTATGCCACTAAGCATTATTTTAAGTGTTTGTAAATAAACAATGCCCTGGGTCTACAACTTCAAGAAAAACAGACCCAACTAGGAACTTCTAGAATTAAAAGTTTCAGAGGGATAAGTGATTTCGGTGTCCTTCCAAAGTTTAACTAAATGAATAATTAAAATTTTTTAAAATTACGGTCAAAAGCTCATAACATAAAATTTCCCATCTTAGCAATTTTTAAGTGTATAATACAGTGGTGTTAATTATATGTTTACAACATATATGTTTACAACAGATCTCTGGAACTTTTTTAATTTTGCAAAACAAACTCTATACCCATTGAATTTAATCTATTAACAATTTAATGTAATTGTTGAGATGGTTGGATTTGGGTCAACCATTTTATTTTCTTATTTGTTTCCAACTTGTTTTTTTCTTTTTTCTTCTTTTTAAAGTTTTATTTATTTAAATAATCTCTACATCTGATATGGGGCTCGAACTCATGACCCCAAGATTGAGTCACATGCTCTTCCAACCAAGCCAGCCAGCCACCCCTTAACTTGTCTTTTCTATTGTTTGTTCCCATGTTCCTACTTTTCCAACTTAAAACAACAAAAACAACAACAACAAAATACCATTTAAATGCTTTTTCGGATTTCATTTCAATTTTCACATTGGGATTTTAGCTCTACTTCTTTGCATTATTAGAGTAGTTGTTGCCCTAAGGATTATAGTATACATCTTTAATTACTCACAGTCCTCTTATAATACTGTACCATTTCCCCAAAAATAAAGAAACTTTGCAATCATTCTTCATGGAATACAGATACATATTAAATGGAGTTAGTATCTTCTAAATATGCTATATATGTACAACTTATATGATTTATAAAGAAAATAAGAGGAAAGACAGAGGCTTTCCCATTTCTATAGGTATTTATCATTTTTGATCATCTTTTTTATCTTTTCAAGGATCCTAAATTTTATCAGGTACAAGTTTTTCTCAGCCTTGAAGAACTTCCTTTGACATTGCCTGTAGTGCAGAATTCTCAAGTTTTCTTTTATCTGAAAAAGTCTTTGCCTTCATTTAAATTTTTTCATTGAGGTACAGTCCATAAAACTTCCCCTTTTAAAGGGTACACATCTGTGGTTTTTAGTCTACTCCCAGTTGTGTCACTGGCACCACTAATTCTGGAATCCTCTTCATTTCTGAAGGATACTACCCTTTGATAAAGAATTCTGGGAGGACAGGCCTTTTTTTTCCCTCCAGCACTTTTAAACATTTTCTTTCACTCTCTTTCGGCCTCTGTGGTTTCTGAGGTAAAGTCAGTCATTAAATGGATCATTGCTCCTCTATTTGAAATGTTATCATTTTTCTCTTACTGCTTTCAACATCTGCTCTTTATCCTTGGCTTTGTAAAGTATTGCCATGATGTGTACCGATGTGGACTTCTTTGGGTTCAGTCAGCCTGGTATTCACTGGTACCTTGTATCTGTCAGTTTGTTTTTCATCAAATTTGGGGAATTTCTGCTTTAACTTTCCTTTTTTTTTTTTTTAAAGATTTTATTTATTTGACAGACAGAGATCATAAGTAGGCAGAGAGGCAGGCATAGAGAGAGGGAAGCAGGCTCCCTGCTGAGCAGAGAGCCTGATGTGGGGCTCGTTGAGCCCAGGACCCTGGGACCATGACCTGAGCTGAAAGCAGAGGCTTTAACCCACTGAGCCACCCAGGTGCCCCTCTGCTTTAACTTTTCAAAATTTTTTTTTCTATCCCATTCTCTCTGTCCTCTGAGATTCCATTTCCATGCATGTTAGATTGTTTAATACAACCTAAAAGGTCCCTGAAACTGTTCATTTTTTGCTCCAATGTTTTCTCTCTGTTCTTCAAATTAATTTCTATTGCTCTATCTTCAAGTTCATGTACTTTTCTTTCTGCACCTCTACTCAGCTGTTAAATCCATCTACTGAATTTTTATTTTAACTATTGTATCTTCTAATTCTAGAACTTCCATTTTGTTCTTTTCCACTGTTTCTATTTATTCTTGTTTTGTTACTCACCAAAAACATGACATTTTATTTCACTGGGCATATTATAACAGCTGCTTTAAAACTTTTGTCTGCTACCGCCCTAATATCCCATTCATCTCAGGGCAGGACTCAGCTGATTATCTTCCTCTTCGGATATGTTCCATGTTCTGGATTCTCCATACATAGGGTAATTATGGCTTGCAGAAATGTTAATTTGTGAAGACTATGAAATTGTCATTTTTTTTCTCCAGTGAGAGTTGTTTCTTTTCTTTAGCTGGCAAATATCTTGGGTTGGCCTGAACTGTCAACTCTTCTTCTTAGGCGGCAGCTCCAGTCCAGTTCAGATTTTTCTGTCTTTAGCTGAGCTATTCTGGTCTGTTGTACGCATGCATGGCTCCAAGGTCAGTAAGAGATGTGAGCTCACAAAGGACTCCCCCTCCTCTGGCTCTTCTTCTTCTGGGATTTCTCTACTATCTTCAGTGATCAGGGCTCTCTGGTTTCAGTTTTCTAGTCTCCCTGGCCAGAGAAACTATTGTTTTTCCACCAGAGTCCAGAGCACAGACTGTACTTAGCCTGAAGCTAAAATCAGTGAAAAGGCGAAGTTACTCCTTATAGCTCTCTTCCTTCCCTCCTCCAAATATGTACTCCCCAGTAGAGCCTATCTGCTTCTGTCCACTTCCAAGTGCCTTAAATAGTTGCTTTTTATATTAAATCCAGGTTTTACAGTTGTTTTCTGCAAAGGAATTCTCCAGGAGGGGGTCTTTTCCGAAATTACATGAAACAAAAGTCTTCCCGAATACAGTCAACAGGATGAAAGGGAGAATACGCCACCCCCAATATGCCACTACAGCATGCTGATTCTTTTGAAATAAAGTTACTTAAGAAACAGCCAGACAGAGAAGGACACTGACCTCCTTTGCCCCTCATCCTGAAAGCAGGAAACAAGTCTCTCATTTGAAAGGTATCCTCCCTGTACCAGGAGAGTAGCAGGCATCTTTATTACCAGAAATAGAGGATTTAGGGCCCAGAAAGCTATATAAACAAACTTTGTTACTTCCTTACTAATTTGCTATCTCAAACACAAACACTTCAGTCTTACCAATTTATCACAAAGCTAACTTTGGTGACTTCTTTGAGTCTCATATTTCTATAGGCTCCTGGACATACAAAATTAAATGTTTTCCCCCCCGGTTAATTTGTGTTATGCCAATTTAATTATTAGGCCAGCCAAAGAACCTAGGAGAAAAGGAGGGAAAGGTTCTTTTCCCCTGCAATTACAAAGTTTCTACTTTAATGGCTACCCTAGCAAGTTAACTTCAAAGAATAAAATAAAATGAAAAAGGTGATCTGATAGAAGCTCATCTCAGGGGTCTTCAATTTAATACCCAATAATTCTTTTACGTTATATCCGTTAGGCAAAGTGAGTAATCAGACATATGGAAACAGATCAGTAGGAAACTCTACCAATATTCAGGCATGGGGGAGAAATTTATTAGTTATAAAGATCTCTTTCATTGTGTTAACAACAAAACACATAAAAACAAATGGCAAATAGGATTACTGTATAGAATCTTCAGCACTGACAAGCACATATTCGAGCCTATGAGTCTAGGTGTCTAAATCGTTCTCATTTCTGTGCTATCACTTGTTATAATAAGTAGAAGCCTTTGAACATTAAAGTCTAAAAATAAAGTACATTTCTCTTAATTAAATTGTTAACCTCAGATTAAGAGCTCAAACTTCCCGGCAACAGCACCAACATTCATTAGAACAAGACTTAAAATATTTACATACTGTGTTTCACCCTGGAGGTGAAGTAAACATCAGCCAATTACAGAAATCTGCATTTCTGAGTCATTACATGCGGGAGCGAAGTCCAAAATGTACACTGATCAGATGCTGAGAAGCTACTCCATGCCAGGGGCCAGACTGTACCAGAAATAAGCCTTTACAACTGAGAGACAGGATCATCCATTGTTTTCCTTCCTATGTGAAAATAAATGCCACTTTATTGTGGTTGCAGGAGCTCCTTTTCCTGGGCCAGCCAGCCTCTGCCCACCTTACCCTCCCGCCTAGTTCTCTCCACAGGTAAGAGAAGTTACTAACCTAATTATGCAGGAATCCAAAATCCTGATTGGGCACAGTTAGCAGGAAGGGCAGAGGGGGGCAGGGTGTGTCACTGTGTCAAAATAACAGTCTCCACACAGGGTCTGTGTTCCTGCCTCAAACTCTTGGGCTGGCCTGAGCCATGGCGGACCAACGGCCATTCTCTTGCACTTCCCCTTCACTCTCCAGATGTCCCTCCTTTCCCACAGCTTCACCTCCCACGGGGGCCATTACCCAAGGCTTCAGTTCCCCGCAGTTCGATAGCCGCCAGGGGCAGAGGACCCTCCTTTTGCTGCGCCCTCAGAAGGTCACGCTGTGTTACAAAGCCTGCACATCACTCACCTCCACTCATCGTGAAAGCATTTTATTATCTCACTTCATCACAAGAAGGGTGAGGTCAGTATGGTATGATAGTCTGAGAGAGAGAGAGTATATTCACACTTTCATTACAGTATATGTTTGACTGTCCTGATCATAATTGTTGTTAATCTCTTACTGTGGCTAATTCATCAATCAAATTTTTTTATAGGTATGTATGTATGTCTAGGAAAATGCATAGTATATTGATGTTTGGTACTATACGTGGTTTCAGGCACCTGCTGGGGGTCTTAGAACGTTTCTCCCGAGGATAAGGTGGGGCAACTACTGTATACAGCAGTCAACAAAGCAGAGCCAGAGGTTCCTCTGGGACTGGGTGTTCACTTACTTGTTTGTTCTCCCCTCCAACCTTCTAATTCACACACCTCCGTATGCTGGTCCTAAATGGTGATCAGATGAGGTTGAGAGGGAAGCAGGAGGCCTGACTTGGGCCTTAAGCCTGAACTACTTGCACCAAGGCACTTTCAAGGAGAGTTCTACACGGATGTGCTGGTGGTTTGCAGCCTTTATTCACGTGGCCCTCTTGAGTTCCATGGGCTACTGTTTCTTGCAGATGGTCCCCTCATGACTCTGGCGGTAAGAGTTTATTGGCTGGGCAGAGTTTGGGAATTTCTGGATTTCTGGCTAGAATGAAGCAGCACCAAAACCTTACTCTCAACTCCTAATTCCCAACTAAAAGGATAAACTCCTTCCCACAGAAACAAGGCCTTATGAAAACTCTTCACAAATTTATAAAATAATACCAAAGAATATCAACAAACATAAGACTAGAGCTATTTAGTTGGTACATAATAGTACTGTCACGTCAATTGTTCTATCTGGCAGCTATTGTCATGCCTACACCCCTTGAGTTGTTAAATATTAGTAAGCGTGGATTAAAACAAAGAAAATGTTTTTTAAACTTTTCAAGGTCTATGTTAGGCCTATCTCTACAATTAATCAGCTCAAATATTCTCCTCTCATCAAAAGCATTTATAGTTTTTTACATCAACACATTATTAAGTTTATTCATTTCAAAAAGATAGGTATGAAGAGTTGTAATGCTTTCCTAAAGCAGTTTTTACTAATTTTTTTCTTATTAAAATATTAGAAACTACCCCATTGAAAATCATTTACTTCTTTATTGGTGTTATTATCCTAGAATGTGTTCTTCCTGGTTAGGGAATCACTTTTAAAGTTGAATTTCACAAATTCTTTTATAAGAAGTCAATGGATCTTTTTAAAATGTTTGCCAAAACTCAAATGAATTTCAATGTTTAACAGGTTCTCTTTAGAAAACAGTTCGAATTATTAATAGCTCTTAAAGGAAAAATCTTGTCTTACACAATGAATATAAAGTACTTGGTTTTTTAACACTACAACTGGATTCCTTTGGCTCCTCAAATAATATGGTTATGTGCTATGTAGAAAAATATGGCCAATATAATTTTTTAAATAAGAAATTTAGAAAAACCAGGTAATTGTCTTTTCTCCCAAATTTAAATAGTTTTGTTGCTTGTTCTACTATTATTATAAAATAATCCTGGTTTGTGGCTTAAAAAAAATAGATAATATAAATAGGCCTAAAGTAGACCTTGAAAACCTCCCATATCCCCACCAAAGATTACAATTGTTATTCCTTGATGTTTTCTCCCAGGATTTGAGCCATAAATCTATGAGTGATAAATGGCTTCTTAGCCAACTTTCTAGGCAATTCTACCGTCAAAGGTAATTTGTAATGCATATTATCTATGACCATTTCTTTTAAGTTGATATGTTTAAGTCAGAACTTCCCAACCTCATGGAGGAAAACAATCAGGAAAAACACATTTTTCATTCTGTTACCATAGTTTCTGCAAAGCTGCACAAATGTAATTGCTCAGAGCATGTGCTGAAATCATTTGATTAGATCCAATAATTCACTTGTATTAAAGCTAAGAAAAGGTTTAATTTAAAGCACTTTTACAATTAAAGTAGAAATAAAGAAGAATAGTACTTCTGAGGCCATTTCAAGTAAGTTGTTAGCATATGACTGAGGTACTCATATGCCAGATTTCATTCAATGGATTAATCATTTATTAAACTTGCAATAAGCTACAAGAAATGTAATTTATTAGAAAGGATTATGGAGTCTATGGACAAGAAGGGGAATATCATTATCACGTAAAACTACTTAAAAATGCTCACTGAGAATACAAGTTCTCATTTACTCATTGAACAAATACTCACTGGGTACCTATGAACACCTGAGCCAGCTGCTAGGTCTTTAAGAAACAGGATTTGAAAATGTGAGAAAGGCTAGGGGCTTCTGGGCTAGAAGAATATGGGGAGCAAAATCACAAGTTGGAATAAGTACTTTCCTAGTACAGAAGAAAGAGGATTGTCCTAATTAACTATGATGGGTTTATGTGGGAAAAACAGTAAAAGTACTACATCAAATGGGTACACGAAACTAGCTGATTCAAAACCTAGAATGCCAGGGGTGCCTGGGTGGCTCAGTGGGTTAAAGCCTCTGCCTTCGGCTCGGGTCATGATCCTGGGGTCCTGGGATCGAGCCCCCCGTGGGGGCTCTCTGCTCGGCAGGGAGCCTGCTTCCCCCTCTGGCTCTCTGCCTGCCTCTCTGCCTGCTTGTGATCTCTGTCTGTCAAATAAATACATAAAATCTTAAAAAACAAAACAAAACAAGAACAAAAAAAAACCTAGAACGCCAGACTAATTAGTTTGACTTGAATCCATAAGCGGTAATGGCTCCTGACAAGGTTTTAGAGAATTACATTGGCAATAGTGTGCTATGTGGACGGCAGCAAGGAAAGAGGAGAGCTAAAAGGGGGAGAGGTTAATGCAATCAACTAGATGTGTGTTAACAAGAATCTGGTCTGAGTAGAAACTAGAATAAAGAGGAAAGAATGAGCCTAAGAATCACTGCAATATCCAGTTCAAGAAACACGTGCTGAACAACTGACTTGGGTGCTGAGACCACAAAAGCAAATAGGGCAGGGTCCCTACTTTCAAAGATAAATAAATTGAACTTTGTTTCTCCCCCTCCCCCACTGGCCCCATATCTAAAGTATAAGAAATGGAGTCCCCAGGGTGGCTCAGTCAGTGTCCAACTCTTGATTTCAGCTCAGGTTATGATCTCAGGGTTCTGAGATTGAGCCCCACCTGGGGCTTCCGGCACAGTGTGGAGTCTGCTTCTTTCCCTCTCCTTCTCCTCCCACTTGCACATGCGTACTCTCTCTTGCTCAAATAAATAAATCTTAAAAAAAAAAAAAAGTACAAGAAATGAAAGTCTGGTAAATGGTAATGTTACTAATGAATTTTGTTGAAAGGGGAAGTTGAAAGGGAAGATTGAAAAGGGAAGTTTTGGGGTTTCAACACTGATTTTAGAGTGATGGCAGGGCATCCCAAAAAGGCTGCCGTGTAGACAGTTCTAGACAAGGAACTGAAGTTTGGCAGCATGCTGATGGGGTTTAGAACATACTACCTGCCAAACACAGCCCCTTGGCATACTGAATATTTTAAACTGAAGGAACCTTCAGCAGCCTTCCATTTTTTAGCACCTTCACTATTAAAGGAAGGAGTTTTGACCTCCACCTGAAGCAAGTCATAACACTTTCCTACGAGACGTCCCCTTGCCAGGCCCAGAGAAAGGAGCATCCCTATTTTTGTAGACAGGGGACACAGGGAAGAGTCTGAACAAACAGGTCTCTTGCTAGTAAGTTTCTCCCAGGTTACTACACTTATCTCATACCTTTGCCCTCTCATACCCCTGTTCTACGACCTTCCATGCCATCAAACCTAACATGAAAATGCTAAGTTTATGTCTCCTGGGTTTTCATTTCCTTATGAAGCCTCCCATGTCACATACAATTTGCTACATAAATGTACATGCTTTTCTCTTGTTCATTTGTCTTTTGTTACAGGGATCCCAGAGAACTTTGAAGGGCAGAGGAGAAAAAAACTTATTAGAAGAGCAAACACTTTAAGAAGAAAGCCCTTGGGAGACAACACAGAAAGAAGGGCAAGTCTTGATGAAAACCAGGAGTGAGGATGTAGGAAGAAAAGAGCCAGAGAAAAAGTGAAAAAAATGAACAGTGTATAGAATCCAAAGAAAGAATGCCCCCCCAAAACCCTGCATTACCAATGCAGTCAAACATGGTACAATGGGAAATATTTATCTGGTCTTTGTCCAGGTTCCCAGCACACAGCACCTTGAAGCTTCGGACTGTCAAGAGTGGTAACAGTGTCTTTTGTATGCCAAGAAGAGTGGGGGCTAGCTTCACGATGGGGGTTGGCTGCTAGAAAGACCTAGGACTTTCAGCCCCACCCTCCCTCTGCCTCCTCCCTGGAAGGGAGAGAGGCTAGAGATTAAGTTAATCACCAATGGCCAATGATTTAACTAGTCATGCCTATATCAAGAAACCTCCAGAAAAACCCCTGAACAGTGGATCGGAGAAGCTCAGGTTGCAGGACACACAGAGGTGCTGGGATGGTGGCGCTCCCTGAGAGAGCAGGAAGTTCCACATTCCCCTCCCGCACCCCAACTACCCAAACTTTGCCCTAAGAATCTCTTCCATTTGACTGTTCCTGAGTCATAGGTTTTATCCTCAAGTCAAGGCTGGGAGGTCAGGGTATATGGATGGAGACAGATAAACAAAACAACATCCTTAAAAACAATGGATACAGATAATTCTATTTAAGCATATGAAAGGAAGGAAGGAATAGAGTGAAAATGGGAAAGAATCATATGAAATATTTTTCCAATTTAGCAGTCAGATGAGAGAGAAGGTCGGAAGTGATAAATAATGGGGTCCAGGATAGAAAGGGTTAGAGAAAAGGACTAAGAGACAGAGTGAAGAATAAGGAGATATAAAGGATGGGAAAAAAGATTATATATAGCCTTTCTACTGGACACAAATGGTCTCCGAAGGGAGTACCAGAGAAGCAGTGCACTGAAGTAAGAGTAAAACGCCTCAGAAACCAGCTTGGCTAAAATGTACAGGGGGATGAAATGAGAGCTATACAAAGTCACCTTATGAGATAAAAATCAGTATAAGCAGCACAGAACTTGAACTATGCTAATCAAAAGAACTAAAATATTTAAAGAATGGATAACAAAAGATAGACCAGAAAAAAATGAAAACTAAAAAACAGAATGCCAAGTTGGGTAATGTGTTTCTAGCACTTTTCAAGGGACATTCTGATTACCAGCTTCAAACATCAGGTCCCTAGGAAGCTACACCCCTATCCCAAAGATGGCCTTACTAAGCCTTTCACTCACAGAGCACACAGCCAACTCCCGTTTTCCTAAGGCCATATTCACCCAGCAACCCAATTTTGACTCGAGACCCTCACCCCAAAGGAAAAAATGCACTAATCAAGCAAACGCAAGTGTTTGGTGTGGTTGCTTCTACGTCCCATTCTGAAGTGGTAAGGTGTCATTTGGGTTGATGAATCAGTCTTCTGAGATTGTAATCACAGCTATATGCATGAAATCAGAGCATGAAGAGGAAACGCAATTAACAGAATGATCCAGCATTGAACCCTGTTTGTCACTATCGAGGAACACCTCATTAAGAGCAGTATCTACAAGACACTGCAGCCGTGTACTGTGACCTTGTCAATGGTTTTGTGACTGTTTTCATCTTGGAAGAAAAGGAGAACAATTACAGAAAGCAGCACTGTGAGATTCAACTGTGAGTGCAATAGGAAGTAGGGAAAGAGCTCGCTGCAGCTGAAACCGAAATAATTAAACCACAATTTATTATACATCTGTGAGCTATAGAACATCAGCTTAGAAAGCTTAAACACCACAGTCCTGCCACAAAAAACACTTATCCAACTTTCAGGCACTTTCCAGGGTTGTCTTCCTCTCTGAGACATTATCTCATCAATTCAAAAATAAGGGGGGGCGGAACAAAGCCTAACGAGTTAATAAAAAAGTTCCCATTTTTGGTAAAGAAAGGAGTTCCAGTCCTGGCTCAAATTCCCTATTCTTCAGCAATTAGTTTTCCCTTCCCCTTTCTAGCACCTTCACCATTAAAGAAATCAACATTGACGTCTAATTTCCAAAGTACTGGTGTGGATAAGATCATGGCACAATACTGTAGACATTTTCCTCTTTCTATTTTTAATTAATAAACTATTTTATAATGAGACAGAGGTGGTGTGCTGAGGCTGCAGGGGGGGGGGGGGGTTGCATGCAGGGCTTCCTGCTGACGAGAGAAT